>NC_138998.1:121234090-122434090 GCF_964374135.1 Grampus griseus | reverse complement strand
GACATCACTGAAAAATTCTCACAAAAGTGTTAAGTTATACATATGTCCAAAAAAAGGCATTTCCTTCATTCTGGTTGAACTTAGTCCAATACCATTTTACTTTTTACTGAGGAAATTCAACTTAAGTATTCATGGTTATTGCTATATAGTTATTTAACTGTATTCTCCCTGTGAGGTAAAGAAATAATTAATGGTTTCTTTTTTTTTTTTACTTAAAGAGGTAGAGACTCTTTGAGTCTTTATTTCCTAGGCTCTGATATAATAATTACATTAGTGTCTGTCCTACCATGTTGAAGAGTAAAGTGGCTGGTACAAGTGGCAGCCATGGCATGGTGAGAAGGACATTTCCCACCAGGTGTGTGCATCTATCATGGCACTTATCATTCTCTGTTGTAGTTGTTTGGTTGACCAAATGCTGCTTTGTACAGCTATACATTATCCTTCTCATTGTGTGGAAAACCACAAAAAGTAGCTGTAACACACAAATACCTGGACAGTTTTCTACCATATCCTTTAAAGTCTTAGTTGAGTGAGTCTGAATGCCAAGGTATGACAGTTGCACAAATTATAAAATTGTTTTGATTACATGTAACAAGAATCTAAATATCTTCTCTGGGAATGAAGAGTGGCAGTGTGCAGTCCCTGTCCTTGATCCCACTTTAACGCAGCTTATTCTGTACTTTAAGGTTTGTTACTTGCACTATCCTTTGTCATTTAGCACTATCTGTAGTAAATGGCTCTCTTTGGGTTACAAGCCATGTAATCCTAACTCAAACTAAAATGCAAATTACATAAATAAATCTTAAATAAGTTTGCAAATGAGAGAAAAAATAATCCATGGGCCTTCTTACTTTCAAGTGTAGGTAGATCCAGGATTGTAACTAAGCCTCTTTGCCATCATTGGTCTCTCATGTTAAATCTGCTTCTCTTTGCCTTGGAATCACCTACTGTCCAGTGCTGTCTTGATATATCTGGACAAGGCTAGCACTGGATTTTTTGCATATCATATTTTTATCTAGCACTATCAGAGGAAACGGAATTGTCTTTTTCAGTAGGTTCAGTGGGGAACTTGCGATGGTTATGATTTACTAACAATTCCTATAAAGGAGTCATTTGTTCAAAACGTGGACTGAGAAAAACTAGCCTCCTCCAAAGCATATGAAACAGGGTTCAAACTGAAGGTATCTCCGTTATGGGAGTAGTAAGAAGAAATAGAGTGATATATGAGTTTATGGTACTTATTTTCACATTTGTGCTTACTGACATGAGTTATTGAGGTTGAGACATAATTTTAAAGTCATCATTGTTCTCATATTGGAAAGAATATGCTTCAATTGCACCAATGTCATTTCTGAAACAGCCACCTTCTCTCCTTACCCCTGAAGACCAAGAGCACTAGAATCACTACACATTTCCAACTGGAAAAGTAATCATAGTTTAGATATGATAATTATATTTTATAATGTAGAATACATTCATTTTTAACAGAAATTTTGCTTTATCTTTGTTTCTAAATGCTTAATTAAGGTGTATATAAATGCCATTGTTAAGAAAAAACATATAATTACCTGAAGTTTTAGTTACCTAAAGCACAATGAATTATCTTTATGGATCATATATGAGAAAAAAACAAAACTAGGCATATTCTAACTTCCATACAAATGATAATAGGTAGAAATGCTCCTATTTTAAAATTTTGCTCAATAGCCATCTATGACTAGAGACTGAAAGCCAGTGGAACTGACTCAGCATCCATCTTAGGAAAAGGCAGCTACGCTTGTCTGTGTTTTTCTAAATTATTTGGCCTAGTTCTTAATTTGTTTCAACATTGCGGTACATTCTCAGTACTTTCAGTGTATCTCTAATTCCTTAAAGAAACACTGATTTTAGAATTAATGAAATAAATGGAGCCTCAGACCAATGTTTCCTAATATGTTTACTCTATATTTCAAAACATTAAAGTGTATTCAGATCAATGAAAACTGTATTAGAATGTGATGTTTCTAAAGAAACACTAAGCAACACTGACTGAAAGTAGTTTAAATGAGGTAAAACCAGCTTAAACTTATTTGTAAATTTCACAAATATCCTTCACGGTATAAAGAGAGAAAAAGACATAATGAGGTTAAATGACCATTTGTTTTTCACCTCCTCTGTAATTTTGAGAACTCCAGGTGAATATGTATTCATGTAAGACTGTTTTTGGAGGTATGATCACTTAAACAGTAGATTTCATCTTAAAAATTTTATTACATACCAAAGGGTAACAGGACGTGGCTTTGAGGTTACAGCCAATGGTATTTAACAAGATGTTGTTCTTACTCAGTTTATTAAGGTGAGAGGAGAAAGAATTGCATGGGCAGACATTATATTTAAAGATAGGTTATTTCTTCTCTGAAAGGATATATATTTTGATTCAAGCCATCGACAAAAGGAGGAAACATAGTGATACATGTGATGGGGGGTTGTAATGAATAAAACACACTTCTTCTGTAGGAGATTTTGATTGTTGGCCTACCAGGATTGTCAGTGTGTACGAAAAAGATATGTAGGGCTACAGGACAAAAGACTAGACTTCTTTCCTTTTTATTGTTTTAAATAGCAAAATATTTAATATTTGAAGAAAGAAGGATAACATTTTAAGAGTATAATATGAACAATCAGTATAATTTAAAAATAAATACTAATAACACAAATCTTCTACATTAACTGTGTAAATAGATCAATTAAGAGTGAGTTAGCAACTTCTTAGTTACAAATTATATGAAAATGGTTGTTCTGTATCATAACTCAGCCAGGAATTTTATTTGCCCTTATATAGCCATACAACATCTAATAAGTATGCTTTGGGGTCCAGTTAGTCGTTAGTCTACACTTGAATTAAGGAGAGAGATGCTTTCGTTTCTTTCCAACTCTGATCTAAGAGGTAATAATTTTTCTAATCATAGTTACCATTACACATACAAAGACATAATTAAACTTCAATTGTATTCATTTTCCTACTTCCTTCATCCAGGAATTAAAATCCTGAAATAAA
The DNA here is from genome assembly GCF_964374135.1 of Grampus griseus. Taxonomy (NCBI): domain Eukaryota; kingdom Metazoa; phylum Chordata; class Mammalia; order Artiodactyla; family Delphinidae; genus Grampus; species Grampus griseus. The sequence goes on along the minus strand of NC_138998.1, from coordinate 122,431,053 downwards.
AGATAAAAGACGATCCTTTGAGTGGTTTTGGAGGAATATAACAAGTAAAGTGGGAGATTTCCAAATTTTTAGGCCATTTAAAATTTTCAAATACTTAAGATCATTTTTTATTGTCCCTCCCACTCACATTATAAAGAAAAGGAAATTAAAGTAAGTCTGTATTAAATACAGTACATTTTCCAAAATGTAGTTCTTAAGAAAACAAAAAAAGAGAGGGCAGGCAAACTATTAACAGATAAAGTACTTACATTCAAATACACATGTCAAATTATCAGAAAAATTAATTTATTCTAACCTCCTGTGACCTCTCTCTCCCCAAGTCCTGCTGTACTTACACTATGCAAGATTATGCTTAGCATTCTATTTTACACCAAAATGATTTGCTTCCTAATATTAAAATATGACTTAGTCTTATTCCCAAAACTATTTTAGTCTCTTAAAATAAGGACCATACCTTAAGAGACTTTTATGTTTGTAAGATCTTCATAAAAGTTTTGAACCTATGGTAGGTTCTGTATATTGTTTAGTCAAAACAGCTAATGAATAACTTGCCTTTTGAAGGTGAAATATTTATTTAATGAAAAGCTAAATGTTTCCTTAAAAATTGGAATACATTCTCCCTCTCTCTCTTTCTGTTTTTCTCTCTTCCGCTTTCTCATTCTCTTTCTCTACACACACACACACACACAAACATACACACAAAGATATCATATGCATGTTTGATAGCAAAATGCCTAATCCAGAGTGATACAGTCTTATATTATGTTGTATATAACTGAGGTACTTTTCATAGAGGGAGTATCAAACTTCAATTGGTATAGGTACTGAAGTTTAGGTGCCAAAAGTTTAGACATAGAAAAAAAAATTCCTTTTCAGATGCCCTTGAAAGATTGGTACTTTCTTGTCTCAGAGTTCCTTGTTGTTCCAGATTCCTCTCTAATTTTGTTTGTTTGGTTTTGCTTTATCTGTGGTATTCTCACGTATTAACTACTCCAACATCAAACATACTCTCTTTCCAAAGAACAGAGAATTAACAGAATAATGTGGGTACAACCTTTCTCTTGATACAAATAGCATGTAGTCAATCATTCAGTATATCTGCAATCTTTTATTTTCTTATTCTTTCCAAAGCTGAGGGTGTGGCCCTGTTCCTCCTGGAAAACACGTAATATTGGCACAAGGATAAACTAACTGGAGGGTTCAACACAATGAAGAGTTCAAAAAAATGTAAACATATATGGTTACATGATTTGTGAAAATGACAAAAGCAGTACCATGGAAAAAAGCCTGTCCTTTTCAACTGCACACAAGCATGCACACATTTGTGTACACACACAGACACACAAGCTCATAATTCCAGATAAATTGCAGATCTAAATGTTTAAAGTAAAACAGTAAAGCTTTTAGTAAAAAATCTAGAACTTCTTGACCTCAGAGTAGGCAAACATCTCTTAAACAAGAAGTAAAAATAATTAGTCATAAAAGGAACAGCATAATTAATTAACTGTATTAAAATTAATAACTTACGTGCATTAAAAGACACCACTGAGAGAATATGATTGGAGAAGATATATTGCAGAAGATAGATAGATAAAAAGTGTGACCTTGTATGTATCATATCAGGCAACAGACTCATCCTGTGTAAAGAATGCCTACCAATCAATTAGAAAATGACACATAAATGGACACAAATCTTGAATGGTTACTTAACAAGAAGGTACTTTAGTGACCAATTAGTATTTAAACTTTGTAGAACATCATTAGTCATCAGAAAAATTGAAATTAAACAAACACATGATACAACCAACAAGTCCCAAAACATAATGGGTGAAATGTTTGACAATATGCTTGAAATATTAAAGTGTTAGTGATGTTGTAGAATAAATGAAATTTTTATACCTTCATAGCTTGTTGGTTGGGGTTTAAATTGCTACAGTCACTTTGAAAAACTATTTTGCAGCATCTACTAAACCTACCTGGATACAGTGCAGACCGCACTGAAGTAGATACCCCTAGATGATGGTTGTACTACTCAAGGTCTACCCCAGCTTGTCTTCATTGTATCTAGACAAATAACTGTGGTCAGGTCTCAGTATAAACTGATGAGAAGTCTGTTCTCCTGCTCCAGGAGAATATAATTTACTCCCTAAATGAGTTGTTAGACCAAGGATAATATGTCCTGATAAGAGCAATGAAAAACATGTGAGAATGTATATTAAGTATGCTGACCCAGAGGGAGTAGATTATAAGGCTATATAAGGGAAAGTTAACTGACATGGGGTTGTGGAAACTCCTATAATTCAGGGTTTAATAGTCTATCAATGATACATTGATATACAGCCAGTTCTTTGATGCACTTCTTGAATAGTTCCTTGAAAGTTGCACTCAATGATGTCCTAATGTTATGAGATAGAGATAACAGAACTCCTTTGTAGAAAGATTTGAAAGCTCAGAGAATTGGACATGTTATATTTACCAGAAAATCCCAGACAACAGACACTTCATTAAGACAGTAAGAAATGGAACCTCCATCACTGGGCAGCTACATGGTGAATTTCCTCTCTACCTCAGGGATTATGATGGGAGATATCTCCATAGAACTAGGCTCATTAAGGTTGAGTGATGTTATGAGTGATTTTTAAAAAGCAGAAATGCAGTGTTGACCCTTAACCATTAGATGTGAGGTGGGCACAAACAGCAGCATGGACAGCAAAACAACCGTGGGAACCATGTGACCTTAATATGATGAAACTCAATACACAAGTCTATGGCATTGGTTAATAAATTATAATGTCTTAACCATGAAAAATGGATAGGAAACTAGGCAATGACTTTACAAACAGGAAAGTAAAAGGAGTTAGTGAGAAACAGGTCAGTTGTGACAATGGAAAATTACAAGTCCTTACCTGTTTCTACGTCTGATCAAATTTTAAGATCCATAGCCCATATATTGAAAGCAAGATAGAATACCCTTTAAAAAGACCCAGAAATACCACAAACCACCACTATATAAGTATTCCCCCAGTTCTTTCCCAAAGAAATCGGCAACCATTCACCTTAGCAACTGTATACGGGGGAAGACTGAATACCTAGGGCATTTGATGATTATTGGTATAGGGTCTTGATACTAAGGAACATGAATTCTATTATGGACCCCCAGTTAGAGTGTGGTCTTATGGCTGAAGATATGAATGGAGTCCTAGCCCAGGACTCTCTTACAGTTGGTCCAATATTTGAGTTCCCAATGTTGTTCGTTTTCTGTTCTCAAATGCTTAATTAGGATAGATGTATTAAGTAAAAAACAGAACCCTCATATTTGTTCCTGATGTGAGGAAGTATCATCAGGAAAAGAAATCATAATCCATTTCATATACTGGGTCCACCCTCGGTGACTGAGAGGATGGAAGGATGGTGGTCGCCATCATATCCTCAATCAAAACTATGCAGATGAAGCTGAATGATATGGACTACCCCAAATATAATCACTTAGTTAAGCTTTGATCTTAGTTTACTTCCAGTTATGGGGTTTTTACTAGCACTAACACAACATCTGGCACTCAGTATGCAGCAACTGGTCTGGAAAATGTTTTCTGTTCAGTCCTCATCAGTAAAAAGAATCAAAAACACATGAAAACAACAGGGCACTTTATCCTCTAGGTCTATGTGAATTTTCCTTCTATCTGTTACTTTATATTGTAGTCCACAAGGATTCCTATCATCCAGACCACGGGTTGGCAAACTACAGCCCATGGGCCAGATCTGGCCTGCATTTTTATGCCTGTGAGCTATGAATGTTTTAAACATTGTAACAGAGTATAAAAACAAACAAACAAAAATGTGATAGAGATGTTTGTGTCCTGCAAAATCTAAAAAAGTACAACCAAATTCCAATCTAGACACTCTAGGAGAATATTTTTCATAGCTACTGATTTTGGTAATAAATACACATACAGATATCTCTGCATTAGGCAGTTTTTTTTTTTAAACCTCTTTAAAAATCTTATTTAATTCTCACAACAATCCACTAAGGTGAGTCGTTTTATTGTCCCTCTTTTATATGTGATACACTTGATGCAGCTCAGAGCGGTTATGCGACTTGCAAAAATCATCCAGCTAATAAGTGTTGGGGCCAGTATTGAAACCAAGGCTCCTTGCTTCATATTCTTTCTCTTTAATGGTCCTTCTATGATTGGAAGAATTATTATGTGCTTAACATACTTATGATCAGTTGAATTGATGAGATAAATGTATATGACATAATCTGAGAGCAAATAAAATACAGAAAATTATTTAATGTAAAATGATTCAAACAAGTAAATGAAGTTTACTTCATTTATGAAGTTTACTTCATTCATGAGGTGAGTAAAGTCACCTCATAGTGAACTTCTTGTCCCTTAAATACTTCTAACATGAAAATACACCTTAGAATTCATTAAACACGATATGAGAATAGGTAAAGGAATGAAATTATTATTACTCACCCAGCAATACCATAATCTGTCATTTTATTTGGTGAGATAAATTGAACGACAAAGTGGGCTAATCTCAGTAGGTACATCTTGCTTTGTTAACTACCTGTAGACCAAGAACAAATTAAATGTGTATATCATATTTACATGTTCAGTAGTCTGTTGCTATGGTAATGGAGAAAAAGAAGATTCTAGTAACATGAATTTTGATTTCTTGGGCTCATAGGTGTAAACCGAATTGGAAAGGCAATAATTACTTAAAATAGCCAATATCATTGTTAATGAAATTTTTGTCATCTCATAAGAGGGAAAACAATGTCCAGGGCCCACTTACATCTATAATTTGCCACAATTTTTGAAAGCGTACATGATTTTCTATTAGGAAGATTATAAAATGGCAGAAAGCTCATTTAAGGTAACTGAGAATGACAATTTATTTGCTTCTTATGAACAATTTGTTGTTTGGGTGGGAGGATGTTTTAATGTATAATTCCTTCTATTTTATTCTGAGTTAAATTTTGTAAGTGATTTTAGAAGCTCTGTGGAAATAAACACATAACAGGCCCTAACATAACAAGAATACCAGCATATAAATTGTGTAAGTGAAATGTATTTGTAAGAATAGTACATAAAGGTACAAATTAAAAAACTGCCTAATTAAGAGTTGTCTAATAAATATGCAACTTCAGGCAGTGCTGAAACTTGGCAAATATTTATTTATTAGAATCATGACAATGTCTTATTTAAGGGCCAGAGTGTCTTCAATTTTGCACTGCTGATATGAAAGCAAATCAGCTCAATTTTTTCCCTCAATCCCTCAATCCCTTTCTCATAAAGATTTTTACTCAATCCTATGATTTTCATACAACATATATGGCAAAATAATTCTTGACATATGACATTGAATTAAAGCGGCTATACCTCCAATATCTCCAAGATAGTTTAGGAGGTTAGTATTGTTCTTTGCATTATTATTTTTATTATTTGCCATAGAAAATGCTCTTTAAAGTCAAAAGCACTAATATCTCTTATAACATCTTAAACTCTTTAGAGATTTTATTCTAACACATAATAAGGGAAAGCAAATAGCAGAGTATTGTTATAAGTGAGGAGAAATTTTTTCATGAGGCATTGAGGGGAATTCTGAAGAATCCTTCAAATTAGAAAGCAACATTATTTTCCACGAAGAAAAGAGTTGTCATAAGAAAAACACAAAAAAAGGTCCTTAGGGTGAGTCAAGATTTAATATGTGAGTACGGTGGGCTAGCACGCTTTCTCTATTCTGAGAGTGGCATTGAAATGAGCAGAATCATCAAACTTCAAACCTGAAGCCCATTTATACAAATAGAGATAAGCAGAGGGTTTAGATGACAGAGTACAAGTGGACTTTTTTGTTTTGTTTTGTTTTGTTTTCACACTGGAAAACCTTGAGACATAATCATAATTCCAGGATGGGAAAGTAGAAATTTAGAGTTAAATTTAGGTTCATCAAATTAAAAAAAACTCAGAAAAATATTAGATTTGAATGCTCATTTTGATTACACTTATTTTATCTACAGAGTGAATGCCTATTTATTCACCTACAATTTCTCTATACATTGGTTGATGTTAAGTTTCTCTCTCTTATGTCAGCATTTACGCTGGGACAATTGAACAATGTGTCTAGCACACAATAAATTGCAACTATTATTGCTAAATTATTTTTATATTGTTTTTATGAACAGTTTAAAAATTATTCACTAAAAAACAAACAAAATCATGAATTTGATTACTTCTGCTTTTCCTGTGGACTGATAGTTGCATAAACTTCAGAACATCTCATTAAAAGCAGGCTAATAAATCAGAATTATAGACCCATATTTTTTCTGATCTTCTAGGAACTAGAACCAGGTACAACTTAATAAGTGCTGTGTGGCAATTATAATGTAAATCCTCAGTTGTTATTTCATATTTTATTGGAAATATAGTGTGTGTGATCATCATCTGACATTAGGTTTCATTTTTGAGGAAACAATTTGGTTTTAGTCTTCTATTTTTTTTTTCTTATGGTTGTCCTCTTCGTTATTGCAGTTTTTATGCTCAGCTGTTTCAAATCTGTTTTCTTTCCTGCCTGAAATCCTGAAGCCAATTCACTGAGCTACAAACTTTATTCAATTGCACACATCTTTTAATCAAAAATGTAACAATTTTGCTGACACACTCTCTTCTCAGGGGCATAAATTACTCTTAGATGATTTAAAGAAATAGCTTTCCCTAACAGTGTTTGCTTTGGCTTTTATTCAAATGCAAAGTATAGATGACTGATAAGTGTCACAACAAAAACCCATATCATCAGCACAAGCATTTAATGCTCTATTTCAAAAGAGCCAGAGGAAAGAACACAAAATAATATCCTAGTTCCACTTCTCCTTTGTTGTTAAATTACTCACGTTCAAATGAGCATCTTGTGTTGTTTTAGATATTTGACACCTGTCTGTGTAAAAGATATTTGGGGCATCATCCAAGTTCTAATGTTTAATTCTACTCTGGGAATTTAAAGGACTTTAAAATGACTTCTTGAAGATTCATGTGAAATCAAACTCAACCAAAGATGAAAAATGAGTCCTCTGATTTTGAAGTGCCAAAAGCCTGCAGAGAGCTGAAGAGACAGTGACATCTGTAAGGTTATTGTCATGACACAGTGTCTACTGACATTTGAACTTCTGACTTAGCTAAGCAACATTCAGTGGAAGACAACCTCATTTCTTATTACGACTTCCTATCCATCTCTATAGCACATGCATGGAGTCCAAGTGTACATGCATTTGATAGATTGTTCAAGGAGTGAGTAAGCATTTTAGGAATTATTCCTGCCCCTTCTCATTTTTCTTTGCTCACTTTCTTGACTTAAAAAAACAAATAAACAAACAAAAATGTCTTGTTGCCTCCATTAGCAGTCGAGTAGGAAAATTTTAAAGGAAGAGGATGACTAGGTAGGTATCTCCCCATAAAGTAGTTCTGGTAAGAGTTTTGGAGGCTCAAAGCACTGGCTAAAACGAACTAAGTGGGTTTTACTTCTGTATGTGTCAGTGCTATTGAACTCTCACCACAATATATGCTAATTCTGAAAGTTTACAGAAATGGAATTAAATATTTATGTGCTGACCATGTTATGTTAGAGGCATTAATTCTAAGCTGTTTAATTTTTAAGTACCTGGAGTGTTTAGCATGAGGATACTGAATTACTGTTGTTTTTTTTGTTTTGTTTTGTTTTTTGCACTTTAGTGATAACAGACATTCTTTGAAACAGTGAGAAACCTTTGAGAAAATTCTGTATGCATTCATGAAGTAGAGTATTTTGCACATATAAATGTAGTGTTAATGATATTATGCAGTATGTTATAATACTGCATAATGACATATTATGATATTTGAATTATACAAATCTGGTGTACTTATAGCATATATAACATTTCTGAATTGGATTAAAACTATTCATATGTGCTAGAAAAAAGTATAATATTCATATGCATATGATGTCTCACTGCTCATGCACCCACCCTCTTGTACATGCACACCAATTCATACATGCCATTTACGTAGAGTACCTGTTTGAGTGCCATTTGAGAACAATTTCAGTGCATTTCTTGTCATGTCCATGAATATATATTCAAAAAATCAGTTTTATCTGTTAACTGGGACTCTTTATTCTTCAGTGTTTGAATCATATTAGAAAGAGAATTACTCTGGTACTATCTGGGTTTGTTTTTTTGATCCTTCAATGTTGGACTTGGTAAAATTTCCTACCCCTCTCTGATTTTTAGTTCTCTCGTCTTAAAATGAGAATAACAATAGCACCCTCAAAATTAGAATTAAAGGCCACCATTTATGGATCTGTTGCAGGTCCTAGTATATAAAAGGTGACAAATACCAGTTCCCTCTTTTGTCTTTAAAACCAGTTATAACTAATATGTTATCAATTAAGGCCATGAAAAGAAATGTGTTTCTCTATATATTGTTGTATATTTTAATATTGTTTGATGTGTAGGACTAATGCAAGATTACGATGCAGAAAATTTTTGTTCTCTTCTGCCTGGTTTTTGAAACACTGCTTCACCAACTCTGACCAACCCATACAGCACCTGAGGAGGTTTTGTTAAAAAGACAAACTGATCAGGTCTTATTCCTTCAAACATATTCCAAAACTTTAATATTTAATAAGGGCCATTCTCCTCAACATATCCTTTAAGTGTTGCCCTAATTTCACAGGAATAGACCTGCCCACTTTCTCTCAGGAGCGTACGCTTTTCCAATAGTACTATTTTGTACATTTTCATGAACACTACCTTTGTCATGTTCTCTCCCCTATGGACACAGTAACAATTTCAACAATTTATTTTCTGTCTTTTTCTTAAGGTATTATTAATAAATGGAATTGTAATGAGCATTCCTAGCCCTTTCTATGTGCTAGAAAACCTACCACGTGTTATATAGAAATTATTTTTTTTGAAAGACCATACTCTTTTCCTAAAAACTATATTAAATTAAATTCTGGATTCAAAACCTGGTTTCTCAAGATTAATGATTTGCAGAGTCACCAACTCATCTGTACAATTAGCACTAAATCTACTTTATAGCATTGTTGTATTAATAGTAAAAATACAGTTATAAAATAGTTATCAGAGTTAAAGCTCCAGAATAGATTCTAATTAACTGGCAGCAATTATTATTATTATTGTTATATTCACTAAATCATTACATACTTTTTAATCTGGAGAAACCAAAGGTGTGAGAGAACTTAAGGAGAATATATATGCAGATATAATTTGTAGTGCTATAAAGTTGTGGTTCCTTAGCAGCCATACAAAAATCACAAAATTTAGTCCAGGTGATTTGAATTAATTTATGTCTTTCATCTTCAAAATTCTTTAAAAAAAAAAAATTAACACCTAGGCTGCCAACAATTAATAGTTCATTTTCCTCCATAGAATCAACAGTGTGTTCCATCATGGAAACCTTATTGGAAGTACTTCTGAGCTATAGTCAATATTTTGCAGATTCTAATTCTGTAGCTGACCATTGAGAAAAATGTAATGATTTAATTAAAACTAAATAATTCATGAATCCAAATTTTATAATTATAAGAAGTTTCCTTAGACAAAAGTCAATGTCCTAATGCTATAAATGAGCAAGAGAGCAGCTACACAGATATTTTCAGGAACTATAGCAGAAGTATTCTGAGAAAAATGCTAACTTAAATCCTTACGCAGCATAATCCAGTAGAAAATGGCAGAACTGAGAGACCAATAAATGTTAATAATTCTATTCATATCACTATTTGCTAATGCAAATTTTGCCCAATAAGGATAGAAAAAATTAGGGAGAAATTCAGTCAAATTATATGTTTACCTTAAAGATGTAACTGAATAATGCTTATTTTTATTCATTATTTTAAAAGTAATAATTTGATGCTACTAAATGGAAATACATAAATTTAGAAAATAAATATGATATGAATGTATTTATGAACAAAGCTTTATTTTTTGGAAAATAAATAAATTAATGTTCAACATTCAATCAGTTATTTAAACTACTTTATACTTAAACTTGATATGTGAATTGCAAATATGCAAACTTATGGTAAAATAGGGTTGACTCAAAATTTTATTAAAGCTTACTAGTTTGTCAAAATCTGTACTAGAGTGATACAAATAATATCACAAGAGATATTCTAATTTTCTCTATATTGTTAGATTTTTAGTCTGTGTGTCTTTACTAGTACATGGCATATCTTTCACATTTAAAACATTATATTTAAAATGCCATACTTTGAGTGAAAACATGTGACTATAGTTTTCCAATATCGGTTATTGAAAGTAGATTTTATATATAAAATCAAATATAGTCATTTATATATATATATGAAAATTCAACTTTCTATGTAGTAATGATGAGTTTATCTGTCCTGTTTCTCTAGAATTACTGAGGCATGCTAGAAAGATGAAGTGAATACTTTTCTTTCTTTGCCAGAGATTTAGTAGCTGTTTTTAATTATGTCTTAATGACAGTGTCATATTGAATGCTCTTGAGATCATGATATCAAAATGCTCGGTATCTTCAAGCATTATGCCTTTTTCATGGTAAAAAGTTTAGATGGCACTTGAAGTTCAATGGAAAATAGATTGAGTACCTTATTCCAACAATGCATGTGAACCAATGACAATAAATATAGACAAAAAACAATGAGATGTTGTAAAAGTCAGGTTTAATATCTTTTCTTTTTAGATTCCTTCTCAATTATTGATGATATGCATTGTCATTATTAGAAATTGAAATGACATTAATTTAGAAAGTAAATGCAGAGTATGAGATAAAAATGTATACTATAAGGTAGGAATTCAATAAATATGAATGAATTTTAAAATGTATTTGACTAGTGATTATTTAAATATACTTTGTCCATAAAGTAGTTTTGTTTTGTTCTGTTTTTCCAGGTGGATTTCTGGCAAACTTAGAAATCTTTTCCTTCCCTGTTTATGTCACCCCAAATTTCATATGTTGAAACCTAACCCCCAAGGTGATGGTATTAGGAGTCTGGGCCTTGGAGGTGATTAGGTCATGAGGGTGGGCCCCTCGTAAATGGGATTAGTGCTCTTATAAAAGAAGATCAAGAGAGCTCCATTGACATTTCTGCCATGTGAGGTTACAATGAAAAGACAGCTGTCTAGGAAATGGGCTTCCTTGCATCCAGAACTATGAGAAATTTCTGTGGTTCACAAGCCACCCAGTCTGAAGTATTTTATTATAGCAGTATGAATGGATTGACTTTCCTCTATCTGTACCCTTTGCTCTTGGTAACCACCTTAATCTTAATCTCCTTGCCTCTAACTGCATTGCCTGTCCAATCTGCTATAGACTGGTGGGCTAGATACAGCCAATTATAGATTTTATAGCCCTATAAAACTATCAGGGGAACATGTTTAAGTCTTTTTGAGTCTGATTCTCATAAGGAAGACTTTAACCCTTTCCAGAGTGCTTTGATTTAAAACAGAATTTTAGTTGCAGTTATGCTTTTATTGATTTAACATGCTTGGTCTGCCCTATGCCAACAATTTGCATAAATGAAATAAGTCTTTAAGTCCTTAAAGAAATAGAGTGAACTATCTATTTATATCATCCCTATATACATGCAAAAAGAGAGATTTAGAGAGGTAAAGTTATTTTCTAAAGTCACAAGTAGTGGCCCTAAAGCATTTGTTCTTTACACTGTAACATTATTGGAGGAAGAAATCATCACCTTTTCTGCACCAGTAATATAAGGAAGCACAAGTTCCCCATATTCCTGCCAGCAATGAAACATAATGTTTTGCCTTTCCATTAGTCATAAACATCTCTTAGTCACTTTAATATCCATTTTTCTGATAAGCAAATATTTGAACACTTTTTTCACATGCTTTTGGCCATTTTCTATTCATTTCCTTGGACCGCTTTTGTTTTGAAGTGATTATCTTTTACTTTTCAATTAAAAATAGGTATATATTAGAAGAACTAAAGATTGTTACACATGTTTTTTCCCCAGAATTAATACTTATCTATTAATTTTGGTGTATTTTTCCTACAAAGAAGTTTTATTTCTTTATTCTTTTTATTTTTAACTTTGTAGATTTCTATTTAAGAACTTCCCCCAACCCCTATACCACTATAGTGAGATGAAATAGCTTAGATATTTGTAGTATTTTTATTCTGTATTTTATATATAACTGTACCCTTTGAAAAGGATTTTAATGCAGATGTCCATGTTATCCATTTGTTTATTTCTCCAGATAAATATCTAGTTAATTATATAATCTATCCTTTTACAGCTGAATGGAATTACCAGCTGTATATATTTGCTCTGATATGCAATTAATCTGGTCCTAGATTTTCCATTCTTTTTTACCTTTCCATTTCTCTTCCTAATACCATATTAATTTTATTAGCTTGTTCATTAAGAGTTATTCTTTAGATATTTTTCTGTATACTATATGAAAATTATATATATGTAAAATTGATCTATATTTTCCTTTTATGGACTATTTTTATTTGGTTTTTATATTTAATTTTTTTTAATTTTCATGGAATGATAAAACTGTATTAAATTACTTCCATGTTTTTCAGTGCCTAGAAGTGTAAGGATTATTGATTATATGTTCTAGTCAGATAAAACTCAGCTGTTTAATTCATTTTCAGTGATACCTCTCTAAACATATTTCCAATCACTTCTGTGGTAATTAATCAATTCAAATTTTGTATATTGTTTCTCCAGGTTCAATTGTGGTAGTTTTAAATTAGTCATATATAATTATTTCTCTCAAAGTATTTAAATATTTCTGCCAAAACTTGAAAATATTAATATTTTATTATTCTATTTATATTTTCTGTATCTGCAATTCTGGTTCCTTGGACAATTTTTCTGTTTTCACTTTTTATTTTCCTTGAACAGGAAAATCTATTGCATAGTCTTTTGAAAGCATTAGCTTTGGGATATATGGTCACTTAATATAATTTTTCTTTTTTGTCTTCTTATTTCTAACATTATAATAATTGTCCACTCACTTCTTATTGAGATCCTTTCAAATGCTTAAATACTTTTTATGAATTCCTTATTGTTTTTAATAACTTAGGAATGCTGTAAGACATGTATATCATGAATATTTAATTTTCATGGAAATACAACTTTTGTAGTTCCTTATAAATACTGGTATGAAATTTCCTTTTTTTTAATAGTTAGTAATTTCCAATTTAATAAAATCAAGGTTTTTTTTTTTTTTTAAGAATTGTATTCTTCCAAGTATTTTTGAATTTTTGACCACATAGATATTACTTATTTCTAACTTGATTACTATAATGAGACAGTATGTTTTTTAAGTTCTCCTATTTGTGGAAATTATTAAGATTTTATTTATGATCAAGTCTGTGTTATATTTTGTAAATGTACTGTTGACAAATGACAAAATATAAGCTTTCTCCTTATGGAATGTAAAGTGTATAATATTACTATATATTAAATTGTTCATTGCTTTCTTCATTTTTATTTTTTAAAATTAAAAAAACTATGTTATTCAAGTATATTGATTTACAATGCATATTTTTATTTTGATATATATATATATATATCTGTCTCATTCTGGGGAAGATAGGTTAATATTTCCAACTATAATTACTTTTTGTCAAATTTTCAATTTATTTATTTAATGTGATGTTTTTGTTGCATACTGAAATTATACTTCTTCCATTAATTGTACCTTTTAACATTATATGAAGTTCTTCTTTACATTTAATTTCTTTAATCTTTTATCCAATTTAGTCTGCTCTTAATGTTTCTACTCTCTCTTTGTTTCATAGTTTCTGATTATTTGTGTCATTCCTTATTTTCCAGGCTTTCTTAGACACTTTGTTTCAAACTTATTCATTGTAAAAATATAACCTGGTTCTGCAATTTAACCTGATTTTATAACTTCTGCCTTTTACACCTTTATTAAATGCAATAAATACTATATCCAATTTTCATTCTTTTGTATGGTATTATTATATGCTTACTACTAAGTTGAGATTATGTTTTCCCTAAATTGACCAGTTTTTTGATAACTTTATGAAATGTATATTTATTTTAATTTCTCCTTGATGATTTGAAGAGTTTTCTCTATTTCTGTTTCTCTCAATAGTCATTTCATTATTCTACTCTCTTAATAGCACACATAGGTTTGTAACATTCTTATATCTATTTGACTGATAGTGTTGTTGAGTTCATCTATATCCTTACTAATTTTCTTCCTGTTGTATCTGTCCATTTCTGAGAGAGGGATATTGAAGCCTCCGAATATGATAGTGAATTCACCTGTTTTTCCTTGCAGATCCATCAGTTTTTGACTCATGGAGTTTGACACTCTATTGTTAAGTAGATACACATTAAGAATTATGTCTTCTTGGAGAATTGACCCCTTTATCATTATGTAATGCCCTTTTCATCCTTGATAACTTTCTGATAATTCTAACTTCTCTGCTATGTTTGGTTCTGATGCTTGCTCTGTCTTCTCAAATTGCGTTTTTTTTGCCTTTGGTATGTATGCCTTATTATTTTTTCTTGATAGCTGGACATGATGTATTGGGTAACAGGAGCTGCTGCAAATAGACCTTTAGTGAATTGGCAGTGAGAAGTGGAGGGAGGGGGTGTTGTATAGTCTTACAATTAGGTCTAGGTATTTTAGCGAGCCTGTTCCTTTGGACCCTGAACTTCACAGGTGTTTCTCAGGTATTTTTCCTCTTCCTTAAGTGGGACAGGATGGCTAGAGTATGCTGGTGTTGGGTATTACCCTTTCCCTAATGAAACCCCTGCTCTGATTAAACCCCAGCCTGTTAGACTCTGGTTAACTAGTTTCCCCTGAGGGCAGGTCTTATTAAGAACACGCTGCTCCGGGATATTTCAAAATGGCTCCTTTTCCTTTTCTCCTGCTGGAAACAGGAGATTTCTCTCTTATGTTTACTGTGGGAACCTGGTTGAACTCCTAGTGGTAAATTTCACAATAATGTGGGCCTCCTCCACCCCCCATGACTGAGTCTCCCTGTAATTTTTAACTTTCAAAGCTGTCTGCCCTGAGCCTCCAGCGAATTGTCAATTCCAGTCCCGATTTTCCTGCCACAGCACTGGTTCCCCCAGAAGTTCCAGTCCTGAGTCTCTGCTCTGGTAAGTTGTGACTCCCGGTATTGCCTGTCTTTTCAATCCAGGGGTCAGTGATTTGTCCTCTGTGCTCCCTTATCTTGTGGATCCAAGAAGAATGGTTGATTTTTCATTCTGTTCAGACATTTAATTATTGTTAGGATGAAATGGTGACTTCCAAGCTCCATATAAGCAGAACTGGAAACCAACTCTAATATATATATATATATATATATATATATATATATATATATATATATATATATATATATATATATATATATATATATAACTTCAAAGTCGTGTTGTTAAGATACAAATCAAAGTTTGATTTTGTATTCCACTCAGATCTCTATTTTAATCATTTTTTATTTACTGTTCATATATTTCTCCTCTAGCACTTTTATTTCATGAATCTTAAGTTTGATAAAATAGAAGAAGTTTAATACAAATAAATCATAGGAAACATGAATCATGACAGTGACAGAAAATGGGATTAGGATGTTTTCAAAGAGATTCACTCTTTATCCTTCAGTCAGTAGCAGCTATATTACAAAGAGCAAAAATTGAGAAAGGTCTGACTAGAATCAAAATCTAATGGAGTATTATAAAATTAAAAGAGAGCATATACCAGAAAAGAATTAAGAGATACCTTTTAGGGGTCTATTAAAGTAGTTGTGGTACAGGATAGTAACAACCTGATAAAAGTCAGTGGCAGTAGGTATTGAGAAAAGAGGAAGAATCAAGAAATATTTATGAGTGACTTTGGACTGAAAATGGTGACCACTGGTGCTTTATTCCATTAGATCATTGTACCAATAGTTAATAGAAACAAATATATTCAGAAGGATAACACACAATATTATTGCTAGTATACAAAATTATTTTATGAAATTCAAGTGAATTTTAGGTGTCTTTTACTGCATCTACTTCAAATAATATTTTATTATCATAACAACATTTTGAAGCAGGCAGTATTACCCATTTGCTAGATAAGCAAATGAAAAGTTTAATAATTAAATTGATAAAGATTGTGTCTTAGATTAGAGATTCAAACCAGTTTAGTTGTGCCAGAGTCCATGTCTTTTTGATTCAATGACACAGTTCAAAATAACTTCAAATATTTGTATGTCTTTCCTCTATGGTGAGCAAGTGGCAAGAATATGAAGTAATGAGATGACCAAGAGGCAAGAGGAGAATGTTGGTATAGAGTATACATGCTGGAGAGGTGTTGAAATAAACTTATTTGGCTTTACAAGTAGATGGAGGATAATGCAAATGAACTATGTCCACCCTTATTCGAAGGTGACCTTCCACAAAAAATGTTTATATTTTTATCATATATAAAACAAATTATCCCAGAACAATTACAGACAGAAAAGATAAATATATAAGGTTGAATTTTTCTCATCATTTTAGGATTTGAAGAAAATACTGTGGAGTAAGAAGGACTTTCTTTTTATTGTCACATTAAAACACAGTATCTAAAGTGCTAGCACTATTGTTTACACTCATTAGGGCTCAAGAACATTTATTAGTATAAAATTAGTGGCATAGTGAAAAAACCCTATTTGTATTTGTTAGAGTATCTTTATCATATCTTTAATTACTGATATAAAGAAATATGTTTGGTTCCAATAGGAACCTACATGTGCAATTGCAGCTGGCCAAGGAGTAAAACATGAATGGAACCACAGAAATGTCAGAATTAATGCGTTTTTAAAAGTCATGTATTCATTCTATCTCCTAATTCATGTAAAAAATGAAGGTCTAGAATTATGTGGCCTGCCCTAGTCAAACTTTTAACGACATCCAGAGTTACAACTTAGTACCTCTGGTGCTGCTTCATAACCCCAAACAATTTTGTTATAATATCTTAAAATATTATTTCCACACAACAAAACAGTTGCTTTATCCTTTAAAAAGGGGGTAAAAGGCATAAGCAAACTTGAGCTGATATCCTGAAAAAACAAAATTGATATATTTAAAGAGATAAAGCATTGGCCACGACCAAGGCAGGAAAGTACATTTATCTTAATCTCCATTTATTTCTCCCTCTTATAAGTTTATTTTCTATGGATATTGAAAAATGGTAGCAAATAATTAAGCCAGAAAATAAATGAAGCAAATTAAAATCCCATGTATGTAACATTGTCAGTTGCATAACACAAAGGCAATTGACAAATGCATTTTTATAATTGTTTTCACCTATTCTTCAGAGCAAGAAGGTTAGAGCATTTTCAATTGCTCTTTGTAGCAGAATCTCAGTTGGACAATAGACTTTAATTAGAATGCTTCTGAGAAAAAAGAGAACTGCATTCACAACATCCTGACATAGCAGTCAAGATGAAGCAGGTGGACAGGAAATACTACAGCATGCCAGGGAGAAACAACCCTTTAGTGACCACAACAGCATAAGGAAATGAAGTGAAAAAAGATAAATGCAATACAATACGAGTGTAACAGTTTCAATTCTGTTAATTAGGCTGCATTCATGCTTCAGTGTTGCAAAAATTATACCACTCCATCATCCTTTAATCTGATTGTGCAAATGCTCCCATGTGCCACCAACACAGATGTCATTACAATATTTTCTCTTAATGGTAAAATTTTTAAATTTAGTATTTATTTGCTTTCAGAAGAAAATATATTATGAAAATCATTACTAGTCTTTAAAAAAATCAACATATTAATTTGCATATTCCACTCAGTTTCATGTGCCTGAAATAATCAAGTAATGTTTTATTTTCTTAAATACTCAAAATGTCTACATGCAGTGCTACTTTTAACTTTGATCTTGACAGTTTCTTCATATTTATTTATTTATTTATTTATTCATGTGCATTTATTCATGTGCATTTATCTCCAGGGAATCATAATATTCCATATCTTACCAAAAGAAAGATAATGTAACAAATGAATAAAAGTCAGTTATTATGTTTCATATTGTACAGTGCAATTCATATACTTTTATATAATCCTTCAACAATTTGGTGATGAGCATTTGCCTTTAATGTCCATATTATGTAAATGTTCACACACAAACAAGTATTTAGATCTATTTATATCAATATAAAAGTAGATTATATATCAACTACATTATATTGTTTTATGTTTCTAAAAAGCACTCTGTATTGCTATTAAGCTATTCAAACATGGATTTAAATAAAAGCAGAAATGGAATCATGCC
The DNA here is from genome assembly GCF_964374135.1 of Grampus griseus. Lineage (NCBI taxonomy): Eukaryota > Metazoa > Chordata > Mammalia > Artiodactyla > Delphinidae > Grampus > Grampus griseus. Next base: position 122,412,719 of record NC_138998.1, on the reverse strand, counting down.
ACCCTAATTTTAAATCAAAGTAATTTAAAGCAAAGCCAAGCCTTCTCTTTGATGTTTGCTTTTCTTACTATTGTCATCAATAACCATTAATCCACAGTGAAAGGTGTGCAATTGGTCACCTCTGAAAATTGACCACTTGTTCAGTCTGATGACATTTTTACAGAATTACCAAGGACCATTTGTTTTACCTGCCCTCAATTAAGCTGTCTACTTTCTCAAGCCTAAATGCCTACCGTTTAGCCAAAATGATAGTAGTTAATAGTATAGAATTTACTTGTTTTTCTGTCATTTGGAATTAAAGATTTTTAATTCATTCTTAATTTTTTTTTTTTTTTTTTTTTTTTTTGCTTTTGCTTTCTATTTTTCTTGTCGGCTTTCCTTAAGAACCATGAGTGCATGATCAGTGTACCCTCATGTTTGTTTAGCAAAAACAGCCTCTTTCCACTTCTTCCTAAGATCTCAAAAAACTCTCCTGGCTGAATAGGCAGTGATAGTCTATGACTTTTCATGCTCCGGTCAGGTAATGTGTTGATTATACGTACTTCACAATTTACTACAACCTATGTTTCTTCTCTCCTAGTGGAAGATTCAGGGACAGGCTCAGAAGGTGATAGGCAATAAGGGACTAAGCATTCAGAGGGTTTCTGTGTTATAGTATGATTATCATAGATCCACGGGTTCTGATTTATCTAGTCTTGTAAAGGAATATAGCTGATGTACTAGAATAAAACTTGTAGTCATATATGTACCTGAAAGTGCTGTCTCCACACTTCTACAGTCTTCTAGAATTGAAATGGCCTAGGACTGAGCAGATAAAATAAGGTAAATAGAAAAGAGTTTATTGCTTTCCATTTCTGATTTTAGTCATACACATTTTGACATGAAGGAACAGCTACTAGCCTGAGGACTTCTGTGATAATGCAACTTGTTTAAAATGTGAAACTAAAATATTAAAATGAAGGTCTGTTTGAGTTTTCTTTGTGTTACAGACCTTCCAAATTTTTTGTAAGACCAAAAGTTTTTGAAACATTCCAGTGATGTTTATAAAAAAATCTTTGACATCCAATGCATTTTTGTTTGTTTTCTTACCATAAAGGAGTAGTATTTTCCATTTGGAAATTGAGAACGGTTTTAACATTGTACTGCTTCTTTGACATAAAGTAGGAAAAAAGATAAAGAAAAAAATAAAATAAAAACCAACATCACAGCAGTAAGTGAATTTGAAGTCACTGCCCCTTCCTCCATAATCCTTGCCCTAAATCTTCTTCTCAGGGTCAAAGGTTTAACTTCAAGCATTTATTTGACAGAGTATCACAATGACAAGATGGTGTGTTATCTAAGATTGCCACAATTGTTTAGCATGAGTCTTTGTGGGTCTGTGAATAATTTATCTTAGTCATAATTTGAAAATGCTAAAAATAACTTGCAAGAGTGATACTATCTTTCTCTTTGTCCATTTTGTATTGACATGACACAGATGAGGTGGAGTTGAACATAAAATAACAGATAATAGTTTCTTTCTTCATTTAGAAATACCATTGATATTCTTTAAAGGAATGAACTGTTGGAAAAATGAGTTGTAGAATAAAAAACATAAAGAATTTGAGGAGCAGACTTAGGAATAGGATATATGTTACAGAAAGATTTGTAGAGAAAAGCCTAAACTCAACATTTCAAAATTGCTGTTTACCATTATGGCAGTAACTAGTGTAAGAGAAGATTTGATTTGTCTTTTTATACCTACATTGTATATCTATAGTCACCAGAGTGGAGAGTCCTTTTGTTTGTCCTACATATTCTGCTAGCTACAGCTTTATTCTTACAAATGATCAGTTAAGATTTGTTTCCTTAATTCCATTTTTTTATGAGTTAGAGAGACTTTGGTTGTTTTGTCTTGGGCAAAATTTCAGCATTTTACTCAACTTCACTTAGCGTTATTGTTTGTAAACATAACAGAAAATGTTTTAGTGAGCATAATGGAACACAATTATAAACAATGTAAACAAAATCATAAACAAAATAATTTTCAAGAATTAAGATAGATCTACTGAAAATTTGTCCTGGTTTTTAATATGATATTATTTTATTTTTGAGTTCCTTACTGTCTTGGAAATTGCTTAAGCCTATAGGAGTTCTACTTGAATTGAACAATGTAACTTGATTATAATTAATCAAATCTCAGCCCTCCACTTATTAGCTTTACACTTGCTTTCTGTTCTTTCCATCTTCACCTCTATTGCAAGTAATACATACTTCAAAATTTCTCTTCCAGGCCACATATATACCCGGAAGCAATTATAAGGGCAACCAAATTCTGGTGTACTGCCATGTTTGAAATATAAGTCTTTGAACAGCTATAAAGTGTTATTTATAGAACCAATAGAATATATATAGTTTAATATATATATATATATAATAAATTCATATACTTTTCCACCAAAATGTAAGCTTCCTAAGGGTAGAGATTTCTGTCAGTTTTGTTCCACTAATGTGTCTTGACCACTTAGAAGATAGGAGGTGCTTAATAAATAGCTTGAAATAGTTAATGAAGCCAAATTTCCCTCCAGAAATTATTATTTTTTTTTCAAAATAATTCCCCAAACAGAATAGGAGAGCAATTTCCAAAACTCTTCCTAATGTAGTGTGTACTTTCTTCTTATACTTACCAATTCCTATTCACACCTATTTATCAATTTCCCATACATACATGTTACCCATGTTCCTGATAAAGTGTACTTTTTAACATTAAATATACATATTTCGTTACGTGCCAAATACTTTGCTACTGTATATTATATACTAGTGGTATAATGGTGTATAAGTATAGATTTCAGATTTCTTAGAAGTGGTCCCTAAGAATTTGTTAAGGACATATTCTTAGAGGAAATGTGTGAGAAAGTAAATGAAACATCTTAGACAGATATATTGGGTTGAATAGTATCACCTCAAAATTTACATCTACCCAGAAACTCAAAGTGACCTTATTTGGAAATAGAGACTTCACAGATGTAATTAGTTATATTAAGATGGGGTCATACTAGATTAAGGTGAGCCCTAAAGTCAATACCTGGTGTCCACATAAGAGGAAAAGAGACACAGAGAAGAGACACACTGGGAAGAAGGTTGTAGAACAGTAGAGACAGAGATGGGAGTGATGTAGCTACAAGTCTCAGGATGCCAAGGATTACTAGGAGAAGCCAAAAGCTAAAAAGAGACCATGTAGTGTTCTTCCCAAGAGCTTTCAGAGAGAGCATAGTCCTGTCAACCCCTTGATTTCTGATTTTTAACCTCTAGAATTATGAGATAATAAATTCCTGCTGCTTTCAGCCACCTGACATGTGGTATTTTGCTATCAACACTAAGAAACTACAGGCATACCTCAGAGACATTGTGGGTTTGTTTCCAGACCACCACAATAAAGCAAATACTGCAATAAAGTGAATCATAGAAAAGTTTTTGTTTCCCAGTGCGTACAAAAGTTATGTTTACACTATATTGTAGTCTACTAAGTGTGCAATACCATTATGTCTAATAAAACAATGGATATATCTTAATTAAAAAAATACTTTATTCCCCCCAAAAAATGCTAACCATCATCTCAGCCTTTAGGAAGTCATAATCCTTTTGCTTGTGGGGTTCTTGTTTAAAAGTTGATGGCTGCTGAGTGATCAGGGTGGTGTTTGTAGAAGGTTGGAATGGCTATGGCAACTTCTTAAAATAAGACAACAGTGAAGTTTGCCATATTGATTAACGCATGAACAAAGAAAGACTAGCATAGCATTTCCCTGTAGTATACAATTCTTTGACAGCATTTTATCCACAGTAAGACTTCTTTCAAAATTGGATTCAATGCTCTCAAACACTGCTGCTGTTTTATCACAAAATGTATGTAATATTCTAAATCATTTATTGTCATTTCAACAATCTTCTAAGCATCTTCACCAGGTGTACGTTCTTTCTCAATAAACCACTTTCTTTGCTCATCCATAAGAAGCAACTCCTCGTCTGTTAAAGTTTTATCATGAGATTGCAGCAATTAAATCACATCTTAAGACTTAACTTCTCATTCTAGTTCTCTTGCTAGTTCTACCACATCTACTGTTACTTCTTCCACTGAAGTCTTGAACACTTCAAAGCCATCCATGAGGCCTGGTTCTGGCCTAGAACTCTAAAGGAGCCAACAATTCTAAGTTTGCATCTGACCATTTATGTAATTTTGAAGGTCAACTTGGGTAGAGGATATAAACTGTATTATTTAATAGAGTATTAGCTTTGTTTAAATTATTTACCTCTGCTTAAATAATAGACATATATGTAGACCTCCATTTTTAATCTTGCTCTAGGACATTCAAATATTAGGAGTGAAGCTACTGTTTTATTCCACTTCCGTGTTAGGGACAATATGTTTTTTAAAAGCCACATGCAAATGAAATCAAATATAATAAAGGGTCAAGTGAACATCATTATATATTTAATTACCACTGAGTAAATGTTCTGAAATAATTTAGGAAGTTTGAATAATGGATAAAAATATCTCATGAGCACATAGTCTTGGGTCAAAAATTAAGGCAAATATACTGAACCTTAGTGTTCAGAAACATATATTAGAATAAATACAGACTCCCTCTTGTGAGAGCACTGGAATCACAACTAACTGCTGAACAATCAGTCACAGGAAGACACTGGAACTCACCAAAAAAAGATACCTCACATACAAAGACAAGGGAGAAGCCACAATTAGATGGTAGGAGGGGCACAATCACAATAAAATCAAACACCATAATAACTGGGTGGGTGACTCACAAACTGGAGAACAATTATACCACAGAAGTCCACCCACTGGAGTAAAGGTTCTGAGCCCATGTCAGGCTTCCCAACCTGGGGTTCCAGCAACAGGAGGAGGAATTCCCAGAGAATCAGACTTTGAAGGCTAGCGGGATTTGATTGCAGGACTTCCACAGGACTGGGGGAAACAGAGACTCCAATCTTGGAGGCCACACACAAAGTAGTGTGCGCATAGGGACCCAGGGGAAGGAATAGTGACCCCAGGGAGACTGAATCAGACCTACCTGCTAGTGTTGGAGGGTCTCCTGCAGAGGCAGGGGATGGCTGTGGCTCACTGTGGGGACAAGGACACTAGCAGCAGAAGTTCTGGGAAGTACTCCTTGGCATGAGCCCTTCTGGAGTCTGCCATTAACTCTACCAAAGAGCCTGTAGCCTCCAGCACCGGGTTGCCTCAGGCCAAACAACCAACAGGGAGGGAACTCAACCCTACCCATCAGTAGACAAGAGAATTAAAGTTTTACTGAGTTCTGCCCACCGTAGAAATACCCAGCTCAACCCACCACCACTCCCTCCCTTCAGGAAGCTTGCACATTCTCTTAGATAACCTCATCCATGAGAGGGCAGACAGCAAAAGCAAGAAGAACTAAGTCCTACAGGCTGTGGAACAAAAAACACATTCACAGAAAGATAGACAACATGAAAAGGCAGAGGACTGTGTACCAGATGAAGGAACAAGATAAAACCCCAGAAAAACAACTAAATGAAGTGGAGATAGGCAACCTTCCAGAAAAAGGATTCAGAATAATGATAGTGAAGATGATCCAAGACCTCGGAAAAAGAATGGAGGCAAAGATTGAGAAGATGCAAGAAATGTTTACAAAGACCTAGAAGAATTAAAGAACAAACAAACAGAGATGAAAGATGCAATAACTGAAATGAAAACTACACTAGAAGGAATCAATAGCAGAAAAACTGAGACAGAAGAACGGATAAGTGACCTGGAAGATAGAATGGTGGAATTCACTACCATGGAACAAAATAAATAAAAAAAGAATGAAAATAAATAAAGACCACCTAAGAGACCTCTGAGACAACATTAAATGCACCAACATTCACATTATAGGGGTCCCAGAAGAAGAGAGAGAGAAAGGACTAGATAAAATATTTGACGAGATTATAGTCAAAAACTTCCCTGATATGGCAAAGGAAAGAGCCACCCAAGTCCAGGAAACCCAGAGAGTCCCAGGCAGGATAAACCCAAGGAGAAACACACCAAGAAACATAGGAATCAAACTGACAAAAATTAAAGACAAGACTTATTAAAAGCAACAAGGGAGGGCTTCCTTGGTGGTGCAGTGGTTGATAGTCCACCTGCCGATGCAGGGGACACGGGTTTGTGCCTCAGTCCAGGAAGATCCCACATGCCATGGAGTGGCTGTACCCGTGAGCCATGGCTGCTGAGCCTGCGCATCCAGAGCCTGTGCTCCACAACGGGAGAGGCCACAACAGTGGCAGGCCCATGTACCACAAAAAAAACAAACAAACAAACAAACAAAAAAAACAAGTAAACTCCCATAAGGTTAACAGCTGATTTCTCAGCAGAAACTCTACAAGCCAGAAGGGAGTGACACGATATATTTAAAGTGATGAAAGGGAAGAACCTACAACCAAGATTACTCTACCCAGCAGTGATCTCATTCAGATTTGATGGAGAAATCAAAAGCTTTACAGACAAGCAGAAGCTAAGAGAATTCAGCACCACCCACCAAACCAGCTCTACAACAAAAGATAAAGGAAATTCTTTAAGTGGGAAACAGAAGAGAAGAAAAGGACCTACAAAAACAAACACAGAACAATTAAGAAAATGGTCATAGGAACATACATATTGATAATCACCTTAAATGTGAATGGATTAAATGCTCCAACCAAAAGACACAGGCTCACTGAATGGATACAAAACAAGACCCATATGTATGCTGTCTACAAGAGACCCACTTCAGAACTAGGGACACATTCAGACTGAAAGTGAGGTGATGGAAAAGGATATTCCATGCAAAAGGAAATCAAAAGGAAGCTGGAGTAACAATACTCATATCAGATAAAATAGACTTTCAAATAAAGAATGTTACAAGAGACAAGGAAGGACACTACATAATGATCAAGAGATCAATCCAAGAAGAAGATATAACAATTATACATATATATGCACCCAACATAGGAGCACCTCAATACATAAGGTGAATGCTAACAGCTATAAAAGAGGAAATCAACAGTAACATTATAATAGTGGGGGACTTTAATATGTCACTTACACCAATGGACAGGTCATCCAGACTGAAAATTAATAAGGAAACACAAGCTTTAAATGACACAATATACCAGATAGATTTAATTGATATTTATAGGACATTCCATCTGAAAACAGCAGATTACACTTTCTTCTCAAGTGTGCAGGGAACATTCTCCAGGATAGATCACATCTTGGGTCACAAATTGAGCCTCGGTAAATTTAAGAAAACTGAAATCATATCAAGCATCTTTTCTGACCACAACACTATGAGATTAGAAATTAATTACAGGGAAAAAAACGTAAAAAACCAAACACCTGAGGGCTAAAGAATGCATTAGGAAATAACCAAGAGATCACTGAAGAAATAAAGAGGAAATTAAAAATTACTTAGAAACAAATGACAATGAAAACATGATCCAAAATCTATGGGATGCAGCAAAAGCATTTCTAAGAGGGAAGTTTACAGCACTACAATCCTACCTCAAGAAACAAGACAAAGCTCAAATAAACAATCTAACCTTCACCTAAAGGAACCAGAAAGAAGAACAAACAAAACCCAAAGTTAGTAGAAGGAAAGAAATCATAAAGATCACAGCAGAAATAAATGAACCAGAAACAAAGAAAACAATACCAAAGATCAATAAAATTAAAAGCTGGTTCTTTGAGAAGACAAACAAAATTTATAAACCTTTAGACAGACTCATCAAGAAAAAGAGGGAGAAAACTCAAATCAATAAAATTAGAATTGACAAATGAGAAATTACAGCAGGCATCACAGAAATACAAAGCATCATGAGACTACTACAAGCAACTCTATGCCAATAAGATGAACAACCTGGAAGAAATGGACAAATTCTTAGAAAAGCACAACCTTCTGAGACTGAACCAGGAAGAAATAGAAAATATAAACAGACCAATCACAAGCACTGAAATTGAGACTGTGATTAAAAATCTTCCAACAAGCAAAAGCCCAGGACCAGGTGGCTTCACAGGCAAATTCTATCAAACATTTAGAGAAGAGCTAACACCTATCCTTCTCAAACTCTTCCAGAATATAGCAGAGGGAGGAGCACTCCCAAACTCATTCTATGAGGCCACCATCACCCTGATACCAAAACCAGACAAAGATGTCACAAAGAAAGAAAACTACAGGCCAATATCACTGATGAACATAGATACAAAAATCCTGAACAAAACAATAGCAAACAGAATCCAACAACATATTAAAAGGATCATATACCATGATCAAGCGGAGTTTATCCCAGGAATGCAAGGATTCTTCAATATATGTGAATCAATCAATGTGATGAACCATATTAAAAATTGAAGGATAAAAACCATATGATCGTCTCAATAGAAGCAGAAAAAGCTTTTGACAAAATTCAACACCGCTTTATGATAAAAACTCTCCAGAAAGTGGGCATAGAGGGTGTCTACCTCAACATAATAAAGGCCATATATGACAAACCCACAGCAAACATCATTTTCTATGGTGAAAAACTGAAAGCATTTCCTCTAAGATCAAGAACAAGAAAAGGTTGTCCACTCTCACCACCCTTATTCAACATAGTTTGGGAAGTCCTAGCCACAGCAATCAGAGAAGAGAAAGAAATAAAAGGAATACAAATTTGAAAAGAAGAAGTAAAACTGTCACTGTTTGCAGGTGACATGATACTATACATAGAGAATCCTAAAGATGCCACCAGAAAACTACTAGAGCTAATCAATGAATTTAGTAAAGTTGCAGTATAAAAAACGAATGCACAGAAATCTCTTACATTCCTATACACTAATAATGACAGATCAGGAAGAGAAATTAAGGAAACAATCCCATTCACCATTGCAACAACTGGAATAAAATACCTAGGAATAAACCTACCTAAGGAGGTAAAAGACATGTACTCAGACAACTCTAAGACACTGATGAAAGAAATCAAATGTGGCACAAACAGATGGAGAGATATACCATGTTCTTGGATTGGAAGAATCAATATTGTGAAAATGACTATTCTACCCAATGCTGTCTACAGCTTCAATGCAATGCTGATCAAATTACCAATGGAACTTTTTACAGAAGTAGATAAAGCAATCTTAAAATTTGTATGGAGAAAGAAAAGACCCCAAATAGCCAAAGCAATCTTGAGGGAAAAAAATGGAGCTGGAGGAATCAGATTCCCTGGCTTCAGTCTATACTACAAAGCTACATTAATCAAGACAATATGGTACAGGCACAAAAACAGAAATATAGTATAGATCAATGGAACAAAACAGAAAGCCCAGAGATAAACTCACACACCTATGGTCAACTAATCTATGACAATGGAGGCAAGGCTATTCAGTGGAGAAAAGACAGTCTCTTCAATCAGTGGTGCTGGAAAAACTGGATAGCTACATGTAAAAAATGAAACTAGAACACTCCTTAACACCGTACACAAAAATAAACTCTAAATGGATGAAAGACTTAAATGTAAGACTGGACACTAAAAACTCTTAAAGGAAAACGTAGGAAGAATACCGTTTTACATAAATCACAGCAAGACCTTTTTTTTTTATTTTTTATTTTTTTTGCAGTACATGGGCCTCTCACTGTTGCAGCCTCTCCCATTGCGGAGCACAGGCTCCGGACATGCAGTCTCAGTGGCCATGGCTTACGGGCCCAGCTGCTCCACGGCATGTGGGATCTTACCCTACTGGGGCATGAACCAATGTCCCCTGCATTGGCAGGCGGACTCTCAACCACTGTACCACCAGGGAAGCCCAGCAAGATCTTTTTTGACCTACCTCATAGAGTAATGGAAATAGAAACAAAAATAAGCCAATGGGGCCTAATGAAACTTACAAGTTTTTGCACAGCAAAGGAGACTATAAACAAGATGAAAAAACTACCCTCAGAATGGGAGAATATATTTGCAAACAAATCAATGGACAAAGGATTAATCTCCAAAATATATACAGCTCATGCAGCACAGTATTAAAAAAACAAACAACCCAATCGAAAAATGGGCTGACGATCTAAGTAGACATTTCTCCAAAGAAGACATACAGTTGGCCAAGAGGCACATGGAAAGCTGCTCAACATCACTAATTATTAGAGAAATGCAAATCAAACCTACAATAAGGTATTAACTCACACCGTTCCAAATGGCCATCATCAGAAAATCTACAAACAACATATCCTGGAGAGGGTATGGAGAAAAGGGAACCCTCTTGCACTGTTGGTGGGAATGTAAATTGATACAGCCAATATAGAGAACAGTATGGAGGTTCCTTAAAAAACTGAAAATAGAATTACCGTATGACCCAACAATCCCACTACTGGGCATATACCCAGAGAAAAGCAAAATTCAAAAAGACACAGGCACCCCAATGTTCATTGCAGCACTATTTACAATAGCCAGGGCATGGAATCAACCTAAATGCCCTTCGACAGACAAATGGGTAAAGAAGATGTGATACATATATACAATGGAATATTACCCAGCCATAAAAAGGAACAAAATTGGGTCATTTGTAGAGATGTGGATGGACCTAGAGACTGTCATACAGAGTGAAGTAAGTCAGGAGAAAACAAATATCATATATTAATGCATATATGTGGAATCAAAAAAATGATACAGATGAACCAGTTTGAAAGACAGAAATAGAGACACAGATGTAGAGAACAAATGTATGAGCACCAAGGGGGGAAAGCGAGGGTGGAGGTGGGGGTGGGATGAATTGGGAGATTGGGATTGACATCTATACTCTAATGTGTATAAAATAAATATCTAATAAGAACCTGCTGTATAAAAAAATAAAATAAATTTCAAAAATAAAAGAAGAAAAGCATATGCCTTTGAAGATGTTGTTGCAGTGAAGTATAAGTGAATCCAATGTTTTGACACACATTGACTCAACTAATTTACCTAATAGTAATAACTATTACATCAACATACTGGTGCTGTGATTTTTGTGATTTGTTGGAATTAATAGTAAATCCTTGAGTCCTTTACTTCAACTGATGATGATAGTATGTAGAGCCATTTCTCTTGCTAACCCCTTTCTAGAGCCTAACAAGGGAAGTCAAGTCAACATAGATCATTGTGGAATTTAAGACTTTTTCTTGCAGAAGCTGTGAGTTAAATAATGCTATCACTTTGGTTCCACAAACTCCCTCCCACTCCTGTTTAAGATCAGAGACTCCATTTCATTTACCATAACTTCAACATGTTTTCCTGGCTTAAATGAATGTTTATGGACCTTGGCAAACTGCAGATTTTTTAGTATTTTCACTCCTTGCACCAGCTAGTACACCAAACACAGGTACATACTATGTTTCATGTGTGTTCGTGTGTGCGTGCGTGCGTGCGTGCGTGCGTGTGTGTGTGTGTGTGTGTGTGTGTGTGTGTGTGTGTGTGTGTGTGTAGGGTTGGCCAAAAAGTTCGTTCGGGTTTGTCCATAAGATAGTATGGCCAAACCCGAACGAACTTTTTTGGCCATCCCCAATATATTTATGTGGCTATGTATTTAATATCTGTATCCACAGTTAGCATTTTCTTCCTTGACAAGAAATCAAAAAAAAATTCCTAATAATTGTGATGATATAAATCAACAAATTCTACCAATTCTTTCTGGATACATATTTTGTTATTTCAACTCTGTCTGCCTTCTATCCCATGAGTAATGTTGAGTTCAGACTGTGGTTATAGGCTTGGCACTTAAGTGTGTTAGAATGAGGAGAATGAGGAGAATCTATCTCACCTTGGCAAGGAAGACTCAATAGAAATTGTTTCCAGGGCTGCTGTTAGTACTTGGATAGGCAAAGTTTTTGTAAATTGTCAAGTGGTAACTATTTTATATGTTGTGGGCTACATATAGTTCCTGTCTCATATTCTTCAATGTTTCTTTTTATGACTTTTTAAAAATGTACAATTATTGGCTCACTGACCACACAAAAACAGGCTGTAGGCCTAATCTGGCCATGGACAGTAGGTGATCCATCCGTGTATTTCACAACCTCTGAGATATGGCCAAATCAATGGTTCAGATGTTACTCTTTCACATTTAAGGGGATACTTTTCACTTACAAGAATTTATTAGGTTCTAAATTCAGTTGATGAAGTTTATCAACAAACATAGTTAATTTCTGATTGTCATCATCATCATCATCATCTCCATCTTACCATTCATTAAAAAGCAGTGAGACAATAATTCGGCTCAGGCATAGAAAGATACTTCATTATATTCAATGCCTTGAAGCAAGCATATTAATTATTTGAGTTGATACTCTTTTCTTTCAACTTTTCCAGTATCTTCAGAAGCATTTATTCACCATGATCTTTTTGTTTTGTTTGCGGTACGTGGGCCTCTCACTGTTGTGGCCTCTCCCGTTGCGGAGCACAGGCTCCGAACGCGCAGGCTCAGCGGCCATGGCTTACGGGCGCAGCCGCTCCGCGGCATGTGGGATCTTCCCGGACCGGGGCACGAACACGTGTCCCCTGCATCGGCAGGCAGACTCTCAACCACTGTGCCACCAGGGAAGCCCTACCATGATCTTTTAAGTATTATAACCTGTGTGTTTTCCTACTGCACACCTCAATGATTTCTCAATCCCTCTTGTTGCAGTCAGTACCCTCTTCCCCAACCCTTGGACTCTGGCAACTCTGATCTGTATCTTTATGACTTTATTTTTGCCTTTTCTAGTATTTCAATTAAAGAGGGCCATACAATATGTACTCTTTTGTATATGGCTTCCTTAACTTAATGCTTTTGGAATTCAACTATGTTGTTACATGTATTAATAGTTCATTCCTTTCTCTTGCTGAGTAATATCCTATTACATACTCATTTATTTATCTATTTCCAGTTGATAGGTATTTGGGGGCATTTCTATTTTCTGGGTATTACAAATTAAGCTGCTATGTAGGAACTTTTATATATAGGTCATTGTGTAGACACATAATTAGATGTTTCTTGATTATAAGAGACTGCAAGTTTTTTTTTTTAATCTGTAACATGAATATGGGTTCTCTTGCATTTCAGGCAATTTCAAAACTAAAATCTTCCTAAATGCTCCAAGTATTTCTGAAGGTTTATCTAAGAAATTCTTCTAATTTTTTTTTAAAGCTTCACTCTGCTTGAAATACAAATTTTAGTTGTAGTTTCATTGAAATAGTCTAGTTTATATGCCTATCCTTTAGGTTAGGGAGGATTGAAAGATAAGGAAGAAGGTATGTGATGTAAGAAGAATAGTCCCCAGAAGAAAATTACTGCTGTCTTCCTAGCCAGGAAAATATAGAGATATTGGGCAGCCAAAAACAGAAAATGACCACTCTATAATTCAAGGGAAATCTTCTGAAATAAAAACTCACAATTTAGAATGATAAGACACAAATGAATCAAATTAATTTAAAAATATAATAAATACATAATGGAAGAAACAGTTTCTGGTTATATTTATTTGTTGAAAAATTAGAACTAAGAAAGTAAAAACATAATAACAAAAATTCTGAAACTGACACTTCAGATGATTTCAGCCAACACAGTAGGTAAAACAAGGAAAGAGAAAAAAAAAGCCTGATAATCTTTTTTGTTGTTGTTGTTGATGTTTGTTTTTTATGACATGGGGGAAAGGGAGCAAGTATGTTGACTCAGTGTGCACATAAATAGTGTCTGTCAACCTTGGCTGTACATGGAATTACCTGTGAAGCTGTAAAAGATTCCCATATCCAAGCTACAGCAGATATTTTAATCAGAATCTCTGAGAGTGGGATCCTGGTGATTTCCATGTGCAGCCAAGGTTGAAATCTACTGAAAGGAGAAAAAGAAGAAAGAGGAGGAGAAGGAGAGATAGTGATTGAGTCTGAATAAAGACTACAATCACTGTAAGTTTCCCCTTTTTTCATACGCATCTCAGCTTCTCTTTGAATGGACACTTCAATTTCCTAAGATTAGCTGTTTCCATAAGGATGAAACTATAAATCTACTAGTCCTTCTGTTCATTTGCACATATTTTTAAATAAGAAAACAAGTGTGAAATTGTCCCTTTAAGAACCACAATTGGAATGACTTGATTCATATGTCTTAACCTTAGGAGCAAAAAATCACTTTAGCTAAGGAGAGTAAGACACCATGATCTGACCAACTTGATTTACCCATTTAATCTTATTTAGTGGCAAAGAAGTGATACAAACAAAAACAGAAATTTAAAAGATGAGCCTAACTATAAAAACACAAAGTTAGAGGTTGGTAAAAAAGACCAGATATATGCTATTCCAATAAATATCAATGGTAATATTTAGATAATAAAGGAAACTAAATCTCAGATTAGTATTTAAAAATAAGCTCTGTAGTTATTATAAGGGATAAAACAAAAAAAGTGACCCGAAATTAAACAATGAAATAGAGAAAACTTTTAAAAATAAAATATGAACATATTCAAAACAGAAGCAACATAAGATTTTAATGCCCAATGCCTTAAAATGGGACAATAATAAATGTCATCATCCACAAAAAGCAATCAAGTATTTGCATGCATAAAACAAAATACCATCACAATAGTTTGATCAAAAACTACAGCGACAAATTGAAAAAAAAATAAAAATTAAATTAGAGGTGTCAGCATGCCTAGCTCAACAGTAAATTTTTAAATGCTCCAAACTAAATACATATATATATATATACATATACATATATATATGTGTATATATATATATATAACTTATATACTTATATCTTATATAGTTATATATGTAAGGTTGAATAACACATTGTCTGATCATTGTATTTGGCTTTGTAATGCTTTTTCAACTGACTTGGTATGACTTACCTTGGTTTTGCCTGGAGAACAACTGCATCAGATTTGGGAGCACCAGTTGAACAGAGGTTGACAGTGCTGTGAATATCACATATTTGAAATGTGTGGATATGGATATGAATATCTGAGCAAAAGGAACTCCAGTGGATTACAGAGCCCAAAGAGGATGTAAGGAAAGATGCAACAGTATTCTGATTACAGGTTTGAAGAATGTATGATTAAGATCCTGTTCCAACATTTTTAGAGAAGTTGAAATAGTGATCTTTAATGAGAGATTTTAGGACAATTTAAATGGAACATGATAGACGGTCATTCAAAATGCAACAAGAGAGTCTCTGCGTCTTGAGGAAAATACAGATTAGTTATTTTGCTTTGGGTGTGTCCAACACCCAAGCACTGACTTAATAATTGCAATGATCCAGTAGAAGAAAGAGTTGGTCATTTTTTTTATGTAGTTTATTAATGAAGAATTAAATAACAGGGATCATTTCCTTTTGTAGCATTATGGAGAGGAATGACAAATGGACTTTATTTTTTTGTTTTTTTTTGTAGAGACCTAAGCATTTAGAAAGACATGTGAGAGGTAAGAGGACATTGAGTAGGAAGTGTTGCTTTAAAGAAGAGCAATTGTGTAGGAGGAGAGAACTTTTTCCATGGGTTTAGTTTGTAGCACAGGAGAATCAATAGCCATCCATAGGGCATTGTAGAGAGATCTAATCTTGTGTAAAAAGAATGTCATCAGAAGAAGAAATAGAGTCACTGTGGAATGGTTTCATTATTTCAATCAAAATAATGATTCTCACTTTATGGCAATGTCAATTTAATGAAATAAAAGATGTTTAATATCCATTGATGTAAACAATAATGAAAGCAGGGAAATGTTCTAAGAAATGTTAGAAAAGTACATACACATACACACACACAGTGAAGTAAGTCAGAAAGAGAAAAATAAATACCATATGCTAACACATGTATAAGGAATCTAAAAATAATAATAATAATAATGGTTATGAAGAACTGAGGGGCAGGACAGGAATAAAGATGTAGACGTAGAGAATGGACTTGAGGACACGGGGAGGGGGAAGGGTAAGTTGGGATGAAGTGAGAGAGTGGCATGGACTTATACATACTACCAAATGTAAAATAGATAGCTAGTGGGAAGCAGCTGCATAGCACAGGGAGATCAGCTCAGTGCTTTGTGACCACCTAGAGAGGTGGGATAGGGAGGGTGGGAGGGAGATGCAAGAGGAAGGAGATATGGGGATATATGTATATTCATAGCTGATTCACTTTGTTATACAGCAGAAACTAACACACCATCGTAAAGCAATTATACTCCAATAAATAGGTTAAATATATATATATATATATAAGGGAAAATAATGGTTAATATGTATAGAAGGATTGAGTTGACTTTTCTGAATGTAAGTAAGTCACTATTTTTATTTCTCCACAAGTATATTTCTTTGCTAGATCTTGGCAGTCACCAATATTTAGAAAATACTGAAGATTAGCTATTCTGTTACATCTTGCTACTAGGCTAAAATAACCCCAAATCTGCCATGGTTTTAGACATGCATGCTCCAATTTTTTCTATGTTCTTGGAGAATCTCTCTTTCTCTGTCCTTTAGGATATCCCGGAAAAAAAAAAATTATAAAACCAAAATACCTCAAGCCATTTTACTGCAGGTGGCTGTCACCATATTGATTGTAGGCACCAAGTTTGGTTTAACATCTTTTAGAGATCAGACAATTTAGGGACCAACCTGAAGGTACTACTCTTTAAGGCTAACCACTAAAGCCATTTGTTACTAATGGAAACCCATTTTTGTTTTATAAATATCTTATTTCATAAATTAGTAAGTTAATGGAGCTGGTCATATATAAGATAGATGAAGCACTTCGGTAGCCACCTCCAAGAGAGTGACTTTTTAATTGAATGCTAGCTGACCATCCTTGGAGTATAAATTTCTGAATACAGCAAATATTTTGTCTGGGCTGTATATCAAATTAACACGTAATGCCCCATTATGCTGAAGAATTCTAAATTACTGACATACTTACATTGAGCCTGTGTAACTGGACTGCTACTAGTTAGAGTTGACTTGTTGCTTCTCTTACTGACCATTCAAATTAATACCTGTAATAAATCATATCACTTTTTATTCACATTTTTTTCTTTTCAAATCAACCTGTATAAATTTCTGCTTGCAATGAAACCCCAGTAGTCAGGAGCCCTGTACTAGGTAAAGATTAATTCACCTAGTATTCTGTTTAATCACCCATAAGCTAGGTGACCTGAAACTTGGGGTAACCCCTCTTCTCTTACCATCACTCCAGATGGCTAGGCCTATAAATAAGGCAATTAAAAAGTTTATTCTAGAAAATTATGTAGAATGTGATAACCACTACATTTACAATCTTTTCAAAGACTTTCCTTTCTGTGAGTCAGTATTAGTCATAATGTTTTCTGCCTATGATTAGTTCCAAAATTTAAACTATGTATTTAGGAACTCCCCCTTCTTCAGTCGTAAAAACTGCAAATTTAATATAGCCTCTTTGCTTAAAAAATGTTAAATATAAAAAAATTGATTAAAAATGAAAGTTTTAGCTCTTTATTAAAGTTTTAAATTTTATTTATGCATAGCTGTCTTTATTAATTCACCCCACCTAAATTAGTATTTATACTTTTTAATTTCAGTATTCTGTCTTCAATGTTGTGTGGTATTTGTGGTCTAAGAAAATTTGATTAAAGAAGTTCGGGGGAGGTTTATTTATTCTCTGTCATGACTGATTGTGTCATATTTAAAAACATAATTAAATTTTCTTTTACTTAAATATTTTATTTTGCTCATACTTACTAAGGATTATTAACATTTTTCCAGAGAGTTCTCATCACTGAACTGATTAAGATTTAAAACATAAAAAAAGATTTAACACATAACTTGAAATCCATCTACTTATCTTTATAAATGTATTTCAAGGAGGTATGAATTGTTCATATATATTCACATCTCCTTGAAATACATTTATATATATATATATATATGGACACATACATATATATAATTATCATATCAGATATATATCAGATATATCTAATATATATCTGGCATATGAATGTATATATGTGTGTATGTATATGTACATAAACCATAAACATTTTTATACACATACGCATTGCCACAAAAGTTGAAGAATATGTTTTTCTTTGATGCATTTTCACTATATTAAACATATAGCAACCTTTGCTTGTAGTAGATTTAGGTTCCCGCAAATCTTAGTGGTCTGAAATTGCTATGAAAAGGGAATTAGCTAAAATATTCCACTGAGGGAAACAATCATTTTTGAGAGAATAAACTAATCTCCAATTTCAGATCACTTTCCAAAAAGTCTTTTTTCTTTTTGCAGAACTACATTTGCATTGATATAATGAAGTTTAAAATTTAGATTTTAGTATTAAAATTGTTAAAATATTTAACAAATACTGTGGCATAAAATGACAGGGTCTAACTCTGAAAACCATGGCTACCAATGTCATGCTAACGTTTCTTTATGTTGACATCCAGAAGTCTTAAAGTTATCATCATTTAGTTAAATCACTTTTAAAAATTATACCTTAGTTTATGAAAATGAATATTCTGTTCAAACTTATGCTGACAGAAATAAAGCAATATAATCAGTTTGCTTCATTAAAATATTCACATAAACATATTGAATAGGAAAGAAGTTAAGTCAGACACACACACACACACAGACACACACACGCACACACACACAAAAGAAACATTAAAGAGGCAAAAAGTATACTTTTCAGTACTGCTTAGAAACTTTGAAGGACAGAACAGAAAGGCATGATGTCTCCTAAGTGCCAAAAGCAAAAACTTCCAACCAAGAGAACAAGGAATATTTACACACACACACACACAGGAATACTACTCATCCATAAAAGGGAATGAAATCTTGCCATTTGTGACAATGTGGATGGACCTGGAGGGTATTATGCTAAGTGAGATGAGTCAGAAAGCAAAAGACAAATACTGCATGATCTCACTATATGTGGAATCTAAAAATATCAAAGCAAACAAACAGAACAGAACTCACAGATACAGAGAACAGATTGCATTTATCAGAGAAGAGGGGGTTGGGGGATAAGCAAAATGAGTGAAGAGGGTCAGTGGTATAAAGTTCTAGTCAAAAAGTAATAAGTTATAAGAATGTAATGTATAGCATGGTGACTATAGTCAATAATGATATGTTGCATATTTTGTAATTTTATATGGTGATGGGGGAACTAGACTTATTGCAGTGATCATTTCACAGTGTATACAGATATGGAATCATTAAGTTGTAAACCTGAAACTAAAATAATGTTATATGTCAATCATACCTCAATTTAAAAAAAAAAAACATATCAGGAAGGCAGATGAGACACTATTAGTTCTATTCATACATTTCTTTGGAAATAAAGGTTTTATATTCATGCACAATACAGAATATGCAAAAATCATACACATATTTGACAAAATGTACACACTCACATAAAGATATTCAAGTCAAAAAATAGAAAATTTCCTGTACCCCAAAAGACTCATGAATATCACCATCAAATCATTACTCTCTTCCTTTCTGTCCCTTTAATATAAGCTGATGTTAACTTCCATTTTCTTATATTTATGGTATTTTCATGTTTACGTCCATTTTCTCATGAACAATTTTGTGTCCAATTTGTGCTGCCATTTCTAAATGCTATGAACATTTTTATGTCTTAATGTAAATAATTGTGCATTTTTATTGGATTCTAATCTCATGTTGAAATTGCTAATGTAGAGTGTGTGCATAGATTGAGCTTGAGCAGAAATTGTTTTAATAACTGGTTGTACCAGCATGTACTACTACCCATAGTGAAGGGGAGTTCCAATTGCTCTACGTGCTTGCCAACCTTTAGTAATATCATTCTTTCATTTTAAGCCTTTCTGCTGTTTATGTGAGGCATCTCATTACAATATGTTTAAACGAATTTGTTTGAATAATTTTAGATTTATTGAAAGTTGCAAAGACAATGCACAGTGTTCCCATATTCCTGTTACTCAACTTTCCCTAAACTAACATTAACTATGATCTATGTGTTGACACTGAGATAGCTAATAGCATTATCTAAAGTACTGAATCTATTCATATTTCACCAGTTTTTTTCATTAATGTAGTTTTTTTGTTTCAGGATCTAATTCATGATACCATACTGTATCTGGTATGCATGTGTCCTCAGTCTCTTTCATCTGTTGTGGATTCACTCTTTTCTTATTTTTCATGACTTTAAGAGAATTGAAGACTCATCATGTATTTTATAGAATGTCTCTAAACTTGTGTTTATGAGCTGTTTTCTTATGATTACACTAGGATTATATGATTTGGGCAACAACAAACACACCTTCATCTCAGTCTTTTAGCCTCCAAAATTGTAAGAAAATAAAGTTCTATTGTTTAATCTACCCAGTATGTGGTACTTTATAAGGACAGCTCTAGCAAACTAATACAGATATCTTCTGTAATGATTTGTTTCTTTTTCCAAATTTTTATTCAGTTATTTATTTATACCAATATGGATTCATGTATATTTTTTGTATTCTTTGAATTATAATCCAATACTGCTATTAATATAATTGCACAAATTGTTCTAACTTTGTCCACTGAGAACTCTTTCAGTTTTACACCATATCCCTTTGATGTGTCCCTTTCATTTTATTTTGAGAGCACTTCCTTTCTTTCTAGAACTATCAGATGATCAAGACTGATCTTGTATAGTCCCTGTCCAATCCCTAAAATCAGAGCCCTGATTGCTTTTATTATAGAATGGTATTTAAAAACTAAGTTATAAGTTTTGGGTGTGTTCATTGTTACTGTGTCATCACTGTTTCCAGACCCATTCAGTGGACAAAGACAGGAAGTTCATGTTTATGCAATAAACATGTATACTAACATATATGTAATTAGTTTTTATTTATCTGTGTGTATGTGTATTAAAACATAATGTATTTGTGTATATATATATTTATACACAATTTTGAACCCATGGACAATAGTTATGAAACTGATAGGTGTCATTTCATGGGGGGCTCCAAGGAGCCTGGTCCTTTGTGTCTCAGTGCAGAAAGAATTCAGTGAGAGGCAAAGTGGTAGATGAGATGTGATTTATTAGAATAGGATGCTTGTGAGGCTTACAAGCAGGTGGGCAAGAGAGTACTGCACCCAAGAAATTAGTGAGCTACAGTTTTATAATCAAAGGAAAAGTGGGGAGGGGGAAAAGATCACTTTCTTCTTCATTCTTCAATAGATGTCATGCTTTCATCATCAGCTCCTCCTCCAGGCTGGGCAGGGGAGTTTTTTTGTCCCTACATGGTCAAGGCAGGACTGTAAAAATTATTTCAGGTCTCTGTACAATGAGCCCCTTTCCATAAATTATTGTTTTTTTATGTGTGCAGAGAGCATATCCTAGGGAATCATTAACTTACTGAGCTCACTGGGCAGGATGTGGGTCTCATGCCACCATTGTTTTATTGTCTTGGGGCATGTCTCGTGTTTCTGTCACATGGTTTTGTCGCTAGGCAAGCCTGCTTGGTTTTGTGGTTAAGTAAACCTGCTTTCTTGAGTGATCATTAATTTACAGGGGTCTCCCATATTTTTTTTCTTTACTTACAATACCCTAATGGGATTAGCTATTTAATTACCTAATTTGTCCCTTTACTCTGTCCCTCATAGTTATAATAACCATTTTACTGTCTTTGCAAATTACAACGTATGTGTCTATGGTTGTATTTTCATTAATTGAATATTCTCATTAAGGTTTATGTTTTCATGATTCTTTGCCTACCCTGTAATCTTTGACTAGGTGCAAGACATTGTGAATTTTATCTTGATGTGTGATGGCTATTTTTTAATATCTTAAGAACTTCTGAGCTTTTGTGGGGGTAGTAGATTCAATTAATTTACTTGGAATATGTTGATTTTTGTTGGTATTATTATTTTTTCTGTTTTTAGACCAATTCAGTGCAGTCCTCATTCTAAAGCTCATTATTCTCTACTACTTAGATAAGAACTTCTTAAGTATTCTACCCAATGTTCCATGAATTATGAGATTTTCCATCCTGGCTGGTGAGAACAGATGCAGCCCTATTTGAGCACTGGACATTGTTTATTTTAATTCTTTGAAAGCTCATTTGCAAAAAACTAAATAAACAACGAGGGGTGAAATGTATGCATACATTTATGATTGTAACATAGTAGCATGGACACATTATTTAAAGAAGACAGAGACAGCTGTGGCATAAACAACTTGTTTATTCGTAGTCAATGACCTTCCCCTTTGTTTTTAATATAGTCAACTTTAGCATTGCCTTGACACCCTGCATCCCTACTGAGTTGCATCATGTTGGCAATTCTACCCCCTGAATCTAAACTCAAGGGGAACAACACAAATTTTCAATAGGCTAATCAAAGCCACTTCCATGCTCTCTAGGAGGGCAAATTAAGTTGATTATTTTCATTGCTCATATGCAAATGCTGTTGCACTAAAAATTCAAAATACACAATGTATAGGTTGTATTCAGTGTCAGCATTTTATTATATGCTTGTAATATATTCTTGAACAACTCACACAGTGCTTTTAACTTTACACATAATTATAGAGAATTATATCATAAAATTTTAGTGTAGCACTATTAAGCAAAAGAAGTATGTTAGGTAACTGTAGACAGATTTTCATATTTTAAAATGCTATTGGATATTTTTAAATAGTTTATATTATTTCTTATAAAATTTGTAAATACATAGAGTGGCAGAGTCAATGGAAAAGCATAATTTTAAATGGAAATATTATCATTTCAATTATTTTCAATGCATGTCTCTTTAGTATTCAAGTAAAGCTGACACAATTGTGTGATACAAAACCAACATTATAAATAATACACATCAACATTACCATACATTATAATTGCACTTCACAAGACCTTTACACTAAAAGCAGAACCCCCTTGAATGAAGAAGATTTAAACATACACATGCACATAGTGTAAAAATTCATAGAGGGAAAGGAAACATCATACTTAAAATTTTACTTGATATATATCCAACATGAGAAAAAAAGAGTGGTTAGATGTTTGAATTTCATTTTGATGCAATTCATGAGGGGTCCCTCACAAAGTAGATATAGTTAAACTATGAATACAATTACTTGTTTGGTGTGATATAAACTATATTTGCTTTTTAAAAGAAAAAAAATAAATTATATGAATAAGTCCTATTATTACCTCTAAAGAATTATCTGCCATATTAACATTCATTTTTTCTTAAAACCTAAGTAACCATTATATGGTAAGATATATATAGATAGATAGATAGATAGATAGATAGATAGATAGATAGATAGATAGATAGATAGATATAGACTTAGATATAGATATAGATAACATAGTAAGGTTTATATATATATAATTTGTATATAAGGACCCCAAAAAGGAGGCCACCCCAGTGGCCTGGCCCATATTCACAAATCTAAACCTAAGTCAGCTTGCACTTATGGAGAAAACAACATACACAAATTGTTGTAGGAAAACTGGTGCTCAAGAGGATGGTCATATCCCAAAATGAGTAACTATTTCATGTGACATAAGTCACCAGCTTAAATACCATCTTCAGCTAAAGACACAGGAGGGAAGGGCGTGGGGGAGGCCAGTTACTGAGGCGGGGGTGTTACCAGGAAAAGTAAGCTAAACAAGGGTAGGATTTGTAATGGAGATTTAAGTCTGTTCCTTCTCTGTTAATCAGATTCTCTTGTGATTTAGGATTTTCTTTCTCTTCCTGGTACAGAGAGGGCCACACCCTTAGAAATGGACACATCTTCTATAAACGTAAATTTCCTTTACAAAAGGATAACTGCTACTCTGTACACATCTCCATCTTGTGTCTGTTGTTTCTCAAAACAATCAGTTCAAAATAATCCTTAAACCAAAGAGGTATATTTCAGGGTCGGACATCCTGCTACCCTTCATAGTACTAACAGTTATGTATATTTGGCTAATGTCCTATTGCTTGAAAAGTAATGGGCATGATTGAGAAGAATCTGTTAAAGTGAGAATTGTTATTTTAAAAATAGGTTCATATATGATTATTAACTACTTATTATCAGTTTGAATAGTTATGTGAACTTATTGATTTATTCCCATGCAAATAACCAAAATCATTTACTTGAACATAATGTACAATTATTGATTGAAAGACTAATCCATGTATTATAGTTGGCAGTTTCCAATCACGAGCCTATTTCTCTAGAGTGAAAGTTTTTAGTATGTGTAACATAGTTCAATATTCAAGACTCAGCTGTATTAATTTTTCTCATTTAAAAAATACATTTAAAAACATATTTATTTCTCTAGCAGTAACTGCATAACAGAAAAATATATAAAGGTGTTAAATAAGTCATAATGGAATTTATAGTGTTCTACTAGTTTTTATTTGGGCTGTGGAAACTACTTTGTCCCGATATTTTCTTCAGAGATAAATTTTGTTTTTCATATCAATCTGGTCTTCTACTCAAGCCAGAACACTTTCAATTCAATCAAGTGTGAAAGAGTTGAACATAAGACCTTAAACTGTATTTCAGGAGTCATAGCAGAGATCTTCTCTCCACCTAAGGTTATAGAAAAAGATCATTACACTTCTGGACTTCTTAGTTATTTTCTTGGCTGTTTTTAATTTCTGCTTCATAATGTGCTTTTAACATATTAAGTCCTGTTTGGAGTGACTTTAAGAAAATATTCTCAAATTTTCCTGAGTTCTGTCTATAATCCAGTTTGATTTTCATTTTCATCATTTTTGGTAATCAAATACCTCAATACATTTAATGAAGCCATAGTCTTCTCTGAGTTTTGCAGTAGGTCTGTTTCCATACCCTCTGGAAGAAAGAGAACCAAATCTAGAAAGGAAATCAACTGTGGTCCTGTAAACCATTGTTATTATATGTTCTCTTTAATAAAACATCAATTAGATTTTGATATTTTGAATAATAAAGGCTTCCACACCTGAATCATTACTTTTATTCAATAAGCACCTAAATAATGTATATTTGCCTTGTGAATCCAACTTGTTAATATATGGCTGAAGAATAGCTAAACCTTTTATCCTTAATGCCTCAATGGTACACAGTGTCATTAGTTTCATTTCATTTTGAATGATTTCTAATAGTCAGTGTATGTGCCTTCATCTATGCATCATTGACCTCCTAACTGAAATAAGGCCAAAATCTCCCTTAATGTCTTGCTCTTGTGGGATTTGACATCTCTTTATTACGGATTGAATTTCCTCCATGGCCATTCCTAGCTATCTTTTGTGGTTTCTGTGATAAAATGTAACTGAGCGGGTGAAGATTCAGATGCCCTCCACTCCAAGTGCGGCTAGGACATCTCTCTCTGGCAGTTGTCGTCCCCCAAATAATCAATCTAGTCTATATTGCACAGAGACAAATCAGAGGCCCTCCAGAAGAGAGTACTATTCCAGTCCTGCAGACCATCTTTTCTCCAGGCAGGAAGATCCTGTCCCAGACCCGCTGTAGGGACGCAGATCTTCACAGTCCTCACCACAGTACACAGTTGGGCGGCATCTCAGGGAAGCCAGTTCTCTTAGTTCCTGTTGCTCTTGAAGTTTGGCTCCTCCCCTTGCAGCCAGGCCTACTCTGCTCTTGGTGCGGTGCCAGGTCCCCTGCAGCTGATAGTCCACTTTAATCCCTAGCTGCATGGGACAGCCCAGCACATCCACTTACCTGCAGGCCTTGCACCCCTCTCTCCTCGTTTTCCTGTCATTGGTATCAATAGCTATAATCTAATATCTTCTATTAAGATCTAGTATATCAAATATATAGAAGCCTTCTTACATAAACATCTCTTTAATCTATCAGTTGGTTGCCTCTTTTATTTCACTGTGTGATACCATGTGTCAGAGGAAATCTGTATAATTACAAGTACACTGTATTTCTTAAGGGAAATCTCTAATAACCTGAAAAATAAGATTGTTTTTCTGTCTCTCCCTTGTCTGTCATTCTTTGTTCCTCTCTATCTGTTTCTCCTCTTCTTTCTTGGAATATGTAGAATGTAGAACTTTCTCTAAAGTCTAAACTTTGTCTAAAGAAAATTTCCACAGGCTCTTCAATGGGTGTTTTATTCTCAGTGTTTGAAACTGTCATTTAACATACTACCAGTGCCTGAAAATTTGCCTTTGCTTGCTAATTAACATAGTTATATAAGTTATTGTCTTTAATTTTGATGAATAGGTAGATAGACAATGAACATCAAAAAGTACAGTTCAAATCAGAACTTGTTTTTCTGCTGTTTCAATCAATAGTTATTTAAAACATCCTCAACCACTTTTAACTGTGTATTTCTTAAATGTTGGGGGTGTCTATTGAAATTTAACTTTGTTATGTTGCATAGGATGTATTTGTCAGGAGAAAAAAATGTACCATTGGAAATAAGAAATAACATATATTCATGCAGCAAAGAGACCCACGAGAAAATCCATATGACATTAAAAAACACTATACAATTTGCAAAGCTAAAAGTTATCGTAAAAAGCATGAATTAGGAAAATTCAAAAGTGATTTTTATTCAAAAATTTTTGCTCAATTGAATGTGAACTTAGATCTTCAACACTGTGAAAAAAAAATGTGCTATGAAATTTTAAAAGTTAGGTGAAATTTCCTTGATCATTCAAGCTCTAAGTAGAAGCAGCTTAAAACAAGCTGCCTATTGTGTATTTTCTGGTTTAACCCATTGAAATAGCATGTCTTGAATTTTAAATTTTGGCTTTCCATAAATTTCTGCATTGTTGCAGGTTAGAATGTCCCTCTTAGGGAGATAATGTCCTTCCCCAAGGAAATTAAATCTATACCTTCTTTAAAAATTCAGTAGGGAGCAGTTGTTTTGTCAGGATGGCACATCTTATTGTTGTATTCTGTTTCTCACTGAAACAGTGGCATGTGTCTCAATGGCCACACTTGAGTTCCCTGCTGCTATTATAAATGAGTATGAAGCCATTTCCCTGGTGGAAATAGCTCTAGGATTGACATTTCATTATAATGAAGGGAGCTGGTGTACCTCCACATACAACAAAACGAAATGCTTTCCCTCTCTTCCCCACATCTATCAAGAATCTCATAAGGAATAGGAACTGAAATGCAGCTTCGGCTAATGTTGGAAAATTCCATTTCTAATTGTAACTTTCTGTAGCAGTCATACATAATTACCTTATAGCCTTCATATGTAATGTTCACCAACATTACAATATTTGTCAAAGATCCAAAATATTGCCAAATTTTAAGTAAAACATTTAATTCAAACTAATATATTTATTAAATATTAATAAGCTGGCATGCAATGTACATGTGTGTACAATGTACATGTGTGTACAATGTACATGTGCAATGTGCAAATGATTGCGTTTCCAAAATTTGTTACAGCATTAAATATCATTTTGAATTATTTCTCAAGATGTTGTTTAAATATGTTCTGTATTTAAAATACACATCTTTATAATATTTCTTTTATTTTCTCTACTGTGGCTCTTTTCCATCTAGCTTTCTCATGTAAATTGCTGGCTGCCTATTATTTGTTGTTTCAGCTATTTCCCTTCTTACTTGCTTCTGCCTGTTATTTTGTTGCATCTCTCTGGAGAAAGGAATTTTAATAACTTTTATTTTAACCCTATTCTTCATTTTTATTTCTGTGCCATGAACTTACATGCTTTTATATATTATCGTAGTTTATGCTGGAAGTTTTAATTTTTAATAAGTATTTTTCTTTTGTATAATTTGTTTCTACAGAACTTTGTGTTGAGAGATAAGATATTTTCCCCAGAAGTTGTCATCTTTTTTAAGTTAATTGACTAATTTTAATCTCGCCACTCTCCTGTACAACATAGTCCAAAATCAAGGTTAGGTCAAAGTTGTACAAAGACCTATGTTGTTTTCTTTTTCTTGAAAGAATACAACAAATATTTTCAGATGACTATTTTTCTCTCAGGAGAAAAAATAATTCAAAATTCATGAAAAGCATATATACATATATATATATATATATATATATATATATATACACACACACACATGCACAGTACTTTCTAACAATGACAATGAATTATTTAAAATTACAAAATAGATATATTTTTTCATTAAAAATATAGTACCACGATGATAATATGTATACTCTAAACTGCTTACCAAGTGCTTTAAATATATTAATTCTGTATACCTCACACAACTCTGCAAGTTAAGCACTCACTTTTATTTACCCTGTTTTACATAAAAGAAGACTGAGGCTTAGAGAGGCTGAGTAACCAATGTGAGGTCACATACCTGGTTAGTGGCAGATCCCAGGAAGTATAGCTCCAGAGCACCTAATTTATAACTGTCATTTTTATTGTTGCACTCCTTAATAACTTAATAAGGACAGAAAATCCTTAGAATTGGGTATATTTAGAATGAGCCCTCTTTAAGAGATAATAAAAGTAGCTAATATTTATTAAGAACTTACAGTGCTAGAACTGTCTTACTTGCATTGCGTTGAGTAACATTACATGAATTAAATAACAACCTTCATAACTCATAACACAGGTGTTATTTTTATCCCCCTTTTGGAGTTAAGACAGCTGTGGATTAATGAGATTAAGTGGTCAACCTAAGATCACACAAGTGATCTTGCAAGTTGTGATGCCAGGAAGGATTCTAAATCAGGAAATCTGGCTCCAGAAGTTACAGCTCTGAGCTAGAGATACCATTAACCTTTCCCACTTACATTAGTTGGTTGTTCACTGTTCCAGGTGTGAATGGGCAATATTTAATGTTTCCAACCCAGATTTAAGTTGCTCTTTCAGCCCATGTAGACTTGTCTTTAACAAAGACTTTTCCATATGAAGAAGTGTGATTCATTTACTACTGGAATTCTTAAAAGTCCTGTGCCAGATTAGTGGAAGCCATCCTAGAATAAAAAGCAACAATTAACCAATTTCAAAATGATAAATGTTAGAGGGATACTTGAAATAAAAGTTTATAGTGGGTCTTGCTAAGGAAAAAAAACTTTTATGCAAATACCAGTTTTTGTAAACAAATGCAAACACACAAAAATATAATGTTTCATAAATGGAACTTCTACGTGTCTAGGCCTTACAAGCACACAGAGGAATGACGTATGACTAGGAAATCCACACAGTGCTTTAATTGCTTATGTAGAGGTATGTTTGCCTGCATTATCCCTTGCTTTGGACTATCTTTTTCTTTTTTTCAACAGAATTTAGATTCTTATTCTTTACCTTAGGAGTTTGGCATTATAATGCTATGAAATTCTCAAGGGCCAGAAATAACAGTTTTCACTGTAGTCTGTATTTAATTTGAGCAATGTGTCAGAGTCTTCCCAAGTAAATATAATTAAACATCTCTACTTTGATGATATCCTCTGCTTTTTTTTTTTTGCTATCCATAATTAAAAATAATCTTATCCCTATAAAATACTAAGAAAAAAAATGCCTGTATGATGACTTAAATCTAAATCCTAAAACTACAATTAAAACCTTTGTTCAGGGCTTCCTTGGTGGCACAGTGGTTGAGAGTCTGCCTGCCGATGCAGGGGACACGGGTTCGTGCCCCGGTCCAGGAAGATCCCACATGCCGTGGAGCGGCTAGGCCCGTGAGCCATGGCCACTGAACCTGCGCGTCCAGAGCCTGTGCTCCGCAATGGGAGAGGCCACAAAAGTGAGAGGCCCGCGTACCACACACACACACATACACAAAATCCTTGGTTCAGGACAACAAAAACTGGAATATCATTGTTGACTAAAAAAATATTCACAACCTAAATTTGAGAGTTATGTTTTATTCAGCGGAAATTTTTAGGACTTCAAGCCCAGGGGGCAGAATCTTAAGTAACCCTGAGAAAACTGCTCTGAGGAGGTGAGGGAGGTGCCAGGATATATAGGAGTTTTGCAACAAAGGGCAGGTAGGTGGAATAAAAGATTACTGTTAATATAACAAAAGTAGATATCTCCAGTTAAGGAATTTAGCACTTTTCTATGTATGGGAAGATGTAAGAGTCTGGGCTCACTGAAATCATTCCTTTGATATGCACCTCAGCTATCTGGGGCCAAGTATCCTGTGTTTTAACATCCTGAGTTTCCTCAGGGCTCACTGTAGAGAGTGGCTGCAGTCTGATGGTTGCTGGATGGCAGGTATTCTTTGTTTACTTTCTGAGTTCCCTCAGGTCTCACCAGCTCACCATGGCGGCAGTGGCTGCAATCTCTGATGACCATGGTATCATTTGCTTACTGATATGGCAGGCAATATTACATTTCTCTTAGTGAACATGATATTTTTTTCTGTGCTTCATCTCTTCCCTTTCTTTTTTCTAAGAGAAGCCTAATTTTTCTGTGAGAACGACCTCTTTGTACAATAGATAATGTTGGTGGGAATGTCATTAAAATCTTCTTTTCCTCACTGACACATGATCCACTCCAAGGCTAATAAATGCCCTCTTGCTGCCTCTGCGGGATGCTGTGCAAGAATTGAAAATGGTTAGCCCTGTCCTGGTAAAAAATCAATAAACAAACTTCAATTAAAATAAAGTTGGGTGGTGGTGTGATGAATTGGGAGATTGGGATTGATATATATATACACTAATATGTATAAAATGGATAAGTAATAAGAACATGCTGTATTAAAAAATAAAATAAAATTCAAAAATTCAAATAAATAATGTTGGGAGACCAGAAGGGGAAGGTCCCACACCCTATGAGGACAGCAGATCCTGAAGAAGAATGATTTCCTCTTATTGCCTGGCAAGAGCTCAGCCAATGAGAGACTGACTCAATTCCACCAATGAAAAGCCACCGCACTTCAAACTCTCAGTTCCTCCAATAGTTCACTCTAGCACTCCCAACTTCCTTTCCCTTTCTTTCAAAGAATTCTTCTCTCCTTGTTGCAGGGGGATTTGCTAGTGTTGCACCATCATTGCAGACCCTGAATTGCAATTCTTTGCTGATCTTGAATAAACCCACAGGGTTTTACTTGGATTTTTTTGTGTGTGTGTGGAGAGAAAACTAGCAGTCTATTTGTTTAGATCAATATCCCACTGTGGCACAGTCTGGATAAGAGAAAGTTTATTTGCTTTCATCAGCCACAACTTTTGACCTGCTCTATTAATGCCATTTCCTTCTGCGGTGCTAAGCTATGACCCCCTAAGCTTCAAATAATTTCCCTTTTTATCTTCATTATTCAGAGAAAATTTGTAGTTTGTACAACCAAAGACATAAAGAAATATCTGTGGTTTTCTTTTCCATCAGTGCTTATGGTGTTCACCATATATTTTTGCCTTTAGATTTTCCAAATAACCATTTGATTTGCACATAGTGGCTATATTTACTTTCTTCCAGAAACTTAAATTTAATAAGTGTCTAAAATAAGTGCTACTAAATGTGGAGCTATTTTTTTTTAGCTTTCTTTAAAATAATATTTCTCAGTAATGAGTCCAACATTTCATAACAGTTTTCAAATTAAATCAGTACAACATTTGGGCTGGCACCATTTGATCACTAATGGAGATGCATGTGGCAGATCCTTTTAGAACCCCACCAAGCAGTCCTTTCTCCATTCTCATTTAGTTTTCAGAACTATGATTTTGTTTCTGCAGCCAAGTGCCTACTCCAGGCATGTCATTACAATTGTGTTCCCTTTTGTTAATCATTGGGCTAGAAAAGGTTATGAATACTTCTGGTCAATGAGACAAAAGTGGAACTTTGTAGCTGTGCTTTGGCGGAAGATTTTGTTCTCTGATTTAAAGAGTGAAGCACATGAGGACAAATAAGCTGTATCATGCCCTTCTTTTCTGCTTTCAGCTATGGTGGAGTGAGTGGTGAGATAATTAGATCTGCTTCAGCTACCCACAGAGGATACAGAGTGAGGATGGTATTAGACCAGAAAGATGAGAAGGGGTTGAGTTTGCCCTGTTGTTTGTGAGCAGTTGAAATTTACATCTGCTTAGTTCCAGAATACTAATTAAAGTTTCTGTGTTTGATTGTGCATCTTGACACTGTGAAAACCTAGTGAATACATTCGTAGTAAAGTCTATATGTGACTATTGTCAATCACAATGAAAATGCATTCCCAGTACTGAGTGGGGTGCAGCACGTGCTTGTGGTAGGGAATGTGCTGGCCCAAATAAGAGAGATGATAATACCTTCATTAAGTAAGTTACTCTTACTAGATACTCATATTTTCAGCAAAAATCATGCTGATATTTTAAAAAATCTGAAAAACCAATGTTGTTTCCTTTGGTATGAGCCACTGTAAATGAATGATATAAATTAGAAATACGTAAGATACGAATTGTCATGAACAATTTGTAGCATTCATGATTAAAGAGGCAATATTAAAATACAGACTAAGCTAACAGTAAGTTTTAACTACATTATTACACATTTCAGTAATTATTTAGTATGGTGATAATATCTAAGTTTAGAGCTACTTTGAATATTTTAATTATATTTTAAATTGGTATTAAATAACATGTCATTATTCTGTATATTAGAGAAGAACTAATTGGCTATGCCATAGTTGACCCAAAATAATGCAAGAATGTTTGTAAGAATGCTATTCTGGTAACAATATTTGTACAAATGAATGCATAGTATCTCTTATGACAAAGGAATACAGGGTACTCAATTAAAATTAATCTAGAAATTATAAATTACTAGATGAAATATGAAATAAAATATGAAATCCTCACCTGGTTTAACTGAAATATATATATAATTTTTATTTTTAATTTGAAAAAAGTCATCTTTCAGAGTGTTTTAAATTGTACACCAACATATTTCTTAATTTAATTTCATAAAGAAATTTCTTTTTGGATTATTTCTGAAAGAAATTAACCTGTCAGTTGGTGAGGACATGGTCTTGCCTTTAGTGCTGATGAAATGTTTTATGCTAAAATACTTGAGGTCTCCAAAACACAATGGTGTTAATTATACCAGCTCTTATTTAAAATAATGTGGAGCAGAGTAGTTAAAAAAAAAAAAAAAACATGATGTTGAAAAGAAAATGCTTCTGCCCAGTCAGCCTTAAGTAAATATGAACAAGTTTCAAGGCTTAATAATCAAGGGCACAATATATTAAAGATATTTAAGGAGATGGATTATTTTTTATTTGGGTTCTACTTTTACACCCTAGAGAAATTAAATACTGACATGACTGCCTTCTTTGGGACAATTTTTATTTCTCTCAAAATATTTCATTCCTCCTAATGCTGTTATAAATAGGGTGCAGTGTAAAGGTAATTAATCCACTGTGCTAGGAAAGAGACATACAGTGTGCTTACCTTGACTTATTTTATTGTGAATTAGTTCTCATACAAAGCTATTAGAAACCACGATTAGTTTGACACATTAATCTTGTGGAATACAGGTTTGTGTACTGAGATTCTTGGATACATAGTAAATGTGTATATTTATGTACAACATATAAAAGAAGGATATTGCTAAGGAAAGTTTGTTAGATGTGCTTATTTAGGCTATATTTGCATTGTGACACATGACTTCTCACTGTTCGCAAATATAATGTAATCATGCAGTTGATCATAAATTTATTTCACCTGGGATTAAGATGATTACCTTATAAAATACGTACTTGCAGTATAATGTCATCACATGAAAGAAATCAGATATTTTCTAACAATACATTTGCTAATAATAAAAATGAGTGTTCCTTGTCTTAAAATATTTGCATATTGTAATATTTTTCTCATATGAAATGTCATCTTGTTAACATAAGTTTTTGCTGCACTCCAAATTATGCAAAGAAATGCTAACCAATTTCAGCTCTTCAGCACACTTGAAAGTTTTCAACCCAACCCTCATAAAGAAAGTGGCCTTTTATTGTGGCAGGGTGAAAGCATGTTTTTATCTTTCAATAATTTGTCAAAAGTTTACTAATGGGGGGGCTTCCTTGGTGGGGCAGTGGTTGAGAGTCCGCCTGCCCATGCAGGGGACACGGGTTCGTGCCCCGGTCCGGGAAGATCCCACATGCCGTGGAGCAGCTAGGCCTGTGAGCCATGGCCGCTGAGCCTGTGCATCTGGAGCCTATGCACGGGACTGCCCTGGTGGTGCAGTGGTTAGTAATCCGCCTGCAGTGCAGGGGATGTGTGTTCGAGCCCTGGTCCAGGATGATACCACATGCCACGGAGCAACTAAGCCCGTGGACCACAACTACTGAGCCTGCACTCTAAAGCCTGCAAGCCACAACTACTGAGCCTGCATGCCGCAACTGCTGAGGGCCATGCACCTGGAGCCCGTGCTCTGCAACAGGAGAGGCTACCACAGTGAGAGGCCCATGCACCTCAACGAAGAGTGGCCCCTGCTTGCCGCAACTAGAGAAAGCCTGTGTGCAGCAACGAAGAACCCGCACAGCCAAAAATAAATAAATAAATTTATATTAAAAAAGTTTATTAATATGATAGTTTGACTATTGCTCTTGTCATTTGGGAGAATGTGATTGTGTTCTAAATAAAAAGTAATTTATGTGAACAGTTGAGAGTACAGGTTGTTAGAGGATGCTTTTTGAGAGACAGAGATATGGAGAAAACTTTGAGGGATATTCCATTAGAAATATTACAGATACTGAGTTTATTTGGCAATTTATATTTTTTCCTTAAAAGTAGAGAAAAGAAACGACAGAGTGTGCTAAAATTCCTGCCTATGTCATCTTTCTCTCTTTTTAACAGCAAAATGTTATGGACCTAGAGATTTATACATTTTTGGGGGGCAGGGTTCTCCTCACACTCTTTTATCAGTAACTTCTTAAAACTGTTGGGGACTAGGGATCACTGTCAGGGCTGATCATTTCTAGAGACCATATTCTGCATCTCAGGTCTTGGAATCAATTGACTTGAAACAAAAGTCAATATCTGTTTTTTGTTTTTTTTTTTCTTTTGAGAGTAGATTTTATCACTAGTAAGAAGGGGAGATGTTGGAGGAGTTTGAAAATATCTCACTGAAGATCTCAGATGAGGAAACCACTGCAATATTACAAGTGCAAAATGATTGAGGCTGAACCAGTGTGAGACTAGCAGGCATGGTGAGAAGTGTTTGAATTGTTGATATATTTCAAAAGTAAAGCAGACAGGATTTACTGAAGGACCCAAGGTAGAGAGTGAGGAAAAGAATCAAGGGTGCCTCCAGTAATTTTGGCTTTAATAAATTAAAAGATGAAATTGTTATTCATCAAAATAGGAAAGAACACGGTGGAAGGGTTTCTGAAAAAAAAAATCAGGAGTTCATTTGTGACATGTTCATTTGCAAAGACCTGAGAAATATCTATATATCAGATCGGTTGAATGGGTAGATAGATAGATTGACTCCACAGTAGAAGTCCAGGATTGAGATATAAATTTGGGAGTCTTTTGCCTATATATTATATTTAAAGCTATGACATTGAATGAGATTACCTGGGAAGTGGGACGATATGGAGAGAGAAGAGAATTGATGACTGAGCCCAGGGGCATAGCAAAATTTAGATGTCCCAGAAGTGGATAGAAATCAGCTAAAGAAGGCAGACCAGAATTTCTCAGTCTCAGCACTACTGACATTTCAGGCCAGATAATTCTTTCTTATGGAAATATGGTCCTGTACACTATAGAACATTTACCAGTATCATTGGCCTTTACCCACTAAATGCTAGTAACACACCCTTTCCCCAGGTGTGACAACCAAAGGTTTCTCCAGACATTGCCAATGTCCCTAGCCGGTAAAGGATGTGGCAGCAAAATAGCCCCAAGTTGAGAACCAATACACTAGATGTTTAGGAAGAAAACAGGCAAATGTGATGGCCCAGAGGCTAAGTAAAAATTTTTTAAGTTCCATGGAGGAATGAGTGATTAATTGTGTCAAAGAGGTGAAGTAAGATAAGGACTAAATCATGCATTAACATCATGGTGGTTACTGACATCACTGTATCTCCCTTCCTGGACTATCACAACAGTGATTCAATATTTCTGTACATTTCAAAATCATCACCATGATATCTAGTTGCCATCTGCCACCATACAAAGATGTTACATAAATATTAAGTATATTTCCCACACTGTACATTTCATACCTGTGACTCATGTATTTTCTAACTCTAAATTTGTACCTCTTAATCTCCCTTACCTATTCCTCTCCTCCCTCTACCCTCATTTCCTCTGGCAACCACCTGTTTATTCTCTGTATCTATGACTCTGTTGCTGTTTTGTTATGTTTGTTCATTTTTTGCTTTTTTGGACTTCATGTATAAGTGAAATCATACAGTATTTTTCTTTCTCTGACTTATTAAACTTAATACCCTCTTGGTCCATCTATGTTGTCACAAATTTTATTATTTTTATGGCTAAGTAATATTCAATTGTATTGATATAGCACATCTTCTTTATTCTTTCATTTATAGATGGGCACTTAGTTTGCTTCTATATCTTGGCTATTGTAAATAATGCTGCAATGAACATAGAAGTGCATATGTCTTTTCAAGAAGTGTTTTCATTTTATTCGGATAAATACCCAGAAGTGGAATTGCTGGATCATATGTTAGTTCTAATTTTATTTATTTTTTTATTATTTTTTGTGTGTGTGATACGCGGGCCTCTCACTGTTGTGGCCTCTCCCGTTGCGGAGCACAGGCTCCGTACGCGCAGGCTCAGAGGCCATGGCTCAGGGACCCAGCCACTCCACGGCATGTGGTATCTTCCCGGACCGAGGCACAAACCCGTGTCCCTTGCATCGGCAGGCGGACTCTCAACCACTGTGCCACCAGGGAAGACCAACTTTTAATTTTTTGAGTAACCTCCATAGCATTTTCCATATTGGCTGCACCAATTTACATTCCCACCAACAGTGCACAAGGGTTCCCTTTTCCCCACATCCTTACCAACACTTGTTATGTCTTATCTTTTTAATGATTAAAAAAAAAAAAATTCTGACAGGTGTGAGTTAATATCTCATTGCGGTTTTGATTTGCATTTCCCTGATAATTAATGACACTGAGCGTCTTTTCATGTGCCCTTTGGCCATCTGTGTGTCTTCTTTGGAAAAATGTCTATTCAAGTCCTTTGGCTCATGTTTTCATCAGGTTTGTACAATTTTGAGTTGTATGAATTCTTCGTATATTTTTGATGTTAACACTTTATCAGACGTAATTTGCAAATATTTTCTAGCATTCAATATGCTTTCCATTTGTTTATTTGTACTTTTTTTTGAAGTTTATTTTTTTTAAAATAGCCCGTAATTTTATTTATTTATTTATTTGTTTAAAGCATGGATCATTCTTTTTTTTTTTTAATTTTATGTATTTATTTATTTATGGCTGTGTTGGGTCTTCGTTTCTGTGCGAGGGCTTTCTCTAGTTGTGGCAAGTGGGGGTCACTCTTCATCGTGGTGCACGGGCCTCTCACTATCGCGGCCTCTCTTGTTGCGGAACACAGGCTCCAGATGCGCAGGCTCAGTAGTTGTGGCTCATAGACCTAGTTGCTCCGTGGCATGTGGGATCTTCCCAGACCAGGGCTCAAACCCATGTCCCCTGCACTGGCAGGCAGATTTTCAACCACTGCGACACCAGGGAAGCCCTATTTTATTTTTTTTTAATTTATATTTATTTATTTTTTTGCGGCACACGGGCCTCTCACTGTTGTGGCCTCTCACGTTGCGGAGCACAGGCTCAGGACGCACAGGCTCAGCGGCCATGGCTCACGGGCCCAGCCGCTCTGCAGCATGTGGAATCCTCCTGGACCGGGGCACGAACTTGTGTCCCCTGCATCGGCAGGCGGACTCTCAACCAATGCGCCACCAGGGAAGCCCAAGTTTAATTATTTTTAATGGTCACTTATTAATACACATAACCAAAGCATTGGTCAAATGCCAAATCCTCCCAGAATTCTGTTCATAGCTCTACCATCTTCTCCCCTAGAGAACTTTGAATGTAATTTTACTACAGCACTTACTATTCTCTACCTGTTTGGTATTAAGAGACAGTTTTTCAAAATTAAGAAACTTCTAATTCATTGTTTCATTTCCCAAACACTGGTGTAATACTTCAAAAAATCTGAAATTCCATTGAACTTGATTTTTAAAGCACAAGAAATTTATTTTAAGCCTAAATCTTATGGAAGATCAATGCATAAAACAGATGCTCTGGCTAATGTTA
Organism: Grampus griseus; assembly: GCF_964374135.1. Lineage (NCBI taxonomy): Eukaryota > Metazoa > Chordata > Mammalia > Artiodactyla > Delphinidae > Grampus > Grampus griseus. The sequence continues at coordinate 122,374,592 of NC_138998.1, read as the reverse complement.
AGTAGATATTTATAAATCTTTGACCTCTTTTTCAGACCCCACTTCACTGTGATTCAATCACATTAGTTGCATCCTCGTGTTAAGATCAGCCCCATAAATTCTGATCCAATACAACTCACATTTATCTTTCAGTAAGAGCCTCAAATGATTCCTATCCTGCTCCAATATCAGACTGTTACATTAAGGATTCAGTTCAAGAGCTCTTTCTTAATCTTGAATCTATAAATCTATGGAAAGTTCTGTTTTCCTATATATCTTGGTATCTAAATTTATCCATGCATTTTTCTCCCTCCCACATTCTCTCTCCTAAATGTATCTGTATGTGAAAATCTTCTGGATTGTATACGCATATAATAATATGTAAAAATATATTTAATATTCCAGTAAATAGAAATCCATTCAAAATTTTTGAAATTATATTCAGAAAAATAGAATAAATTGGGATAATTTTGTAAGTTGTCTTACGCTAAAGATATTTATTATGAATAATGCTACAAATTTATTAGCAAGGAGACATATATAGTTGTAAAAATTCAATACATTTGAAACTGATAATCTTTGTCAGCCTTTTTTTTCTTTTATATTTTAGATATAGGTATTTTCACTTGCATTTTCTAGGTTTTTCACCACTTTGCATGGTCATAGAAAAAGTAAACTAGGTATTTGAGGGGGAAATTTCTTAATATAATTAATATTAGATTGCTTAGAATGTGACTTAATTTGATTGACTTGTGATCTGAAAGGTAATAGTTTTGGTTAAATGTGTGTGAAAAGCAAATTTAAGCATGTCTAAATTCATAAGCATGATGAATTAAAGTATGAAATAGTTCACTCATCACTCATCTTTGACTATCTCTCCATTGTAGCATCACCAGTTATGTTTTCTATTGAGCTATTTTTGCTTCAGCTGACAGTATATCCTATAAGACTAAGTTACGTATTTGCATAAAATTGTATGTATTACACATCAGAGTAATCTTTCAAATTTGTCACCTTCCAAAAGAGTGATGAATCAGTGGATATATGTGATTTTGCTCCATTATTCAAACATAATGGGAGCACTGGAATATGTTAAATACATTTAGGTGAAACATGATTTATATCCTTTAGATAAAAACCTACTGATATTGCCATCTCAACATTGTTCTTCTTAATCTGTGTTATTTATTTTAAAACATATTCATATTTCAGAGAGAAGTAGCATATTCCAACTTCAGTGATGGAACATTAATTGTATATTCATGCATGAAATATGGTCTCACCAAATATCACCTGCAGAATTTCATGTATAAATTTGTTTTCCCTATCTGAATAGTGCTCCTTAATATAGCAGTGTACAGTCTTATCACTGACAAAACTAAAGAGTATAAATACAAATCACAGAACAATTTTTTATGTTTTATAGTCAGAAAGACAGTTTAAAAAATTAAGAAGCTTAGCAAAAGTAATTTTAGCAAATGTCCTGGGAGAAATATGCTATTAGACCTTTCCTCCAAAGTTATGAATTGTTGGAGGAGAAATATTCTGTTTTCTGAATTATCTCTGGCCTCACATGATCTTGTTATCCCTTTTAAGTTCCTACTTCTATTTTTTCAAAGCCATTCAGCATAAAGGATATCAGAATCAAAATAACCCGTGAACATTATATCTCATACAACCTAATTAAGAGGCAAGGGAAAAATAAAGCAGTATCTAAATTTCTTTGGAGATTTTGTTGTTTGGAACAAATAGAGTTTAGTGAAAATCAGTTGTTCTTGAACAGAAGTATGTAGGTTGGAATTTTGCTCTAGAACCTACTAACTCTGTACCTTGAACACATTTACATACAAGAAGAGTACTTGCATCACCAGTTTCTTGTGAGAGCTAAATAAATTTGTACATGTGACATGCAAAAATCAGTGCTTGAAATATAGCATGTATAAAAAAATGCTAGTTAAAATCAGTTTTACCTGGCTCCTTAGATATATGCAACTCACCACTTCTTTTTTTTAAAATATATATCCACTAGAATTGTTTTTTCATGTATATTTAGTAGCACTCTTCCCATCTGTTAAAATATATGATCATGTCTTTTTCAGGGAATAAGATATTTGTTCTATTAAAAGTTTCATTAATTGCTGTTGTTTTCTCCTGTGGAAATGTGGTATTGGAGTGGTCAAGAGAAACTCTACCCAATGTCATTGACTCTCAGCTAGGAGAGAAATATAAATCAAGGGAGAGCATTCTTTTTCCTTAAACAATACTTTATTTTTATTTCTTTAATAGAAATGTAGCTGGTGTACGATATTATGTTAGTTTCAGGTGTAGTACATAGTCTAATTTGCATACACTATGAAATGATCACCATGATAAATCTAATAACATCCGTCTCCATAGAAAGTTATTATACTATTATTGACTATATTCCTTATGTATGTATTATACTTCTGCGACTTATTTATTACCTATGTAACTACTTTGTACCTCTTAATTCCCATTCCCTATTTTGCGTACTCTCCCAACCCCTCCCTTTGGGCAACCACCCATTTGGTCTCTGCATCTATGAGTCTGTTTTCATCCTGTTTTGTTTGTCTGTTTTGTTTTTAAGATTCTACATATAAGTGAGACCATGCAGTATGTTTCTTTCTCTATCTGACTTATTTCACTTAGCATAATACACTCTAGATCCATCTATGTTGTTGCAAATGGCAAGATTTCACTTTTTATGGCTGGATAGTATTCCATTGTATACATATACCACATCTTCTTTACCCATTCCTCTATGGATTGACACTTAGGTTGCTTCAGTATCTTGATTATTGGAAATAATACTGCAATGAACATTGAAGTACATATATCATTTCAAATTTTGCTTTCTTTAGATAAATATACAGAAGTGGAGCAGCTGGATCATATAACAGTTGTATTTTTAAATTTTGGGGGGATTCCACATGGTTTTCCATAGTGGTTGCACCAATTTATATTCCTACCAACAGTGCACAAGTATTCCTTTTTCTCCACATTCTCACCAACACTTGTTATCTGTCTTTTTGATAATAAAAAAAAAATTCTGACAGGTGTGAGGTGATATCTCATTGTGATTTTGATTTGCATTTCCCTGATAATTAGTGATATTGAGCATTTCTTCATGTGCCATTTGCCATCTGTATGTTTTCTTTGGAAAATGTCTGTTCAGATCCTGTTGCATTTTTTAGTCAGGTTGTTTGTATGTGCAATGTTGAGTTGTATGAGTTCTTCATACATTTTTGATATTAACCCCTTATTAGACATATAATTTGCAAATATCTTCTCCCATTCAATAGGCTGTCTTTTTGTTTTGTTGAAAGTTGTCTTCCCTGTCAAAAGTTTTTAGTTTGATGTAGTCACATTTGTTTATTTTTGCATTTGTTTGCCTTGTCTGAGGAGAAATATTCCCCCAAATCACCTATGTCATTTGACTTATGTCAAAGAGCATACTGCCTATGTTTTCTTTTAGAAGTTTTCTGTTTTCAGGTCTTACATTTAGGACTTTGATCCATCTCGACTTTATTCTTGTATATGGTGTGACGAAGTCCAATTTGATTATTTTGCATGTAGCTGTCCAGTTTTAAACACCATTTATTGAAGAGGCAGTCTTTTCCCTATTATGTAATATATTTTTTGTCTCCTTTGTCATAGATATTTGATCATATAAGTGTAGGGTTATTTCTGGACTTGATATTCTGTTCCATTGATGTATGCATCTGTTTTTGTTCCAGTACCATAATGTTTTGATCACTATAGCTTTATAGTATAGTTTGAAGTCAGGAAGTATAATACCTCCAGCTTTGCTCTTCTTTCTCAAGAATGTTTTGGCTATCTGGGGTCTTTTGTGTTTCCATACAAATTTTAGAAGTATTTGTTCTAGTTCTGTGAAAAATACTAGGGTGATTTGATAGTGATTACATTAAATCGTAGGTTGTCTTGGAGAGTAGGCTCATTTAAAAAATATTAATTCTTCCAATCCATGAGCATGGTGTATCTTTCTACTTGCTTGTTTTGTTGAAACTTTCAATAGTGTGTTACAGTTTTTTGAGTACAAGATTTTTCCTTCCTTGTTTAGATTTATTTCTAGGAACTTTATTCCTTTTGATGCAATTGTAAGTGGGATTGTTTTAATTTCTCTTTCTGATATTTCATTGTTTATGAATAAAATACAACAGATTTCTGTATAGTAATTTTGTATCCTGCAACTTTACAGAATTCATTTATTAGTTCTAATGGTTTTGTGGTAGTATCTTTAGGATTTTCTCTATATAGTATTATGTCATTGGCAAAAAGTGACAGTTTTACCTCTTTCAAATTTTGGATTGCTATTATTTGTTTCTAGTGTCTGATAACTGTGGCTAAAACTGCCAATACTATGTTGCATAGCAGTAGTGAGAGTTGGCACCCTTGTCTTGTTCCTGATCTTAGAAAAATTGCTTTTATGTTTTCACCACTGAGTCTGATGTTGGCTGTAGGTTTGTCACATATGGCCTTTATTATGTTGAGGTATGTTCCTTCTATACCCACTTTGTTGAGAATTTTTATCATAAATGATGTTGAATTTCGTCAAAAGCTTTTTCTGCATCTATTGAGCTAATCATATAATTTTTATTCTTCAATTTGTTAATGTAGTATATCACATTGGCTGATTTGTGGATGTTGAATCATCTTTGCATCCCTGGGATAGATCCTAATTGATCATGGTGTATGAGCCTTTTAATGTATTGTTGAATTCTGTTTGCTAATATTTTGTTGAGGATTTTTGCATCTATATTTATCAGAGATATTGACCTGCAATTTGTGTGTGTGTCATGTTTTTGTCTTATTTTGGTATCAGCATTGTGATGGCCTTACAAAATGAATTCAGAAACATTCCTTTCTATTCATTTTTTTGGTATAGCTTGAGAAGGATATGTGTTAATTTGTCTTTAAATGTTTGGTAGTATTTACCTGTGAATCCATTTAATCCTGGACTTTTGTTTATTGGGAGTTTATATTATTCATTCAATTTCATTACTGGTAATTGTTCTGTTCATATTTTTCATTTTTCCTGATTCAGTCTTGGGAATGAATTAATCCAGTTTCTGGGAATTAATCCAATTTCTTCTAGGTTGTTTATTTTATTGGCATATAATTGTTTGTATTAATCTCTTACAATTGTTTGCATTTCTGTGGCATTGGTTGTAACATCTCTTTCATTTCTAATTTTATTTTTTGGGGCACTCTTTCTTTCTTAATGAGTGTGGCTAAAGTTTTATCAATTTTGTTTATCTTTTCAAAGATGTAGCTCTTACTTTCATTTATCTTTTCAATTGTTTTTAGTCTCTTTCATTTATTTCTGCTCTGATATTTATGATTGTTTTCCCTCTACTAACTTTGGGTTTTGTTTGTTCTTTATCTAATTCCTTTTGGTGTAAGTTTAGATTATTTATTTGAGTTTTGTTTTGTTTTTGTTTTTGGTTCCTGAGGTTGGCTTGTATCACTATAAACTTTGCTCTTATAACTGCTTTTGCTCTGTCCAATAGATTCTGGATCATGGTGTTTCCATTTTCATTTGTGTCCAGGAATTTTTGATTTCCTCTTTGATTTTTTCAGAGATTCATTGGTTAATTAGTAGCATATTTTGTTTGTCTTTTTCAGGTTTTTTCCATGTAATTTATTTCTAGTCTCATATTCTTGTGGTCAGAAAAGATGTTTGATATGATTTCAATCTTCTTAAATTTATTGAGACTTGTGTTTTTGGCCTAGAATATGATTTATTGTAGAGAATTTCCAGGTGCACTTGAAAATAATGTGTATTCTGCTGCCTTTGGGTAGATTGTTCTGTAGAGTTGATCCTTGAACAACTTGGGAGTTAGGGGTGTCAACCTACCATGCAGTTAAAAATCATGTATAAATTTTGGCTTCCCAAAATGTAACTACTTATAACTTACTGTTGACTTGAAGCCTTACTGACAACAATCAATAAACATATATTTTGTATGTTATATGTATCATATACTATATTCTTATAATAAAGTAAGCTAGAGAAAAGAAAGTGTTATTAAGAAAATCATAAGAAAGAGAAAATACATTTACAGTACTGTACTATATTTATGAATGCCATAAGTTTACATTTCCTGTTTATAAGATATTATAAATTGTCTTCATTACCTACATCATTGTCTTATAAGATATGACACTATAGTTGTTATAAGCATTGCTAACACTAAACATCAAAAATGAAAAGATAATGTGAGAAAGAAATTCACATTTATTTACAGGTATAATGATTCATGCATTGATCAGGAAGAAGCAACAATGTGATTGCTTTATTATAGCCCAGTGTAATCAATACAATTTCTTCATGGTATCTTAGCCTATACAAAATGGATGAATAGTTAAATTTTTATGGCATATGGTTTTACATTAATATTCATAATACAATATTGGAAGCATTATTACTTTAAAAAAGTTACCTGTGATAATAGGCTAATATGCAGTTTCTCTGACTTTGAGATTATGGTAATGTAATCTTTGAAAGCCCAGTTTTAAAACATTAGTAAACTAACACATCATTAAATTTATATTAAATATTACTCTTATGCTTATATAGGATAGGTTTATATGTAGATAGATTAGAATCTACATATATTTTATGTACCTATGACATATCTACTTTTTCTTAAATTTTTCAAAATTTCTTAGAAATATTAATATTTGAGTTTTTTTTTAAATTGTCACAAATCTCCAAAACAATTTCTAGTATATTTACTGAAATAAATAAATAAAAATGGATCTGCACATTTCAAACCTGTGTTGTTCAAGGGTCCAGTGTGTATATCTATTAAGTCCATGTAATCTAAAGTGTTAAGGCCAATGTTTCCTTATTGATTTTCTGTCTGGATGATTTATTCATTGATGTAAGTGTGGTGTTAAAGTCCCCTACTATTATTGTGTTACTGTAAATTTCTCCCTCTATGTTTATTAATATTTGCTTTATGTATTTAAGTGCTCATTTGTTGATTGCATATATATTTCCAATTGTTATATATCTTGTTGGATTGATCCCTTTATTTTATGTAATGTTTTCCTTTGTCTCTTGTTACAGTATTTGTTTTAAAGTCTATTTTGTCTGATGTAAGTAAGTACTCCAGCTTTCTTTTTGTTTCTATTTGAATGGAATATCTTTTTCCATCTGCTCACCTTCATTCTTAGTGTGTCTTTAGATCTGAAGTGAGTCTCTTGTAGGCATCATATACATGGGTCTTGTTTTCTTTTATTTATTCAGCTACTCTATGTCTTTTGATTGCAGCATTTTGTCCATTTACATTTAAAATAATTATTCATAGGCATATACTTAACTGCCATTTTGTTTATTATTTTCCAGTTGCTTTTGTAGTTTTGGTGGTGTGGTGGTGTTGGTGTTCCTTTCTCCTTCTTTTGATTTCTTCCCTTGTGATTTAATGGCTATCTTCAGTGTTATGTTTGGATTCCTCTTTATGTATGTTATGTATATCTGTTATAGGCTTTAGGTTTGTGATTACCATGAGGTTCATATGCAACAATGTATATATGATTATCTTAAGTTGATGATATCTTAAATTCAAACCAATTCTAACCATCCTACATTTTTACTCCCCCTTCCCACTTTTAATGTTTTTCTTGCCATATTTTACATATTTTTGTTTTGTATATCCCATAACTATTTATGGAGGATATGGTTGATTTCACTACTTTGTCTTTTAAGTTTCCTAATAGCATCATAAGTGGTTGACCCTCTCCCTTTACTGCATGTTTGACTTTACCAATGAGATTTTTTTTATTTTGTAACTTTCATATTTCTGGATGTGGTGTTGTCTGATTTGAGAAGTCCCTTTAACATTTCTTGTATAGCCACTTTAGTGGTGTTGAACTCTTTTTCTTGGATAATATAGTAGAGGACTGTCTTTTTCTTAAACTTATATAAAAGTTACTTATTAAAAAATTAGAAATTATTTAACTATTTTCTTGTGAGTTTAATAAATTATAATGTTTGTTAATGTTGAACAATTAATCTTATTCTATTAATAATTCATATATTTGGGGAAAATATCCAATAACATATTTCTCCCAGGACCTTTGCCAAATCACTTTTGCTAAGCTTATTAATTAATTTTTTTCTATCTATAAAACATTTAAAAAAGCATTCTGTAATACATATTTATACTCTTTAATTTTACCAGTGATGAGATTATACACTCTCTTATTAAAGATTGCTATTAATAATTTTATTACATGTGAAATATTTTGAATATATATTTTGCAGTAGAGAAAAAATGATCAGAGAAGTAGATGATAACATTACAATTTTTAAATCTAAACCTAACTACTTTTTTTATTACTAATGTTATTTTAAGATTTGTAATGCAATTATTATTCATCTCTTTATTAGAAACCAGAATTAGACACCCTTTGGCTTCCTTAATAAAGAGATGTAAACACATATATACAAAAATTCTATAAGTGATTTATGTGTGAAAATTTACATGCTTAGGATTATGGAAACTTTTAAATCAAAACACTAATGAGCCATGTCCTCTAAAGAGCTCAGATATTCACTAGAGACTCCTTAGGCAATTCTGGAACCTAGTTTACAGTGTTGAGGCCACTTGTGGACCATTTAGTACTCTGAAGCCTTAGTTAAATGATGCTCTCAGGGCCTAAAATAGTTAAGGAGCTCTTAACAACTTTCCAACATTTCAAAAATAATTTTAAGATTATTATTAATAAAAAGATGATACAAAAGTTTTTATTATTGTTTTTATCAGTTACACTACAAAGTGACAAAGGACTAGAAGGAGATCTTTTGAGGCCATCTAATTATGTTCTTTTAAGTAAAGATATTTTTGTTAAATTGATCTACAGAAGAAAAAATGCCAAATCTTCTGTGTTATCCAATTTCAATAGAATTTCTTTTCAGTAGGTTTCAATAAAATTTGTTATTCACCAGTTTAACTTCTTTCCTTATTTCAGGAAAATGAAGATGAACTGGTAATACTCTTTGTCATTATGTTGCTGTATATTCAAATCAAATTGCAGAATTCACTTTTATCCCCCTAAAAAATTTTAATCATCTTAAAAATCTTTTGATTTGATTAATACTTTAATAATCCTTCTGGCTTTCCTTGAATCCATTACAAAGTTGTTCTGGATCAGAAAATGGTAAAATGACCAGAATCTGACCATGACCATTCTGATCATGTGCATAAGATGCCACATAAATTAAATTGTATGTGATCAATAAAAATGTTTGTTTAGTAGATGAATAAGCAAAATTATTATACACTTTGACCATTAAGGACACAGCCAAGCAGAATGAGATTGAACCTCAGCCTTAATTTCTTCATCTATAAATGGTTTTTCTAATTATAAATAGCCAAAGGGCTTTATGAAGAATAAATCAATTTCTATGTGTATAGCACCTAGAATAGTGACTGGTCAGCAGTAATCACTATAAAATCATTTGCTTTTGGAAATATTAAGATTTAAACAAACAAAGAATCAAACAGGAATAAATGGTTTGAAAATAAATGTGCATATCTCTACAAGACAGGGCTCTAAAACAAGTAAACAAACAAACAAAACACTTTAGGCTTTAAATCACTAGTCTCATATTTCTGAAATATATTTAAAATACCAGAATTCTGATTTGGATGTGTATTAAAACCTTTTCATATATTTATGTAATCCCACTCAATAAGAGTATATTATCAAGCTCACTATAAAAAATTTCCATAAAAAGATAAAAAAGAAAGTGTGTGGGTGTGTAATTTCACATGCAATCTCGTATGTCATGCAGAATGATTAGGTAGGTCAGGGGTCTGCAAACAAGGCCCCTCACCCAAATTCATCTCACTGCTTCTTTTTTAAGTAAAATATTATTGGAAAATGGTCATGCTCATTCCTTTACATCCTGTTTATGGCTATTTCGTACTACCATGTTAGAGTTGAGCAGTTGCAAAAGAAACCTTATAGACCACGACATTGAAATGATTTACTGTCTGGCCTTTTACAAAAAATGTTTACAGGTACCTATTGTAACTAATAAAGAAGAGAGATATGCAGGGATTGACTATATTACTGAATATATTTGTAATATTAATATATGTATATTAATATTGTATACAATATTAATGTAATTAATATATATTATATATATATAATATATACAGGCTTACTCTAGAATGTTAATGTGCTTAATACATTCAGGGATTTTTGCAAGTAAAGAGTAGATGTTGAAGCTAGAGAATATTTAGATAACATATATAACGTTGAATACTACATTTTGAAGTATATTAAAATCATTTTAAAACAAAAAAAGAGGGAATATGCAATCATCTCAAAAACAAGATTAATTAATTTATGTTATGTAATGAAGCAAACCTCAACATATTCCATGGAGTAGAAGCCACAAATATTGTGCAAACTCCCTGCCCACCCCCAAAAGCAAAACAATAACAGATATTTCAAATTAAATTTTAAAATTCTAAAAGTTATCTACTCAAATATGAGTTTAGAATAAATATTACAAATTTTGTTAAAATTTGCATTAAACACAGCATTATCAAAACCAGCCAAAAATGTAATCAAAGAAAATGTATGCTCTTGAACATTTTTCCAAAAAAAGAATAAAATTAAAACTATTAGGCATTAACTGAAGGAAAAAATAATACAAATAAATAAAATAATACAAAAAATAATTTACAAATAAATACAATACAAATAAATACAATTTACAAATAAATACAATAATACAAAAAATAATTATAACAAAATAAATATGTTCATGCCAAAATTAATTAATATTCAGTTAAAAGCCACATAATTGATAATAGAAGTCAAGAATTCATAGGGTCTTTATTAGCTGATTTAATTTGATATAACTTACTACATGGAAATAAACCAGGTAAATCAGCAAAAAAAGAGGTTGATGCATAGTTAATAATTAATCAGTACAATGGGTAGGTAGTTTTACAAAGTCTAAATAATTTTAGGATGGGGAATAAATTAAGATTGAAGAACAGGAAGCAGTTGTTAGAAAATGGGAGGCTTACAACAATGTTTCCAAAGGTGTTTGATGAAATGTATATCTGCAGTTTGACCTAATTGGATATTAAAAAGAAAGGAACTTAACATAGCAAATATGACATCTCTCCCTAAATTGATTCCAGTTTTAATGCAATTCTTACCAAAATTCCAGTAAGGATTTTTGTTGACATAAATAAACATTATCTATTGTTTATATGCAAAGATGTGGGCTCTAGAATAGAAAGAAACACCCAAAAAATCTTGACAAAGAAGCATAAAATAACAGGTATCACTCTATTTGATATTGTCTTATTATATACCTATGAGACACCATAGTACTGGCAGAGGGATAGATACATATATCAATAGAACAGAATAGAAAACTCAGAAATATGCCCACGCAAATATTTTTTAATGTTTTAAAATAATATAATGAAATAGTAGAAGTAAATCAGTCATACAGTTTCTGGTGCAACAGATACATACATACATATGTGCATATATACTGGCATCTAAGAAGGCTGTTCTGTGAATCAAATATGTGCCCTTAGGAAGGGTAATGCATTACAATTGTTTTTATAGCAAATAAGTATTTATTGGACATAGATCATGTCTTAGGAAATGGCACATTTTTCTTCTTTAAATCAGATGAAATCTACTTCCAAGTCTCATTCGCAGAACCCCTCCAGTCATCAGATTCTATTACTTGCTGCAGTGAATCATGTTATCCCTGTTGACAAGATTCTTTCAGCAATGCAACCAAAGCCTAAAGTTTAATTTCAAAGTCTGAGGCTAAGAGAACTGTCATGTAGCTTCCAGTCTTGCTACCTCTCTTGGTGCTGCCATAGAGCAGGCCTGGAGACATCGCACTTCATAGGAAATGCCAGCCACGTATTCCCACTTCTGGCCATTTGTGTTTGGAACACAGACTTGACTGACCACATCTGTATGAGGTTCCTTCCATATTGCTAATGGGCACTCTTCAAGGAGTCAACTTGGCCATATTTTATACCCTGAAAATAGATTTTTTTTTTAAATAACCCCATTAAAAGCCTAACAGCTGTCAATCCAGGACAAAATGAGTATTATCTGGGGATTAGAATTATTTAAATATTAGTTTCAGCTTTTACATACCATTTTACATACCATTATCCTATTTACTAAAGAAAAAAATGACCAGTTTCTGGCATTCTATTAATTACTAAAAATATAAGCAGAATGCTAGTGAATAACACAGCTGAGGGCCAGAAAGAAGGGAAGATCACAGGCATGACAATTACTCTATGTTGATCTACCAAAGGCAAGTGCCTGTGTTAATCATATTGTGCCTCTGGACAGGAACAAGCACTACCCATCTAAGGTAGAGCTGCCAGCATGGAGGGAAAATCAGGGCTTTCAAATGTGGAAATGATTAAGGCATCTTTCCAGTTGATCTTCAACTGTGGTAGAATAAGAATCTGCTACAATTCCAAACTGCAATGGTAAAGAGCAAGATAATTATCCTCTTTGTATAACCTATACACAACTTAACTGAACCTAATTCTCCTTTCAGATTCTCAAAGGGAGATCATTCATGATGGCAGAAAATTTACCCTTGGGAATCTTTCTTTCCCACTCTGTATATTTCCTTGATGGTGGGAGAAATTACATTGACTGTGCAAATCCTGTTTATTTCCCAAACATCATTTGAAAATGTTCAATCAAAAATTATTCCACCAGTTTCTGTTTGAGTTTGTTATTCTCCCAGAATTGAGATAAAGAAATGCAGGATTTCTTTCAATCTTAAATAATAAAACAGATTAAAGCACATATGTGCACATGTGTGCATACACACACACACAAACATGTAAAACAAACAAACAAAAGTTTTGCTACCAGTCATTTTAAGAAGGAGCTCTAGGGAACATAACCAACTTCCTATTTCCTCAGTTTTTTATTACCATATTAAAAAAAAGTGTATTTTTCTGCTGACCCTTCCAGCAGAAAGTCTTCCTCCAGAGATACCCTAGAGGAAAAACTTCCACAAGTTTTAGGGTGTGGATTAAGGTTATAGCAGTATTTAACAAGTGTTGTTACATCTTACTTACAGCTCCTTTTATTTATCTTTAAAACATTTGAACAAACCTCTGACAGTGATGGGGGGGTTCTTTAAAAAAGCATATAGATGATTTGAAGTTCCACCTCCAGAATGAAGAGCTCTCGAGACCTGGAAAGGTAGTAGAGCCCAACAGGAAGCAGAAAGCTAATAAAAAACTCAGCTAATAAAAAGCCATGGACTCTTTGTTGTTTACCACAGCCTTCCCAACTTCCTTTCCCCTCTATAAAAGGATTCTCCTTTTGCTGTGTAGGGACCTGCAGGTGGCTCACCACAGACCCAGAACTGCAATTCTTTGCTGATGCTGAATGCCCTTCTTTTTGCTAGAAATAACTATCAGTCTATTTGTTTCAGGTCTATAATATAATATGTACCATTAGCAATTATCCATGTTATTAAATTATATTAATGAACTTCATTTTATTGATTATTTAACACACCATCTCAAACTAACATTTTTCCCATTTTTTCTCTATTATCAAATACTCTGTGATAAAATGTCTATATTCAACTTTCCCCAATAACACAGTCCTATCTGTGGCCTAACTGTGTTGAAGAATGTGATAGAACCATACAGTTTCATTCACACATTGCTTTGCAAAGTGTTTATTAAATTGGGAATTCCATTTTAGCATATAGATATATGCATATATATACACATATATATGCATATATATATATGTTTATGTTTATATATATTTACTAACTTGAGATACAGAGGTAGTAATTCTTTAAAAAAATATTCCTTAAAAAATGCAGTTATATGTATTTCCTCTTTTGTGAACATAAGGTTTAAGCCCTTGGTTATTTATCTTTTTGGGGAAAAAAAAGGAGAACAGAAGAAAAGAAAGACCATTGGCATGTTAATTACTTTGAGTTGATCAATCCAAGGGTATGTGCCTGTGCTGATCAAGCTGCTTGACTGGATGATTGCCCATCTAAGGTAGAACTGCCAGCAAGCCATGTTGACATGTAGGCTGTAGTTTTCCCAAACATGTTAAAAATATAGATTTTCTTTTAACAAATGTTGTATTTTCCTTCATATACAAGTCATATATTTTTTATCACTGATTCTGAATTTCTTAATGTTTTTTTTAGTTTTTACAGTGAGTACAGTTTTCTCTACTGTATTTTATAAATGTTTACTGCTGTTCTAAAAGAGCATTATTACCTTTTGTTTTTGTCTTCTGCTAGTACTCACTTAGTGACTTGTAACTGATTTTAAAGCTTTTTCATTTGATCAAAGTAGATGTTTAAATGTCCTTCTCATTCAAATAAAAAGTATAAATCTCTATCCATTTTTAAAGTATTGTTTGTTATAAACAATACTGTTTCCGTCATTCCATTGATAAGGGTACAAGAATTATGTCAAAATGTAACAGAAACATTCTGGCAAATAATGCAGTTTTAAATACCATGCATTTCATAAACCAGAGGTGGCAAAGAATTTCTAGATCTAGGATTGCAATAAACTTTCATTTAATAAGAAGATGTAACCATATGTGCTGGAAATTGTGCTCAGCAAATATTTATTGAGCACCTACTATATGTTGATGAAAAAAATCTGTTGATCTAAGAAAGAAAGGGAAAATTTTATTCAGACCGAATAGAGAATTATAACCCGGAAGTAGCCTCTCAGAAAGCTCTGAGAACTGTTCCACCCATTAGAGGTCAAAGCACAGTTATATAAGTTTTTGAGACAGAGGGCTGTACATTAAATGACATATTGACAGTTTACATAATCCAGATCTATGTGTGCAAAGTGAGAAGTGGGTCCTGGGTCATTTTGGCCCCTTACAAGATTAAGAAGGAAGGTTATCTCCTTAGGAGTTGCCTTGTTGGTGCTACGAGAATGTTGTTATTCATGGGTGATGGGTATTTCTACCATTGGGGAGATTTGGGCAATGCATAATGCAGATACACATGCATAGCAGAAGGGAGAGAGGAGGCCAAAAGGCAGAGAAAAAATTTTATGTTTAATTTTCCTTGACTTGCTTTAGAATATGAATTTTTATTTCATCATATATATATGGAAATATTCTAACTTCTAGGTTTTTATTAGTTTACAGAATATTTTGAAAAGCCTTAGGAGTTATACAATTTATAACCTAGGAGGAATTACTAATTTAGATTAAAGTTACTTTAAACTAATTGTTCCAACTCTTCACCCAAAATTAGAAAGATGTCCCACATTAAAAATACAAGTAAACTGTCAAATTTTCACAAAATAAACAGGATTTAAAATATATTAAATAAAAATATTCTTAAACTATGTCTATGTTTCTGAATAAATGGGGTTATTTCTGGCAATTACATGAGTATAATTTTGTAATGAGTTGTGACTTTTTATCTCTTACGTAAGAGTGATTTTTGGTGAGATGAAATGTTTTGCTTTTGTTTCTCTATTTTTCTTGCTTACAGACTGCAATACAAAACTGAAAAATAATTTGCACTGTTGCATTTTATTAATTTTATTTTCCATGACCTCGTGTTTTGAGTGAATTATGACATATTTTATATTAGCCAACAAGAAATAAAACTAAATCAATTTTCCCTGTGAGACTCAGTTATATTTTTAATTTAGTATTATTTTCTTGTAGATATTTGGACAGCTAATTTTAAAAATATACTTATCTCCATTTTAAAAACACAGCCTACAAAAAAAATTTCCATGAATGCAAAGGTCACATTCCATTAATGTGAAGGTCAAATATACATGTGAAAAAAACAATTGGCAAATTCTTAAGATATTTAGTATGGTAAATTTTATAGTGTGTAAAATAAAGAATGTTGCCCACCTTCCAGTCATATAAGAATCAAGTCCTTAGCCACTGCAATCCCTGACTGACAGTACACCCTGAAAGGAATTCAAGATGAAAAACATGTTGAGGTACTCTGTGTTTTGGAAAAACAGGTCCCTTAGATAGTTAAATACATCTCAGGAAGAATTTTAATGAACCCAGATTCTTACATCTTCCCATATATAGGAAAAGCATAAATCATTAACCGAGATATCTGTTCCTTGTGACTCACATATTCCTTAGCTAAAATCATATATATATATATATATATATATATAGAGAGAGAGAGAGAGAGAGAGAGAGAGAGAGAGAGAGAGACTGCTTGTTTCCCTACCTCTTCAGCACAGTTCCTCAGAGGTGAGGAGCTATTTCCCAGGCTATAGTCTTCAGTAAGCTCTCAGAAGAAAACTAAAACTCACAACACATACATTATACGTTTTACTTTCAGTCCACAAGTGAAATCCATTCAACTCTGTTTGATAAACATATTTGAAATAAGACTAGATATTTTGGTTGCCTCAAACAATAAGTGCTATATTTCTTTGTTGTCTTTGGAAACACAGTACTGACTTAAAAAACACACAATGTAAAAGTTGTTAGTCCAGTTTATTCAGTGCCTTACTGGGACTGTATAGCCTGGGAGATCTCTGAGAAATTGTTCTGAATAGGTAAGGTGGGAAGGCCAGTATATATGTGATTGTGGTGGAGGGGTTATATACAACCAAGCATGTATCTTGGTAAAAGGTTTTGTTAATCAAGAGGAACAGATATCTTAGTTAATGATTTTAGTACTTTTCTAAGTATGGGAAGATGCAAGAATTGGGGTTCACTAAATTTTCTCCTGAAAAGATCTAACTGGAGGGAGGTCTGTTCTGCCAGTTTCCCCAGTGCAAAGAGTGCCTCATTCCTAATCTCCACCCTGAACTCCTTTCAGGGTGTGCTGAAGGTCAGCAACTGCAGTGGCTAGTGACTTCATCCTTGTAGAACTGGATGGCAAGCAACACTCTTTAATTGCCAACAGAAAATATGTTTCTGTTTTTGCAGATGATAGGAAATGAGAGAAAAATATACCTGGTGTGACATATAATAAGAAATGTATATTTGGTTTTTGCTCCAGTTTCTGGCACACTGCTCCTAAAACTCTTGGAATTTCCTTAAGTGATGAGAACCATAAGGTGCCTTTTGCTATGATAATGAGGTGACTTTAATAAGGCATTTGAAGATGGAGGCCGCTTTCCAGTGGAGCCAACCATGTAATTACAGAGTTGGAACTTTCAGTCTCTCCCCCTAACCTCCAGGGAAAGAAGGGAGCTCTAACTTGAGTTCCATCACCAATGGCTAATTATTTAATCAATCATGCCTGTGTAATGAAGCCTCCATAAAATCCCATAAAGAATAGGGTTGGTGAACATGTGGATACTGGGAAGAATGTCAAGCCTAGAGAGGCCATGGAAGCTCCACTCCCTTTCACCATGCCTCATCCTATGCATCTCTTCCATATGGTCTTTCCTGAGTTATTATTTTATGATAAACTGTTGATCTAGTAAGTGAAGTGTTTCCATGAGTTCTGTGTGCCATTCTAGCTTTGGAACCTCTGATTTATAACTAGTCAGTCAGAAGTACAGTTAACGACCTGGACTTGGGATTGGAGTCTAAAGTGGTGGTTGTAGGAAGATACTCTTCTAGGACTGAGCCTTTAACCTGTGAGATCTGGCATGATCCCCTGGTAGATAGTGTCAGAATTGAGTTGAATTGTAGTACACTGAACTGGTGTCTGAGAACTACTTGGTGGTATGGGGAAGGACCCACACATCTTAGAAACTGATCCCAGAACCTTACTAATGTCAAAGGATAGGAAAGATAGAATGGGGAAAAGAGAGAAATGGTGACTCAAAGAATAGAAAGACATGAATTTGGAACCAGAAGTCTAATTAAATAAGGAACCAGCTCTGTAAACAGGAGATCTACTATTAGTGAGGCTCAGCTGCTTTTTGTCTCTATTCTATCTACCAGAAGTCAAGTGACAAGAATAATACAATTTAGTAACAAGTTTGATATCTTTCATTTAAGGGAAAACAATTCATGCATTGGTGAGTACAGTGCCTCACAAGCAGTGAAGCACTATTCCTGAGGGATTTGGAACAAGAGTAAATTTTCTAGAGTGTTAGAAGAGGCAACTGGGAAACAGGACATGATTGGCTAGGAGGTCAGGATTTCCTTATGAGGCCAGCAGGTACTATATTCTAGGGTAAGGTAAGCTAGCTAAAGCTGAGTTGGAGGTTAGTGATTGGTTTATGTTAAGATTCCTTGACAGGGCTTCCCTGGTGACACAGTGGTTAAGAATCTGCCTGCCAATGCAGGGGACACAGGTTCGAGCCCTGGTCTGGGAAGATCCCACATGCTGTGGAGCAACTAAGCCCATGCACCACAACTACTGAGCCTACCCTCTGGAGCCCACGAGCCACAACTACTGAGCCTGCGAGTCATGACTACTGAAGCCTGCATGCCTGGAACCCATGCTCTGCAACAAGAGAAGGCACCACAGTGAAAAGCCTGTGCACCACAACGAGGAGTAGCCCCCACTCGCCGCAACTAGAGAAATCTTGTGCACAGCAACAAAGACCCAAAGCAGACAAAAATAAATAAATAAATAAATAAATAATAAAATCTATATTAAAAAATGGTCCACATCAAAAAAAAAATCTAAAAAAAAAAAAGATTCATTGACAGGTGTTTCCTGTATGTGTTGGCTGACTTAGGTTTAGATTTGTGATGTAAAGACTTAGGTTTAAGGTTTAGATTTGTGATGTAGACAAAGTTACTAGGGTGACCTCTATTTTGTGGATTCCAGTATATAAATTAATTTATCACAGTTAATGACAGTGTCTATAATTCCAGTCCCATGGGAGAATTTCAATGACCTACTCATTAACTATTATTCCTATTGGAGCAGTGTCCTCACTGAAAGCCACCACAGAGTTAGTGACTGACCTGATGTTGGCTGACATTGTTTCAGTTACTTACTAATTTTGGAGAAGCATTGGCAGTATATGGGCAACTGTGAGAGAGGCTTTATATAGGTTTGTATTTGTCTGCAAATAATAGGGGAGAAACCCTTAGACAGCTACGCGGAAGCTGCTAGGTGCACCATATCTCCTGAACCACACAATTACAAATCCAAATTACACAGCCCCTACTAGTATTCAGCATTATTTCAAACTATATTAGTCTCAGAATTCACAAATTTCAGGTGTTATCTATTCTCTAAATGAATTTTGATCTCATACAAATATATTTATTGTCATTTTACAAGTTATTAGAGAAATAGTTGAATTATCCCAAAACAACTTCTATTCAATACATGAGAAAAAATTCGATAATATATATTACAATATATTTTTTAAAAGAGTAGAAAAGTCTACTTTTGAAGACAAATAGCAAGAGAAGAAAGAGAAAAAAATGCACTTAAATTGACTAGACTCTAGTCTGCTGGATAGAACACAAGCCTTTTCTTTAGCTATTTATACAGGCAAGGCCACTTTTCATCACTTTCTTCTTCTTTGTTATTTAACCTTTGTTTCATTAACAGCTATATGAGTTTTGGGTTGTTGGTTGGTTGATATATATATATATATTATATATATAATTTTTTTTGAAATAAGCCTTCATTACTAGATAGCTTGAGTTCTTAAACACATTCCATCAATATATATATTTGGGCTAATTAAGTTTAAAAGTAAAACTTGAGTTGTATGAGAAGATTACAACACACCACTTTAAGGATGATTGGAGTAGAAGACCCTTTTAAAATTTGAATTGTGAGAGACACCGTCTTGACTTGGAGCCCCAAGTGTATTTCTCCAAGGATGCATTGTTGCAAGTTGTGGATGAAATGCATGGTATCACTATAAAATAACATGATTACAAATATTTTAGCTACATGATGCATTACAATCATATAATATTGAGTGTTATGAAAAGTAAATGTCTTTTTTTTATTTGTTAGGCTATACCAGAGAATATATCATTAGGTAAAATGTATCTTTAGATGAAAATTATTTTGTCTACTGATAACATGTTTTCTCCCTTACTAAAATACTCAAGATCTCACCCCACAACACTCTTTGCTAACCTCAGCTAGAGCAGAGCTCATCTACCTGTCTACAAATGTCCTAAAACCTGTCAGCTTACACAAGGCTTTTATTGCAACTCTGAATACAAGAGTGTCTGCATTCTCTACTAACTAACTCTGCCCCAACTCTCTCAGCCTGCGACTGGTCACATTCTGCTTCAGATCTTTATCCAATGCTGGCATTAAAATGTTTTCTTCTTTAATGGTTTTTAAGGCTATCAACTGCAAACTTGTCTGAAAACTGAAGGCAGACCTTCACCCACAGTTAATCTTCTCCATCAGCCTACTGCTGTACATTTTTACTGGACACCTCCCAATCAGATTTTTCTTGAAGATCTTTCCTCTGTACTCTGTGGAATTCTCATTTCATCATTCTCTAACATCGTGACATCCTGAAAAGTTTTATCCCATATTATTGTAGCTTTTTGAGGACATAGTGAAGAACCAAGTAAGATAGACTTCAGAAATATCTTCCCAGTAAAACAAAAAAAGGGGAAGTATTTATCCATTGGCTGTCTTACCCTAATGCTCAAACTTTAACTCAAGGAGTTTTAATTTCCTTCTATAGTTTACTCATGACACAGAATGCCAGAGCAGTTTTATCATCACCCATACTGTAGAGACCCTGGGGAAGAAAGCAGGAGATACTCAGTGCAGAGGCCATAGGTATTGTCACTTTACTCAGGCATGCCACTGCTTGTTCCAGCAACAATTACAATTTAAAAATGAGCCAAGTGAATATGAGGCAGGACACAAGATGGGTCAGATACACTATACGTAGAACTACTACTTTAAAAAAAAATAGTTTTTATAAAGTAGCAGTTTTAAGTTCACAACAAAATTGAAAGGAAGGTAGATTTCTCATATACATCCTGCCTCCACACGTGCATAACCTCCCCCATTATCAACATCTCCCACCAGAACAGTACATTTGCTGCAACTGATGAACTTATGTTGACATCACTATACCCAGAGTCCATAGTTTGCTTACATTAGAGTTCACTCTTGGTGTTCTGTATTCTGTTTGGACATACGTATAATAACATCTATTCATCATTGTAGTATCGTACATGGTAATTTCACTCTCCTAAAAATTCTCAGTGCTCCACCTATTCATCCCTCCCTCCCCCTAATACCTGGTAACCACTGATATTTATAACATTTCCATAGTTTTGCCTTTTCCAGAATGTCATATATTGGAATCACACAGCAGGTAGCCTTTTCAGATTGATTTCTTTCACTTAGTGATAAGTTTTTAAGTTTCTTCCATGTCTCTTTTCTTGGCCTGATAGCTCATTTTTTAGTACTGAAACATACTCTGTTGTCTGAATGTAGCACAGTTTATTTATCCATTCACCTACTGAAAGACATCTTAGTCGCTTCCAAGTTTTGGCAATCAAAATAAGCTGCTATAAACATCGAAGTGTAGGTTTTTCTCTCCACATAAGTTTTTAACTTCATTGAGTAAATAACAAGGGCCATGACTGCTGAAACATATCTAAAGATATGTTTTGTTAGTAAGAAAAAAACAAATTATTTTCCAATGTGGCTCTACTGGTCTGTATTCTTACCAGCAAAAAATGAGAGTTCCTATTGCTTCACATTCTTGTCAACGCTTGGTGTCATCAGTGTTGCATATTTGGCCATTTTCATAGATGTATAGTGTTATCTGTTGTTTTAACTTGCATTTCCCTTATGACATATGATTTTTGATATACTTATTTGCCATCTGTATATTTTCTTTGGTGAGGTATCTGTTAAGATCTTTGGCCAATTTTTAATTGTGCTGTTTGTTTGCTTATTGTTGCATTTTAAGAGTTCTTTGTATATTTTAGACAACATTCCTTTATCACAAGGATCTTTTGCAAATATTTTCTCCCTATCTGTGGCTTATCCTTTCACTCTCTTGACAGTTTCTTACGTAGAGCAGAAATTTTTAGGTTTATAATGAAGTTAGGCTTATCAATTCTTTTTTCATGAATTATGCCTTTGGTGTTATATTTAGTAAGTCATTACTTAGCACAAGAACATCTAGATTTTTCCCTATGTTATCTTCCAGGAGATTTATAGTTTTGTGTTTCACATTTAGTTTGTAATCCATGTTGAGTTAACTTTTGTGAAGAGTGTAAGGTCTCTACCTAGATTCACTTTTTTACATGTGGGTGTCCATTTGTTCAACAGCAGTTTTTTTTTGTTTTTTGTTTTAATCCCACTGTGTTGTTTTTTTTTAACATCTTTATTGGAGTATAATTGCTTTACAATGGTGTGTTAAATACAACAGAAGTTTTTAAAGACTATCTTTGCTGCTTGCATCACCTTTCTCCTTTGTCAAAGATCAGTTGATTATATTTATGTGGGTCTACTTCTGGACTTTTTGTTCTAGTCAATTGATCTGTTTTTCTATTCTTTTGCCAATACCACACTGACTTGATTACTGTAGAAATACTTCATTTCAGATCCTCATTCTCACTTTGTTGGGAGACAGATTTGGTATTATCTTTAAAAACATATATTTATCCCCATTTAACCTTTATTTTCTTTCTCATCCACTCTTAAAAAGAGAGGACTGCACTCTCTATATCTAATATCTCTACCTCCTCCCCTCCCATTTATTTTTTATTCATAGCCAAAGCTCTTCAATAGTATTAGGAATTACCTCTATCCCTGCCTACCTAATTGTGCCCCTTCTTTACTTTAGAGACATCAGACTTCTGTAAATCTGCTCATTCCTCTGATGATCCCTATTCTCTCTCTGTCTCTCTCTCTTTCTCTTTCTGTCTCTTATTTTGCTGACAACCTATAATATTGGTGCTGATTAGGATTTCATTCAGAACTCTGTGTTCTTTCGGCTCTACTGAATTCACAACAGTACTGACCAATGAATTCATTAAGAAGTAAATTTGCTAAGGATTCCATCATGATGTCAAACTTTCAAATATATTAGCTTATATATCCCTGAAAATAAGCCAAGGTGCTCTTTTTTTTAAATTAAAACACAGTGAACAAATTTTACTTTTTATATCTTATGATTTTGTGAGTTAGACATTTGTGCTGAGCAATTCTTTTGTTCTACCTGACAAAACTAGGTAATATTCAGCTGGTGGCCAGTCTTATGTGGAGAGTCCCAATGGCTTTATTCACATGACTGATCTGTCATTGGGTAGAGGGAAGTCCAGACCCATCTTGACCCCCACCCCTCTTCATGTATTTACAGAGCCTCTCTGACTGGACAGTTGAACTTCCTACTGCTCATGACTCAGCAGGGTAGTCATTGTTTATACACAGTCACTCAGGGCTTCTAAGGAGCAAGTTGCTGCTGCCAGTTCTCTGGGATTGGAACTAACATGGTATCAATTCATTTCAGGTGCACTGTTTTGGTCAAAGTCAGCCCAGATACAAGGTGACGGAAAAATCCCCTCTGGTCAATGAGGGGACTCTTAATGTATTTGCAGCCTACTTTTATTATCATTATCTTTAGTTTAAGGTATTGAGTCTTAGCTAAGTAAACATCTTTCATAAATTCGCAAAACTAACAAGTTGTGAACTGGGTTTGTCATTCATGTACATTTTTTCTCCCAAAACCATATCTCAGTTCAGACATGTCTCTGGAAGTTACACTCATGTTTCCAACTACTGACTGAATATAATTTGTGAAATATTCAGAATTTCTTCAACCTGAATATGATTGACAAGCAGGAAATAATCCAGTTAACAAACAGCCAACAACTTCTCCCTACTTCACGGTTTCGTTGTATTTTACAATATTGCATTGTCTTCTGATGCAGACAATGCAGAAGATTCCTAAATTTTATCTACTTCTGAAGTACTGACTTGTTTAATAATAATTTGTGTATAAAACTGTCTCTGCCATTAAACAATAAACTCCTTGAGAATAGGTACTTCATTGAATTCCTATTGGAGTCTACAGCTCTAAGCACAGTGTCTGGAACAATATATGTGGTCTTACTTGTGGAAAGAAGGAACGACTTAATATATGTGGAACTGGCTTACTTATTTCAAGTTAATCTGTCAAAATGAAAGATTATTTAATATAACAGTTGACCCTTGAAAACACAGGTTTGAACTGTGTGGCTCCACTTACGCATGGATTTTTTTCAATAAATATGTACTACCCGATCCGAGGTTGATTGAATCTGGGGTTGCGGAACTGAGGATGCAGTAAGCCAATTGTAAAGTTAAACATGAATTAATGTGGGGGCCTCAGTGCCCCTAACCCCACATTGTTCAAGGGTCAATTCTATTTAATACACTTTTCAGTCTCTATGAACTTGCAAAATAGTGTACGGCCACTTTAATAGAAATTCTTGATTATAAAACAGTATTAAATTTCAGATTCTATCAGCTTCTGACCTTCATTATATTTTAACATTCTTAATATCACTTCTCAAGCAAGACCAACTTATTTTCAGGAGAATAGAAATTTAGTCATACCTAGGAGATAATTAACTGCTTTAAGCAGGAATGATAAATGATGATTTAAGAAAATAAAAACAACAGTGATATCTTTGTGTACACAGATTGAAAATAAAAAACGGTTTGCTCTCATATATGTATTTATAACTTCAAAAATCATCTCTTCTAATGGCAAAGTAATATCCATAAAAGGATTTTAGACTTAAGAGTACATCAAAAACTTACTGGCTTTTCAGATATGTTTCCCTTCAGGACATCAATATAATATTTGATACATGTCTGTGTTTTTATATATTATCATTTAAGAAATTTACTGGAGCTATAAATCATGTCAGATAATTTTAAAGTAATAAAGTTACTGGGTTCTCTGCCTTAGTTCTCAATGTATTGTTTTCTCATACAAGTGCCTTTGAAGTAACCACAAAGTGATTACTTTCATTTCAGGTTCTCCTCATGTTACATAATTATGTCATTAGAGTAATTTACTTCGTATATGAGCATGTTCAGTAACTCCACCATATTGTTTGGCTTAATATTCTGAGAAGGGAAGGTCTGAAATGTTATATGAATTGTTGACTGATTGCACTTCATCTAAAATTGCCTGCTCATTATCATCCAAATCATTGTCAGCTTATCCAGTCAACCCCAGTGATGAAAATAAAGCACATGTCTCCATAATGTATATGTACTTTGACAAATATAGCCTTTTTTTTTTTTTTTTTTTTTTTTTTTGCGGTACTCGGGCCTCTCACTGTTGTGGCCTCTCCCGCTGCGGAGCACAGGCTCCAGACATGCAGGCTCAGCGGCCATGGCTCAAGGGCCCATGCCGCCCTGCGGCATGTGGGATCTTCCCAGACCAGGGCATGAACCCGCGTCCCCTGCATGGGCAGGCGGACTCTCAACCACTGCACCACAAGGGAAGCCCAAATATAGCCTTTTTACACATAAGATATTAAGGGAGTATTTTTAAATTGTAGTTTAGAAAATTAAGTTCAATGTTAATGTCCTCTAATTCATTAAATTTGGCTTGTTTCTTTAAGGCACATAGGTATTTCTGCTTTTCCACCTATTTTAATGTTTAAATTATTTTATAATAATTCAGTTGTATTCCCCCATATTATGACAGAATAGCAACAGAAGCACATATGATATAATGCACAGTTGAATTAACGTAGGTAGTGTAAAGGAGTCTCACAAACTTGTAAAAGTTGATAAAAAATTGATCCATTAAATTTTATGACAGTAACAAAATAACATAACAAATGAAATAAGTAATGTATGCCATATTAATGATAAAACAACAAAGTATATCAAGAAAATTTGATTTGATTTGATGTTATTTTGACACGTGACATTGCACAGTAATACAATGCCTTGTGGTTCCATGGTAATCGAGTTTTTCAGAGTTTGTAATTTGTTGGACACAGAACGTTTGTGGCCCCCAAAAATATATATGTTGGAGGAAGAAATCAATGAATAACTAAAGCAATCGTTGTTTTCTCTAAGTTAATACATTTTGAAGCTAAAGAATGCCTTATTTGATAAAATGACACAGTTCAGAAGAGTTTGGTTTCCAGAACATTGTGTTGTTAGTACTAGTCCAGAAGAAAAGGTTTGAATCTGACTGACTTGCCCCATCTCTACACTCATTCGTCTCCAATTATAGTGTAAAAAAAAAATAAAATAAAATTGGCAAATGAGTAAGGTTTGATTTTTTCAGTGCTACAGGGCCAGGATTGGAAGTACTTTGTGTTGCCATGCTGATGTCAGAGATGTCCGTGGCAACTGTTTATTGTAATGTGCTACACAGTTCAAGCTGTTATTTGCAGATGCGTGTTTAAACAGAAAAAGATGGAATCATACTTTGGAATTTTGTTCCAAAAGAAGTGCATTAGTTATTTTGTGAGCATATTCAGGTGAACTGAAGTTATTTATCATTGAAAATACATCACAGAAAACACTTTCAGTGAAAAGTCTGTGCTAGATCAAGGCCTCAGTGAAATGATTTAGGCTTACTGGTATTAACTACTTCTCAAGCATAGACAAATTAATGATCTATATAACTAGATTTTACCATTTACAGATATGAATCTGTTCAGAAGGCAGTAAGTCAAAAACCTTTATACTCGAATTCTTTAGGTTGAATCACTATAAATCTATACATTTTTATAGAGAAGAATCCTCAGAGGACACTGCCAAGCAATTATTTTTGTGACCATGAAGTGGCAGAGAATGTGAACTATCTCAAAATGTTGTGTATTTTACATAGATTGAAAAGAATATTACTCTTCAATTCGAGAATGATGAAAGACATTGTACTCACTTAACTAGAAAATCATCAGGAGGATGATTAGGAGGATCTCTGAAGACTTTGAATTTTAATGAGACCATAATTATTCATCCAAATTTCTCCAAAGAAAAGTTTTTGCTTATGATATTCAAAGTTCATTAAAGAAACATGGTACTTTGAGGAAAATGCAATGATTTTAAATTAAAGGTTAAGCATTACAGTAAAAATAAGACATCAGCTGTGAAAATCTTATGTGACAGACAGTGGTAATAGTCTTTGCTGTATAATTAGGAAAATAATATTTGTAATATATATGGAGTGATTGTCAAATAGAGGTTTAGAGAAAAACATCTATCACAAAACCAATTTAGTAAATGTAAAAATCATTATCACACAAACTCAATCTTAACATACATATTCCTTATGAATAATTATTTAGAAAGTATTGCATAGACCTCAACCTCTGATATTAATACTTTTATCACAGCCATGATAATAAACTTCAATTACTTTTTATAGAAATATTTATGGCAAAAATGCAGTCTATTTTAAAGTAATGTATTCATTTTCAATAAGGTTTCTTTTTACTATTATTTCTGAAAAAGGAGTGTAAAATTGTGAAGCAACTGTGGAAATTAGCATATATACCTTCCCAGTATCAAAAAGAACCTAGGGCTTAAAGCAGAAACCCTTTTTCTAAATTTCTAAAGGAGAAATTTCACATACTTCACCATGTTTTCTTATTTTAATGGGAAAAAAATATATCTGAGAGGAATCTCTCTGGCTTGAACACACATATCTTTCCACAAAGTTTGAATTCTTAAGGTTAAATCTATCACAAGATTGTTTTTATTGAAAAAAACATCTATCAAGGCAGCTTTAAATGATAGAAAGAGATGTGGAAGTTCAATAAAAATGTCATTTAGCTCATATATATACCACCTGATTAGAACCTGTATTTGCTGCCTTATCTATAAGTATTTTTAAAGTTTGTTATAACGGCTGCATGTGGAGACAGTCTCTTTCCTCCTGGAGCTCAGCAGTCACCAAATTTGGTCAATTCTGTATTTTCATACATTCACTCATTTAATTTTCATAATAAAACTAAGTAGGAAGGTACAAATATTATCCCCATTTTTGAAAAAAGAAACCAAATATTAGATAAATAACTGGCCCAAGGTCACACAGCTATCAAGCTACTTGTTTGATGTCCAATTTAACTGTTATGATATACTGTCCTTTTGTCTACTGCTGGTATCTGTCCTGAATTCCTTCCTTCTTTTCCATTTCTATTGCGACTTACCCCAAACTTCATTTAACCTTTCTAATTTATCATTTGGATTTCTGCCATGGATTTCCTCTCTGGTCCATTGTCTACTTCTCTACCAGAGTTATCTTTATAAAAAGGAAGTATAAAGGCTGCATGTAGAGTAGGAAAAGTGGCTGGGATTAATCAAGAGTGTCATTGGACTATACCTCATACACCCCTCTGTCTTGAGTTCTGTAGACACCTGGGAAGGAGAATTTGGAAAGAACTGAGATCCTTTCTTATAAAGAAATTTGTAATCCTTAAAACAAACCAATTAAGTAATATATACTCGCTTTTAGTAAACCTCCTTTATTGCGATCTCACTATGATGTGAAAGAAAATTAATGTTAATGTCATTTAACATACACAAAATACTAAAAGATGGCAACTGTTTTGTTAAATTTCCAGTCACCATTCCCTTTCACACTAGGCTCTTTAACAGTTGTTTTACATAGTGCTTGTGAGACTTAGTTTGTTTTGCCATATATAACAATTATGCCACAAAGATATATATGTCACAGAGAGAGAGAAATAGATATTGTTTTCCTGTATCTAAACTCCATCGAAATGGAGTTCTGTTCCTTTCTCCTGTTAATACTTTTTGTCATTGACTTTTGCTTCCCAGATCTGGGTACATTCAACAAATATTACCCTGGTTATAGAAGATGGAAGAAACTGGATCTACCCCACTACCCACGAATGCATATATTAGTTCTCATTCCACACAGGGACTAACACGGTAAATTTCATTGACTTAACTTACTGGGACTTATCATTCCTTAAGTTTAACTATAGCATAAATGTACTTCTCTTTTTTATTTCCTTTCCTTTTTTGTGACCAATTGCCCATCAACATTTTCTTTAAGCATTATGTATAATTATGTAGGGATTAGCATTTTTGGCTACATACCTCATTTTACTCTGAAAAAATGACCTATTTGGAAAGTGTTCAGGGAAAGAAATGTGTAAGCATAATATTCCCCGTTAATTACCAATTAATCTATGGCAACGTGGCTAAGAAGCAAAGGTTTTTTGGCACATTATTTTGTAACCATCACCTGTGAGATTATAGCAAGTAATTTATTTTTAAGGACAAGCAGAGTAATGCAGTTTATACAAAGATTATTAATGAAACAACCTACTAAAATTTTCCAAATAATGTTACTTTAGTTGTTTTCTGATGTGTTTTATTAAACTGAAAAAGTGGTGTTCACTGGGAATTTGATATCAACCAACATCTACCTTTTTGCTATTATAGCTGTACAGGGTGACTGTTAGAAAATACTGTAAATAGTTTTGTGTGCTATGAAATTCTACAGTATGTTTTTCTGACAAAATCTTAGTTTGCATATGGGAGTGTGTTTTGTATCTGAACCTCATGATCCTAGTTAGAAGAAAAGAAATGAGACTCAGTGGGCTTATGGTATTAGTCTTATTTTGAGCAGTCTCTTATGTGTGTTCATAGGCTGGTCTTCTGAATGTTTGAGAATTTTCACAGCTCCCAGTTGTACCTGTGAAATTTGTGTATCCAAATAGCTATAAATTGCCTGAACTTGTGATTGTATTTCTAATTTAAATAATTATTTAGTACAGACAAATTTATTAAATCAGTATAGGAAATGCATCAACATTTTTCAAACATAGTAAATAGAGAGTAAAAAGAAAAAAATTCTGATTAACTCATTATAAAGAAATCTGAGTTCAGTTCTTAAAATTCTTAAAGTAGTTGGTCAATGGGGAGTACTTGAATTTCATATGTTTCATTTATAATAAATCTAAGTGAATGAAAATAATGCAAAAAAGATATTGGGGGAAAAGGCATCTTATTCAACACAAACATATTGCCACTTTGTGCAGATAATTACCCAGGAGCTAGTGAGCAAGCAAGGTCCCATCTCTTATGGAGTTTATAACACTGAATAAATCATTTCAAGTGTGATTGGTATTAAAGCAGTCTCCTCTTATTTACACATGTATTTTAGAAGATCTCAAGCAGAAAATAGTTGAAATGAATATGGTGAGAGGAAAACAGAAGAGGTGTCTTCTAGGCAGATGGGACAGCATGTCCGTAGCCCTTGTCTGAGAGATAGCACAGTACACATGATGACTGGGCAAGAGGGAGAGTGAAGAATGATGAGACTGAAGGATGGACAGGAGCTGAATTGAAGTCTAACTCAAATTATACTGAGGAGTTTGGAAGTATCCTATGGGCAATGGGAATCCATGGGAGAATTATATATAAACATATAATATTATTTTTACTGACTTGGAAAGAAAGATTCTGACTATACCAGTGTATCTCACAGACAGACAAGAGTGAAACAAGTGAATCAATTTAAAAGGAAGAGATGATAATGACTTTAGATTAGAATGTTGGTAGATTGATTTGATAGAAGTAGCCAGATTACATAGATATTTAGAGATATGCCAAATAGGACTGGGATTTTAGATTTTAGGGATTAAAAGAGTGAGAAATTGTGTGGTATATTTTGTTCTACATAAATGTATAAAGTACTGCTGAAAAGCCAAGTCAGTCATGGACAGGAAAATTCATTGAATTTGGGAACAGCATTCTCTGGCCATCTTAGTGTGTTCAAGTACACACACAAAACACACACACACACACACACACACACTCACATATACATAAGCACACAAAAAGCATAAACCAAAACAAAAAAATCTACTATACATATGGAAGAATCATGTGTTTTCCTGTCCAGTATGTCTATCAGGTCACATCAGGTTTTGGTGACATGAGAATCTCAGGGAGTATGGTTTGGAAAAACACAATTGAAACAAACTCTCTAAATTCAGTGGGGATAGGAGCATCCTAAAATAGTATTCCCAACTGGGAGCATTTAACCACCTGAACCTGAATTGGCTTAATTATACTTAATATTCTTAGTAGTAAAGCAAGCTTAAAATAAGTAGTTATCTGTAAGTGGTCTTCTCTGTTCTTTTCAAAGTTCTCATAATCATCATGTATGACTCTTTTGACAAAATTCATATATCTTAATTTTACCATAGAGATGTTAAATCAGAATATTACATAGTGAACCTGGGTCTGTATATATATATTTTCCCAGAAGCTTCTTTGATTAGGCAAATTTGGAAAATATTGGTATATTTCGTCGAGATGCCTTGCTTTGCGTCATTATGCATCTAGATATTAAACTGATAGAAACAGTAAAATACTATTTAGCTTATATAAAGGAAATCAGAGCAGAGGTTACTAAAATTATTCTGTACAGGGCCTAATGATGAATATTTTAGACAATGTGGGCCATATTACCTCTGTTACAATTACTCCACTCTGCCACTGTAGTGTGAAAGCAAACAAAGACCATTTGCAACCAACTGAGTGTTTCCATCTAAACTTTATTTGAAACAGGAATCAAACTGAATTTGGCCCACTGGCTAAAGTTCGTAAATATCTGATTTAGAGTGTAATGACCTTTTACCAGTTTCCCAAATATGAGTCAGTTCTAATCTTCAGTGTCCCTTAAAAATGCAGTATTGGAGAATAACTATACTATATCATTCTAAGTACATAATCTTATCATTTTTCCATTTCTTCCAGTCTCTAAATTTTGGGTATTTACCTGTGTAACTATACTTTACAAAAAGCATAATCATTGGTGCTCTTGAAAAAAATCTTGAAATTTAACTCTACAATAATACCAATTTTAGGGACCCAAGATGCTTACCTAAGATATCACAGAAAGAAGCATATAAGTGTATGGTGATAACCCATTTTTGACTAAAATGACCCTTCATATTAGGCCCTGAGTTTATCATCCCAGACCATGAACCATGAAGTAAGATCTAGCTATTTTTATTATATGTTTCAGTAGAAATCATTGGAATTCCTCCCTCCTGACAATAGTAAATTATAAGCAATACCAGATCCTCATGTGTGTGCGCATGCGCACACCTTTATGTGGTGGTGTCAGTACTATCGCCAAAGATTAGAAAATGCAGGGATGGTGATACCTCTGTGGCTCAATTATAGTTTTCTTCTTGGTGTCTTCTTCTAACTGGATCAAATCAATTCAATGGTACTGGTATCAGATATACAGCAATTAATCTTGAATATCTCTTTTCCCCTACTCTGATAAACAGAGAATATCAGAAGTTTGATTTCGCATGACAGGGACAAAAACATATTGCCTCAGGTATATGGCAATTTTCTACATTTGTGAAATAATTTAGTCCACAAGGACGTCAACTTTCTGAATACAACAGAGAATATCGTTTTCATTACATTCACATCATGCTGAAAAGACCTGAAGAACAAAGGACTGTGGGTAACCATGAAACAGTTCATTTGAAACATGGGCATTGAGTTGAGCTCTGAGTGGAAGGTGCTCTCTTGCTGTACATCGTTCTCTGCCACTTATCCCCTGTGACTCAATTGAGTAACTGAAGCGTCTGTGGCATGTCTATGTCTCTTAGGGAGGCTAAGCAATTACAAATAGGAGATTTTTGGAGCAAAGCCAAGATAACCTCAGATAATCACTGGAGAAAAAGTTACTTTTAATGCCATAGGGCTCCAGTTGAGACAACATCTGGCTATAAGGCTTTTGGTGACTTTGGTATGCATGGTCTTCATAAGGAGGCTGATGCTATTTAATCTTTCTCATCACATTCTTCACTTCCTCCAGCATTCTCTTCTAAATAGGGTGTAATTCAGACATAATAAGTATTAAGAATGTACAAATTTCTATGAATGTGTCTCTTACACTCCTAGTGTTTTTTCTCTATGACTATGAGTTCTCTCCCAGTTCAAAACTGATTCTCTCTGCATAGCACAGGGAGATCAGCTCAGTGCTTTGTGACCACCTAGAGTGGTGGGATACGGAGGGTGGGAGGGAGGGAGACAAAAGAGGGAAGAGATATGGGGACATATGTATATGTATAGCTGATTCACTTTGTAGTGAATAGTCTTCAAAGTTTCTTGCTTATGTTTGTTTGTTCGTTTGTTTATTTTAATGAATTCAGGGAATGAAGGTGGAGGGGAAGAAAAATAAGTATTGGCAGTGTTTCTAAATTTTCTCCAGACAGTAAAATATATAGGTATTTATGTGTTCTTTTACTTTTCATTGCCTGTTGTTAGGAATTCTTGCTCTTGTTGACAATGTAGGTGATTTAAGAAGAACTGAAGTAAGCTACCTGTAAATTATTCAATGTAAGTTAGAAGTCTTTGAGCTAAAAAACAAGTTATTTTGGCAGCAAAGATGCCTTATTTGACATGTTGTTCTCATCTCTGCTCTGGTCATTTTCTAAGTGCTTCTGAGTTGCTGATGCCTAACATCTTCACATTTTTTCCAAGAAAAGAGTCATAAATATTGTTTGAAGAAATTGGTTATGGAACACTCACTGCATTTTATACACTGACAGAGTTACAGACTAAATGATATCCTAGATCCCTGACAGGAAACAATTGCTAGGAAAATCATGTGGCATAATACTCTTTATGTTTCTTTTTCTAGTATTATTATTTCTTTATTTATGTTCCAATTCATCCTAATATCATTTGAGGTGCCTCATATGAAATAGGACAGTTTTTATAAAACTGCAAATTTTCTGATAGTTAAAAACACAAATAATCAAGAACAAAAAAAAGAGGGAGAGAAATAACTATATATCATAAAAAAAGAGAAAAGTGACAGTTTAATAAAACAAATTAATTATTGTCCACTATAATTAAAAGAAAACATATTGCTCTATATATCTCATAATAAAAAAAGAATTTTAACTTGAACAGTATAAAAATTGTAGAGCCTGCCTTTTTCTCTTACCCTAATTTATGGTCTTTCATATTTGCAAGGAGATAGGCTGAAGCATTAACTGTGGGTAGGACCAGAATGTTTCTCAGAGAATTCCTCTAAAACTGTTCTCCAAATTCAATAGTCTTATAGATATACTAGTGAGATTTGTTATATGAGTTTAATTCTGTTTTCAGCTTAGCATTGTATTAGATTTTGTTCAGAAACAGTACTTGATACAAGAATTGTCATGCATGAAGTTTAATTGGGAGGTGAATTCAGGAATGATACAGGGAGATGATAGGGGAAGGGGGAAGTGAGACAGAAAAAGGAAAAAGACCAATAAAGAAGGCATTGATGAGCAAGTTATTGCTGTGGTTAACTGGACCTTTATCTGAGTGAAAATCTCCGGGAGATAGCACAGAGTTGTCTTACCCAGATTCCAGAAGGCAGAAGTATTTATCCACCAACTCAAATGCATCCTTGGTTGAGTGCCATACTGAGGGGTGTTAATTACTGGCAGTGCTCATCTATTCCACCTCTGTTCCTAATAATTGTACAGAAATGTATTTGAGTCTGATTCTACAATTTTAAGTTTTTTTCAGTACTTCAAAAATTATCAATTTTATTTGCAAATGTAAAGTTTTTTCCATTTGGAATCTGATTTCTAAGAAATTCCATTTGATCCATGAAACCTTGGGTTGAAATTCTATTTCTTCGAATTTTATATTGCAAAATGGAGCTGGAATGTATTAGCAATAAAATTATTTTTTTAAAAACCTATCATGTCACGGCATGATCAAATAAATATAGAAGAAGAGTGAGTTAGAAAAATGAAGGAAATGCTATGGAATTAATCCATAATAATTATAGTATCAATAAAGCATTTATTTTATATAAAATTATTTTATAACTGAGACATGTCACATCACAATGTTTTTTTTAATTTTTAAAAATTTATATTGATTTAAAATAAAATTAAATGTACATTGAAGTTAAATGTACATAAAGAAAATTGTACATGTAATAAATTATATAGCTGGATGCATTATCACAAAGTAAACACATCATGTAATGAACACTCAGACCGAGAGACACAACATTAACATTACCAGAACCTCAGAAGCTCTCATGTCTGATTCTATTCACTACTATACCATGATCTGAAGCATAGCTCATTCTATGACCATTTCTAAGAACATAGGTCATTATTGCTCTTTTTGAAATTCATATAAATATACAAGTGTATATATTCTTTTGTAGCTTCTTTCTCTCAGCCATAATATTATTAAGATTCATGTTCTTGTATGCCTGCATGTATGTCTTTCAGTTATTGCTGTTTAGTATTTCATGGTATAAATATATGAGTGTTTATTTGACCATTCAATTTGAAGGATACGAAGGATACTTGTACAGATTTTTGTTCATACCCTTATGAATAGTGCCACTTCAGCTCACATGATATATTTGTTTTGGTGAATATATTCTCATCTGTGTTGAGAATATACCTAGAAGTGAAATTGCTGAGTCATAGGTTATGCTAATATTAGATACTGCCAAATAATTTTCTAAAATACTTGTAGCAATTTATACATCAACCAGCAACAGATGTGAATACTGGTTGCTCTCTATATTTAGCTAATACTAAGTATTGTCAGTCTTTTTCATTTTAAGCTTTTTGATAAGCATTCCAGGGAATTGCGTTCATAAGGATTTATGAAGTAAAGCAACTTTTTAAATATGCCTTTTGGTCTTTGAGATATCCATTTTTGCAAAGTGTTCATGAAGTCTTTTGCCTATTATTTTAAATTAGGTCATATGTTTCTATTTCTTTATATAATATTCCTTTATGTATATTACATACACAGACTTTTTCAGATGTATATTTCAAAAATATATTCTTTCACTGTGTTCTTAGATTTTTACTTCCTTAATGGTATCTTTTCATGAACATACTTTCTTAAATTTAATGCAGTATGATTTATCATGTTTTTCCCTATGGCAAACACTTTGCCCCTGCTAAATAAGAAATCTTCACCTACTATAATATCATAAATATATTATTTTAAAATTTTCAAGTAAAAGGCTTAATATTTTAAACCATACATTGATAACTACTAATTTTCCTAAACTGATTTTTTTATTATACTATTATGTAATAGTAAGAATCCTTTTTTGTAAGAATCATTTCTGGTCCATATGTAATTAATTAAGCATTATTATTGAAGACTGTCCTTTCTCTATTGCACGGGAAAGCTGTCCATAGTTGTTGTAAATCAGGTGACCATGCATGTGTGGATCTATTCCTGAACTCATTTTTATGTTCTACTGGTTGACTTGCATATCTCTGATGATACCTAATAATAATCATTTGATGCCATCCCCAATTCATCTATCATCTCCATATATACCTCTTTTACCTAATACAAATTATTAACTTTATAATCTAACAGTATGACCACAATAAGCTCAAAAAAGTAATGGTTATGTAGATATGACTCAGCAAGATCAAGAACCAGATCAGTCAAAACACCAGAAATGTTTATTAAAATTTAAGTTGAATATATTTACAGCAGTAAGTTTAAGAATATTAATGAGCTGAGACAATATCAATAAACATTATATTAAATGTATAAACTTAGACATCATAAATTTAAAGGTCCAAGAACGATAAGGAAATAGACAAAAATGCACTCACTAGACATAATAGTGAATATAAATGTGGGAGAATAACTTATTTTTAGAGATAATTGAATGCCAAGAAAAGTATATATATTATTCTTTTAAATATGAAATCTTTTCACACAAATATAGAAGTAGAATCATATTCTTGGATATGATAATGAATTCAGAACATTGAGTATATATGTACACACATGTATAGACACAGCATATTACAAATAAATATAATGAAAAATATTATAATAAAATAATACATTAATAATAAAGCCAAGTTAAGAGCTATTTTAAAAAATCACCTGCATTTTCTTTTCACCTTGGAGTAAACTTAGGACTTTAGCAGAATATTTCCCAAACATCAGGAGTATATATAACCATATAAAAACTCACAGGGTAGTATACAGGAGAAGGTTAACTCAGCAGGGTTGGGTTTCTCTAAAACTGTACTTTCCCAAAAAGGGCCTATTTCCAGGACTGGCCTTTGGTCAGCTCTTGGGAATAAAGCTCTTGAAATAATCAGTCTGATAAGTGTTTCTGTACTCCTGAGGCCTTGAGCCACACCTTACCAGTATGACCAGGTGGTTTATGCTAACAATGTAATTAATGGTGACTAACTGCTTCTGCTCTGGTGGTCTGGGAGTCTGAATATCTGAGGTCAGTCATGCAGACACTAAGTGCTTACATGGCTCACCCAATAAAAATCCCAGACAAAGCTCAGGTGTGTCCATGGTTGACAACACTTTGCACATGTTGTTACATATCCTTCTTGGAAGAAATAACCATATCCTATGACAATCCACAGAGAGGGGGTACCAGCATCTTGCACTTAATTTCTTCCAGACTTCCTTCATGCACCTCACCTTTTCTCTTTGCTGATTTTAACTGTTATCTTTTTCCTGTAATAAGCTGTAACCATGAGTACTACACTCCTGAATCCTGTGAGTCTTTAAAGCAAATCATTGCATCTGATGGTTGTCCTGGAGATACCCTATATAGAGAGTGACAGAGAATTTGTCACAAAAGTTACCTGATCCAAATGTCCATAATAATAAAAATAGTAAAAATCAGAATGTTGACATATATCACTACTGTAGGATATTCAAAGGAAAACAATGAAAAGTTGATTTTTTGCAATACATTCAAACCTCCCATTTCTGAGAATTAAGTCCTTAAATCAATATATATTTCTGATTTAATCCTCTGCCAGTCATACATTCCTTCATTTATGCTTATAAGATATCTATATTCATATATAGATATACTTGTCTATATTCTTGTCTATATTCATATATATACTTGTCTATATTCATCTTGCCTTCCATAACTATTTCTATATTTTTGTATATATGGTCATATAAAAATTGGAAATTCCAGTTAGTACAAGAAAGACAATAAAAGTACTTTCTACCCAGCTGTTTGTCTATATCCAGTACAGTCTCAATCAATACCTCAGCAGGTTCTGATTATAAAATTTAACAGAGATTATACATCTCATATGGAAATGAAAAAGTTAATAATAGAAAGGAAACCTTAAATAAGAAGGGAAACAAAGTTGAAGAATATAGAGTACCAAATATCATTCCTTGTTAAAAATCTAGAAAAATTACAGCAGTGTTATCACACTAACCCTGTCTAGCACAGTCTAATGCACTATCTGACAGGGATAGATGAAGAGAAAAAAATACATAAGAGAATGAAATAGAGGTACAAACAGAAATCCAAAAATATATGTTCAACCAGTTTATGACAGAGGTGATACTGCAGGGAAGGTTGAAAATTACAGTTATTTAATACATATAATATTGGTTCAAGTGGATATCTATATGGAAAAAATTAATCACAACCCCACTGTACAACATGGAGAAAAATCAATTCTGGATAAATTAAAGAAATTAACCTGAAAGTAAAACAATAAAATTATTGTCAAAAATTTCCAACAAGAAGGTAAAAAAGAAAATTTAAAACTTAGATAAGATATTCTTAATACATATAAAACAAAGAGCTTATAGCAAGATTATATATATATATTAAAAATCAAAGAGGCATGCAATCCAATAGACAAATGGCAAAAGCTTTTAATGATCACCTCACAAAAGTGTGTAATCAAATAATCAATAAAAATATCAAAAGATGTTCAACTATATTATACATCAGAGTATGCAAATTAAGGCCACAATAAGGTACCACTACACATATATTGGAAGGTATATGCTGAGGGAAATAAAACAGGGACAGAAGGATAAATACTACATGATTCCACTTCTGTGAGGAACCGAAAATAGCGAAACTCATATAAGAAGCAAATATTGATAGAATAGTAGATACCAGAGGTCAGGGGGAGACAGAAATGGGGAGTTGTTCAATTGATATAGTTTCAGTTATGTAAGATGAACTAGTTGCAGAGCTATACTGTACACCACAGTGCTTGTAGTCAGCAGTACTGGATTATACCCCTAAATGTTTGTTGAGAGTAGATTTCTTTTTTTTTCATAATACATAGTTACAGAATTTTTTTTCTTGTGATGAGAACTTTTAAATCTAGTCTCTTAGCAACTTTCAAATATGCAATATGTACAGTATTTTTAACTATTTTGTCATGTGGTATATTATATCACCATGACTTATGTTATAGCTGAAAGTTTGTAAATTTTGACCCCCTTCACCCATTTCACCCCCCAGCCCCACTCCCTCCCCACCAAACCCTTGCCTTTGGCAATCACCAATTTGTTTGAGCTTAGCTTGCTTGTTTGTTGTTTAGATTTCACATATAAGTGAGATTATGTGGTGTTTGTCTTTCTCTGTCTGACTTATTTCACTTAGCATAATGCCCTCAAGGTCTATACATGTTGACACAAATGACAATTTCATTATTTTTATGACAAAAGTATATAAAAATATATCAATATATGCTACATTACTTCATCCATTGATCTGTGGATGGACACTTAAGTTTTTTCCATATCTTGGCTATTGTACATAATGCTGCAATGAACATGGGAGTGCACATAACTTTTTTAATTAGTGTTTTTATTTTTTGGATAAATACCCAAAAGTGGAATTTCTGGATCATATGGTACTTCTATTTCTAATTTCTGAAGAAGCTCTACACTGTTTTATATAGTGGCTGCATCAATTTACATTCCCACCAACAGTGCACAAGTGTTCCTTTTTTCCACATCCTTGCCAAAATTATTTGTTTTCTTTTTGATAATAGGTATTCCAACAGGTGTGAGGTGATAGCTTATTGTGGTTTTGATTTGCATTTTCCTGATAATTAACAATGTTGAGCATCTTTTCATGTATCTGTTGGCCATACGTATGTCTTCTCTGGAAAAAAATGTCTGTTCAGATTCTCTACCCACTTTTTAATTAGATTGTTTGTATTTTGCTATTGAATTATGAGTTCTTTTTATATTTTAGATATTAACCTCTTATCAGATATATGATTTGCAAATATGTTCTCCCATTCAGTAAGTTGCCTTTTCATTTTGTTGATGGGTAGATCTCATGTTAAGTGTTCTTACAAAACAAATGAACAAACCCAAAAATAGAGACACAAGGATTGATTGCAGTGATGGTTAAATAGGTATTTACATATGTCCAAACTCATCAAATTGTATACACTTCTTTGCTGCTTTTGGAACTCATTGTATGTAAATGGAAGTCTTCATGACACATCCTCTCCAAATCATTCATCATAAATTCTCCTACAATGAGAATAGTCTCCTATACCATTTTCACCTTGAGGAAATTTTTATTAATTACACATATCAAATATTCAGTCCATATTTATGTTTCCAAATTGTCTCAATGCTGCCTATATTGTCTTTGTTTTTAATTTAGCATCCATCAAGGTTCATGTATTGCAATTGGTATATATTTGTCATTGATTTCTTTTAAATCATGATAAACCCCTTTCCCCACCCCCATCACTTAGTTTTTTCTTCTATGTGACATAGACTCTTTCCGTATGCCCAGGGTCAGTTTCATTGTAGATCAGTCTACATTATGGATTTTTCTGATCAAACTATGGATTTTTCTAAATCATACAGGATAAACATTTTTGAGAGGTGAGTGTGTGGGGAGTGGGGTGTAAAAATGTCACTTAAGTGACTGATATTGTCTGTTTATATTTGTATCATATTAGAAGACACTTAATATGAGATTGTCTCACTACAGGCATACCTTGGAGACATTGAAGGGTTGGTTCCAGACCACTGCAATAACGTGAATCACATGGTCTTTTTGGTTTCCTAGTGCATATAGAAGTTATGTTTACACTACACTGTAGACTATTAAGTGTACAATAACATTGTGTCTAAAAGATGTGTATACCTTAATTTTAAAACATTGCAAAAAATGCTAACCATCGTCTGAGACTTCAGCAAGTTGTAGTAGTAAATCAAATGCCACTGATCACAGATCACCATAATGAATATCACAATAATGAAAAAGATTGAAGTATTTTGAAAATTACTGAAATGTGACACAGAGACAAGACATGAGCAAAAGCTGGTGGGAAAATGATAACGATAGTCTTGCAGGGTTGCCACAAACCTTTGATTTGTAAAAAAATGCAATTATCTGCAAAGCACAGTAAAGTGAAGTGCAGTAAAGCAGGATGTTCCTGTACCTATGATGACAAGTTCATCACTTGATTAAGGTGGTCCCCATCAGATCTGTCCATTGTAAAGGAATATCTATACTTTTTCATACTAATTAGACTACAGAGTGATGCTTGGAAATTAACCCCAATGATGATTCTATTTTGTATATAACTTCCTAACCCTCTTTAAGGTGAAATTGTAACAGACAAATGGTCTTTTTATTTGGTGCCTACATCTGCTGTAGTGAAATCACCTGCTGTCCATTCCACTCATTCTCCCTTTGCTTGATATAAGGTACATAGACAACTTCAGTCTCAACCTATCTGCACTGAATTTGCTTTCTTCCCTCCTTCCACACAAATATGCTCCTCTTTCTCTATTTCTTTTTTTAAATTTTATTTTTCATCATTTATAAAAGCAGAAATCTTAAAAACAGTCCTTCAAGGAAAATGTAAACTTTGTATCTGGGTTGCCCATTCCTGCTAATTCTGGCCCCTGCTTCTTTCTTCTCATTAAGTTCTTTTCTCTTAACATTGCTCACTCACCTATGCTACCCTTCTCACTTGACAGTACCTGAAGCATAGCAAACCCCCCCCCTTTTTTTTTTAACCTGAATGCTTTCTTGATGTCTAGGATCCATGTTGCCTGGCTATTTCATGATTGTCTCTTTTCCCAAGTTCAAGTCTTTCCATTTTTAATTTACATTTTTCTTATGTGTGACTATGTTTTCCAAAAAGAAGTAATTCCTTAAGAACAGAGACTGTGCCAGTTAAATTCAGTTTTTCACTGCAGTGTCCCCATATTTTAGCACATTAGGTAGCCCTTAAAATGTAGTCATCATGTATTTGGTGAATGAATGAAAAAAATGAGGGAAATGTGTCTTTGACTTACTGTTTTCTTATACTAATGCACTTGTAACTGGTTAAATGCTAGAGTTTACTAATGAACAAGACTTTTGTATTCCAGGGTTTTGTAGCACAATATTGATTCTTGATAAAATAGTTATTGTATAAAGGATTCTTTATCAAAAAACCTCATCATCTCTCACCTGCAGGATTATATGATTCAAATTGAATAATCATGGATAACTGAATCGAGCCCATGACTAAATGGTAAAAATGCAATTTGAATATTTAGTTAAATTAATAATTTTAGTTAAATGACTTGATATTAATTTGATTTTAAAAAGGATAATCATTCCACATATAGTACTTACATATATGGCTTAAAAATTTTGAATTGAAGACATCCTATAATAAAATAATTATTCAATATTATAGTAAACAAAATGAACACTTTCACACACATATGCACACACTCACAGACAAGCAGTAACAAGGGCAAAAGAGAAAATGTGGAAAAGATCCACAATTTATTAGAGAACTCAATATAGATGTCAATTGATTCCTTGAAAGCATTTCCCAATTTGTTTCTTTTTTCCCCAAATATTTTGTCCTTAATGGTCTTTAAAATATTTTCCTTTGAAGGATTAATTGTATCTTTAATGTTAAATTTTATTATTATTATAATATAGCTATTTTCAATTTCCACCAATATGTAATAAAATGTCTAAATTTATTTCCTTATTCAATAGATAGTCTAGATGTAGCATTTGTAAATTTAATGGTCTCTAAAAGTTAGTAACTACAATCTCTACAGCAGTATTCACTTTCCTTTTCACTGGTTTCTTAAGTTATTAAGATATTGAGATATTATTTTATTATTTTGTACTGCCATATCTTCCCGCTTCACCATTCATATTCTTACAACAAAAGTACTCAAACTTCTAAGGTGAAAGCAAGAAAATATAAAATGGTTAATAATATGTTTAATAATCAACTAATTTTTGATAAATATTTAGTAAAGTTGTTTAACTGCAAGATGTTCGGCCACCAGCTTCCCTTGAGCTACAGTCTCTAAGGATACATGCAGGTGAAATATTACCCCCGAGTAACCCCATTAACCACTAGATGGTAGTATATCCTTTCTTATTTTATAACAATAGTTAGGATTTCAGTTTATTTTAAATTTTGAGTTGGAAAGAATAAAATTCTTTACTTGCAAAACAAGTTGAGTACT
Source organism: Grampus griseus (assembly GCF_964374135.1). Lineage (NCBI taxonomy): Eukaryota > Metazoa > Chordata > Mammalia > Artiodactyla > Delphinidae > Grampus > Grampus griseus. The sequence goes on along the minus strand of NC_138998.1, from coordinate 122,331,340 downwards.
GTTATATATTTGTATTATCACTTTTTTTTATTTTGTTTTTCTATAAGATTTTTCAAATTTTCTATTTTATGTTTCCTGGTTATGAGAGAAACTATTGATAACAATTTTATCGTTCAGGATTTTATTGTTCAGGTAATATAGCTATATAGAGATATATAGACATATAAAGTGTTTCCTAATTTATAAACAGAAATTTAGGCATTTTAAACATTATATATTAAAATATCTACTTTGTTTCAGTCTATATTTTAGATATTTAAGTTTTATAGGAAAAAATGTCTCTTCGTCTAAAAATACAAATAGAATTGTTTTATTGGAGAGACTATTGTTAATAAGAAGGGATTCAATACTTCAGTATTCTGAGGAGAGTATAAAACTCAGTTGAAATAGTTCATTGTTTCAAAGGTGATGTCATTTCGTATTTAATTACTTTTCCCTGGCTCTTTTCCCAAAATACTTTGTTGTAACTCTGCTAAAAATGGCAAGATTAATTGCATGTTGCTTTTGATGTTTTCAATATTTATGGACATGAAACCAATGGAAACTAATACATATTTAAGCATATATAGACATCTGCTTGAAAATGTTATTTCTTACAATTGCTAGATGTATCTTTCAAATAAGATGACTTTATTATGAAGTGTTACAAAGAAATAAGGTATTGGAAACTTTCAAATGGTATTGCTGACAGTTGAAGTCAAATACATTGCTGGTAGGCTATTTTAAAACACATTGTAATAAAGATAATAATTGACATGGAGTCAAATTTCTAGAAATGTATTCAATGTATAATTATGAAAGTGTGCAATAATTTAACTATAAAGATATTCATTACAACATTATCCATAGTAGTGAATAATTTGATGCTGCCAGGATATACAACAGTTTGGAATTTTAAAAGTCATCAATGATTTCCATTAATGGAATGTCCATGAAATTGAAATTAACCATTAAGCATGCTTCTATACTAATTCACATAAAAATATATAGAATATGAATTCACATGGAATAAAGCAATGATATATTCTTTAGTCAAAACCCCAAATATTATTAGATTATAGGCACATTATATAAGAACACATCATAATCACTGTTATTCTATATATATTTCTCTCAATATATAAATATTTTAGCATCTTTATTGGAGTATAATTGCTTTAAAATGGTGTGTTAGTTTCTGCTTTATAACAAAGTGAATCAGTTATATATATACATATGTTCCCATATCTCTTCCCTCTTGCATCTCCCTCCCTCGCACCCTCCCTATCCCACCCCTCTAGGTGGTCACAAAACACCGAGATGATCTCCCTGTGCTATGCGGCTGCTTTCCACTAGCTATCTATTTTACATTTGGTAGTACATATAAGTCCATGCCACTCTCTTACATTGTTCCAGCTTACTCTTTCCCCTCCCCATATCCTCAAGTCCATTCTCTACGTCTGTGTATTTATTCCTATTTATTCCTGTCCTGCCCCTAGGTTCTTCGGAGCCATCTTTTTTTTTTTTTTTTTTTTTGGATTCCATATATATGTGTTAACATACGGTATTTGTTTTTCTCTTTCTGACTTACTTCACTCTGTATGACAGACTCTAGGTCCATCTACCTCACTACAAATAACTCAGTTTTGTTTCTTTTTATGGCTGACTAATATTCCATTGTATATATGTGCCACATCTTCTTTATTCATTCATCTGTCATTGGACACTTAGGTTCCTTCCATGTCCTGGCTATTGTAAATAGAGCTGCAATGAATATTGTGGTACATGACTCTTTTTGAATTATGGCTTTCTCAGGGTATATGCCCAGTAGTGGGATTGATGGGTCGTATGGTAGTTCTATTTTTAGTTTCTTAAGGAACCTCCATTCTGTACTCCATAGTGGCTGTATCAATTTACATTCCCAACAACAGTGAAAGAGCGGTCCCTTTTCTCCACACCCTCTCCAGCATTTATTGCTTGTAGATTTTTTGATGATGGCCATTCTGAATGGTGTGAGGTGATAGCTCATTGTACTTTTGATTTGCATTTCTCTAATGATTAGTGATGTTGAGCAACCTTTCATGTGTTTGTTGGCAATATGTATATCTTCTTTGGAGAAATGTCTTTTTGGGTTTTCTGCCCATTTTTAGATTGGGTTGTTTGTTTTTTGATATTGAGCTGCATGAGCTGCTTGTAAGTTTTGGAGATTAATCCTTTGTCAGTTGCTTCATTTGCAAATATTTTCTGCCATTCTGAGGGTTGTCTTTTCATCTTATTTATGGTTTCCTTTGCTGTGGAAAAGCTTTGAAGTTTCATTAGGTCCCATTTCTTTATTTTTGTTTTTATTTCCATTTCTCTAGGATGTCAGTCAAAATGGATCTTGCTGTGATTTATGTCATGGCGTGTTCTGCCTATGTTTTCCTCTAAGAGTTTTATAGTATCTGGCCTTACATTTAGGTCTTTAATCCATTTTGAGTTTATTTTGTGTATGATGTTAGGGAGTGTTCTAATTTCATTTTTTTACATGTAGCTCTCCAGTCTTCCCAGCACCACTTATTGAAGAGGCTGTCTTTTCTCCATTGTATATTCTTGCCTCCTTTATTAAAGAAAAGGTGACCATATGTGTGTGGGTTTATATCTGGGCTTTCTATCCTGTTCCATTGATCTATATTTCTGTTTTTGTGCCAGTACCATACTGTCTTGATTACTGTAGCTTTGTAGTAGAGTCTGAAGTCAGGGAGCCTGATTCCTCCAGCTCCGTTTTTCTTTCTCAAGATTGCTTTGGCTATTTGGAGTCTTTTGTGTTTCCATACAAATCGTGAAACTTTTTTCTTCTAGTTTGTGATAAATGCCATTGGTAGTTTGATAGGGATTTCATTGAATCTGTAGACATCTTTGGGTAGTATAGTCCTTTTCACAATGTTGATTCTTCCAATCCAAGAACATGGTATCTCCCTCCATCTGTTCATATCATCTTTAATTTCTTTCATCAGTGTCTTATAGATTTTTGCATACAGATCTTTTTTTTTCTCCTTAGGTAGGTTTATTCCTAGGTATTTTATTCTTTTTGTTGTGATGGTAAATGGGGGTGTTTCCTTAATTTCTCCTTCAGATTTTTCATCATTAATGTATAGGAATGCAAGAGATTTATGTGCATTGATTTTGTATCCTGATACTTTACCAAAATAGTTGATTAGCTCTAGTAGTTTTCTGGTAGCATCTTTAGGATTCTCTATGTGTAGTATCATGTCAGCTGCAAACAATGACAGCTTTACTTCTTTTCTGATTTGGATTCCTTTTATTTCTTTTTCTTCTCTGATTCCTGTGGCTAAAACTTCCAAAATTATGTTGAATGATAGTGGTGAGACTGGACAAGGGTGTCTTGTTCTTGATCTTAGAGGAAATGGTTTCAGTTTTTCACCATTTAGAACGATGTTGGCTGTGGGTTTGTCATATATGGCCTTTATTATGTTGAGGTAGGTTCCCTTTATGCCTACTTTCTGGAGGGTTTTATCATAAACAGGTGTTGAAATTTGTCAAAAGCTTTTTCTGCATCTATTAAGATGGTCATATGGTTTTTCACCTTCAATTTGTTAATATGGTGTATCACATTGATTGATTTGTATATATTGAAGAATCCTTTCATTCCTGGGATAGACCTCACTTGGTCATGGTGTGTGCTACTTTTAATGTGCTGTTGGATTCTGTTTGCTAGTGTTTTGTTGAGGATTTTTGTATCTATGTTCATCGGTGAGATTGGCCTGTAGTTTTCTTTCTTTGTGACATCTTCGTCTCCTTTTGGTATCAGGCTGATTGTAGCCTCATAGAATGAGTTTGGGAGTGTTCCTCCCTCTGCTATATTTTGGAAGAGTTTGAGAAGGATTGGTGTTAGCTTTTCTCTAAATGTTTTATAGAATTTGCCTGTGAAGCCATCTGGTCCTGGTCCTTTGTTTGTTGGAAGGTTTTTAATCACAGTCTCAATTTCAGTGCTTGTGATTGTTTATATTTTCTGTTTCTTCCTGATTCAGTCTCAGAAGGTTTTGCTTTTCTAAGAGTTTGTCTATTTCTTCCAGGTTGTCCATTTTATTGGCATATAATTGCTTGTAGTAATCTCTCATGATCCTTTGTATTTCTGCAGTGTCAGTTTTTCATTTCCTTTTTCATTCCTAATTCTATTGATTTGAGTCTTCTCCCTTTTTTTCTTAATGAGTCTAGCTAATTGTTTATCAATTTTCTTTATCTTCTCAAAGAACCAGGTTTTAGTTTTACTGATCTTTGCTATTGTTTCCTTCCTTTCTTTTTCATTTATTTCCAATCTGATCTTTATGATTTCTTTCCTTCTGCTAACTTTGGGTATTTTTTGTTTTCTTTCTCTCTATATATATATTTTTTATTTATACTCTATAACCCATTTTAGTTATATTTATTTATTTTTATTTTTATTTTTTTGCATTATGCGGGCCTCTCACTGTTGTGGCCTCCCCCGTTGTGGAGCATAGGCTCCGGATGTGCAGGCTCAGCGGCCATGGCTCACGGGCCCAGCCACTCCACGGCATGTGTGATCTTCCTGGACCAGGACATGAACCCATGTCCCCTGTATCGGCAGATGGACTCTCAATCACTGCGCCACCAGGGAAGCCCCCATTTAATTATATTTTTATCTTAAAAAATAAAAACATTGTACAAAAGCAAAATAATGCATATTTCTGCAGAGTTGGAATGGATCTACACTTATGATTCTATGTTTACTAACTTATTTACATTAAACATGTAACCTTGTATAAAAGATTAATAATATATCAAAATTTTACTTTGATAAAATTGTCTACAAATAGATGTAATTCATTATGAAAATAGGTGAAGTGAAAAATATAAGTTTAAGAGTTTATTGCCATTTATTTTCTGTAGAACATATTTAACTATATAAATAATAAATTTCCATTGAATACTAGTTGTAGAAAGGTTTATAAAGTCTTTTCATGTCAATTTAATCATATAAATGTGTGAAGCATAACATATATGATAATTGTGGTAACATTTCAGGCCACTCAAGACCTGAGATTGTGAGTAGGGATTAGCTACCCTGGAAATTATATACAGAGGATTTTGTCTCCATATTAACATAATAAAGTATTGAACATAAGCCTTATTTGAATAAAAATAGTAATAATGAAAATTCTCTTTTAGTAGATCAAGTGTATATGCATATTAATTAAATTTATACTACATATGAAGCAATGTGTTTCTTCAGATCATTATCAATACCAATATGAATTTTAAGTTATTCAATAAAAATAAATATTAGATTTTTAATAAATATATTATAGAATAAATCAGAACTCCAAAATGTATCCAATTCATCTGAATCCACTAAATCCATTGCATATAGAAGCAATTGATTGTTTAGAAATGTATATTTTTGTGTTTCAATTGGCTTCCATTTAATCATATCATTAAGGAGTTCTTATTGCACTCCTTTTCATTATAAATCATGGAACAAAATTCTAATAATTATCCATTTATTCTATTTGACATACAAGGTTCTCAGATTTTACAGTTTTCTATAGCTCTCCTAGAAGTCTTGGGAAGAAGGCCATAGCTCAAGCTGGTACACAAAATTTGAATTTTTGTGTCTGCAAGAGTAGATGAAAACAGAAAGAAACAGAGAAAATAATAGTTCCTATTCATACTTACATCAGAAAAGTTTTATTTATTAAATCTGATTTTGTATTAGCTAACATACCTTATATATGTATATTCACTTATTTCCTTAGTAACACAAATTATATTTAATGAGATTAAACCCTCCTTCTCTCCATCTCTCTTCTTTCTTTTTCCTTCCTGTGTTCCTTCCTTCCTTCCTTCTTTCATTCCTTCCCACCTTTTCCCCTTCCTAATTTTCTCCCTTCTTTCCTGTAAGAAGACTTAACATGAGATCTATGCTCCTAATTTTTAAGTACATAGTGAAGCCTTATTAACCAGAGGCTATAATATTATACAGCAGATCTCTGGAAATTATTTGCTGTAGACTGAACGTTTGTATCCACCCAAAATTCATAAATTGAAGTCTTAATCCCCTCCATGTGATGATATTCAGAGATAGGGCTTTTTGCAGCTAATTAGGTCATGAGGGTGAAGCCGTCATGTACGGGATAAGTGCCCTTACCATAACAGAAGTGAGAGAGATTATCTCTCTCCACCACGTGAGGACATAGCAAAAAGGCAGCGTTCTGCAAGCCAGGATGAGACCTCTCATCAGACACTGATCAGCCAACACCATGATCTTCGACTTACCAGGCTTCAGAGCTACGAGAAAAAAATTTCTGTTGTTTAAGCCCCTTTGTCTATAGTATTTTGTTACAGCAGCCAGAGCCAACCAAGACGCTATTCTTCTTTTATAACTGAAACTTTTTACCTATTGAACAGCAAGTCCACGTTTCCCACTCCTCCAGCCCCTGACAATCACCATTCTATTTTGTTTTTTTGTTCATCTCATCAGGGCTTTATTAAATGTTTATATTTTAGTTGAAATATCTTACTAATTTTACCTCTATGTAGTTCATGTTTTTTGTTGCAATCATAAATAATATATATTTTTACATTTTTCAATGTTCAATTCTTTTCTACTGAAATATAGAAATATAAGTGATATGAATTATTGACCTTGTATTTTGTAAAATACTAAATTTATTACTTCTGGTAGTGTTTCTGTAGCTTTACTGAATTTTTTAAAATGTAAATAATCCCGCTCTCTGCAAATGAAGGCAGTTTTGTTTCTTTCTTTTCAATGTCTTTCTCTTTTACTTCTTTTTCTTGCTTCATGCTACTGGCTGGGGCATCCAGTACAATGCTGAACAGAACAGACATTCTGGTCATCTTCCCAGTGGTAGGGAAAAGTGATCTGTCACATCTGTGATTAATGATAATTTGTGCTCATATAGGTCTGCTGGCAATGTATGTTCTCCATTTTATCTGTTTGAAAAGTTTTTACTGCTTATATTTTTGAAAGATATTTGTCTGGGTAAAGAGTTAGATGTAGACAGTGGTTTTCTCTGGCATTATAAAAGGATCTCATTGCATTCTCTTTATGCCCACATCATTTCAGATAAGAAGCATGCTTTCATTCTTATATTTATTTCTCTGTACCTAATGCATTTTTCACCTCTGGCTGTTTTAAGATTTTCTTTTTAGTATTGGCTTTCAGTAATTTAATTTTGTATGCTTTGGTGTGGTGTTCTATATGTTTATCTTGGTCTGGGTTTGTTGAGATTCTTGGCTCTCTGAATTTAGACTTTTCATCAAATTTGAAAAATGTTCAGTGATTTTTACTTCACTATTTTGTGTGCCCCCTTCTCTTATATTCAAGTAATGTATATATTTGATTGTTTGATATTGTCCCACTTGTTAAAGTGGGTGTGGTTAAGTTTTCAGCCTTTTTTCCTCTCTTTCTCTTGTGCTTCATTTTATATATTTTATGTTTTCTATAAATATATAATAAAATATATAAAAATTCTACATATTTTATGTTTTCTTCAATAGTTCCTGAAGTGCTCTTAAATTTCAGGTGTACTATTTACTTCCAGAATTTATATTTGGAGCTTTTTTATATCCTTCTTTTCTCTTTTCATTACATTTATGTATTATTTTACATATTGAGTAAATATGTATGAGTATATGTAGTATATATATATATATATTCAATAGCTGTTTTAACATACTTGTTTGCTTTCTTTACCATTTCTGTTTATGTTTCTATTGACTTTTTTTTCTCCTGATTAAATTAAACCTTTAAATGTTTATTTGTAAGCTCTCTTAGAGTAAGTGTAGAACAGCTTTTGCTCTCAAATTAATTAACCACACTTCTTAGGCATGGCTGTTTGGGAATCTCTGATAAATGCTCTATGTATTTAAAAGGGCTCTTTCCTTACTGACTATCTTTTTGTGACCTCTTGGAATTTTTTGACTTGAAGCTCCCTAGTAATTTTTCTTTCACTGGAAGATGTTCTTTCCAGGCCTCACAGTGCATACTCAGATAGGTAGTCAACTAAAAACTCCAAGAGGATTCATTCATATTTCCAGAATTCCTTCCTGGGAATTGCTTCAACCAAGTCACTCTACTCCATAAATTATAGTTCCATTAGCCTTTTCAACTCTGATATTTGTTTCATCAATTCAGTGAAATTGCTGGGCCCTGTTCAGCTGTCTCCCTTCCTGAACTGGAGTCCATCTATTACATATAGCCACAGGCCTGAGTGATAGTAGAAGTCACCTGATTTGTTCTCTTTCTCTTTCTGCTGCCTTTTTTTTCAGATCAAAAACATGTTTTCTATATTTTTCTACTTGTTTATTTTGTGTGGGTAACATTAGGACAGTGTTACTCTCTCATGCATAAAAGCAGTGCCAGGAAGCAATGTTCCATGACTAGGTTTATGTTTCTTCATGGTCTGAACTTTCTAAGCAAAAATCTCTGACAACAAAGAGATGAGTGAGTAACTTGGAAGTTAGAGATTATGTCCTTCTCTCTAGTGGTTTACAGTTTTATCTCCCCTGGAGCCACAGGTTTACATTCCAAACAGTAATGAATTTAGAGATTTTCACCTCTTGTCCACTGAAAGGATTTTTATCTTAGGATGATACGGTCTCTCCTCCTGAGGGGAAGAGGGAAGTTGTGCAAGCCTGCCCTAGGTAAGCTTTGGGATTCGTGATTACAGAGTTTCTCTACCATGAGGCAAACCCACATTTTGCATGTACCAGTGATATTTGACTCATAGTGTATTCTCCAGGGAGGAAACTGGAGCATGTGGAACTGTCAGTAAGATCTGATGCAAATAAAATATTTAACACGTCAAGCAAATGTCACAATAATGTTTTATTAAATGATGCCCTCGGGCTTCCCTGGTGGCGCAATGGTTGAGAGTCCGCTTGCCGATGCAGGGGACACGGGTTCATGCCCCGGTCCAGGAAGATCCCACATGCTGCAGAGCAGCTGGGCCCGTGAACCATGGCCACTGAGCCTGCGTGTCCGGAACCTGTGCTCCGCAACAGGAGAGGCCACAACAGTGAGAGGCCCGCGTACAGCAAAAAAAAAAAAAAAAAAAAAAAAGATGCCCTCATCTTCAAACTATAGTTTTGATAAAGGTAATATAGTTAAGAGAGCATCGTTAAGGAAATACAGTTGGCCATATTTAAAGGAGAAATTGCACGGTTGAAGATCAGATACAATACCTAAGATTTCATAATATATTTCAAGGTGGTCATTGCTACAATTTAGAATTCATCTATCTTTATGTTATAGCAATTACTAATTTATTTTATTTTTTAATAGATCTTTATTGGAGTATAATTGCTTCTTACTTTAAGAGTCATGTGATTTTTCAAAAACCTTTACAGTCCAATATTAATTATTAAATAAATTCTGTGATCATGGAATATATATGAACAGTACACAGTCATTAGCAAATGAAATAGAATTTTTAAATTTATATATTTGAATAAACTTTATAATTTCTTGAATTACTATCTCTTTGTGACATATGTGAAAGAATGTTTAATTTTTTTACAAAAATGATGTATTATTTTTGAAATAGGCTTTGCTGCCCCAGGAAGGATATTTCCCCTCTAGCTTTATTCAGGTATAATTGGTATAAAATCAACTGCACATAATTAATTTACACAATTTGGTGATTTTGGAAATATGTATCCACATGTTATCATCACCACAATCTAGGTAATAAACATATTTGTCACCTCCAAAAGTTCCCCTTTGTCCTTTTGTGTTTGTTTTTATTTTCTCCATCCCACTCCCAACAAAGATATTTTGAATATAACAAGTAGCTATGCCTTGTACATATAGTAACAATTTAAGAAATATTTCCCAAAATAAGTGCTCTAGAGGTGACATAGGATCTTAGCATGTCTGTGATTAATGAAATTGCTAAAAGCTGTTTCTTATGAGGTTTCTGCCCAATGTTGATTTTTTTTTTTTAATACAGACTCTCTTGTATGTTTAAGGGCCCTGGTTAATTAGAAGTCTTTTCTTATATAAATGAGAGTTTCATTCTGTAATATTTTAACACTCACAAATATTTTAAAGAAGAATTTATGATATGATATCCCCCAGTAAAAAATGTTTTATGTAAAACCACAAAGAATTATAAGTACTGTTTAAACCCCGACTGTTTGGAAGGTAAGATAATTTGTATATTTCTACCTTATTAAGATGTTTACATTCTGGTAGTTAGTTTAAAACTCAAATAATCAATTATGTCCTTGCCAAATAAAAATCACAGCTCCACCCACTCCTGTATCACTGTCAAATGCTAAATTGTGGAGGGACAAAAAACCTTTAAATATGACCATCCTGCCTCTCACAGAAGTTTTGCATATAGTACATATCAAAAAAATATATAATTCATTTATTTATTGAATGAGAAAAATCCTAATATTTTCTAAGTATCTAACACTAGAACATGCCACAATTTTTTATTTGTGCTTGAATTATCCACACTGATGTTACTCTGAGATTGGTGCCCTTGTTATAGTGATGAATTACCAGAATGGTCATGGCCAGGCATCCTGATCTCCACGGATAAAACAGTCACAATGTGTCTTCAAGGACATCACTGATTTTCAGGAATGAATGTCACCTGCAGCCTCACCAGTTCTTTTTCCTGAACAACCTAAACTTTTGATATCTAATAGTCTGCTTTCTATCACTGACAGTTTTCTTACAGCTTTCATTCATTTAAAGCTTCCTCAAGCTCTTTAAGAGTCTGTTTTTCAAAGGCATCTGATCACCCCCTTTAAGACTTCATTCTTTTTCTGTCACGTCTTGTCTTATTGCTAGAAGTGTTGAGGTTGTAGTGATTCATAGTCAAATATATAAGGAAACAAGAGGAGTATTGTATGGCAAAAGTCATTTGATGATGCTTGTTCTTGTTGTATAAATTCATTCTATGTTATATCTTACTAAAATCTAAATGAAAAACCTGAAGTATCATATAATTTAACAATGGAGTAAGAATTATATTGATACTTAAATATTCATTTAACTACCCTTAGCTCATTTTATATGAGTTCACCAAATAAGTAATTTTTTAACAGCCTTGGGCTTTCTATCATAAAGTGGGATTATTTATAATAAAATTCTACTGAAGAACAGATTATTCTATGGCCATAATTTATCTATTTTTCATGACAGTTGTGCAAATTTAAATAAAATAGCTCATTATTTCTCTCTATCTTCCTCTTTCTTTCTCAAAATAACTTCTAATAACTCAGCAGTAGGTCAGGTTGCTCTAGTTTTTCAATCAGCACAGAAACAACCTGATTTACTGTTTCATGAGCCATTTATTTCAGTTCATTCTTTTAAATCCCTCCATACCCCCAAATTTGCAATGCAACATAAAAATGACAAAGGAATGGTTTTGACTATTTAGATAAAGATCTTATTATATCTGCTTGCTGTAATTTCCAAGGGTATGATGTAGTAGCCTATATTTTATGACTAATCTTGTTGCTCATAAAATATATGCATACAATATATTTTTCTTGAAACTGATCACAAAATATTAGATAAAATATCTGCTCTAATCAAATATGTATCCCAGGAGAGTAGCAAAAGTAAAAGTGTGTTTACTGCTTTTTTGCAAAAGTTTGAAGAGAAGAATAGCCATCGTAAATGAAGGAAGTGGTGAAAGGTGCCCTGCAGAAATAAAAAAAAAACAAAACAAATATAGAGTATGAGACATATGCATATGTGGATTAAACATTCCCAGGTTCTTTTCTTTACCACTTTGCAATAGAGACTATTGCAAAGATTTTCAAGGTGGTCCATGTTCCCATATGTTCACAAGAAGTTATTCTAGTTCCATAAAGATATCAGGGTACCTATATAACCCAAATATAAAGATAATTTTATAAGTAGAGGGACAAAGAAGAATCTCATATGTCATTTTACCTTACTGAAAGATTAGAGATACTGATGATCTAAGAATATTTAGATTTGTCTTGCTACTGTAAAACTCACTCCAGTCTTTTGTTAGAGCAGCATGTGCAGAGAATAACATATATGTGAAGGAAACATTGATACCATTTAGAAAAATGTTTAATAATATGTTGAGCATATTATCTTATAGCTAGATTTTTTTTATATATAGATTTCTGGCACAAAAACATTTCTTGCATACAAAGTTAAATTAAGGCACTTCTACATATTAGGATATAGAAAGGCTTAAGAGATAATTGTTTATTCATAACAAAAGGGAAATAGCAGATAAGTTCCTTTCTAAGAAAGAGGGGACTCAAAGTTGTGCTCAGCTCTAAGATCATGATGAAGGAAAAAACTGCCATTAAAGAGAATAAGAAGAAAACAGTTGGATTGTTAATGAATTTTAATCTTTAACTTTGGATTGGTGTGGAAGAGAATACAGTTGTTGTTCCATATCCATGGGTGATTAGTTTCAGAATCCCCTATGGGTATTAGTTTCAGAATCCCCTGTGGGTATCAAAACCTGTGGATGCTCAGGTCCCTTATATAAAATGACATAATATTTGCATGTAACCTATGTATATCCTCTCATATACTTTAAGTCATCTTACCTATAATATCTAATATAATATAATTGTTATATAAATATTTGGTGGCATGCAGGTAATTCAAGTTTTGCTTTTTGGAACATTCTGAAAAAAAATTTTTTCTTGGGGAAAACACTTTTGGTTTGTGGTTGGTTTTATCCTAGGATGTGGAACCTGCTGTTACAGAGGTCCAACTGTAATTCCAATGTCCCCCAATCATGGCGCCATTCCTATCCCATGGGACCTTTACTAGGTACATATAAACAGCATATTGAAGGCTCTAGGCAGGTGAAGAAGTTGAGAGAAATTACCTGAGATATAGGTAGCCTTCAGCAATGAAAGGCTGCTGCAGGGAAAAAGAGCTCAGAAATATCACAATTTGGTGCATGTTTTTTTGTTAATATACTATGATACCTCACTGAAGACTGGGCATAAGGCAGTAGGATAAAGAGATAATTTGGACTTGGGAAAATGGAAGGTGAAGAAGGAAAGAAGAGTGAACACCACAGTGAAAACAAAATCTCATAGGTTTGCTGTAAACCAAACATCTCCTACAGATTAAAAAACCGGTATTTTGATTGTAAAACATATAGACATCGACAAAGTCAATTGGTAAGTTTAGATGCCAAGCCTTACTAAAAAGAAAGCCTTAACCTGACTTGAAAATATTTGAAGCCAGTGGTAAATTGACTTTAAATAAAACTGCAGTGTAGTCCAGCTCTAGCTCAAAAATAAACAGCACAGCTTTCTACCCCTGTAGTACATACAGACTAAAAACAGAAGTAACTGTTTAGGCATTTCATAAAAAAGCAGGAAATGTGGGCAAAATTCAAGAGATAAAGCCATTAACAGACACTGACCTACAGTTAAAGATTTCCTCAAGATAATTGTGATAATTCAGACAGTGTAACATAAGTAAAATTAGAGCCCCATAAGGAGTGAAGATAGAGAACATAGCAGAAGTGTTATCTGAGGGAATAATTACTAAAAATTATCAAATTTAGTGAAAGACAATAATACATATCCAAGAAGCTCAGCAAAACACAAAGCTTTGGGTAAATAATAATGATAAACACAAACACCTAGATAAAATAGAATAATAAAAAGTGGAAAAGACTTTGTAATATCCTACTTACTATCCTAACTCAAAGAAGACATAAAAGGAGAAAAAGTGGAAAAAAGAATAGATATAATAAATAGAAAACCAATAAAAAATGGTTGACTTAAATTGTACCATGCCAATAATTATATTAATGTAAAGAAATTAAAATGTTTGCTTAATTTTTAATTAAATATCAATGTTATATGCAAATATACATTGTTTACAAAAGCACAATTTAAATAAAGTTTGAGAAAGAAAGGGTGAAAATAAAAGTTGAATGAGATAAAAGGAAAACAGCTTAAGAAATATATATTAATATATTAAAATATTAAGCTGTATTAAGATCAGACAAAGTAAGCCTCAAGAGTAGGAGTATTACCAGAGTTATTTTTGTGTGTTTACATTTAATAAAAATAGAAAACTGGATAATCTTCCACTTAAACATAGATGCAAAAGTCTTAAGAAATACTGATAGAACTAAAGGGAGAAATAGATAAATCCAATCATATTTGGATATGTTAACATGAGACTATCAGTAATTGATAGGGCAAGAAGAAATCAGTACAAAATTTAGAGTATCTAAATAACACTACAACTCAGCCTGTCCTAAATGTTTCACATTTACATGGGATATTCACCAATATTGGCAATGTAGTCCATATTATGAGTAATAAAATTGCTCAATAAATTTCACAGGATTGAAATTGTGTAGTTTGTTCTCCTACTCTAATAGAATTAACATATCAATTACACTAAGTTATCTAAAAATTCTCAATACTTAGAAATTAAGCAACACACTGCTAATACATTTTCATGGAAGTAAAGAAGAAAACTCAAAGAAAATTGGAAAATATTACAATGTAGTTAAAGATAAAAAGACAATATATCAAAATTTAAAGATGCTGCCAAAGCAATGTTTATGTGGATATTTAGAACTTTAAATAACTATAACACAAAAGAAAAATATTTATCAATAATCTTTCACATTAAGAAACTAAAAAAAGTAATCACAGAGTGAAAAGATAGAAAATAGTGAAACTAAAAGTAGAAAATAATAAGAGAAAAAGCAAATAGAAAAAAATTAATAAAAATTAAAAATTATCTCTTTAGAATACAGATATTTAAAAAAAACACAGAAAATTCTAAATACCAATATCAGTATGTGAAAAGGCACAGAAATAATAATAAAATAATATTAGAAGCTAGTTAATGGCAATAATTTTAACATAATAGGATCAAAAAATCTTTGTAATATCCTACTTAATCTAGCAGAAGAAAAATTAGAAAATTTGAATAGTTCTCTATTACAAAATGAATTTGTAATTCGAAACAACCTTCTTTCAAAGAAATATTCAGGCCCAGCTTGCTTCACTGCTAAATTCTGTCAAACATAATAGGAAGAAATAATAGAATAATACACAATCTCAGGAAACCGATAATGAGGATAATTCCCAACTCATTTTATGAAGCCAGAAAAACTCCAATAGTAAAACCTTATAAAGACATTACCAAACAAACAAAAACTGAACACTACTGTACTTGAACATAAGTGTAAAAATCTTCAAATAAATATTGGGACATTCATTCAAAAATGTATAACAAATTATAATACTTCATGACTAAGTGAAGCTTATTTAAGGAATGCAACCTTGGTTTAAAATTAGAAAATCAAACAATAGTATTCACCACATTACAAGCACAAAGAAGAACACTCATATATTATCTCAATAGAGGCAGAAGATAAAAATAATTAGGTATTCATGATATTTTAAAAGAAGTCTCAGAAAACTAGGAATATAAATCATACTAATAGTTTTCCAGGGCTGCTATAACAAAATTACCACAAACTAAGATACTTAGAACAACAGAAATTTATTGTCTCTCAGTTCTTTTGGCCAGAAATCTGGTATCAAAATATCAACTGAGCTATGTTCCCCCTGAAGGTGCCAGGGGAAGATCTGTTCTAGGTCTCTCATTTAGCTTCTGGTGGTTCTTTGGCTTATGATAGCATAACTCCAGTCTTCATAATGTGTTTTCCCTATCTGTCTCCAAATTTCCCTTTTTGTAAAGACATGAGTTATATTGGATTAGGGGTCACCGTATTCCAGTATCACCTCATCTTAACAACTGATTGTATCTTCAATGATCTTATCCCAAGTAAGGTCACATTCTGAGGTACTGGGATTTAGGACTTAAACATATGTAAGCATTAAACCAGAATGTGATGTTCATCCTAGGTAAACTGCTAACAGATTGCAAAGCCAGAGAGAAATCTCACCCTCTTACATAGCCAAGCAGATACAACCTGTCCAGTACATGGTCTCAGTATAATAACTAGTCCTCAAGTAGGAGGACTTGACAGCATGATTAGTCACATGCAGTTTATCCAAAATTCACTAGGTACTTGGATTTTTTTTCTGTGTTAGATTTTATTTATTCAAAGGGAAAAGAAACCTCATGTCTTTATAATATGAAGTAGTTTTGCAAATTGGAGTGAAGTGCCTACCTAAGTTAGACCCCTACCCTCCCACAGAAACTGGGAGATTACTTAAATAAATTACAGAAACAAAAAAATAAAGATGTTAATTCAATATTTTGTGTTTCTAATTTAGTTTGATTTGAAAACATTTCTTGAAAGTTCAAGCATTAACCATTTTTAAAACCTTACACCATTTAAATTCCTACACTTTCACATAATTTGAAGAAATTATTCAATTAAGACAGGGTAGAAAGCAGATGAAAAGGCAGCAAATACGTGTAACAGATTGATTGCCTTAATGGGCACAAACTTACAAAATAGGAAAACAGTAATTGAGAGATTCTTTGTAGCTAAAAATCCTGAATGGAAAAGGGCACCAGAAAAAAAGGTGCCAGGGCACAAATTAATTTCTTGCTGAATTTCTGCTTACTATGTTCTTCTCTTAAACAACAGTTTTACTATATTTTGTTACAGAAGTAAGTGTCTTTTTAATATCTCACAACTTTGGCATACCTCTGCTTATTTCAAAATAAAATCTACCATTTCTTACCCTGGAAAAATAATTTACGCCAGTTACATAGTACTACTGCTAATAATCTCTGATATATAGCTTCCTTATGCCTGAATTTCTACCCTCGTTTTCAAAGCTTCCCTTTAGAATGGTTAGCACCTTTTCTGAACCAAGGAGCCTCTCTTGTGCTTCTTTTCTAATTTATTTCTTTTTTTTCCCCACCCAGTCTCAATCTTCTGCCTGTTATAGTCTTCTATAACTTCTTATTTTCCAGTGTTATGACATTTTTTTCTTGGCTTTACTGGTTTGGATTTACAGTACAATATTGAATAGAAATGGTGATGATGGATATTTTTGCTTTTTTTCCATTCATAAGAACAGGGTGTTTAATATTTCAAATATCAACTATAATATAAATGGCAATTTTATTGGTACTTTTTACCAAAATGATGAAATTCACTTCTGTTATGGATTGAATTATATCCCCCCAATACATATGTTATAGTCTTCTGACACATTTTCTTTTTTAAAGCATTTTGAGCCATTTGAAATGCACATATAGATATTTCCCAACACATCTCTAGTCTAAACGATCAGCTATCCCCTTTGTATCACTGTCACATTTTCTATTATTACTGGGATTGTCTTACAAATGGCATACAGTGACGTGACTTACACTGGCATTTTTTCCTTATGACAAAATTCTAATTTGACTCGGTAATTCAGTGGCTTTATCATTCTTCAATCCCCATAGCTGAAAACTTTAAGCACACTTAATTCCATTCCTCCCCATGGCCCTTGGAGCTAATCAATCACCAAATCCTAAATTTCATTAAAAAAATTACTTAGTATGTAGTTATTCCCTTGTATTACATATTGCTATCACCTTACATTAGACCCTTCACATCTCAAAATTGTGTCAGTGTAAAAATTTTATCTCTCAAATTCTACTTCCCCTTCTCATTTCTACCTGCCAGATTTCTACCATTTCTACCACCAATTACTGCCAATGTCTCCCACCAGATTAAATTTTTTTTTAAACATTGCTTTCAATGCAATATTGAAAACTCAAAATCCTCTCTAAGAACTAAAGCCTAATCTCGGTAGTCTGACATCTGTGGACTTCTGCAATATGGTTTCCCCCTTACTTTTCAAAGCTGTCTCTCCTAAATATCCTATGTATAAATATTCATTAATATGTTAAATGCAAAATAAATATTTTGTTTTATAAGGAATACATTTCATTCTCACTGTTTTCAGTAACTCAATATAATTTATATTTTAATATTTCAACATTTAATTTATATTCCATCAGAGAGTGGAAACAATCTGAGTTGGTTTGAGAATCTCCCAAATCTAACGCCTTCCCCAGATTTGGGTTTAATTCTAAGAAGATAATACATTGCCAATGAAAGATTGCAGGAATGGGGGTGGGTGTAGTGATTCATAGCTGTCAGTACAGAAGTTTCTACATTCTTGCCTGATTCTCAGGTTTTAACCCATTTTGATTGCTGCTAAAATCACCCTGGTTTCCATGAACATCATCCATTCTGTCTGATTGTCATCCTATGTCCCACATTTTGATGTCACCAAATCATTGATTGAGAGCCATGGTAGGACATGAGGATCTCCGAGCCTGGTTTAAAAGTCCAGTCTGCCTAGGCTCACTGTGCAGTCTTTTCCCACTGCCTTCTTCCTGTACACACTCTAGGATCTACCTCATTTCTCAAGTACACAAAACTCATCTGGATATTGCTGCTCTCCTGAAGTCAAGGTCAAGACAAAAACATAAATTTCTTCCATTTTAGACTTAATGGTATCTAGAATCTTATGCCTTGCTTTCCTCATTTCCTCCCACCTGAGGACAGAAAAATCTTTATTTATTTTTTTCTTAATAGATGAGGGAGAACTTCTAACAATTAAATCCACTGACAACAAGGATTTTGATTGATTTTCTTTATTTACTTGAATACCAACTGTTTTTGGAACACAAAGATGTAGGAAGAGATTTCCTTTTATTTCTGCTTTCCTCTCATGAATCCTCCTTTGTGACGATGAGCACAGAATAGGCTTCTTCCATGAATAGGGAAAGGAGAAGGTCAAAGAAAGTTATGTTTATCTGAGAAAATAGCAAATCATTTAAAATATAGTTCCAACTTATTTTATTTATACTGATTTATTTTACAGAGTTTTTTTTTTTTTCCTTGCCATGTCAGGAAACTTTACTGGGCACAGTGACTACTTTGAACCTAACTGATTCCTCACTTGCACTCACGAATATTCTTTTCATTTTTAAAATCACCTTCAAATTTTGTTTTTTCTTAAAGTTTTCTAGAATACTCCAGATAAAAGTGGCCACCTTTTTTCAAGTTTCCTATATCACAAGACAGCTTAAATAATCTCATCTATTTGCTTTTACATCTTTGGCTTTCTAATACTGCTTGTAGATGTGCCTATGTACAACTAACACGACTATATAGCATACATCCTGAACCCATGGGCACCAGAAGACAACAGGATCAACCCACAGATAAAGGCAGATATGAAGCCTGTATTAAAATACATGTCTTCATCGGAGGGCATATGTGTATCTCCCAGGTATATATATATATGTATTTCTTAACATCTTTATTGGAGTATAATTGCTTTACAATCCTCTGTTAGTTTCTGCTTTATAACAAACTGAATCAGCTACATGTATACGTATATCCCCATATCCCCTCCTTCTTGCATCTCCCTCCCACCCTCCCTATCCCACCCCTCTAGGTGGTCACAAATCACCAGCTGATCTCCCTGTGCTATGCGGCTGCTTCCCACTAGCTATCAGTTTTACATTCAGTAGTGTATATATGTCAATGCTACTCTCTCACTTCATCCCAGCTTATTGTCTCCCTCCCCGTGACCTCAAGTCCATTCTCTATGTCTGCATTTTTATTCCTGTCCTGCTCCTAGATTCTTCAAATGAACCATTCTTTTTTTTTTTTTATTCCATATATATGTGTTAGCATATGGTATTTGTTTTTCTCTTTCTGACTTACTTCACTCTGTGTGACAGCCTCTAGGTCCATCAACCTCACTGCAAATAACTCAATTTCATTTCTTTTTATGGCTAATATTCCATTGTATATATGTGCCACATCTTCTTTATCCATCCATCTGTTGATGGACACTTAGGTTGCTTCCATGTCCTAGTTATTGTAAATACTGCTGCAATGAACACTGTGGTACTGAGTCTTTTTGGATTATGGTTTTCTCAGGGTATATGCCCAGTAGTGGGATTGCTGGGTTGTATGGTAGTTCTATTTTTAGTTTTGTTTTTTTAAAAGAAATTATTATTATTATTTTAACATCTTTATTGCAGTGTAATTGCTTTACAATGGTGTGTTAGTTTCTGCTTTATAACAAAGTGAATCAGCTATACATATACATATATCCCCATATCTCTTCCCTCTTGCATCTCCCTCCCTCCCACCCTCCCTATCCCACCCCTCTAGGTGGTCACAAAGCACTGAGCTGATCTCCCTGTGCTATGCGGCTGCTTCCCACTAGCTATTGGTTTTACATTTGGTAGTGTATATATATGTCCATGCCACTCTCTCACTTTGTCCCAGCTTACTCTTCCCCCTATCCATATCCTCAAGTCCATTCTCAAGTAGGTCTGCATCTTTATTCCCATCCTGCCCCTAGTTTCTTCATTAACACTTTTTTTTTTTTGATTCCATATACATATGTTAGCATATGGTATTTGTTTTTCTCTTCCTGACTTACTTCACTCTGTATAACAGACTCTAGGTCCATCCACCTCACTACAAATAACTCAATTTCATTTCTTTTTATGGCTGAGTAATATTCCATTGTATATATGTGCCACATCTTCTTTATCCATTCATCTGTCGATGGACACTTAGGTTGATTCCATATCCTGGCTATTGTAAATAGAGCTGCAATGAACATTGTGGTACATGACTCTTTTTGAATTATGGTTTTCTTAGGGTATATGCCCAGTAGTGGGATTGATGAGTCGTATGGTAGTTCTGTTTTTAGTTTTTTAAGGAACTTCTATACTGTTCTCCATAGTGGCTGTATCAATTTACATTCCCACCAACAGTGCAATGTGGTTCCCTTTTCTCCTTACCCTCTCCAGCATTTATTGTTTGTAGATTTTTTGATGATGGCCATTCTGACCCGTGTGAGGTGATATCTCATTTTAGTTTTGATTTACATTTCTCTAATGACTAGTGATGTTAAGAATCCTTTCATGTGTTTGTTGGCAATCTGTATATCTTCTTTGGAGAAATGTCTATTTAGGTCTTCTGCCCATTTTTGGATTGTCTCCCAGGTATATTTACATGGACTTTATTTGTAAGTCTTGTTTGTAAAATTCATCAAATCGTGTGGCTGGAAAATTCCCGCCACGGTACTATAGATACATCTACTATTAATATTTTTATTATTGCCTAATTTTCTGCTACATATTTAAATTGTACCAAGAAAACAATTAAAACAATAAAGGTGGGATTTATTTCTGAGAGGATAAATGGTTATGGATAAGGATTAACTACTACAACAGCTCCAGACTTAATTATTAGAATACAAAATGACTTAAAATTATTGTGATTTTTGTGTTACACTTATTATCAGGTTAAAACTGTGTTCCCAAGTAGATGCTTAATTTTTTTCTTTAATGGGCGCAAACTGTGTAGGTTAGCTGGTCAGGTAAAATCTCCATGGCAGGAAATACACATTTAAATCTTTCAAAAGGCATTATTTTTTTATTCTCTGTAATTAGGCAATTAATTCTGCTGGGGTTTATAGATTACATGCAGTGAAGGAGAGAAGTAAAAAAAAGTTGTAAAATCAAATATTTCAATTTTATTTTAAAGATCACTGAATCATATGACATACCTCCTAAGAATTTCACTGGGAATTAAGAACTCAGGAAACAAATAAGCTGAGTAACTCAAATTATTAATTTAGATACTTTAATTCATATGTAGAAGGTTTTCTCTTTAAAGGCACACTAGTGTGTTTGAATAAATAATTTGGACTATTTTGCAAATACTTTACACCATATCTTATTTATCCTTCACTGTTTTCAGAAAAATGTATGATATACACAGTATTTGAATTCTCTTTAATCTTGCAAAATAAAGAGATAGAATAATTGAAGATTTTTTCTCTCATTTTATGACATTGAAATATGTGTATGAACAAAACATTAAGTTTTAGACAACAGAATCTTGGCTGCAGAACTTGATTTAACTGCTAAAATATTAACCTTACTCATTGGAAATTATAATTATGAATTTTCTTTACAAATTAGTATTTTATAAAGTAAAATATGATTATTACCTAATTTGTTCCTTGTTTATGATGATAGGGATAAGAATTAAGTTTTTATATTAATAGCAAATGATAAAATAATTCTTAAAATGTGTATAATTTCAACAAATACAGTATCCAATATGTTCCAAATGTAAATATCCATCTTTGATTTATTCAGTCATGTGTATTGAATGTTGTATTTAATAAGTTCAGGTGAATCATATTTTTTATAAAGAGACAATATACCTTCCACAGTACACAGAGCTTTCATATACATTTATTTTTTATTAGGGCGTAAATGAATAAAACCTGAGTAAATTTTTATATGCAAAAATTAAACAAACATCATCATCAATAACAACTATTACAGCTCGCATTCTCTGATTATGAATACGTAAAATCAAAATGGTAAGCAAATATACTGTCTTATGTTTAGAATATAATTACAATTAGTTAGAAAATTATTCTTATTAGAAAATCATACTGGTTCTATAATGTGACAGGAACTGGTAACTAGCTCACAGAATATGTTATCCTCATTTTCCATATCTCTGTAAGTTTTCCATGGGCCCCTGGGCACCTACCTAAACCTACTCTTCTCAGCTTTCTCTGCAGGTATTGCCATAGATGTAGATTCTGACCTCATGTGGATTAGAATAGAAACAATGGGTACAGCCCAAATTATGGTCTAAAATGGACAAAATGTACCATTCATTGAACGTCGCTACAGTGACCTTCAATTGTGAGAGCAAGAACAGCCATTTGGAACTACCCATAGGGTTGTGTAGAGCAATAGGAGAGAAAAAAATATTGGGTCCATGAGCCTGGGAACTTATTTTTCCATTGTTGGACAAGCTTCCCGGACACATACCTGAGAGAGAAATAAGTTGTTTAAACCATCCTAACTGTTGCATCTTTACTTTTTATCCATGCCACACCTGGGTACTCTACTTATTTCATATGAATAATAGTAGCTCACAGTACCATTGTTTTCTACCCCTAATGTGGGAGACAGAATAGAGGTCATCTTAACCCCAATGAATCTTCGTCCTAAGATTTCCTCTGTCTAAAATTCTCTTGCTCAGATATCTAACTCATTTGGGTGCTCACTTGTTTTAAGCTTGTGTTTACATTTTAGTTTTTCTTTTAGCTTTCCCTTAATCACCCTTTACAAAGAGCAAAAATCTCCTTGCTCCCAATGTTTATAAATCTTACCCAGATTTATTTCCCTCATAGAATTTATCAAATTATGACACTTATTAGCATATTTTAAATTATCTGTCTTCCCCACACTCGTGCTGGCAGAAACATTCTACATTTTCATCATTGCTGTATCTTATACACTTAGAATAGGTAGTAAAAATGGTCACTTAATATTTAATGAATAAGTGAAAGGAAGAAATGCAGGAAATAGCTGAGAACAAAATAAAAAGAAGCAAAGATAAAACAAGAAAAAGCAAGAATATTAGGTTTGGGATTCAAGAAGAAATATTTATTTGAGATGACATCTGGGAATTCCCTGGTGGTCCAGTGGTTAGGCTCAACACTTTCACTGTTGAGGGTCTGGGTTCAATCCCTGGTCGGGGAACTAATATCTCACAAGCTGCACAGCATGGCCAAAAAAAGAAAAAAGAAAAAAGAAATGACATCTAAGCATAGAGAAAAAAAGACATTAAAATATGGAATATAAAAAATACCAGTTAAGGGGCTTCCCTGGTGGCACGGTGGTTGAGAGTCCACCTGCCGATGCAGGGGACACAGGTTTGTGCCCCGGTCTGGGAGGATCCCACATGCCGTGGAGCAGCTAGGCCTGTGAGCCATGGCCACTGAGCCTGCGTGTCCGGAGCCTGTGCTCCACAACGGGAGAGGCCACAGCAGTGAGAGGCCCGCATACTGCAAAAAAAACCAAAAAAACAAAAACAAACAAACAAAAAACAGTTAATTCAGACTGACAGAAACACAAGGTCCAGTAATAGATAATAGTGGTGAGTTGCATTGGGATCATAACTTGGACCAGAATTCATCTTTATTTTCTTCTGGTCATGTTGATGCTGTTTGTTTGTTTGTTGATTAGTTGTTTTTTTGTTGGTGTTGGTGTGGTGGTCAGTACTTATAAGTATAGAAAGAAATGTCATGATATGTAGATTCTGCAGCACCATACATTGGTGCTTTTGTCAAAGATTGAAGAGTGTAAATATTCATTAAAGGAGAAATACTGGCAGAAAAGTCAAAATAACAAAATAAATTTTGATAAGTAAATACAATTACCATGAGGAACAAAATATATCAGTAAAAAAAGAAAGAAAGACAGTAGAGCAAGAAAAATAAAACAGTGATTATGTACCAGGAAGGAAAATTAGGAACATTGATTGGAGGAAATCTTTGTTAATCTTTCCCACTGGAATTAACTGAGCAAAGAGCTAGGCAATAAGAAACTTCAGTTTAAATAAACAAAAAGAGTAAGTAGGTAGGTTAAAACCAGTAAAACAAAGTATTCTATTTCATGATTCATGATAATTTGAAAGGAAAACAATGTATTAGGTTGGCCAGTGTATTGGGCTGGCCAAAATGTTCGTTCGGGTTTTTCCATAAGATGTTACAGGAAAACCCAAACGAATGTTTTAGGCAACCCAATAAATGAAAGTACAGTGGTAGGTGAACATATACTTTCAAGAAAATAAGAAGCAAGGGATGATGGATTGATGTAAATCGTTTGAAGAATGCTTCTGAAGACTGATGAACAAATCATGCAGTATGTTCAAAGGCCCTAATCTATAATAGTTGACAGACTAGCAGAAGGGACAATACGGAAAATATGAAGCTTTCTATGGCAAATGATCAAAATTATTAATCAATTTTTATTCTTGTACTGTGAATTCGTGAAAAAGCTCATGAATTATTAGTTCTATAATTGCATAGGAAGCAATGTTACAGTGTTTTAAAGTCAAGGCCTGATGGTTCTTTAGAGACAATTCCTTTTAAATCTTCTGGACAGCAAACAGTGTGTTCAGGGGATGGGTGCTTCTCACAGCTGTGCAGGAATTTCCTAAGACGTACGAAGTGTGCTTCAGATGGGGAATTTACCTATCTCATAGATTTTCAGTTTAACGAGGATGCACTCAACTTTAATAAAATGGTGTTTGAGATTAATAGCAATGTGATAAGACCTTTTTCTATATTTAGGGCTTCCAAGGACTAATTGCTTCTCCCCTGTAGTACAGATACAACCAAAGCCTGCCGGCCTCAGCTGCTTTTTCCTGTTTGGGTTTTAGGAAAAATGGACTTGTGTTATAGTCTTTTGACATCTAACATGTTCTGATATACTGTATCCATGACATTCTTAGAAATTCTTAGTCTTGTAACTAAAACAATTAAGTTCAATTTAAAAAGTTGTTTCATTTTCTTTAGTCAATTTTGGCTTTTAAAATTACTACTTTCTTCCAATAACTCAGTTTTAAAAATAATTCTGTCTAGGAACTTCCCTGGCAGTCCAAGGGTTAGGACACTGTGCTCCCACTGCAGGGAGCATGGGTTGTCAGGGAACTAAGAGCCTGCATGCCGCATGCAGCCCTGCCAAAAAAAAAAAATAATTAAAAAATAATTCTGTTTAGAACACTCTTGTAATCTCAAGGTTATTACGTTTATCATCTGGAATGAATATTTTTCCTATTTTTCAATAAACATAAGTGATAGAAAATGTAGAATAGTCAGAGGAGAAATTTGGGGCAGCCAATAAAATAGAACAATGACCTTGATTTTTTTCAATTAAATATATATGTTGATATCAAAGACTTGGAATGAGAAGGAGTAAGTACACTAATCGCTGTGAGACTGGGGAATATGATGGAGTTCTGAAGAGAAGATGCACAAAAGTGTTGGCATTTAACAAGAAAGCTCTGCTGAATCTAAGGTGTGTAGTATTCTGCAAAACACAAGCAGTGCAATCTGGTCAACTAGAGGAAGGCTAGAAATAATTTCAAACAATTGTGACAGAAAGTTAAGGGTGAACACATTCAAGGGATGTTAAATGTCATTGAAATTATTAAGTGCTTCCATAAATGTGTAAGACACATAAGTAAACAGACTACATATTTTTGAGGTACACATTCATATCTTTAAATTTTCTGTCAGAAAGAAAAATGTCTGCATCTTTAATACTCGTGTTAAATATCATGGCCAAATAATCGATGCTTTTGTATTGTTTTAAGTGAACTCTGATTCTTTGGAAAAACTTACTGATTTGAATTAATTTCACATTTCTGCTTCTGAAAAATCAAAAACTCAAAAGAGGTCAACATAATAAAAAACCTGGAGTTGTTCTCAAAGTCCCTAATTTATGACTTTCTCCCTCTGAGCCTGTGTGTGCATGCACAAAGGTGTGTGTATGTGTGTGTGTGTGTGTGTGTGTGTGTGTGTTTGTATTTAACTTTATTTAGTAAACAGGAGATGGCAGTATCTGACCATTATTTCAAATATGAAGTAATAAAATTATCTAGCACTTGAAGTCTCAAAATGTATCATAAACACATCCACAATGTCCTCTATTATTTTGCAATTTAGAGTAAACCATATATTTAATTTGATGAAGGTGTAAGAAAGGAAAACAATGAGCTCTTGCTTTTGTTCACAGATATGAGACATTGTGAACCAAAAAAGACATATTTTTATAAAGTTAGATAATGAATAAAATATTTAGAAAGTAATAAAAACTGAAAGATAGACTTATAAAAGCCTGCACTTTCAGGAAAAGTTGTGCTGTTTATGCCTTGTATGTATTTATAAATATGATGGATAACATTCTAATTTGTCTACTGCTATGGAAGCCATTTAACAATGATTTTTTTTAATATATAAATAATTAAATCTAGGGGTAGTGGTTATTAATTGGCAAAGAAGGAAAGTAAACTGAAAGAAAGTGCAGACATCAACAGCTAACTTGCTATTTTAGTCTGTGTAAGTTAATAGGTATTGGTATGGCACACACTGTTGCTAGTTTCTCAAAATAATTTGTCCTTGCTATTTTTTTGCTCTCAGAGTCTCTCTATTTAGAAATTAACAGTGCCAGGCCCTCAAACTATTGTCCTCCTTTTCACTAGAACTTGAATCACCTTCTGCGAGCAGCGGGTGGGAGACTTCTGAAATTGAGTTTTCTTCTTGATAAAAGAGAAAGTCATATGTGAAGAAGGTAGCTTTCTCTTCATATGTTTTGTCAATTCTGAATAAGAACATAGTCTTGGAGCTTCCATGGTCATATTACAAACATGGGAGAGAAGGAGGTCACAAGGTTCACAGGAAAGCTGATCAAGATATTGTATATTTTTGTAGCTACTACAAAAATTTGGAAGACTAGTGCATAATTTAAAAAAAATTAAAAAAAATTTGAGACCCCCTTCCTCATAAAATAGGAAAAAAGTGTTGTTAAAAGTAACAAAATATAAAGCTTTTCCCTTTTTCCCATGGTCTCTATGTTGTCTTGGTGTTTTCTATTTGTAATTTAATGTAATGATTTTTTTTTTAATTTTTAGCATGACCTTTCCCATTTATTCTTATACAATCCCAGTTTTAATTGCAAATATAACATCATTTAACATGTATTTGGAATCACTAAAATAACACAATTCATGTCTCATAGCTGGTACATGCATCTGTATTTTGCTCTTACCAAAACAGTGAAAACTTTGCACAAAACTAACTCAATCATTTTGATTTCACTTCTTGATATGTGCTCATTCTACCCACACTCTCTCCCATCATCTTACTAATGAGTAAGAAAGAACTGAAAGAAAAAAATCTATGGTTCACTCTGTCTTTCCCTTCCCTTCTATGTCATCATTTTCAGTGTACATAGTTGGCTAGTCATGGAAGTGACATGAGTGAGAAAAGATATGATAGGTTTCCTTAGGCATATATGTTTCTTAGAGCGCCATTGCTTTCTTTTTGCTTTTGAAGAAAGTTCTTGCTTGAACAGAAAGTGAAGCCTCTTGAGGCTATCAATAGTTGTACTTAATTGTAGACATGACATGCCTGTGTTACGCTTGCTTTGTCTTGCCGACTCCCACACATTGTGGATCCACTGGAATTCCATACTTTGGGGTACATCAGAAATGTCTGTGGCAATGGGTGACAAGAAAGAGCAGAATGTGGTGGCAAGGAATGGCAGACAGACATATTAAGTGTGGCTTTGCCAGTCACTTGCATGCTCCGTGCCCCATGGAACTTCACCTTCAAAGCACAAATTCTAAGAAAAAAATGATTAAGAACTGTAAGATGGTGACAGCAAAGCACTAAACCAAGCCTAGTCCCCTTTTGATTGTGGTGCCTTATGTGACTGCACTGGTCACAAACTCGTGAAAACAGGTCTGCCACTGAACTTTATCATGAAGTTATACATAGGTGAAAAGATCAACATCTTTTGTATAAGCCTCATAGGTAGACTGCTGGGTATTCTCTGTTTACCCTTCCAGACCCTATCTCTACAATCTCTACCTTGTCCAAACTCTTGTGTGCCCCAGATAATTAATGATTTACATAAGGAACTGGCAATAATTTTTTGCCTTTTTCTTCCCTTGTGTTTGGCCAAAGAAAAGTACTGCTAGTGATTACAGTGTATGAGAGAAGAGAGTTTAGGGTATTTTTACCCTTCTCCTTTATCACCTAACAATGTTTTAGCAATGAGTATGTTTCTCTACTGAAGACTACAGCTTCAGATAGGCAGTTCCTTTATCCTTGGTACTAGAGACCAGAAATAGCTTCCTTAGCCCTTTCAAGTCTAGAGGTGGTAAATGCTTTGTGATGTTGCTATTCCTGAGTGCCTTGAAATTCCTTGTCTGTTCTCTTTACTCTTCCCATCCACAAGTAAATGATCCTTTCCTTAACTTTTTCTAATCCTTGACTGTTTCATCCTTTGCTTTTAGAATCCTTAGTGACACAGTTGGTGATACCATATTCTTCATGAAACCAAAAGTATCCTAACTCCTATGGTAATATTACCCATATGCTCCCAATTTCTTCTGGACAAAAGAACATTGGAACAATACCTGTATTCAAAGTTGGGTGTGTAGCTCACTGCAAGAGAGAACATGCTCCACAGGGAATTATGGGGAATCTAATGAATATGTTATTAGAAACACTTATAGAATTTGGGCTTGTGTTAGGTGACCTTATGACTGGTTCACAAAGCAGGATTTGCTCTGGGTGCATGCTGTCAGGAAAGAGGGGGAAGGGATAAGGAGAAGGGAATGTTTGGTATCTTCGGGTGTTTGAGCAGTGACTTTGTTTTCATCTGAGGCCTTAGCTTTGGTCTCCTTTCATCACGTTACACATTGTGAATTTGTTGACATGGTTCTGTGAGATTGCCCACGCGCAACAAGAAAACACCAAATCCTAGCTGTGAGTGCCAAGTACTTTCTAACAACACCAAGGCCTAGCAGTTATGGTCAGATCACTTCCCAGATATCAGGAGCCACTTTTTTTTTTCTTTCTCACTACTTACTTGTTTAACCACATCCTGTTCATATTATTTGTATTCAACTCAAGTTTTGCCAACTCTATTGAGACATTTACAATTTATTATTCTTTTTCTCAGACATTATATTTCCCCTCTTACTAACATAACTACTTATACCCCAAATTTATTTTGTTTTACTTTAATTTATTTATCTTATTAACTTCAATTCTTCGTAGTTTGAAAATTCATACAAATTAGTAAATAATCATGTTTTTATTTCAATCTTCCAAAATGCAGTGTTTCACAAGCAGTATATGTGTGTGTTTTATATGCATGCAGTATATGTTAATCTTAATGAATGTTTTTTTAAGGAATGCTGATCTCAAACAGATTCCAAATAGCTTCGAAAAGAAGGGACACTGCCCTTTAGCAATATACATATTTTGACAAAATTTATCTTGGTAACCAGAAAGGTACATGTTCACATTTTGCATAAACTAAATTTATTAGTAAATTTGGAGAATAAAAGAATATTCTTTATTTGACTACTATATGTTTGTTATGAATCTATCAAGTTAGCAATGTTCAACAACAGGCCAGAAGTAAAGCTGAAATAGAGAAGTTTATCATTCACAGGTTCTGGAGAAAGTACCTGCCATATCTTGAGGGGCCACATGGGGAGGTCAAGGCAAAGTGCAGACAGAGAAAGGGGCAGAACGTGAGGCACATGCCTTTACTGGGGTCATTGGGTGGCTTTGGGGTTCCTGAGTAAGGCCTGATTGTCAATTCAAACCAAAAGAATGGGGTTTTGGTAAGTGCCACAGGGCTCTTATCTAAGGAGAGCACAGGGGAAGGCACTGGGAAGGAGAGGAGATTGTTGATTACAAGGGCTGTTGGGAAAGTCACATCAGGAATTTACATTTGCTTGTGCCTCTGAAGGCTATTATCTAGGGCTTGTGCTTGCACAAACTTGTCAGTTTATGTTCCCTGAAGTCGCCTTCGTCAAACAAAATGTTTGCCAAGGCAGCAATAACACGGAGCTTAGCTAAGCTCTCGGACACTGTTCCGTTATATATGGAATTTCTGAGGGTATGATTATCAACGGGAAAGAATAACATAAATATCTGGAGTGGTGTTGCTCAGACAATATGTTAAAATCTTTAAGGTTTTGATTTTAATAGGATGTAGGCTCATAGCATTTCATGGAGAATATTATTCTCTGAGAAATTGTTAAGATAATGAGCCTAAATTAATAAAAATTATACCTATCATCATGGTGATACTTTCTGTAAAGCAAGTAAGTTAATGTTTGCTATTTATAAATATGTACATATTGTTTACAGCATCAGCTCCCTATTAAAACCCAAAGGGAACATACAAATGCATTGACACTCAGGTCTGAAGTGCTTGATTATATTTCATGGGTTTCTTATAATGAAAAATATACCATTCATTCCTTTACATTTTCATGTCCAAGCCATCATACGTAGTTGTTTGCTTTTACTAAGATTTTCCTTGAGTCAGGTGTTTCTAATCTGTACTATATTACTTGCCTTCAAAAATTTTATCTTTCTCCATATTGCCAAATATGTTAGAAGATAATATGTATTTATATGTAAATTTAAGTGTTGAGACTTTTTCTTTTGTTACATAAAGTAAAGCTATATCTAATATCAACAAAAGTAGAAGACTTTTATACTTTATAATGTTATAAAGTGACTCCTTTACCCTATAGAGCACTGTGTTGAGTTGTGAAAGCAAGTGAAAGGTCAGGGAAATAAGATAGATTTGCCTACTGATCACTCTGTTATAGGAGACTTAATAAGATTTTTTTAAAGAGAAAATAGAGCCATATTTGTAAATAACACTGGCAGGTACTTCCCAATGAGTTCTTCCCAATCTCATTCCCACACCTAAGAAACAGAAAAATTAAAAAGCAACACTATTCCCTAAAATGTGAAGCTCTGAAGGTGGGTAAATATAATAGTTATACATTGAAAATGTTAGTGCATCAATGCTGTATTGAAGTAGATAGTATATCTGGGCATATTCTATTAAAATTTCTGGATTAAATATGAATAGGCTGGAAATAAATAATATGGCAACTATAGACACTTACTATAGGAAAAAAAGTATATTAATTTGCAAAAGAAGGACTCAGAATATATTTTTGAAGGGCCAAATGACAGAAAAATTCCCTGAAGTGCCTCTTATGATAAAATTAGAAAAGCATGCTAACATGAACTCAAGACCTCAAAGATCTGATGAAAACAGAGATTTCAGTGCAATTAGAAACCACAAGAAACACAGAAGTCACTGATAAAATCTAATTAAAGGCATGGAGGGGGATATGTATATTATTACAGTTAGGATGAAGGAAAAATTAGAAAAAAACTAAGAAATTGGACAAATGAAAGTGATATGGGGGTGAGACTAACAGTAACCAGTATGATAAATGACATAGGAAATACAATTCTTTTTATATAATAGATGAACACCATCTAAAATGAAAAACAGTTCAAGAATGTATCACATAGCATATAAGAACTGAAATAGGACTTTCAAATTAAATATACACCCTGGGGAAGTTATAGAAAGTAATTGATAAACAAAGTTAGAATATGTCATGTAGGAAATGCCTGTTAGTCACAGAATAGATAATGGCATTCCCTCTAACTCTCCACAGCTACATTCAATGAAAAAAGACACTGAAACACTGCGTAAACTGAAGGGAGTTCCAAGTATATTATGCTCAGTTAACTTGTCATTAAGAGACAGAAATTTGCAAATGTTAAAGAACTGAGAGAATGTCTCTGGCTGTTGGGAGCAGGCTTGTTCCTAGTTAAATCTTGTGTAAATCTCAGGCTTTGTTCCTTATAATCTTTTCAGGTCATTCGTTCTTGGATTTAGGTAATTTCCTCACACACATATGTTGATTTATATACTCAACTGAATACTCTTGATGGAGCATTTAGAGATTTCTGGAGTTTTTTTTTCTTTGCAGATTTTTCCTTCCCGTTCTTTTCTTTGTAAACTCTCAGTGCATTGGCTTCCCTGATCTTCCAATTTGGTCTTCTCACCTCTGGTAGACTTCCAGAGACATCCTGGGTTCCACTTTTCTGTACCTTGGCCTATAAACTTTCTCTAGACAATAAACTGGGACAATCATTAGGCATACCTTGTCTGTTTCCTTTCTCTCATGGTTCAATGTCCTTCGTTGCTTAATATCCAATGTCATGAGAGCTATTTATACATACAATTTGTCCTTTTTAAAAATTCAAGTGGATAAGTAAATCTGGTTTCTGTTACTAAATATGGGTCACAAGAAATCATATATTTTTAATCTTTGAATCAAGAATACCTTATATATTGTAGCACTCCCACCCCCACCTTAATATTTTTCATAAAGTAAGGATGAAGGGAAGGAGAATGGGTAAGAAAGAGGAAATTATTCTCTCAATTCCACCAAATTCCTGATATCCAGCGGTTGTGGACATTTCTCATTCCAGCTTCAGAACTTGTGGAATGTAAGTAGGAACATCATATTGTGCTTTCATCATGTTTATCTTCTACATACCCCCACTGTTAACAAGTCTTTAATAGCTAGGAAAAAAAACATACTGTGTTCCATAGAAAAGTTAAGGAAATAGATAACTCATCCCATCTACCACTTTATAATTATTAAAGTGACTTTGTGATTATTTTGAGAATTGTGAAAACAACTTTAAGAAGTTCAAGGAGTTGTAAAAATTCTACACATCATATTTTCATCATGGTTGTAAGTTTCCATATTTGGATGCCTGCCCTTCTGGGAACCAAAGGACATATGACAGTTACAGGATATCTGTATGGATCTGTGTTGCATTTACATAAAATTATCATATGTTCTTTGAGAGCTACAAATCACATATGGAGTATCCAGTTTTTAAGAGAGGGCATTTTTGTTGCTTTCTTGCTCTGCAGCCATTATTATCTCCTTTCTTTCCTGTTTCAATACCTCTCCTTTCACCAACTTAACACCCCAAAGATTGTATTTTTCCCTAAAAATGTATGCAATATTGTAATTATTGATATGGATAAACTTAACTGCAGTTGGTTAATTAAAACCTAGATATAATGGTGGCTTAGACTCAATGAAATATAATCGCTAAAACCCCTTGCAATAATATTGAGAAAGGAATCAACGACTTAAATTGGTAGCACCGCTGAGTGGATTTTTCACATGTGAATCACTCATTCACTAGTAACTTCGGCCCAGAAAACATCTATCACCAAAGCATTAAATGTATACTGGTGACAGCAATGTACAGGATCTTTTAAAAATACTGTGGAAGTGTATACGCCTGTACATTATGGGATGAGAGGTAAGAGTTCCTGGTATTGCAATGAGCTCTTATTCTCTCCAGGAGTTGAAACATTATTTTATGTTTGTTGTTTTATATATTTATACACTAAATATGTGGACTATTCAAAAATTATATTTCAAGCCCAATTTCCCTGAACTGCAGATGTATATGTCTGATTTAACATCTCCAGTAGTGTAACACAGAGGCATCTTAAATTTAATATGGTCAAATGTGATCTTCTCCCAAGCCTTCTTCTGCAGTTTTCCTCATCTCCATTAAAGGCATATCTATTCTTTTAATTATTCAGGCCAAAATCCTTGGTGATTTTATTAAATCTCTGTTTCTCAGATCCCACAATATGTCTTTCTGAAAATTCGATCAAATTGACTGTTAGCAGATATCTAGCATTTGGGTACTTCTCCTTAGCCCCACCCCACAATCACGGGCCATTTCCATTTTTTCCCTGTCATTAAAGTAGTAACATATAATCTCCTCTCTCAGAGTCTTCCCTTACATCCTTCAGTTTGTTCTCAGCAAAGCAGTCTGCATGATTATTGTATAAACGTATATCTGAGCATGACATGTATCTATTAAAAATCTCTAATGTCTTCTCACCTCACTTTGGAAAAAATAGGGTTCTTGTCCCTTTGACATTACCTACTGATTTCCTCTCATGAAGAACCACTTCAATTACACTGGCCTCAGCCCTCAGACCAGAAACACTGCTGTCTTAGGGCATTTGCTCTTACTCTGTCTCCAAATATTTGCAGGAATGGCACTCATTACCTTTAGGTCTTTACTGAAAATTCACCTTTTGGATTAACATTTCCAGTAACACCATGTAAAATTTAAATATTTACATGACAAAAATCTCACATAAAACCCCCACAGTCTAGCATATATTAAAATGTAGCATAATATATATTTTATGCATTAATCATATTTATTTTCTGACTCTTCCACTAAAATGTAACCTCCAAGGGTCAGAATTTTGGCCTCTTTGCTGACAATTTCCACACCTAGGACAGGACCAGATACACAGTAATCATTCAATGTATTGTTAAGTATGCGTATTTAAATACATAATAAATTGAATGACACTATTATTTAAGAAATAAAAATATAATAACATCTGAACTGGGTAACATAGTCACAAAAAAATGAATTTTAAATGTGTCTGAAACCAAAGATAAACTTAAAATAGATTCGTTGAATAAAATATGAATGAATGAGCAACTTAAAACCATAAAGAGATCTTTCTTCAAATGTTTTATGTGAGTTTGACTTTTTTAAATATCTTTCTCCTTGCCGCCAGCTTTCTATAAATATGTATTTAACTTAATATAGGCCAAGTAGTTTTTAATAGTTCTTGTTAAAAAGAGATCAGTAAACCAGGCAAAGGCTATGCTCAAACTGAAATAAGTCCTTTATCATATTAGTTGTGACATCTCTTAGGAAAGTAACTTAATGATAATTTGACCTTAAAAATAACTGTAGTTATGGTATTATAAAGTATGTTTTACAAAGCTGTGAGATTTACTCACATTAAAGTATTTTGAATAGATTCAACAAAGTGTGGCACAAATTTATTGTCTACTATTTTTAGTTATTTCATGTAGTTGAAGCTACTAATTTACATGTTGTCATTTTTAATACAGTTAACGCCTATTAAGATCCTTTGTTTATGACACTTCACAGTTCATTTATGGCATTGTAGCTAACTAAATTTAGGTGTGATTTTTCTTTAATTTTTATTCTTTAAAATTTACTGAAATTGTGCCAAAAGGCTATAGTTGGCAAATACACATGTAAAATGATGCTCTACATCATTTATCATCAAGAAAATTCAAATTCAAATGTCATTACATACCTACTCAAATAGCTAAAAAAAAAAAAAAAAACTTACAATACCCTTTGTTGGTACGGATATAGAGCAATAAAAGCCTTCATTCATTAAAAGATATGTGGTTCCCAGGGATTTGGGAAGAGGTTGAATAGGTCAACCCATAGAATATTTTATAAGGTGATGAGATTTTCTTTATGATACTGTAGTTGTGGATATATGATACTATGTATGTGTTGAAGCTATAGATGTAGAGTACAAAGAGTGAATCTTAATGTATTAAGTTTATATATTTGTTTATTTTTTAAGAGGTCCCAGTAAGGAATGCACTCTGACAAAAGAATCTGACTGTATCACTAATATATTAAAGAAACTGACTGGAGTAGGTTAGTGAAAAATCACCAACCTAAGTAACTTTGGACATAAGTTTAGTCTGGAAAAGTAATGTCAAAAGGAGCTCTACATAGAAATGTACTCTAATTGATAAAATTCCCATGGTGGTACAGGATAACAATTCTGATGACAGTATAGATATATACTGGGATTAAATATTAAGTAAATGGAAGGTAAATGAAGGAATCCAGGACTCTCACTGTTGAAGTAGGAAATTACAGATAAACAAGGGGGAAAACCTAGAATGACCCATGTGATAATGGAATAGATTTGGAGACATCAGTATGATCCCATGTTTAGCTTAATATAGTTGCAAATTGATATATATAATAAGATGATAGAAAGATAAATAGATAGATATAGATAAGTAGATTTATATAGAGGTAGATAGATTGATAGATGATTAATAGATGGATAGATAGATAGATGGATGTGTATAGATATTGACAAATCTAGGAATATAGATATATTGATAGATTTGTATCTCTATGTATCTAAAAGGAAACATGCACAGTGACTTCCTACCAAATAATGCAGTATTCAAAAGAATGAAAAGGAATAAGTTTAAAGTGAGAAACCTGACAAACCCTACCTTACTGAAGTCATCAATGTTAATATCATTAGTGATAAGTCATGCTGATAGTATATAGCCTCATGATATGATGAAAATGAGACTTTTCGTCTGAGTTTCTCTTCCCCCAAACACCCAAACAAAGTCTAATTATGAAAAAAATTGTAAAGAAATTTCCTCTGAGAGACATTTTACAAAATAGATGACCAGTATGACTTGAAAACCATCAAGGTCATCAAAAACAAGGAAAGTCTATAAAACCATCACAGCCAAGTGGAGGAGGAGTCTAGGTGGATGTGACTACTACTTGTAATATAGCATTCTGGGTAGAATCTTGGAATAGAAAAAATATTAGTTGAAAACTGAGTACATCTTTATACAACTTTAGTTAGTATATATTTTAAAGTATATTAATTAATAAATAAGTACTAATTAATATTTTATAAATATCCAAAATTTTTTAAAAGTTGAATATACAGGAGGTGTCAACAAATGTGAAAAGAAAAAAAATATTTCCCAAGAAATATCAGGAAATAGACATAAATTGTTTATGTCATATAGTATTTTAAATTTGCTATACTCTGTAACTGATATAGCTTTTTATGTATTATTAATTAGCATGTAATTAATGGAAATTGTTGTGATAAAGGAAAAGCACAAAAATACCATCTCAAAACTTATTTTTCTTTTAGAAAAGTCACAAGACTCACTACTATAGCATAAGTCAAAGACAGGGCATGAATCCTAGCAACTTGAGTGATTACATTGAATCTCCTTATTGGAAGACTGGGACAGTTATTGGATACGCTCTTTTGTAAATCTAATATTATTATATTGTAAAACTGATTATAACAAAGTTTAATGCATAAGAGAACAATTTAAAATCTTCCACATGACCATATGCCATCTTTTGTGGCAATTCATATATAAAATTTAAAGTTCTACATATTTTCTTAGAAAGTAAAATATTGCATATATCCAAGGAACTACAAGTTACATATTTAAATTCACTGCAGATGAATAAGAATTTATGAAGTAAAAATCAGTACTATTAGCGGTTTAAAATTCTATAGTATGTACATTTAAAACATACCAGATTTTTTCTAGAACTGTTGGAAAGTCTGGATCCACTTTTTGTTATACAAAAACAAACAAACAAAAAAACAACTTTTTTAACCAGAGAAATAAGCAATGCAAAATAATGACAGAAATAAAATGTTGCATAATAATTTGATCACCTGCATACTGTGGTATACATATATGGAATAAGGGAATTATGGAATATATATATGAATCACAATTAGTAAGATAATTGCATAATGGCAATTTTAATAAGTTAAGGCAACTGCAACATCCTGATTGCATTCTTACTGAAATTATATGTGTGGTTACCAATGTCAGAAAGAAGTCCATTTTTTAACCGTAAGAATTCATTTCAATCATAAGTATGCCGGAGAGATCATATTCAATTTCATTTAAGAAAATCATATTGTGTTAGAAATAAACTGAGAATAAAATATCTGAAATACTATTACTTGCTTTTCTCATCTTTGATTTTCCCTCTGTGTTTCAATAGGTGTGCTTAAATGTCTATAACATCAACTAACATTAATTAGAGTGGCTGAAGATTTTATCTGATTCTCTTTCATGTGAATGGCTCAAAACTACCTCTTGTTTATTAGACCTATTACTTTGCAGCAATTTTAAAATAAACTTTAAAATTTCTCATCTAGATAATAGCATACAGCACTAAATTTCCCACTGACAAAGTTCAAGATAC
Source organism: Grampus griseus (assembly GCF_964374135.1). Taxonomy (NCBI): domain Eukaryota; kingdom Metazoa; phylum Chordata; class Mammalia; order Artiodactyla; family Delphinidae; genus Grampus; species Grampus griseus. The sequence continues at coordinate 122,292,988 of NC_138998.1, read as the reverse complement.
ATTTATTAGCCAAAGTTCACCTTCCCCACTGAATGTATAAAAGCTCTTGGAGTTTGCACAATCTACTATTAATAATTCTATAAAACACCTAAAATAATATAGAATTTTTATATTCATTTTATTCAGAAAAAGAAGTATTTTATTCCTCTCTGTTTTCTTTCCATCTGTAATTATGCTCTGAGTTAAGGATCTTGCAATATACATGAAACTAGCCATGAATAACATCAGGAACATGGATAGTCCAATGTCAGAATTAGTGTGGATTCATAGAGGGTCTTCACTCAGATTTGTGGTATTCTTTTAATAATTCTCTGAGAAAATGAATACAGTAAATAAGTTTTTCAATTTAATTTCTATGCAGATAATCATAGATATTAAGAGAGGAAACTGTTGAAAATGCAAGTGCTACCTCAAAAAAATATCTGGCAAATCACGTTTCTACAAAAAACATTTTCAATTACTCCATTACATTATTTTCAGGTTGCTTGGTAATTATTTGGTTATTATTATTTAGTTATCCAATTCCATTCTAATTTGTTCTGCTTTAGCTCTATTCTGCAAAAAGCATGATTATTATTTTATATGCTGCAGAGGAGGCAAATGGTATATCTTGCATCCTTGTGGATGAAAGCCAAGTGAAAACTGCACTTTTCAGTTTTCTCCACTTGCAGGTGTCTAAAAGAGACTCTTGTGAGGGCTTTCTCATGTCTTCTTGGCTCAAGAGCTTTCCTCAATTTTGATTACTAAAATTATGCAAGGTCAAAAAGTCACATGCCATTTGCCTAGTAAATGCAAGTCTTTCTTGAAAGATGAACACATTTAAAAAACCATAAGCTCTCAAAAAGGGGTAACAATGCAAACAAAATTGACTGTTATCATTGTGTAAGACAAAGGAAGTAGTACTTATAGCAGTAAAAAATCTATTATATGATCACATACAATGTATGTGATACAATATATCACAACACAGTAAAATTCAATGCTAAAGAATGCTTTCTCCCTTTACAAGTTAGTCTTTGGTTGAAACCAAAAAGAAAGCCAATCTATGTAACTTAAGCATAAACAGAATTGTCCAAAAAATGTGATGAATTCTTGAAAAATGTCCAGGAACTGAGGTCTAGAGTACAACATTTCGCAAACAGCAAGATCTCTCTGATTAAGACGTTATTGCTGTCATCACCACTTTTGTCACTGGACACTTCTTGCTACACTGGGCACTTCTCCTTCTGCCTCTAAACTCTCAGGTCAACCAAGAAAACTATTAACATCCAACTGCCTCTGCATCTTTGTGTTACTTTCTCAGCAGTTAGCTATCAGGTAAAGTGTCCATTTCCCAAGCCTCAGTCCCATGCCTATAGGTTAAGTTACTAGAGGAGGAGAGTAGATATGTATTTCCATTTAACACATATGGTTGGAAGACTTCCCCCTAACGGGAAAGGTGTTTAGAGCTTCTCTGAATGGATATTTCTAACTAATACTATAGTCTACTGCTTTGGCTGCTGAAAAAATGCATGCATATTTTCTGCCACAAATACACTTAGAGAAATTGATGTTGACACTGTCCTGGAAGATGTTGCACAGAGAATCATTTTATTCCTTTGAATATACCAATTTATTTTGAGACAAAATAAATTTCTTTAAATTTGATCAAACAATAAGTTAACTGTTTATTGACCTTGCACTACAAAATTAATCCTCCAAGAGAGCTGAGTCAGCATTTAAAACTTTTTTTTTTTTTTAAGTATAGTATTGGTCAAATTGGTAATATGAACATCTAAATATGTACCAAAATAAAATCAGATTAATTATAGAGATGAGATTAATTACAATGAAATATAATGAACATAATTATATAATACATACAATATAGACATTATAATCAATATATACTAAAATATAATATTATATTATATAGTGTATAATATATATAATGAAATATATTTTATGTATTATAATGAAATATTTATAGTTATATTTTATTCTTATAAAAAGTTTATATTTTAATGATAGTTTTTGTTAATATACAGTGTTTTGGAACAATACAGAGAAGATTAGCATGGCCCCTGCACAAGGATGACACGCAAATTCATGAAGCGTTCTGTATTTTTAAAAAGAATACAGTGTTCCATTTTCATAATCAGAATATATTTTCAAATGGTACTTAGATATGGTCCATTTGTATTCTGAGGCTAAATGATTTCTGAAAGATCCTTCAGATGTTGTATAGCAGCTCTTATTTTAAACTCTAGCTCATTTGCTCTTAGACTTGATAGAGTAAACAAACATCCTCAGGAACTCCATGGAGAGAGAAAATAAATCATCTTCAAAATTTACTTGAATTTAAGATGTAGTTTAACATGTCTGTATACAATCTATATTATACTGTCAATATAATCCTATAGCAAAAACTCCATAATTTAGTAGACAGAATAGATTGTTTTATCCTTTTTATAATGAAATGAAGTATATATTAATGAAAATGCGTAAAACAAATGTACACTTTATGTAGTCATTATAAAGCAAACATGCAATAGTCACACAACTAAGGCAAAAAAAGTATTGCCAGTATCCAGGACGGCTGCCATATGCCACTTCCTAATCACAATTCCCTACTCCCTAAAGTTAAATATTGTCCTAATTTTTGTGGTGAACATTTCCTTGCTTCTGCTTTTTAGGTTTGTGCCAATCTGAGTATATTGTAGACTCAGGAATAAGCATGTGGTAACTTTAAAGTAAGAGTTTAAATAAATGAAACTGAAAATGATAAGATGAAAACGAGTGTGCTGAAGGAAACAACAAAGTTCTGAAACTCATCGCAGGAAGATTTAAAGTTCAGAGTTATAATTGGAATTCAAAAGAAAATTCCTCATCAGCAAGGTCAAAACTGCAGGTTTTATCCTTTCTACTCTCTGTTGTGAAGGGTTTAGGGGGAACATTTGTTTTGCTTGTTTCCTTGATTTTGAATGCTAACTTTGTGCTAAATTTCAAGCAAAGTGCTAAGAGTAGAGTTAGTCTAATATTTTAAACAATATTCAATTCAAAATAGTTGAAATATTCATGAGTCTAGAGATGAAAATGGACGATTACCTGAGAAAATCAGATAAAAGGAGAATAGAACTAAAAACTTGCATTTTACACATACTTAAATGTTGTTTACACTAAATCTGTAGTACTAAAAATGTACTTTCTCTTTCACATCTTTATCTATGTGACCTCTGTTTCAGATTGTGGAATTCAGTGGGTTTCAGTGTGTGGTCAGGGAGCCTGGCTAAAGTATTCATCTTTTACGTGACATCTTAAGTTGGAGAATATTTAGCCAGGTTCCATTTCTTCTTCCCACACTATTGCATAGATTCACAGATTGAAAATTTGCTCTTCAAAATCTCTATTTGGACTCTGACATACTTAACTTTCCCATTTCTTGTCCTCATCTTGAAAGGGGAGTTCTTGCTCTCTTGTTTAATTCCAAGGTGGTGTGATAAATGCAGATCTATGACTTTAATCTGCTCGCACAGAAATTGGGAGATCACATTTCAAGCATATTGAAAAATTGAATTAATAAAGTATTTGTTTGTATAGCCCTTTGGCCTCATGATTTGATAGAGCTTTAAAAGTGTTACTTGAAGGGATAGTAAGCTTTAGATAATCCTGCCAGAAAGAATTATGCAATGATTAAAATTCACCAATATATGCTTGCAACACTGCTGGATTTCTTCTTTCTCCTCTTTGAAGGGCAAAAAGGAAAGCTGTAAAGCCAAACAAAAGGAAATAAACATCAAAGCAGATAATGTTTCCTAGTATTTTTTTAAAAACTTTGGTCCAGCAAATAGAAATGACAACTTCTCTTTAAAACTTACAATGCGACTTTGTTGAACTGCTCCCCCTGTCAACCTGACTCTTGGGGAGCATTATATTAACATAGTATCTTTCTAGACTGACCTAGTGTCTACACTTTGACTATGTGCTTTATATTTATCCATCAAAATTAAGATTAAGCATTCTTTCCACCAAAAGCAGCTGATTTCCCTGACCACTTCAGGCTAGATTTAGATATTCTTTCTAATCAGACCCTTATTTAGTACTTGTAAGAGTTCAACTGGGGATTAGAGATTAATATGGGACAAGAGTTCATATATGTAATTCAATAGCCAACCTGCAAGTCCAACTCTCTCTATGCCCTTTATAAATAGTAGCCTCTTGGCCATTTCCCCTGCTTGTGGGTACACATTAATAGTACATTTGTTCTTAAGAAAACTGACACAAGCAGAGGATTATGCATGCCCTGCATGTGGCCTCCAGTCTATCGGGCAAAACTTTCTGGAATCATAAGTACCCAAAGAAAGGTTTAGAAGGAGAGATGCTAGCAGGACACATCTCGTTGGCCCAGCAGGCTCCCAGCCATGGGGGTGGGTATTGCTGGAGAAAAGCCAGCAATCTTGCATAGGTTCAAGCTTATCTTGCCTAGGTCTAAAGACAGTATGCCATACTATTTTCTCTCTGAAGGTGAAGTCTGTGTCTTATCATATGTATATCCCCAGTGTTATTTGGTACTCAAGAAATTTGTTTTGTGTTGAATGTTATTATTGTTGAATGAGGAAGTTCAAATTCAGAGACATAATGTAATTGTGACTAAGGCCATTATAGATAGTGAATGTCAAAAACAGTTCAAGTTCAGACTTCAAAATCAAAATCTTCTGCTTCCAAAGTCCTTAGTTATTGTTTCATACCGATTCCTTTATAGTCAAGTATATAAAAGGAGAACTGTAAGAAGTGTTAAGCCACTAGAGGCCTGATGTGTTATAGAATACCAACTGAAGGAAAGGTTAAAGTAGCCTGTGATGATGACATACCATTTTATGGAGAAAGTATGATTAGGACAGAATTTTTCAAGTCTGACCATGATTTATTTAGTTAAGAATGTAAAGAAAATGATAAAAATGGAAAAGAACAACCAGCTCCTTATTGTGTTTACCTCATTCATCTGTAATAAAGATAAAAAGACATTTTTAAAGTAAATTTCAGCTCAAAAGAAAAGGAGTCAACATTTACTTAAGATAATAAAAAAATATCATAAATTTTTGCTGAATTAAATTGTATCTCCACAACTTTCTCAACTACAGGAACATAGGTAAATTGAAATGTTTACAAATTACTTTGAAGACAAAGTCTCAGGTGAACCTATTCAAAGCAATACATTTAAAATACATTTCTCTCCCCAAAATCAGAATTCCATCTAGCAAAATAAATCTTTTTAAGATCTCATCCTCATGTTAAGGGAAATATTTGCAATGGATATCTATGAACTGGGGTTAAAATTATTTCTCCTCCTTCCTCTCTTTCTCTCTCGTTTAGTTGGACAAAAGCCACAAGCAAATCATGGTGCCAACCACAGAATTTTTTTCAAATTATTGTGAAAAAAATACCATTTCTGTAGAGACAAGGGGTCTGCTGAAGTGTTTAACAGAGCAGGATTTAATGGGAAAAAGAAAGGATGATTCTTCTCTCCTATGATAAGTTTTATTTGTCCCAATTTACAGCAGCAAGAGAGGAAAAGATGTCCCTAATATGCAAATAAACTATCCAGGTGCAGAGTGTGCATGCAAAGAGATAAGCTGGGTAGTGGCTGAGTAATTACAGTAATTCAGGATATATAAATATATCCTGTGGACCAAAGAAACATAAATAGGTATAGCGGACATGGTACAATTAAGAAAATATGCCTTTAGATTAAATGGCAGTACACATTTCAAAGGACTTAGCTGCTGTCAGGACAAAATCAAGGATAATATGCTCATTTGAACAACTTTTTAACCATATTTCAAAGTCAAGTGTAAACTAAAGCCAAGTTATGTAGGCTGATTATCTAAGGTGGAAAAACCATACAACGCTCCATTCTAAGAATGCTATTGTATGAACAAATAATAATTTATGGAATTGTTGCCTATTTCCTTTAATTTCTTTGAGAGATAGTAATGAACTCCTCAAGCATCCTTGATGAGAATAAATTTCAGAAACAATGTAGTGAGGAAGAGCATCTCATTTTCTGAGGCACTACACTATACTGTCTGGCAATTAGTAAGCTACTTCTGCAAAGTTAATGTTAAGGTGGTGGGCTAAATGGACAATTAAACCTCTTGCTTTTCAAACCTTTAGTTCTGTGCTAATTCCTAAGGTTATGGTCAATTATTAGAGTATATTTGATTTTTTTAAAAAATTGTAATTTAAACCAAATGCATATTCTAATATGGATTCCCTAGAAATATATTTTTTAATTAATTTATTTTTTTATTTTCTTATTTTTGGCTGTGTTGGGTCTTTGTTTCTGCATGTGGGCTTTCTCTATTTGCTGTGAGCGGGGGCTACTCTTCGTTGCGGTGCTCGGACTTCTCATTGAGGTGACTTGTTGCAGAGTACAGGCTCTAGGCGCGCGGGCTTCAGTAGTTGTGGCACGTGGGTTCAGTAGTTGTGGCTCGCGGGCTCTAGAGTGCAGGCTCAGTAGTTGTGGTGCACGGGCTTAGTTGCTTCTCAGCATGTGGGATCTTCCCACACCGGGGCTCGAACCTGTGTGCTCTGCATTGGCAGATGGATTCTTAAACACTGTGCCACTAGGGAAGTCCCTAGAAATATTTCTATTTAGTGTTGTAGTACAATTTTATGAGCTTAAATATATTACTCTTCAAATTAGAATCTGGAGATAAACTACATTCTGATTTCTTTGATATACAAAGTGATAGATAGTACTTCTCCCACAGCACTCTAACATAGGGTCTTACAAATGCCCAAACAATGAATTTGCCAAGCCTTCTGCAGCAGATATATAGGGGAAACTCATTTAGAAAGAATCACCAGCACATGTTCAGGATCCCTTTTGCTCCATCACACTAAGGAACAGTATACAGTGATATGGCAAGGCAGGATCTCTGAATCAGGGAGAATGATCATGACTGTAAGTCTGTGAGATGTTTAAGCTGCATTATTAACAAAACAGTTGTCTCTTTCCTGCTGTGACTAGTGTCTAGGTTATAACATCACTATGATGTGGTAGAAGCTACACAATAACTTTCTTTTCCCAGTTTGCTATCTGTGGTTTGGAAAGCATTAGCTCCTCTCCTGGAATAAACAATGTATTGCTGCCTAATCCTAATTGTGAACTGGAATTTATTGTTGTGGTCAATTTCTATGAAACCTTGTAGGGCGACTCATTTGATGGGAGTCCAGTCAGTAGATTTTCAATCTTGAATAAGCAGAACTTTAGCCTTATATGGTCATCATCACCAACAGCATTTAGGATGTTACAAATCTCTGTATGTCTAGCAATAATACTGGAAAAGGGTAAAAAAGTCAAGCATATGGTCATTTCCTTCAAGGAACACCCCATAATTGCATAAAAAATAAGTACATAGGAAACAACTTAGCACTGACAATCAGAACATTTTGGGGGAATGAGCAACAGAAAAAGGAAATGTGAACATTTCTCAAGTTATGAATAGGGTTTAGAAGAATCGGCAAATTAATAAATATTAATTAATGTAATCTTTTTCCTGTAAAGGAAAAGTACAAGCAGTACTGTGCTAGAGCCAGCTCATGTTGGCTCATGGGACCCAATTGTTAAATTTTCATGCAGCTTAAAATCAGCTATAATGGGAGAATCTACATCATGGGACTCAACAAATCCTAAAAGTCAGGGTTTCCCCTTCATCTCCCTGAGAACTAATTAGTAAATATTTAACAACACATTCCTGAGTACAAGCCAAAGAGGGAATTTCCTGTAATCGATGCTGGGATTCATCAGTTCCTCTTTAATTCTCAATCTTCATTCAGCAATTGCAAAGTTTATGAAATGATCTATGCAAATTTGATAGACTGAGAAGTAATTAGGGTTCCCTTCAATAAATCTAGAATATTCTTTGATTAAAATGTATGCATATCCCAAACTGTAAGATGAGATATGATGTTTGCATGGAATGGAAACATCCTACTTCATAGCATACTAGGTTAAAATAATTGTGATTTTTAACATAAATATATATTGATCATCATTACACAGGATGCAGTTTTTGATGTCTTTTGTATAGTAATGGTATGTTATGTGCTTTTCAGCCAAAATGGAGTGTTAAGAAATTTATAACCAGTCAGATATTAGATCCAACTTAATTTTAAACTGAGTTTTTAGACTTTCTTTAAAGTTCTCTAACATTTCCAGTCCACACATGAGGGGTTGATACGACCTGTGAAATTTCAGAGTGATAGCCTACTTTCAGTTGGTGTTGCTGCCGATCTTGCCAAGTGGTACATCCACTGACTCAGCAGAGAGACTGACAGCTAAGTATACAGTTGTCAGACTTATTATATCTTCAGCTAGGCAGAGCAGAGTTTGAGGCAGGGAGAAACTAACAAGATTTGCCTAATCCACTGTAGTTCAGGCCTCTCAGTTGTGCAAAGTAGATTCATATTTTAATTGACCATGATTTACTCAAAGGGACTTTTAGAATTTTGTCTCCTTTTAACAAATTTTCCAAAGTCACTTTGAAATATTTACATAGTACTGATGATGTTGTCTAATATTCATAATGATCACACTTTGAGCTATCAATTATAATTTGGGTACTTACTGTGGAAAATATTCTGGTCCACATGTCATTTATGATAAACAAGGAGAAAGAATTTGTGTTTAAAACCCACTAACACTTTGAGATGTGTTACTGATTATATTAAGATCTGGAAAATAAAGTGAATGATAAAGAGAAATTTTTAAAATATTCATTGTAAGATATTAATTGGGTCTATTTCTTCAAATCATCTAGTAATAATTATTCCATTAAAATCATTTTAGTTATAATTTCACCATAGAAGTAATGTATAGGAGATAATATTCCTACATATCCATAAAAATTCTGATTTTTCTTCAATTTCAAGCTGAAACTCTAATTCCCCTTCAGTTTGTTTATTCCTTTCAGAATCAGCTTTAGTCAATATTTATGGGACAATAAATCATGATCTCTGTGCTCTGTTTAGTCACAGAGGTTTATGCATTGGGTTATCATACATCTGGGTTTCCTGTGACAGTCCAGTATATGCCTGACTTCCTATCATGATGATAAATAGCCACCATTTCACTCTCACTCCATTTTGGATGATAAATTATATGATCACCCCATATAAAATGGGCTCTCACATGTACTTTTTCACGTTATGTGGTAGTACATTTCAAATTTATTTTCCTGATCCAAGTTCTAAGTCAGGAACTGGAAAACAAATACTCAGCAATGTATGAAGGATCATATTACACTTACTTATAAAATAGTAAATAATAATAATCAAGAGAAAACTCATAATTATTTATTAAAACAGCAAGTTATAATAGTTTTTGTTTTTCAAAATAATTTCAAGCAGAAAAAGTCAGTCTAAAAATATGCAACTACATTATTAAAACACACACACACAAAGTTGTGTCCAGCTCAAAACTAAGACATGAGAGTTTTCTAGTTCTGATTTTATATATAGGATTTTAAAATTCATATGTAATTGCTGCAATATTTAATCAAAATTTGACAAAGCAATGTTGATACTTGTCTTAATTTTATATGCTGGAATGGATATCTTTCTTATTTAAAATTATTGCTTCCAGATATTGACTTTTGTCAGCTTCAGTTCCAATTTGCATTGGCATTAAAGAAGCTAGCCTTCTCATCCTTCTTGATTATTCCATTCTCTTGTAAACTCTCAGTTACTTGCTTCTTCCCATTATCTTGGCTGCTTCGGTCCTGATTGCTTTATCTGTCCTGATATTCAACATTATCTTCCTAGCTCTGCAATATTGCTTAAAGCTGTGCTTGTTTTTCTGCCTTCAATTTGCTATCTTTTCTGTAAATTTTCAATGTTTTGCCCACCAAGTTTGAAAATGATCCAAGGGAAAAGGAAGCCAACAGAATGTCAACTCACTACTCTGAAGATCCCTATACTTCAGCAGCTTGGCCCCTCGGTCCCTGCTTACCTAGGCATCCATCTTATTTTTTTTTTTAATAGATTATTTTTATACGTTTATCTGGGTTTTCTAGTTGTTATTGATCTCCCACAAGCTACACCAACTGATTCAGAATTAGAATTTGAAACATTTATTTCAATGAATACATGTTTCTCTCTTCTTAAGAAGCAGAAATGTGTAATTTACAATAAAACCTCTCTAGAGAAAATAGTGAACAGTTCTTTTAGCTATGCGGAAACTTTCTGAAGTGTGTACACCTTTAAATTATTTTAATCATTTGTGTGTAAATGTTGGGAATATTTTATTGCACACTATTTTCTTATCTCATATATTTGATGCCTAAATAAGGGTAGTTTTTAATCAAGTATATTAGAAATAAAGCCATAGACCCATTTTTCTAATTTAGTATGATAGAGAACTAAAATGCTCCATTTATTGTTTTTTCAAATTGGTCTGATAGATTGATACTATGTAAATTACCTTTTAACAGAATGGAAACTAAAAAATATGCTTACATTTAAAAAAAATGTTTTTATATGATTCTGGACAGTAAACGCTCTGTCTCTTTTTCCTTTTTTCTTTTTCTTTGCTAATCAAACTTGTGTCTGAAGTATTAGATTATTATTTTCAAGCAATCTAGCACGACTTTCAAAATTCTATAACAAAATCATTTATTTATTTACTTATTTATTTTTTGCTCTGTAGTATGGCCCTTTCAAAATGAAGGTGTGTCTTGAAATATTTAGTTCTCTCTTTTAAGTTCCAGGAAAACAGAAAGTTTATTTTTTTAGTCTCTTCTTAGTAACTAACACACTGTTTAGCATAGAATAAGTGCCCAGGAAGCATTTCTTTTTTAGGAAAAAGATTAATGACATTCTTCAATTCCAGTTTCCCCATTCCATCTATATTCATTCCCACTGGATATCAATTACTAGTCTCTCAAAAAAGAACTTTATCTCACATATAATACTTTGTAATCATATTAATCCAAGTAAGCTTAAATGTCAAGTGAGATATTTTCATCTCTTTATCTCAGAGAGTTATGATTTCATGCAGCCATTAAGTACACATGTAACTGGCAGTACAATTTAAACCAGACAATTCACAGTTACTCAGTGTGATGAATTTAACATTTTTAGCTTTATTTCAGGAAGCACAATGTTGAATGGATAAGGTAAATTTAAAAAAGCAAAAGTAAATGCTAACAAATTCAATAAATTTTTTGTTTCATAATTTAACAAGTAGTTTGTTTAAAATTTAATAATCAGTGTGTGTGGATTTAGAACTGATGACAATATCTTATTATCTCGATTAATTTTCCTTCTCTTGCATTCATTTATTAATTAATTTATTCACCTTTTATTAATTTCATATATACTAAGTACTTATCATGTGCATAGTACATTGTAAAGTTTTCCAAACTTATGTGGTAAATGAGTAAATCAGTACAAAGATAGGAATTTATCATGTTAAACTCTCACATAATGTATCTTCTCATGTCCTTCATAAACTTCAGTTATGCTGGCTCCCCCGGGCACCTGATGCAAATCTGGTCTCCTCAACACCCACTGGGGCTTTGGTTTCTGGAACACAAGGGTCTGAGTCCATGCTGACAGCCTGGGGGCTTCAGGACAACATGGGGCCAAGTCCATGCTAATGGGAGCCAAGTCTCCTCAGCACTTGCTTGAGCTTAGGCTTTGGGACGTTGTGGGGTCCAGTTCACGCTGATGGAAGCCCTATCTCCTCAGGACATGCTGGGAGGATTGTGGCTGAAGGGAAAGGTAATCCACAGGGCCCAAGACATGGTAGCTATTAATATACTCTTCCCAAAGTGCCTCATAATTCCATGTAGACTCTTACAAGGAAAATAAGTATCACAACTTTGGTTGAACTTGGTCTGACCATGTGGCTGACAAGGTCTTGTTGCTCTGGCCGGGTGTCAGGCCTGTGCCTCTTAGGTGGGAGAGCTGAGTTCAGGACATTGGTCCACCAGAGACCTCTCGGCTCCATGTAATAACAAATAGTGAAAGCTCTCCCAGAGATTTCCATCTCAATGCTAAGACCCAGCTCCACTCAACAACGAACAAGCTACACTGCTGGACACCCTTTGCCAAACAACTAGCAAGACAGAAACAAAAAACAACCATTAGCAGAGAGGCTGCCTAAAATCATAATAAGGTCAAAGGCACACCAAAACATACCCCCAGCCATACTTCTGCCCAGCAGAAAGACAAGATCCAGCTTCATCCACCAGAACCCAGGCAATAGTCCCCTCCACCAAGAAGACTACACAACCCACTGAACCAACCTCAGCCACTGGGAGCAGACGCCAAAAACAATGGGGAACTACAAACCTCCAGTCTGTAAAAGGGAGACAGACCCCAAACACAGTAAGTTAAGCAAAATGAAAAGGCAGAGAAACACACAGCAGATGAAGGAGCAAGGTAAAAAACCTTTCAGACCAAACAAATAAAGAGGAAATAGGCAGTCTGAAAAAGAATTCAGATTAATGATAGTAAAGATAATGCAAACTCTTGGAAATAGAATGGGGAAATTATAAGAAATGTTTAACAAGGACAAATAAGGACTAAAGAGCAAACAAACAATGATGAACAACACAATAAATGAAATTAAAAATTCTCTAGAAGGAATCAATAGCAGATAACTGAGGCAGAAGAACGGATAAGTGACCTGGAAGATAAAATAGTGGAAATAACTACTGCAGAGCAGAATAAAGAAAAAATAATGAAAAGAATAGAGGACTGTCTCAGAGACCTCTGGAACAACATTAAATGCACCAGCATTGGAGTTATAGGGGTCCTAGAAGAAGAAGAGAAAAAGAAAGGGACTGAGAAAATATTTGAAGAGATTATAGTTGGAAACATCCCAAATATGGGAAAGGAAATAGTCAATCAAGTCCAGGAAGAACAGAGAGTCCAATACAGGATAAATCTGAGGAGAAACACACCAAGACACATATTAATCAAACTATCAAAAATTAAAAACAAAGAAAAAATATTAAAAGCAGCAAGGGAAAAACAACAGATAACATACAAAGGAGTCCCCATAAGGTTAACAGCTGATCTTTCAGCAGAAACTCTGCAAGCCAGAAGGAAGAGGCAGGACACATTTAAAGCGACAAAAGGGAAAAAACTACAACCAAGATTACTCTACCCAGCAAGGATCTCATTCAGATTCAATGGAGAAATTAAAACCTTTACAGACAAGCCAAATCTAAGAGAATTCAGCACCACCAAACCAGCTTTACAACAAATGCTAAAGGAACTTCTCTAGGCAGGAAACACAAGAGAAGGAAAAGACCTACAGTAACAAACCTAAAACAGTTAAGAAAATGGTAATAGGAATATAATATCGATAATTACCTTAAATGTAAATGGATTAAGTACTTCAACCAAAAGACATAGACTGGCTGAATGGATACAAAAACAAGACCCATATATATGCGGTCTACCAGAGACCCACTTCAGACCTAGGGACACATACACACTGAAAATGAGCAGATGGAAAAAAGATATTCAATGTGAATGGAAATCACAAGAAAGCTGGGGTAGAAATCTCATATCAGACAAAATAGACTTTAAAATAAAGACTATTAGAAGAGACAGGGAAGGACACTACATACTGATAAAGGGATCAATCCAAGAAGAAGATATAACAACTGTAAATATTTACAAACCCAATATAGGAACACTTCAATATATAAGGCAAACTCTAAGAGCCATAAAAGGTGAAATGAACAGTAATACAATCATAGTAGGGGACTTTAACACCCCACTTTCACCAATGGACAGATCATCCAAAATGAAAATAAATAAGGAAACACAAGCTTTAAATGATGCATTAAACAAGAGGGACTTAATTGATATTTATAGGACATTCCATCCAAAAACACCAGAATGCACTTTCTTCTCAAGTGTTCTTGGAACATTCTCCAGGATAAATCATACCTTGGTACATAAATCAAGCCTTGGTAAATTTAAGAAAACTGAAATTGTATCAAGTATCTTTTCTGACCACAACACTATGAGACTACATATCAATTACAGGAAAAAATCTGTAAAAATTCTAACACATGGAGGCTAAACAATACACTACTAAATAACCAAGAGATCACTGAAGATTCAAAGTGGAAATAAAAAAAATACCTAGAACAAATGACAATGAAAATACGATGACCCAAAACCTATGGGATGCAGCAAAAGAAGTTCTAAGAGGGAAGTTTATAGCAATGCAATCCTACCTCAAGAAATAAGAAAAGTCTCAAATAAACAACCTAAGCTTACACCTAAAGGAATTAGAGACAGAAGAACAATAAAAACCCAAACTTATCAGAAGGAAAGAAATCATAAACATAGATCAGATATAAATGAAAAAGAAATGAAGTAAACAATAGCAAAGATCAATAAAGCTAAAAGCTGGTTCTTTGAGAAGATAAAAAAAATTGATAAACCATTAACCAGTCTCATCAAGAAATAAAAGGGAGAAGACTCAAATCAATAGAATTAGAAATAAAAAAGGAGAAATAACAACTGACACTACAGAAATACCAAGGATCATGAGAGATTGCTACAAGCAACTATATGCCAATAAAATGGACAACATGGAAGAAATAGACAAACTCTTAGAAAAGCACAACTTTCCACCACTGAACCAGGAAGAAATAAAAAATATAAACAGACCAATCACAGGCACTGAAATTGAGACTGTGATAAAAAATCTTCCAACAAACAAAAGCCCAGGATGAGATGGCTTCACAAGCGAGTTCTATCAAACATTTAGAAAGGAGCTAACACCTATCCTTCTCAAACTCTTCCAAATATAGCAGAGGGAGGAAACTTCCAAACTCATTCTATGAGGCCACCATCACCCTGATACCAAAACCAGATAAAGATATCACAAAGAAAGAAAACTACAGGCCAATATCACTGATGAATATAGACGCAAAAATCCTCAACAAAATACTAGCAAACAGAATCCAACCACATTTTAAAATGATCATACAACATGATCAAGTGGGGTTTATCCCAGGAATGCAAGGATTCTTCAGTATAGGCAAATCAATCAATGTGATACACCATATTAACAAATTGAAGGAGAAAAACATATGGTCATCTCAATAGATGCAGAAAAAGCTTTTGACAAAATTCAACACCCATTTATGATAAAAAAAAAAAAAACCTACAGAAAGTAGGCATAGAGGGAACTTACTTCAAAATAGTATAGGCCATATATGACAAACACAGAGCCAACGTCATTCTCAATGGTGAAAATCTATCTGAAACCATTTCCACTAAGATGAGGAAGAAGACAAGGTTGTTCACTCTCACCACTATTATTCAACACTGTTTGAAAGTTTTAGCCACAGCAATCAGAGAAGAAAAAGAAATAAAAGGAATACAAATCAGAAGAGAAGATGTAAAACTGTCACTGTTTGCAGATGACACTATACTACACATAGAGAATCCTAAAGATGCTACCAGAAAACTACTAGACCTAATCAATGAATCTGGTAAAAAAGCAGGATACAAAGTTAATGCACAGAAATCTCTTGCATTCCTATACAGTAATGATGAAAAATCTGAAAGAGAAATTAAGGAAACACTCCCATTTACCATCACAGCAAAAAGAATAAAATACCTAAGGATAAACCTACCTAAGGAGACAAAAGACCTGTATGCAGAAAACTATAAGACACAGATGAAAGAAACTAAAGTTGATACAAACAGATGGAGAGATATACCATGTTCTTGGATTGGAAGAATCAACATTGTGAAAAGGACTATACTACCCAAAGAAATCTACAGATTCAGTGCAATCCCTATCAAACTACCAATGGCATTTTTCACCAAACTAGAACGAAAAATTTCACAATTTGTATGGAAACACAAGTGACCCCGAATAGCTAAAGCAATCTTTAGAAAGAAGAATGGAGCTGGAGGAATCAGGCTCCCAGACTTCAGACTATACTACAAAGGTACAGTAATCAAGACAGTATGGTACTGGCACAAAAACAGAAATATAGATTAATGGAACACGATAGGAAGCCCAGAGATAAACCCATGCACATATGGTCACCTTGTTTTTGATAAAGGAGGCAAGAATATACAATGGAGAAAAGAATAAGTGGAGCTCTTCAATAAGTGGAGCTGAGAAAACTGGACAGCTACATGTAAAAGAACGAAATTAGAACACTCTCTAACACCATACACAAAAATTATCTCACAATGGTTTAAAGACCTAAATGTAACGCCAGACACTATAAAACTTTTAGAGGAAAATCTAGGCAGAACACTCTATGACATAAATCACAGCAAGATCCTTTTTGACCTACCTCCTAGAGAAATATAAATAAAAACAAAAATAAATAAATGGGACCTAATGAAACTTCAAAGCTTTTGCACAGCAAAGGAAACCATAAACAAGATGAAAAGACAACATTCAGAATGGGAAAAAAAATATTTGCAAATGAAGCAACTGACAAAGGATTAATCTCCAAAACTTACAAGCAGCTCATGCAGCTCAATATCAAAACACAAACAACCCAATCCAAAAATGGGCAGAAGATCTAAATAGACATTTCTCAAAAGAAGATATACAGTTTGCCAACAAACCCGTGAAAGGATGCTCAACATCACTAATCATTAGAGAAATGCAAAACAAAACTACAATGAGGTATTACCTCACACCAGTCAGAATGGCCATCATCAAAAAATCTAGAAACAATAAATACTGGAGAGGGTGTAGAGGAAAGGGAACCCTCTTGCACTGCTGGTGGGAATGTGAATTGGTACGGCCACTATGGAGAACAGTATGGAGGTTCCTTAAAAAGCTAAAAGTAGAACTACCATACAACCCAGCAATCTCACTCCTGGACATATACCCTGAGAAAACCAGAATTCAGAAAGAGTCATGTACCACAATATTCACTGCAGCTCTATTTACAATAGCCAGGACATGGAAGAAACCTAAATGTCCACTGACAGATGAATGGATAAAGAAGATGTGACACATACATACAATGAAATATTAGTCAGCCATAAAAAGAAACGAAATTGAGTTATTTGTATGAGGTGGATGGATCTAGAGTCTGTCATACAGAGTGAAGTATTCTTTTTTCTCCAAAAGAAAAAGTATTCTTTTTTCTCCAAAAGAGAAAAAAAAGTACCATATGCTAACACACATATATGGATTAAAAAAAAAAGAAAAAAAAAAACAAACATGATTCCGAAGAACCTAGGGGCAGGAGAGGAATAAGGACGCAGACGTAGAGAATGGACTTGAGGACAAGGGGAGGAGGAAGGGTAAGCTGGGATGAAGTGAGAGAGTGGCATGGACATATACACACTACCAAATGTAAAACAGATAGCTAGTGGGAAGCAGCTGCATAGCACAGGGAGCTCACCTTGGTGCTTTGTGACCACCTAGAGGGGTTGAATAGGGAGGGTGGGAGAGAGACGCAAGAGGGAGAAGATATGGGGATATATGTATAGGTATAGCTGATTCACTTTGTTATACAGCAGAAACTAACCCACCATTGTAAAGCAGTTATACTCCAATAAAGATGTAAAAAAAAAAACAAAGAAACTTCAGTTATAAGCTTCGTCCTTTCATACTTTTAATCAGGGATCCCCAACCCCCGGGCCATGGACCAATACTGGTCCGTGGCCTGTTTGGAACTGGGCTGCACAGCAGGAGGTGAGCAGTGGGCGGGCGAGTGAGCAAAGCTTCATCTTTATTTAGAGCCTCTCCTCATCGCTAGCAATACTGCCTGAGCTCAGCCTCCAGACAGCAGCGGCATTAGATTCTCATAGGAGCTGGAACCCTACTGTGAACTGCACGTGTGAGGGATCTAGGCTGTGCACTCCTTATGAGAATCTAATGCCTGATGATTGGAGGTGGATTTCAGGCAGTGATGCTAGTGCTGGGGAGCGGCTGCAAATACAGATTATCATTAGCAGAGAAGTTTGACTGCACAGAGACCATAATAAATCAATTGCTTACAGACTCACATCAAAACCCTATCAGTGCATGGCAAATGAAAACAAGCTCAGGGCTCCCACTGATTCTGTATTATGGTGAGTTGTAGAATTATTTCATTATATTTTACAATGTAATAATGATAGACATGAAGTGCACAATAAATGTAATGTGCTTGAATCATCCCATAACCATCCCCTCCTCCCACCGTCCGTGGAAAAATTGTCTTGCAAGAAACTGGTCCCTGGTGCCAGAATGGTTGGGGACCACTGCTTTAAATCTTCTTCCCATTATTAGAATTAGTGTTTATATATTTAAATCTGTCCACCTTTGTGATTTTAAAGTGAATCATAATAAATATTTCATATCCAAATGTGGTGACTTTTCTGCTACCATACTCTCCAATGAAAATTTCAGTTCATCATTCATTTTGATGACAAAAGCAACAAAAGTATTTTGAAGTAAAGAGTTCTGAAAATTTTATATAGATATATATGTGTGAGAATGGGTTTGTGTTACTAATATAGATAAACTCAATGTTTAAAGATATTGATGTGAAACCCACAGAAGTCATACACACTTTAAATGGAAAATTTATCTCTTACAAAATTATTTCAACATACATATTATGCACTTGTTATGCATCCTTTATTAACGTCTCTTTAAAAATGTGTTTATCGGGACTTCTCTGGTGGTGCAGTGGTTAAGAATCTGCCTGCTGATGCAGTGGACACGGGTTCGATCGCTGGTCCTAGAAGATCCCACATGCTGCAGAGTAACTAATCTTCTGCACCACAACTAGCCTGCACTCTAGAGCCCACGAGCTACAACTACTGAGCCCACGTGCCACACCTACTGAAGCCCACACATACAGAGCCTGTGCTCCGCAGCAAGAGAAGCCCGCAATGAGAAGCCCACACACTGCAACAAAGAGTAGCCCCTGCTCACCGCAACTAGAGAAAGCCCGTGCACAGCAATGAAGACCAACACAGCCAAAAATAAATAAAAAACAATATGTTTACCAACATTTAGAAAACTATGTGCAAAATATAAGTGCTGATTTTTATTCATAGCTTTTGCCAGTAGAGGGTTAATGGTTTTAAAATCATTAATATATGAATGTAATACTTTCTAATTAATATGCCACATGGGTACTACTATGGGACAAATTTATTAAGTGAGTTTATAGATATTTTATATTTATCATATCAGAAACTGCTTTGTTCAAATATTCTACTTATATTTATCTAAGTGATATATCAAATTTACTGAAATAAGCGTGGTAATCTCTCTTTGTGAATTTCACTTTAAAAGAATTCAGCTATATGCAGTGGCAGTCTGATTGTAATTTAAAGATTTGAGTGACATAAGTTTCTGGGTAAATCAGTCAAGTTACCTTGGAAAATATTTGCTATTACGTTTTGGATACTTTTGAATTAGTAATGATATTACTGTATCAAAAATTATCAGTCCTGGTGGTGGGAAAGGGACTAACTAGGGCAGAAGGAATTCTGTGATGCTCCAAACAGCATCCTAACAAAAGATCTTTACCTAAATTTAGAAGAAAAAAATAAAATCCTAACATTTATTTGTTATCCTTTTCCTTCTGGTCAAATATTTGAGGGTGACCCTTTATACCTACATTTGTTGCTGGTGTCTGTTAAAATCAATGGCAATCTCTCAGGGTTCCCTTAAGGAATCATATTCTCCCCAATACATGGCTTTTAATTACAACAAATTCTGAATGGACACCAGATGCAAATACTATTCTGGAAAACAGTAATAGATATTCCTTTGAATATTATCATCACTTGTATTGTTTGGAGTGAAAAATCTCCTTTAAACTATATTAGTATCCTGCAGACACAAATTGTGGCCAAACTTCTCTTGTATGGATGGGAAAAAAAAGAAAATGTTAAACATGTGCATTTTAATACCTTCAGCCTTTTATTCAGTTTGTTTACTTTGAAACCACAGGTTAAAAAAAAATCATAACTCTGTGCTTTCTGTCTTCTTCAGAAAGGAAAGTGCACCCCTTCTCACTGAAAAGTAGCTCATGTTAGTGTACTTGTCATTAGATATTTCATGAGTTTTCATATCTACTGGGGTAGTACATGTGTGTTACTAAAGTTATATTTTCACACATTTATTTCTGTTTCTTGTTAGCTCCCCATTCCATATCTATGTATTGAGGAGAGTGGACCTACCAAATATGAAAGCATAAATCTCAAAATAAGTGGGGTAATTAATATGATGATAAGAACAAAATTTATACACAACTGAGGACCACATAGTTTCAAGCCCTCAAGTCTATTTATAGAGGTTTTAATGTGCAACTACAGAAGATTTCTACGTTTTGAAAACATTTTGAGTATATAAATCAACACAATTTATGTGGTAAATTATACTAAATGTGCAATCATTAATGATCAATATTTTCTAATGCATTATAATTGTATGTGTAGAATATTAAGTATCAAAGATATGACTGATATAAAGAGATAACATCTATATAGAAAAATCACAGTAATAGGCTTTGGTTATATAAAATATGTTTTAACAAAAATTAAAAAAAGATAAAGAACAAATTATGATGATACAAATTCAAGAAGAAAGAAAAAAAATGTGTGTGGGTTTTCTTTTTGATTAACTATGTGATTATTGTGTTATGTCTATGTAGCACAACTATATATCTAATATCTATATTCATGTGGATGCATTTGGCTGAAGGCAGGCAGAGGTGGGAAACAGGAGTCAATCAGTCATTTTAGATCTGTTTGGAGATTCAGTGTAAATTATTAACATCTATCAATGTCTTTTGAAATTTAATTAGCTGCCAAATTTTGGAAATTCTTCATATAGATTTATATTTAAAACTTTAAAAAAAATTTTGAAAAGATTAATTTCTCTGGGAAAATTATTTGGACTCTGTATATGTCAGAACCACATTATTCAGAAGCTTTGAAGTCATGTGTTTGTAACCAAGAGAATTGCTCATTTGGAATATGCCATAAATCGGTGATATAAAAATACCTCAATTTTCTTTCATTACCTGCACATTCAAGTCTGGATTTTAATATCTGGAAGTATACTAACCACCTTCAATTACTCCCCAATGTCCAGTTGTTAAAACCAAGACTCCTAGATCATTCTTTCTGTTTTCTCCAAACTGTGGCTACATCTTACATTTTAGTACTAGTATTCAACATTCACCTACCTCACATTTTAAATCCAAACAGACTAGTCTGCTGTCTATTTAAAAAATGATTTGCATTCTAATGGTTTCATATTTTAATTGTTGTTAAATTGGTCCATCCATCCACTAATTCATCCATTCATTCACCATCCATCAAATATCTACTAAATATAAGTATACCATATACCATATCTTGATCACAGAAAGGTGAATAAGACACTAGCACTCCTCTCACAGAACTATGCCTCCTCACTCCCTACCTAAAACTAAATTTCCCATCACAAGTCAAAGACATCTCTTCTGAGTTCACCATATGTACAATCTATACTTTCCATGTATTAGGAATGAATCATGTAACATGAATTTTACAGTTGTATTTTGGAGAGATATTTATTAGATGTCCATGATATTTTGTTTGATTTCCACATCTAAATCACAAAGTTATCCAGAACAAGAATTATATATCTTTATAACTCCTCACAATCCAAAAGCAATTATGTCTTATTATCTTGCCCATGGAAGATTATCAAAGCTAGTCTATTAGACAGGATTCTTAGTTTCAAGCAGCAGAATATGATTCTATCTTATTAAAGCATACAAGTAATTTTACTAAAAGAATATTGGATACGTTAATACTTCAGTGGGTATCTTGAGATTGAAGCTCAGGAAAGAGGAAAAAAAAAGAAAAAGAGCTGAAGTTAAAAATCATCTCAAAAACCAGTCTGAACACCACACAACAAAACTGCACTAACAGTTAGATAGGTGGATGTTGAGTGCTAACAGTAAATGTGTATTATGCAGCTACAGTTTGGAGGAAACTGAAGGAACACTCTAGGGTTTTAAAAAATTTTATCAGTGGTCATGCTACTGGCACTGGGTATGGAACAGCAACATAAGCCTCAGCCACTGTTACTCTTATAAAATGGATGCTGCTACTGAAATTACTGTTGCTACTATTCACCATCTGAGTAAATTTTCCATTATGCATGCTACTTTGTTATAACAGCTCAACACTAGAAGTATAAGGTGTTTACCCTGGCTGTTTTAGCCTTAATCTAATTCCAAAATCCTAGGTCCAAGACAACTTAAGAAAATAAGGGTCTGCTATAAAGCTCTTAGAGGAAAACATAGGAAGAACACTCTGACATAAATCACAGCAAGATATTTTTTGATCCACCTCCTAGAGTAATGGAAATAAAACCAAAATAAACAAATGGAGCCTAATGAAACTTCAAAGCTTTTGCACAGCAAAGGAAACCATAAACAAGACCAAAAGACAACCTTCAGAATGGGAGAAAATATTTGCAAATGAATCAACAGACAAAGGATTAATCTCCAAAATATATAAACAGCTCATGCAGTCTCAATATTAAAAAAACAAACAACCCAATCCAAAAATAGGCAGAAGATCTAAATAGACATTTCTCCAAAGAAGACATACAGATGGCCAAGAAGCACATGACAATCTGCTCAACATCACTAATTATTAGAGAAATGCAAATCGAAACTACAATGTGGTATCACCTCACACCAGTTAGAATGGGCTTCATCAGAAAATCTACAAACAACAAATGCTGGAGAGGGTGTGGAGAAAAGGGAACCCTCTTGCACTGTTGGTGGGAATGTAAGTTGATACAGCCACTATGGAGAACAGTATGAAGCTTCCTTAAAAAACTAAAAATAGAACTAACATATGATCCAGCAATGCCACTACTGGGCATATACCCAGAAAAAAACATAATTCAAAAAGACACATGTGCACAAATGTTCACTGCAGCACTATTTACAATAGCCAGGTCATAGAAGCAACCTGAATGCCCATCGACAGATGAATGGATAAAGAAGATGTGGTACATAGATATAATGGAATATTACTCAGCCATAAAAAAGAATGAAATTGGGTCATTTGTTGAGACGTGGGTGGATCTAAAGACTGTCATACAGAGTGAAGTAAGTCAGAAAGAGAAAAACAAATATCGTATATTAACACATATATGTGGAACCTAGAAAAATGGTACAGATGAACTGGTTTGCAGGGCAGAAATTGAGACACAGATATAGAGAATAAATGTATGGACACCAAGGGGGGAAAGCTGTGGGGGAGTGGGGGTGGTGGTGTGATTAATTGGGCAATTGGGATTGACATGTATACACTGATGTGTATAAAATTGATGACTAATAAGAACCTGCTGTATAAAAAAATAAATAAAATAAAATTCAAAATGAAAAAAAAAAAAAAGAAGTGTCTGGATATTTTCACTTTCTACACTGAGAGTGGTCACTTTCACTGACCAAGATTCACAAAGTGGGAAAACATCCCATTATAGTAAAGAGATCTTAATTTAGGGACAAACAATGTCCATTAGAGTTGTGGGTAAAATGAATATCTCCTTTATCTTCCCTGAATATGCATTACTCTACAGAATTGTCTTGGATAATTTGATTCTAGATGCTGCTAAAACAAAACAAAACAAATAATAACAACAAAACAAGAGGAACAAAAATCATTCCATTGAAGCTGTCTCCATTGTGAGGAGACATAAGTTCTGCACTCATTAGCATGATAGCTCTATGTTAAAAAATTTAGAATTTTAAATTTTCGTTGAGGATAGAACATCCTCAACTTGGTAAAGAACATCTACAGAAAATTTAAAGCTTACATAATGATGTACTTTTCCACTAAGATCAGGAACAAGGCATGGATATCTCTTCTCATCACTCCTTTTCAACATTGTACTGAAAGTCCTAGATAATACAATAAAATAAGAAAGGAAATAATATTTATACAGATTGGGAAGAAAGAAAATATCTTTGTTCATAGATGACATGTTTGTCTACACAAGAAATCCTGAAGAATCAACTAAAAAACTACTCTGGTGTTAATAAACGATTATACTAAAGTTGCAGGTTACAAGAGTAATATACAAAAGTCAGTTGTTTTCCCATATAACAGTAATGAACAATTGGAGTTCAGAGTTAAAAACAAAATATTGTTTACATTAGCAGCAAAAAAATGAAATATTTAGGTATAAATCTAATAAAATATGTACAAGATTTATATAAGGAAAATTATAAGTCTGATGGAAAAAAAACAGAGAAGATCTAAATAAATGGAGTATTTTATCTTCATGGAGAGAAAGATTCAGTATTGTCAAGATGTCAGTATTCTCAGCTTGATGTATAGATTCAACACAATCCCTATCAAAACATCAGCAAGTTATTTTGTGGATTTCAACCAACTGATTCTAGCTTATATGGAAAAGCAAATGAATCAAGATAGCCAACAAAACACTGAAGAGGAACAAAGTTAGAGGAATGCAACTACCTGAATTCAAGACGTACTATAAAACTACAATAATCAAGACATAGTGCTATTGGGGGAATAATCGATTTTACATGTATTTGTTCTGACGCTATATTTTCTCATATATATTTTAACATTACCTCAAAATAGTTAAAATTGTTATTATTCATACAATGACTATGTTTTATAGTTCTGTGATATTCAATGTTTACATATATCTCTGTTTTTTTATGCAACTAAAATAAAACAAGCCTTTGTATAGCAATTTAATCTATTATAAAGTAAATTCACTCTTAAAAAGATCTCCTTCCCATTATCTTATTTTATTTGTGAGTGGTCCATTTGTCTTCATTTTTCGTAAAATCTCCTCAATCTAACATTTTCAAATTATGCTATATGAACTAATACTTTTCTTCACAGATAGGTAGAGTATTTGATTTTTATTGCTTTTTTAGTATTTATTTCCCAAGTTTCTCCATAATATTTTGCAGGAAATAGGTTTTCTTCTTAATATAATTTTTTTGTGAGCAGTTCTAAGTAGTTTAGACTTGATCATATGAAGATTTGTAAAAGACAGAGTTTGAAAATTCAAGATAAGATTTTAAATACTTTAGATATTTTAAATCAACTTACTAACAATTATTGATTATTTTATCCAAAGAATGGGTGGCCTTCATCTATATTGAACAATCATCACTTGTGAGAAAAGTGAAAGCAGAAGAGGACAAACCTAGAAAGCTTATATAAGCTCTTTATATCTGAGTGATCATTGGGGTCATGGTGATAGAGCCTCCTGAACCTGAATTTTTAGACATATTTACATTAATTCTGTGGTTGAGCAAGATAACCTTTGAATGACAAATCTGATCCTT
Source organism: Grampus griseus (assembly GCF_964374135.1). NCBI lineage: Eukaryota > Metazoa > Chordata > Mammalia > Artiodactyla > Delphinidae > Grampus > Grampus griseus. Next base: position 122,267,633 of record NC_138998.1, on the reverse strand, counting down.
GCCCATATTTGTTAGCTGACTATTAGAGGTTTTCTCAGAGCCTTCTAAGTTTTTATTGATGTGGAAATGATTCTTAGCGCTCCTAGACTCATAGTCAATGCTACCATACCTGAAATTCCTTAAGTGTTAATTATTTTTATATGTAATAAAAGCTAACATTAGTTGAGAATTACTAGGTGGTATAAAAAGAAATTTAGAAATCACTTGAACAGAGTGAAAACAAGGCCAGCCCCAGGGGCAGGATGTCAGAATGTAGAGAGAAGGAAGGAAGATGTTGATCTTTTTGTTTGTTTGTTTTCCGTCTGGGAGAGAATTGCTCAGGTTACTTTCTTCGCCCAAGCTACCCCCTGCTGTTCTGCTGTCCACCTGTTTTAGGCAGGGTGAGTGGATTCCTGAATTACTATATTCCCTATGGAAATCTGGGGGTCTATGACTTAGGTAGGACGAGTATAACAAAATACCAGAAATTGGGTGGTTTAAACAACAGAAATTTGTATTTTTACAGTTCTAGAAGCTAGATGTTCAAGATCAAAATGACAGCAGGTTTGGTATCTTCTGAGGTCTCTCTCCCTGGCTTGCAGATGGCTACCTTCTCTGTGTGTTCACATGGTTATCTCTTTGCCTGCATGTGTCTGGTGCCTCTCTCTGTGTGTTCTAATTGCTTCTTATAAGACCATGAGACGTATTGTATTAAATCCCACCCTAATGACTCCATTTTAAATTAATTACCTTTTTAAAGACCTATCTCCAAATAAGGTCACATTCTGAGGTACGGAGGGATAGGGCTTTCACATGAATTTTGGGTGGATACAATTCAGCCCATAACAAGGGGTAACCCTGAAATTTACCAGCACTCTTATTTAGCACCTTAGTTTCCTGCCACCTGCCTTCTCTTTTGCTGCCACCTTGGATTCTGTTATGGTATCAAAAAATCGACCAGGGCACAGTTTCAGAAATTCATTTTCCTGCATCACCATGCTCCTGGCAGGCTCCCTCATTCCTGTAGCTTTTTCAGTCTCTGCAGAGAGCCTTTTCTTCCCCACTAAGCCTAATTAGCAGGGTTTTAAAAAAAAACATCAGAGTAAATCAGACTGCATCTGAGCCTCCTTATGAGGCAAAACAATTCTTCATTTGAAACTTAGATAATTTTCAGATCAGAAACGATCATTGAAAATTTAGGAAACACATTCATCTATTAAATTTTTTTCTTCATCCTGATATTGTTTTAAGTGATTTACAGCTCCTGCTCTATAGGATGTGCACATTATCATTACATATGAAAGTACAACAAATTTATTAAAAATATTAAAAGCTCACTGTTTCCACAAGAAGTGCTTTTGCTAGCACTTGAAGTTTTCAAATGGATAAAGTGCCATTAATTAATTAGTAATACATAATTAATTAAACCTGTGGCAGTAATAGGAGCTCTCTAGGCTTTCAAGGAAATAAAAGTGGAGGAGAGTAATTAGAAAACTCAGTAAGCTGTGATTCAAACTAAATAAATCTTTTTTTTAAAAATAAATTTATTTATTTTATTTATTTATTTTTGGCTGCATTGGGTCTTCGGTGCTGCAGGCTTTCTCTAGTTGCAGTGAGAGGAGGCTACTCTTCGTTGTGGTGCGCGGGCTTCTCATTGCGGTGGCTTCTCTTGTTGCCGAGCACGGTCTCTAGGCACACGGGCTTCAGTAATTGTGGCTCGCCGGCTCTAGAGCGCAAGCTCAGTAGTTGTGGCACACAGGTTTAGTTGCTTCGCAGCTTGTGGGAATCCTCCCAGTCCAGCGCTCGAACCCATGTCCCCCGCATTGGCAGGTGGATTCTTAACCACTGCACCACCAGGGAAGCCCCAAACTAGCTAAATCTTTGTAAATGAAAGTCGGCACCTTAAACTGCACCTTAAACTAACATTTTAAGTAAATTATCTGCTGTGGTTGATGGATTATTTTTTTTCCATTCTTAAGTTTCTTTTCTTGCTTCTCTTTCTTTCTGCTCTACTGTTTGATCCTTTATAAAGGTAGTCTTTTTGATCTCTAAAGAATCTTTCTGCTGTTCGTTAGAGCCCATCTTTTAGCAAGTAATGAATTGGTGATTCACATTAACAAGAAGATTAGACAATAAAGTTACCATTAGTGAAGTTTCAGCTTGTTTCAGAAGTGTTGAGAAGGCATCTGGCAAACTCTGTTATGACCTTGGAAGATAATGTGGCATTCTCATTTTAAGGTCGGATCTTAACAAACGGCACCGCGAAACAAAGGAAAGCTTCAAGTGAGCTTTATTAGGGAGCGCTCCAGGGCGAGGTTTACTGGTCTGAGAAAGGGGCCAGAGAAGTCGCGTCCAGTACTGGATAAGGGGGATTTTTATTGGCGTAAAAGCAGAAGGCGGCTTGCAAGGGGAGGGGGTGGTTTGCTATACAGGGTAATTCGTTATTTGGTGAGGATAGAGCAGGACCATGTGTTGGTTGGTCTGTTGTGGGGCGTAAGCCCATTTTCCCTTCCTGTCAGCCCCATTGTTTTCTGGGCAGGAAGTTAGAGTCTCTTGTTGATTCCCAGAACAGGTGAGGTCGTTATGTCCCAATGCCTCTCCTACCTCATACTGGTCAATGTTTTCTCTTACCCCCCGGGGCCTCCTTTCACCCGGGCCAACTGACCTTACACTGTATAACCAATATGTGTACAAAAACAAATAGTTCTGATGGAAGTTGTTTTATTCCCCAGAGGGCAGAAAGTAATCAAAATATATACATTGAATTTTTAGTATTCTACCTATCTCACCTACACTTAGTCTCCACCTACACTTGATGCAGTTTTTAAGAAGATCTTTTTTATGTACACATTCTCTTTATATGGCATAATAGTGCTTATCATCTCTATGAATATAGATCATCTTTTTGAAAAATAATAATGCTGATTTTAATCTCTAAAAATCAAAATTTTATCATGTCATTACATGTTAAACTAGTTATCATCAAATTTCAGCTGGTCCTGTTTTTTATACCTTCAAATACAGTGATTGTTTTGCCTTGAGATTTCCAGGAAGATGTTATACTCACTAAGCATAACCATTGTGAACACATTTGGAAATATTCTCTCAGAAAAAGAGCAAACTAATTCCATAGGCTGCTGGGAACATGACTTCACCACTGTACATTTCCTGTTAGTTTGTAATTTTTATTGGAAGTTTATCTTCCGCTGCTTTTAGTTTGTCCGTTATCCTGTGGGAATCACTTTTGTTTGTGTCTTCTGGATGTCCCCAGGGCTTTACTGTAAAGATGCATTGTGCTTTTTAGAAGACAGGCTTGGCTACAGTACCAAATAATCAAAACATAATGAGAAAGGAAATAAGTTAGAAATTTGTTTCTCTATTTCATAGCAATCTAATATTCAGCAGTGCTAGAATCGCATGGTAGAGCCATTGTGTGACAAATTCAGTTTCCCTCTGTTTTGTTGCACTGCTGTTCTCAAAAGGCACCTTTGTAAGCTGGCAAAATAGAGCATCAGTGAAAGGACACAGAATAAAAGAAGCCCACTATCTGTCCTCACAAGTGTGTGTGCATTCATAAGGGTCATTTTTTTTTCCTTTTCCTGGGTCCAACAAGAGATGTTTGTAGGCGCTCAGAATGCTAGTGAACTTTACTTTTGCTCATATTTAATTTCTATTTCAAAGGCATGAATTTTCTGGAGGGCAAATTTTCATGAGAGTGTGCAAATTAAAAGCTTGTCTTTTTTAAAAAAGTTTTTTGGAGTATAGTTGATTTGCAATGTTGTTTTAGTTTCAGGTATACAACAAAGTGATTCAGTGATACATATATATATATATATATATATATATTCATTCTTTTTCAGATTCTTTTCTCATATAGGTTATCACAGAATATTGAGTAGCATTCCCTGTGCTATACATTAGGTCCTTGTTGGTTATCTATCTTATATATAGTAGTGTGTGTATGTTAATCTTAAATTCCTGATACATAAAAGATTTTCTTGTAACAACTTCTTTTGAAATGTGGTAAAGTTTGGTTAAGATTCGGGGCTTTGCAAATAATTGAGAATTACTGTGGTGAATAGTAGTCACATCTACTGGTCTCTTGTGTCCTTTCTCTTATTTTTAATATATTTTTTAAAATACTGAAAAATATTTATATATTTAATATTAAAGAAAAAAATAGGGGCTTCCCTGGTGGCGCAGTGGTTGAGAGTTCGCCTGCCGATGTAGGGGACACGAGTTCGTGCCCTGGTCCGGGAAGATCCCACATTGCCACGGAGCGGCTGGGCCTGTGAGCCATCGCCGCTGAGCCTGCGCATCCAGAGCCTGTGCTCTGCAATGGGAGCGGCCACAACGGTGAGAGGCCCGCGTACTGCAAAAAAAAAAAAAAAAAAAAAAAAGGAAGAGAAAAAAGTAATGAAGCTTTCATCATTTTTGGTGAATTGTAAGATGGGAAGAACATATGCATATAAATAAGCTTATCAATAAACAAAATGAATAAAACTGTTATTGTGAATGTTTGGTATGTTAATATTTTCATGTATACACAGCTTCTAGGAGCTGAGATTGACATCTGTTTTTACACATCCCATGGAGGGGAACATAAAAATACAGCTAATATCCTAGAAACTTCAGTCTTCAATATGATCTATGAATTAAAAAAAAAAAAAAAGAAAGAAAAGGGAAAAAATTTATCTACCAAAGCTGTAGAACCCTGGGAAAGCATTCTGTAATTAAATTTATTTAAACTCTTAAAACAAAAGCATAAAAGTTGATGGCCTGAGACACATTATTTAAAGTTAATGGGGATTATAAAGTAGAGAAAAACTGGCAAAGAAGAGATTAATTAAAAGCTATTACATTTTGAAACCAATTCAAGGGAACTCAAGTGAAATTCATTGCTTGGCATCAGTGAAGTGCATGAGAAATGATTGTGCAAATCTGAGACTCACTCTTTAGTTAAAAATAATGCATCCTTACAAATGTTATTCATTTCCAGATTTGTATTTAAGAAGTACAAGAATAGTAGAACAAAAATGTAGGGCTTCCCTGGTGGCGCAGTGGTTGAGAGTCCGCCTGCCGATGCAGGGGACACGGGTTCGCGCCCAGGTCCGGGAAGATCCCACATGCCGCGGAGCGGCTGGGCCTGTGAGCCATGGCCGCTGAGCCTGCGCGTCCGGAGCCTGTGCTCCGCAACGGGAGAGGCCACAACAGTGAGAGGCCCGCGTACCGCAAAAAAAAAAAAAAAAAAAAAAATGTAACTAATACGTGAAAATGACTAATATATTAAGAAGCAGTATGGTGGAAGTGATAAAAAGGATAGTTCTTGTTGATAGAGATAACCTGGTTTTAATCACCAGGTATACTGCATGATAACTAGGTGAACCTCCGTTCCTTGATTACTGAATTTGCAAAAGTACACATTAGTATTTGCCTGCCATTAGATGTAGTTGATATTAACAAGGTATCGTTTGTAAAATGTTTGGCAAATGGTATGTTATGCCTGTAAATGATAGGAAACATGATTGGATTAAATAAAGAATAAGTCTTTTTTTTTTTGAAAGTCTGTTTTAAGTTGTTTTATTTCTTTTCAATTATCATTATGCTTATTCCAAGATAATCAAATAATTCATGTGTCAAAAAATGAATGAGTTGATTAGCCATTCTGTAGTAATAATTTATAGATTCTAACATCACTTTTAATCCCGATTGTCTCCAATGAGCTCTACAACTTTTAAGAAATTTTTATATTTCCATGGGTCTGATATCCCATTCTTGTTGAATAACAGTTGTAGAGATGTCAACATTACTACTATGTATATTTTAGGAAAACATTTGCAAACAGATTTTAGGCCTATGTAGATGCTTTTATAATTCAATAAATATTTACTTCTTTCAGTGTATGGGAACTACTGGTCATAATAAAAATTAAATTACTAGAATAGAAGAGACGTCATATTGTACAGTTCCCAGTGTAGCACAACCAAATACTTTGTACTTCATGAAAAGAAAAGAAAGTGAGCAGGTATCAATACATCATAACTGAGAGACATGAAGTGAGATAGAAATTGCTCGTGTATTAGAGTTTGAAAATAAAAAGCATGATAGAGAAGAGACAGAAGTAATAATTAGTTTAAAAAAGTCATGGAATTTTGGAATTTAATAGTGGAGAGAAATTGAAATACTTGCTTAACAGAATGAAAAAATCTTCCAAGCCACAAAGATACTTATTTTCTCTAGATTGAAAAATATAGGTATAAATATATCATATTATTTAATAATTTTAATTAAAATTGTAAATGCTCATATTTCAAAATAACCCTGTTAATGGTAATTTCAAGTTTTCATGCAGGTGTGGCCAAAAAGACAATTTTTATCTCTGGCTAATAATTGTGGTAACTATCATCCTTCCTAGGTATAGATCTTATTATTTGATGTGGGAGGTCAATTTTCCTGGGAATATTTAAGCTTGAGGGAAGTTTATCCAGAATGGTCTTGTGATCAATGACAGGGAGTATGAAAGAAGCATGATTGGGTCAAGAGAAAAGTGGATTTGCAATTCAGTCATAACACGACATTTGTGGAACCTGTGGGGTGCTCTGAAGCTGGAACATCCCTTCAGCATCGCCCTGAGTTGGAGAAAGTGGTTTGGGCCTTTATAACTGTATGTCAAACAGTAATTGGATGTAGGATGCTTTTAAGGAAGAAGACATGGATTGGGGCGTGGTAGGGGGCAAATACATAAATTCAGGGAATAGTTCCTTCAGCTTTGCAGGGGGGATTTGGGTGTTGTAACACAGCACAAGTGAGAGACTGAATGTATAAAGGAAGAATGGCAAGACCACAGATGACCACAGAACTCCAATCTACAATCTCTGCAGCCACAAACTCAGGAAGCCAAGCTAAGACCTCTGCAGCTATTGGGCCAGAAGAGTCAGGACTTTGTTAATGACTGTCAACTTCCTGTTTATGTTTTTATTCTCACTGCCAACTTTGGACCAACAAGGGAAAGCCACATAAGTTCCCCAAACCATATGAAGTGCCCACTTCTAATTAGCCCACCTCCAGCTTCCTTATGCTAGCAAGCTCCAACGAGAGCATACCTGAAGCCTACTCTTTCTTTTTACCATAAATCCTTTCCACACCCTTGCCTGACTTGAGTCTCTAACAACGAAAAGTTCTTACAGCAAGTTCTGAACCTATAGGCTCTCTTTATTCTCATTTGAGTGGTCCTTATTTCCACACCTGCCAAAATTTCCAATCAGAGCATAGCTGAAACATTCCCTCTTTCTCTCTGTTAAGAGTCTCCATATCCTGCCTGCCTTGAAGTCTCTGGCAAACACAAGTGATGGTGGCCGATTCTCTTGTTTTAGCAACCTCTGAGTAAATAGCTTGCCTTTGTTCTTATTTGGGTCATCTTTGTTTATGTCCAAAGTTTTTCTGAAGCTCCACCAAGATATGGTCTGTACTGTTCTTAAAGACTGCACTATATTGACTTTTCTTTCCACCTCATGAAATAATTTCTTCTACAGCAACCCAGATGGGAATCACTAGATCTTTTCTTTAATCCTTAACTGTAATCATTTTTTCTCAGAAGTCCTTAATGACCTTGTGATTACTGAATGTATTCATATTTTTGTAAGAATAATATTTACCTGATCGGTCAGATGTATTTGCACTATTTAATACACCAGTCCCTCCCGACGTTTTACAATCCTCTGTCCATGCCTGGACAATTACCATCAGACACCACTTCATATCTGTTTTTTTAGAGGGGTTGAGTTTCATTCTTCCACTAAGATCTAAATTCCATAAAACGAGGAGCTATATCTGTTTTGTTCCCTACAATATCCCCAGATCTCAAAACAGCATGTGAATCATAGTAACCATTAAATTAATATTTTCTGTATGATTAATGTATAACTCATTTTTAATGCCTATTTCTTGAACTCATTTTTATTCTTTTTCCCAAAGTCAGATCTACTTTCTTTTTGTGTTGTCTGTCTTGGTAAATGGAATTCCCTTTCAACCAATTATTCAAGTCAGAAAATTTTAAGCCATCATAGAATTCTTCATTTCTATCCATAGCAATCAATCAACAAATGCTTTAGCTTCTATATCTTAATTAATTATTGAATTTGTCCCCTCATTCACAAAAACACACTCAGAGTCTCCTTTCTTTCTGAAGCCATCTTTTCTCAGCTGATCCATATCTGATCTCAAGATCACCAGAATAATTTTTCTTGCACTTAAATTATGTTCATAATTAAGATGGCATACAAGATTCTTGAGATATATCTTGAAATTCAAGTTGTGTGGTTTGTCATTACATTAAACCTACAATTTCCAGGATTGGCATTACTTATACCATGGAAATTGTACTAGAACTTGATATACATTTTTGGAGTAAACAAAGTCTCAGAACTATGCTTATACATGTTTCAGGCAGAAAGTATGCAAAATAAGTACATAGAGTAAGAATATATTTTGTGTAACAGAATTTTGAGAATAGGATACTTTTGAATGTGGGCAATTTTTCCCCAGTGAAAATCAAAGCATTCCTGTAGTGTCTACAAAGCACCAGAATTTTTATTTTGAAAATAGTTTAATAATCATGTTAGAACATATATTACCAATTAGTTTGGTTGATTATAATGATTTTGCTGTTAATTTCAAATGTCAAAAATATCATACCAAATTAATTCTCATAATGTATTACTGGGAAATTATTATAAAAAAATAAAAAAATTGAATGCCTAATCTATTCAAAAGCTGACCATAGTCATTATCCCATAGTATGTTCTCCATGTATCTAAGACATTATTCAACTGTTGAAGGAAATAATTTTGAAATTTCTATTTTATGGAAACGTTTAATCACATAGTTGTAATTCTTTTACAAAGGATTCCTATTAAAGTTCATGCAAATACAATCTCTGACCTACAACCCCTAGTAATGCACTCAGATTTCCCCATGCATACCTATAAAACTTCTTTCTTTCTTCTGGAAAAGAAAGAAAGAAAGGAAGAAAGGAAGAAAGGAAGAAAGAAAGAAAGAAAGAAAGAAAGAAAGAAAGAAAGAAAGAAAGAAAGAAAGAAAGAAAGAAAGAAAGAAAGAAAGAAAGAAAGAAAGAAAGAAAGAAAGAAAGAAAAGAAAGGAAGGAAGGAAGGGAGAAAGAAAGAAAGAAAAGAAAGAAGGAAGGGAAAGAATGGAAGGAAGAAAATGAAAAAAACACTTCCAAACACATTTTATGGGGATAGCATTACCCTGATTTCAAAGCCATATTAAAACACTACAAGAAACAAGGACTCTAGTCCAATATCCCTGATAAACATGTGTGCAAAAATCTTCAACAAAATATAGCAAACTGAATTCAACCACACATTGAAAGGATCGTACACCAAGGCCAAGTGGGATCTATCCCTGAGATATACGAATGATTCAACATATTCAAATCAATTAATATGATACACCACATTAACAGAATGAAGGATAAAAACCACATAATCATCTCATTAGATGCAGACAAATTATTTGAGAAAATTTCACACCCTTTTGTGATTAAAAACTCCACAAACTAGGAGTTTCCTCAATTTAATAAATTCCATATATGAAAAGTCTACAACTAATATTGGACTCAAAGAAGAATGTTTGAAAGCTTTTTTTCTATGACCAGGAACAAGACAAGGATGCTTCCTCTCACCATTTCTTTTCAACATAGTACTCAAATTCCTAGTCTGAGCAATTAGGGAGACAATAGATGTAAAAGGCATCCAAATCATAAAGGTAGAAGTAACATTATATCTGACAGTGACATGATCTTATATGTACAGAATCCTAAGGACTTTACAAAAAAACTGTTAGAACTAATAAACAAATTCAATAAATTTACAGGAGACAAAATCAATATACAAAATAAGATGCATTCTTATACACTAACAACAAACTATTCAAAAATAAAATTAAGAAAATTATATTTATAATATCTAAAAAATAAAATACTTAGTAATAAACTCCACCAAGAAGGTGAAAGAAGGAGTGTACACTAAAAAAGTACAAAACACTCGTGAAGAAGTTAAAGCAGACAAAAACAAATAAATGGAAAGGCATCCAGTGTTCATGGATTGGAAGAATTAATATTGTTAAAATGTCCACACTACCAAAAGCAATCTACCAATTCAGTGATATCCCCACCAAAATCCCAGTGATATTTTTAATAGAAATAGAAATATAAAAAACAGTCAATATTGATATAGAAACGTGAAAGTCCCAAAATAACCAAAGCAATCTTGGAAAAGAGCAAAGCTGCAGGTATTACACTTCATGATTTCTAATTATACTACAAAGCTACAGTAAATTAAAACAGTATGGTACTGGCATAAGAACCAACATATAGACCAATGGAACAAAATAGAGAGCCCCCAAATAAACTGACATATATATGGTCAACTTATCTTTGAAAGGTGCCAAAAACATACAGTGGGGAAGGAGAGTCTCTTCAGCAAATGATGTTGGGGAAACTGATTATTCACATATAAAGGACTGAAATCATACTCTACCTTACACCACACACAAAAATAAACTCAAAATGAATTAAAGACAAGACCTAAAACTGTTATACTTCTAGAAAAAAAATAGGGGAAAGTCTTCATGACATTGGTCTTGTCAATGATTTCATGAATGACTTCTTGAATATGACATAAAAAGCACAAGCAACAAAATCAAAAATAAATAAGTGGGCAAAGGCTTTTAAAAATTTTACATCTCAAGGGGCCACGGTAAGAATTTACAATTACGAATTTTCTAAAGTAAACCCTTTAGGAAAAGGAAGGTCAGAGTGCTAAAATTAGAAAAACTGCCTTTTTCATGTTGCCTCTAAGACTAACTGCAGGTGTTGATAACTCAAAATGTCACATTTTCCTCTTGAACCACAATTTTCTTTGAACACAGAAAGGAGACAGTGGCATTCTAAGAAACATTAATGAGTAAGGAACTCTCTGATATGCTTTCTTAAAGATGTTCGTCTGTTTATTTTTCAGCCATTTATGCCAAAAACGATGATATAGAAGAAAAGGGAAAGATAAAGCAATGCTTAGTTCCTTTTCCTTTTAATACTACCCAACTCACTGTTAAATCAAAGGTAGAGAGTGTTGGTAGAATGTGCAAATATGAAGAAGTGAAATAAAGAACATATAATTGAATTTTATGCAACATCTCTAATATTGTGTCAAGAACATATGCATCTACCAGCTATAAATATGAACTGTGTGATTTTGATGATTTTGTATGCAAGAAAAATGCTGTTACATTAGCATCTCTATTAGCTTTGTTCAATGTAAAGATGAAAGGTAAAATCATGCTAATAGTTTAAAGCTTTAATTTTTATTTAATTTGAGTGACTTTAAGTAGCAAGTAAATAGGCACCATAAGAAGCTGAGAAAGAATCTGATATAATTTAGTACCTTAAAGAGTACCCTTTTCCTGCCTTTTCAAAAAAGGGTCACTGCATTTTATTTTGCCTTGAGCTCCATAAATTATGTAGCTGGCCCTGAAAAAGGTAGATTGTTGCTGAATCTGGGTTCTGATTATTCCATAGAGCCATCATTTCTAGGTTATATTTAGCTCCTAGGATTTTGAATTCTGATGGTTATATTATTCCTTGATAAAATATGGCTTCTAGCTTTCTAATATGGATTTTCCATTGTCTATTTGCTTTTTGGGTGTTCAATGTCATTAATTCTCATCCTTCAGAAGGAAGTCTATGAGGAAGAAATGAGCATTGGCTCAGCGATACCATCTTTTGGGTTTGTCCTAATAGCTAATGAATTTAAGGTACCTCAGAGAAACATACTTGGAACAAAATTTAATTTTTTTTTTGTTTAAGACTACTTTTCAGTTTCATATAAGCACTCTGTTTCTCCTAATGTTTTTTCTCTAAGAACTGCAGTTTATAGTTCCCTCATCTCAACAATATGGATTTGGAGGAATCACAGTCAGCAGCAGTTAGTATTTGGTCAGGTTCCAGTGATACATGATTGCACATACCCCATTCTTACTAACTATTGCCATTTTCATGGGACCTTCTCTAAGTCTGCATTCCCTCAGAGTTAGTTACACGTCCTTCATGTCTTCATAGTATAATTTTAATGAATATATTTATCTTTGTAACTGATTTTCTTAAACAAGAACATTTTGGAATTTCAGTGTTAGGGAAATTTACATGTGAACAAACAAAAAAGATTGTTCACTAGAAATCTACCTTAGAACAAAAAGGAAATAAATCTCAAATATCAAAATACCTGCATTTTTTATTGTATGCTGTATTCATATACAGTTAGAGTTGTAAAATGCCTCCATAGGAGACTTCCCAGATCTCTTAGTGAAGGGGGGGGGGAAACACCCTCATGTAGAAATTCTATGTCTTGTCTATACGAAGGAGAGACCATTTGTTTATCATTGGGACACCATAGAAGATTTTTAACCCTGCAGCCTTGATGGAATTGTCAAGGGCCTAAAACATTTTTTTTTATATACAGGTTGTAGTTACTCTTGACTTCTCTTTGTTAAAATGGGTTTTCCTACATCCAGCCTTACTCTACTTCTTATAGGAAAGATGATCAACATTTGACAGTGATCATTTCATATCTATTGGTGGCCAGTTCTTTCTCACTTCTTTTTTTTCTTCCTCACTGCCACTTTATCCCTTCTCTTGAATAAAATTAAATATTTAACAGTTCAATGTTTTTTCTACTATTATGTATTCCAGACCATTTAACCAAATAGACTCAATAATTTTCCAAAGACAGAAAATGAAATCAAAATGTTTTGAATTAAATAGTCTGGGTCTTTAAAATTCTTGCCCAGATTGTAACTCAAAAGAGAAAAGTTCAGCTACATATTTTATAGTGACTTTGCTTACTAGGTTGGAAATAAACAAGAAATTATCTGTGTTATTAGATTGCAAAATACAGAGCTATTTCACATTACTGAAAGGGTCTCTGTACATTTAAGACTAATACAAAGATTATATACTGTGCTAGAAAACCGTTCTTGTCATGTTTTCATTAATAGATTATACTTTTTTTTTTTTTTTGAGGTACTTGGGCCTCTCACTGTTGTGGCCTCTCCCGTTGCGGAGCACAGGCTCCGGACGCACAGGCTCAGCGGCCATGGCTCACGGGCCCCGCCACTCCGTGGCATGTGGGATCTTCCCGGACTGGGGCATGAACCTGTGTCCCCTGCATCAGCAGGCAGACTCTCAACCACTGTGCCACCAGGGAAGCCCAATAGATTATATTTTGAACAAGTAAGTCTAAACACTTTTTAAACTTAGAAAACAACTTTTTGTCCCTTTTCTAATATGATCACTGTGTAAATGTAATGTGACAATACTTTATTACATAAAATATAGGATTAATTTCTCATGATTAAACTTTTAAATTACATACATTGCTTTTGAATATCAAGTAAGCAATCCTTGTTTCCACACATTATCTAAAATTACAAAAAAAGTGAATTGAATTACATAAATTTTTTCAGTGAAAATAATTTAAAAGGGCTTTTACTATTGTACAATATTATAATGCTACAATTTATATGAACATATTTTGTCAACTCACATTGTAATTTATATGTCCTTGGTTATCTTTAAGACATGAGATAATTAATAGGAATTTTTTACACCTATATTTCTAAATAAACAGCTATAATTTATACATACAAAATTTCAAACATACATTAATAAACGTAGCTTTATTATGCTTTTAAATAATCCTTGGGTCACTAAATGTGGTTTAGGTTCACTACTTGTCTTTATTTTATGTTTCATAAATTTGCAATATATTAACAGAATGTGCAAATGCCTTTGCAAAATGTATAGATATAGATATGGATATGGAGATAGATATGGAGATAGACATATAGATGTTGCTTTGTAAATGTGATACAAAACGTGCCCTGTTGGGAAGAAAGAGATAGACAGTTCTTGATTTCTTTACATTTTCTAGTTTTCTCATCTGAGTCTATCATGTTATAATACTTCTAGATTAAATTTCATGTTTTTAAAACTTGGTCATATTACATCATTATATGGTTTTATTTTGAGTTAACAGTTTCTAAGTTATCAAATAGCATAACATTCTGTGTTTTCAAGTACAAAATATAACTGCTGCAATAAGTAATAAACTTGTCAGCAATTCCTTAGCATCTACTCAACAACTCAAACAAGAAGAGAAGCTACGTCTTAAAATGACAATTATAGTTTCCAAATTCTTACCTCTCTTCTATTCCATCCATCTGCCCACCCATCCATCCATCCAACAATTCAACATATTGGGTAATTATTATATACCAAGGACACCAATGAGTAAAATTGAGTTTTACCCATGTGGAACAATATTTTGTCAGAGTTAAAGATACAATTAACAAAAACAGAAGAAATGTTATCTACTATGTGAGGTGATAAATGTTATGCATGAAAACAAATAGTATAGAAACAAGTTAAGGAAACTTGGAGTGCCAAGAAAGGAAATAATGTTTATTTAATAAAATGTCAGAGTAGCCCTTGTTGAGAGATGACATTTGAGCAAAGATTCAAAAAAAAAAAATAAACCCCTGGCTTTGTTCATATCTTGGAGAATAATTTTCCAAGAAGAGGGAGCAGCCAGTAAAAATGTTCCAAGGTGAAAACGTGTTGGGTGTATGCAAGAACTTATAAGAAGATAAGTGCTCCCATGATAGAGTCTATAAGGAAAGGGCAGTAGAAGAAGTGATCATAGAAATAATTGGGGTAGAGGACTGATATACAGCTTTGAATGACATCATGGAAAGAGGAACCCTTATAGGATTTTGAAGGGGAAATGGCATGATCAAACAGCTGTAAAAACAAAACAAAACAAAAAACTTCCTTGGTTTCTCCACTGAAGAAAACAGAGTATAAGGAGGTTTTACATACAGTTAACTAGGTGAAATAATTTGGAGACTGATACAACAATAGTAGCAAAATATGTGGTGAAAAGTAGTTGAATGTTGGTATATAATTAAAGTAATCCCATCCCTTGGTCACAGTAAGAGGGATCTGATGCAGCACCTAATTTTAGAGGCATATATACCTTGGAATAACACAAAGAACCATGGCAGATGGTAAGTGAAGGATGCCCAATTTTTTTCTCTGCTCACTGTTGGATGAATATCCTAATTATGCCAATTTTTAAGCTAGACAATTCCTTATTTAAGTCCTCTTTAAGTAACACAATTTAACAAAAATTTTGATAAATTACTATTTATAAGTCATCAGCCACTTTGTTTAAAGCTTACCTTTGTCAATCTCTAAGGAAAGGTCAACTCTAGATAAATAACATGAACCATAGTTTGTAGGTTGATTCATGTTCATGTTGATTTATGTTCATAAAGGAGCACACTATTAAAAATATTTGGCTTTTAATTTGGTTATTTGAATTGCAACCTGAAACAAATTTGCTCATAGGACTTATTCTTCATGTAACATTTATATAGGTTTAGTTGGCAAAATCTAATATCCGAGGGTACTTATAGTTTTTCCTAACTAAAATGATGGGTCATGAATGTAGAAGTTACATATAAAATATCTTAGACATTATTTGATTATACACAATTTTTCTCATATGATGTTTATGTTTCAAATAGTGGATTTATAATAATTATTGTCTTAAAGACAGAAATAAGCAATTTATATCAATAATTTAACTTTTCCTATCTTAAATATGAACTACAAATTAAATGATTCTAAATGTTATTTCTAACACAATGCAGTACAAATAAGCTGCCATCTGTTCCATTTACAATCATTATAAAAAAAGTCATAGGGCTTCCCTGGTGGCGCAGTGGTTGAGAGTCCGCCTGCCGATGCAGGGGACACGGGTTCGTGCCCTTGTCCGGGAAGATCCCACATGCTGCGGAGCAGCTGGGCTCGTGAGCCATGGCCGCTGAGCCTGCGCGTCCAGAGCCTGTGCTCCACAATGGGAGAGGCCACAACAGTGAGAGGCCCTGTACCGCAAAAATAATAAATAAATAAAATGAAATAAGGCATAGAGTGACTCTTATTTTTGAATCTTATTTAAGATATTTACAAGATTTTTTCAAGATAGTTCATGCATTGAAAAAGTATACATAGGCAACACTAATGGGCAATAATAGTGACTTAGTACAGGCAAAATCTGTTTTTATTCATTTCCACTACAATAAAAACAGAAAAGATTACATAGCAATGCAACTATTTCAGATTTAATAATATATACCAACATCTAAACATCATATTTCTTAACATCTTAAACAATAAATAGAACATATTTCTATTTTCTCACCCCTCTGATTTTCAAAATCTATTTTATTCTTGATATTTGTTCAGAGAGTACAAAACAACTAAAAAAAGCATACTAATGGCAACCTAGATGAGGAAAACATATAATTCACATGTGAATCTCAGAATCTACTCATAGATTCCTTCACATGTTAATTTTCAATACAGAAAACTTCTGACATCTTTGCAGATGCATTTTTGGAAATTGTGAAATGAAAAGTTAAGTCAAGATTCAGATAATTAAAAAATCAAATTTGAAATTTTATAAGATGTCATTATAATTTATTTAATATCTGAAAAAGGTGGCTTAATTTTCTAATTCATTAATCTCAATATTTTGGTTTGCATACAATTATAATATTTTCCACATATTTAAGCTATACATTTTTACATATGGATAAATATTATCTTTGCATGTATAATGTTCTCTCTTGACTTGTAGATGGCTATCTTTTATTCACATCATCTTCTTTCTATGTATGTCTCTTTGTTCAAATTTCTTCTTTTTAAAGGGACAACAGTCATGCTGGGTTAGAGCCTACCCTAATGATCACATTGTAACTTGATTACTTCTTTAAAGACCCTATCATCACCAAAACTGACTCACATTCATAATTGAAGCCATTACAATGTACATTTAATTCCTGCCTGATCATTTCATGGCTGCCATGTACATTTACCATTACCCAATTCCCTTTATTCAGTGTTACCTTATAATTTTCCCAAACTAATGTACATGTTATCTACAAATAGTCCTGTCATAATACATTCATTGAAAACACAAATTTTTCCAAGATTTAAAAGGTTTTGTATCACCACATAAAAATAAATTGAAATGATATTTGATTATTTTGTAACATAAGATTAATCAAATATTTATTATATATACATTAATATTTAAGACACTTAATTGTTTTGTAAAGTATGATATGCATAAATACCATATGTGATTAAAATAGTAATAAAATGATACATTTCAAAAGCAATTCAGTTTTCAAAGGTAATACTCACCATATCTGCTATGAGCCGTTCTTCAATTGCCTTAAATAATGTTATTGTTACTAATACACTATCTGTTGAAACACGAATTATGTGAAATATAGAAATCAAACGTTCCTTTGAAACCTATTATAATGATATTTTAAAATTACATGTTTAGTAAATATTACAACTATCTGATTAATCTGTATATTTAAAAAAATATTTATTTATTTGGCTACACTGGGTCTTCATTGCTGCGTGTGGAATCTTTAGTTGTGGCATGCGGGAACTTTAGTTGCAGCATGAGGACTCTTAGTTGTGGCATGTGGGATCTAGTTCCCTAACCAGGGATCAAACCCTGGCCCCCTGCATTGGGAGTGCAGAGCTTTAGCATGTCCCTAACTAATTTATATCTTGACTAAAGTAACCATTTCAAAATTTAACCCAGTATATGTAGGGTCTCTTTATCATGTATACATAATGTTTATCAACAGCTAGTATTTAGATGGAGCTAGCTCATTATGGGATTCATAGAAATATGGAAATTAAGAGAAAAAATGACTGAGTTTAGGATTATTTTACCCAGATCATTTTTTAAATTATGTCTGAGTTACTTTTGGAGTCCATGAACAAAACTTCAGGACCAAGTCATTGGTGATCCAGAAGCCAACCAGACAGGTCCTCCAGACAAACAATTCCCTCTCCTGTTCTCCTTCAATTAAAGTCTCTTTGGTTTTATTTTTCATATTTTTATTACTTGAATTTCCACATAGAAGTCTATTTGTAGAGGAGTTTATGCTTCAAAGAATTTGACACCATTATAATCCTTATATTTTACAATTCCACACATATTTTATAGTTGCTAGCCCTGAAAACCAGCCAGACATTATGAATTGATTAAAAAAGAGCTCATGAGGGGCACATTAAAATACAATCATGGACCTTAGATACTCTGTGTGATTCTCAAAATGTGCCACCACTCAAAAACCAACTGAGCACTATTCGGATACATAAAGTTTTCCATTTCTTCTTCCAATATTTCCTAATTTCCTTTGTTATTTTACTTGGAAACCCAATGAAGACATTATTTCTAATGTAATTGTAGCTCTAAACCAACCCTTCCCTCATATTGTACCAATTCTTTTATTTTAAGGAGCAGCCATGCCAATATATGAACAAATTATAACAGTAATAACTATATATTAACAAAAGTAATGGGTTTACAAAGGAAATTAAAAAACTAAAATAACTCTGGACTTGGTCACTGATTTTGAATCTTGACTTCAATATTTTCTAGACTTGTGACCCCAGAAAATTCACTTAAGTTTTCTCTATCTGAATTTCTTCATTTGTAATGTAGTGGTAAAATCAAACCAACTTCACTGACTAGTTAAAAGCTTTTTGTTTTTTAAATAGCTAAAAACCAATAACAACTTATCAATCCTGTAGAAAATACTCATACTGGCCATTACTAACCCTGCCTGGATCGGGTTGTTATAGTATTCCATTAACCTTAATCTCAGGGCATGGTAATACTAACAGACACCTTTAGGGATTTCCTATATTCCAGACATACTTTTCTTTACTTTCATTGTTCATAGTAGTCCAATATGCTCTTGGTATTCAGGATCAATCACCCCAGCCAACACTGTAACTCCCATATTTGTCTGTTCATTCTTAGGCATGAGGAGCCCAAGGTGGCTAAGTGAAAGTCTTAACTTCCAGTGCAATAGAATTATTATGTCTCCTGTTGGAAGCATACCTGTCTCTGGAAGGTCATTATGTTTTGGAAGGAACATGGTAAGACCAATAAATTCCATGATCATGAGCTCATTTCCATGCTTTTTTTTGTTGCCGTAAAATGAGTACCTTGATTTGAAGCAATACTATATGGAATACCATGATAGTGGATAAGATATTCTATAAATTTACAAATGATGGTTTTGGAAAAAGCATCGTGTGCAAGGATGGCAAATCCATATCCAGAGCATGTGTTTATTTCAGTCAGGACAAAACCTCTCCCCTTCCAATGATGGATGCAGTTCACTGTAATCAACCTGACACCAGGGATAGCTTATCACCCTACTCCTGGTACCAATTTCTGTATTAGTTTATTCAGGCTACTATTAAAAAGTATCCTAGACTGGATATCTTATAAACAACAGACATTTATTATTCACAGTTCTGGAGTTGGGAATGTCCAATATCAAAGCACAGGCAGATTCAGTGTCTAATGAGAGCCTACTCTACTTTCTGGTTCATAGATGGCCATCTCTTCACTGTGTCCTAACATAGCAGAAAGTATAAGGGAGTTCTCTGGGGCCTCTTTTATAAGGGCATTAATTCTATTCATTAGGTTTCCACTTTCATAACTTAATCACCTCCCAAAAGCCCAGCCCCCTAATATAATCACATTGGGCATTTAACACATGAATTTGGAGGAATACAAACATTCAGTCTATGGTAGTGTATGTCTACTACAGAGAAATGAAAACATAAGTTAACACAAAATTTTCTACATAAATCTTCATAGCAGAATTATTTGACTATGATAGTTAAAAAGTGGAAATAACACAAATGTCCATCAGCTGATACCTGGGTAAACAAAATGTGTTTTATTCTTATAATAGAATATTATTCAACAATAAAAAAGGAATGAATTACTGATACATGATAAAATATGGATAAGTTTTGAGGACATCATACTAATTGAAAGAGGCTAATGATAAAAGGTCACACATTGCATTGCTTCTCTTTTAGGAAAT
The DNA here is from genome assembly GCF_964374135.1 of Grampus griseus. Classification (NCBI taxonomy): domain Eukaryota; kingdom Metazoa; phylum Chordata; class Mammalia; order Artiodactyla; family Delphinidae; genus Grampus; species Grampus griseus. The sequence continues at coordinate 122,247,572 of NC_138998.1, read as the reverse complement.
ATCCAGAATAGACAAATCTATAGAGACAGAAAATAGATTAGTGGTTCCTAAGATTTAGAAGGATAGGAATAGCAAGTGACTGGTAAAAGATAGGAGTTTCCTTTTGAGGTAAAGTGCTCTAAACTTAGTTTCTGGTGATGGTTGCAAAACTTTGTGAATATAGAAAAAAAGCATCAAATTGTACACTTTAAGTGGGTGAATCTTATGTTTGTGAATTATATCTCAGTAAAGATGCTAAAACAAATAAATAATAAGCTAGAGTTTCTATTACTGCAGAAAAAAAAGAATAATGTTTAAGGGGCAATGTGTTTAATTGCTACAAGCACATTGCTCTGAGAAACCATTTCACAGAAAATATGGGTATAATTATGCTTTCTTCAATTTTTTTCCTTCAGAGGTATTTTTATAATTCTGTAGGACTCATTATGTAACAATTGTTTTTTCCTTCAATAAGAAGTCTGTGGTTAACACTGTGAGGTCATGGAGGGAAAGTGCAAGACACAATTAATACACATCGTATAAAAGATCAAACTTCTTGAGTTGTAGAACACGTCGCAAAACTTTTACTTCTAATTATAGAATTTTTAAATTTATCTTTTAAATTAATGAAGGAGTGAGATACAAGGATCTTCTTTAAAGCATCTGTCTGATAACATATTTCATGACTATTTATGAACCCCTGGGATATAATATAGTATGTAGGAGAAACCCAAGTAATATTTATTGAATGAAAAAAAAAACTGGAGCTATATATTTAATTCCTTTAAATGTCAGATGGCATTATTTATCTGTTAGCAAGTTTTAGAAGTATATTTCAACATTTTATATGATATGCACTCTGTATATATAATGGACCATCTTACATAAATGAGGAAGAATAAGGTTTTTTGATGAGTTTTCTGTCTTTGGTAAAAAGCTAAAGAATATACCCAGACATTGATATCAGTAAGAACTCAAAATAATTTATTATACTTTGGCAAGCAACTTTACTTGCTTAACTTTACTCTGCACTACCAATGCAGACTTTATAATAGTAGACTACTATTTATAGTAGTTATTTATAGTAGTGAACCCTTCTAAAATCTTAAATGACTGCCATCAGTGAAAGAATAGAGAAAACACCAGCCAAAGGCATGATCTTTGGGATCAGCCATTCTGGTAGGCTCTATTTATCTTGAAAGAAATCATGCTTGCCTGCTGCTTCTGAATTTTGCAATTTTATCAATGAAATACTGCTATTTGGGAGATAAAAGCAGTGGGAAGGATTTGAGCACTGTATTCTTATATTCAAGATCTGATTCTTGCCACAGTACTAAGAATCAGAAAGTATTGAAGACCATACCTTATCTTAGTTGGAAAGATAAGGGGGTTATTTGGAAATTGTAAAGTCATGACAAAAAGGAGTGCTGGGGGGAATACTTTACTGTTTAAAAGTATAACATTTTCAGCTATGTTATGACCTTACAGCTTCCACATAAAGATACAAATGCAAACATCAGACCTGAGCAAAAAGGTGAGGGGCATCTCATTCCAGACATCAAATATCAGTTGAATTATATAGTGTAACATTTATTTTCCATGAATAGTGTAACTATACAATGCAAGCAATGTATATTGAGCTCTCCAAATAAACCTAGCTATATCTTTCTTCATTTTTATAATTTAGAGACATCACAAATTTAAATTCTTGCAAAAAGTTCTGCTAATTGAAAAATTAGACATGATCACATACTTCTTGGAGTAACATTATCAAATTAATCACCTCCATTTTCTCACGTGTGAAATAAGAGTAATAGTAACATCTAATTAGATATTGTTGTAAGAAGTTAAGAAAATAACACATGTAAAATGTTTGTTCCTCAGAAAATATCAAGACCAGAGTTCAAAAGAGATTGTAAGGGTGGACCTCATAGTGGATTCATTCTTAGGGTGCACCCCATGGTTACTACCTCCTGATATTCACTTATGTTCATGATCTTCTCTCTTTGAGTGTTTTTTGGACCTATTATTTGCTTTTAACCAGTAGGATATGGCAAAGTTGACAGGACATAAGTGATTATGCATACTAGATTATATAGTTATATTAAAAAAGTGTAGCATCCATCTTGATGAAATCTCTCATTTCCTTACAACCTTTCAAGAAGAAAACAGGCATGATGGAGACCCACATGCCAAGAAACTGAAGGTGGCCTCTAGGAACTAAGGGGGGTATCCAGAAGACAGCCAGAAAGTAATTCTTTTAACAAAAATTCAGGTTTGTAAGCAGAATCCTTCACATTTGAGCTTTCAGCTGAGAACCTATATCTAGCCAATATTTTGACTGCAACTTTTTAGAGAACTCAGATATGTCATATCTGGACACATGACCTTCAGAAACTATGAATAAGAGTGTGTTGTTTTAAGTACCTCAGTATGTAGTAATTTGTTATTGAGCAAAATGAATCTAGTATAGATTCTGGTACATGGAAGAGGGTCAGTGCCATAACAGATACCTACGCATGTGGGAATGACTTTGAAAATTGGTGGTGGATGGAGGCTAGAATTTTGAAGACTCTGATAGACAAAATCTAAATCATATTGAACAGGTTGTTAGAAATCTGCACTGTAAAAATGCAGACTGGGAAGGCTCACTGACTGTACAAATCTGAACTTGGATCATGCTACAAAGGAAACAAAGAACATGCTATTGGAACAGAAAGGAATGAGGATCCTTATTACACAGTTGCAGAACCTTAGCAACTCTACTGTCTATAACAATATGGAAAGTAAAATGTGAGCCTAAAGAATTTGGTGACCTATCTAACGAGATGTCCAAGCAGAGTGGAGAAGATGTTGCCTGGTTTCTTTTTCGTGCTTATAGCAAAATTCAAGAGAAATGAGACAAATTTCAGAAAGATCTGTTAAACAAGAAAAACTAAAACTAGGATGTAATGATTTGGGACATTTTCAGCCACTCCCAATGGGAAAGTATGCAAAAATTTAGAAATGCCTTCTGAGCACTGTCAGGAAAAAATGCCTAGAGAAATAGCTGAGAGTGTGATAGTGTAACCTTGTCCTAAATAGTCAGAAATGTTAAAATGTAAGAATATTTAATCATGCAAAGTTTCCTTTTAAGAGATTAAGGATGTGTCTTATAAAATCTCTCAATCAAACCATAATATCTCTAGGAAACAAGAGCAATGTCCCTCAGCCAACACAGCCAGAGCTCAAGATAGAGAAGGACTTAACTCAGAATTACCTCTTACTAGGGATTTTGTGTAGAGAATGAACTTCAATTAATTCCATGGGAGATACACAGAGTTTTTGAGAAAATTATTTCAGCAGAAAAAGCAATTAGGGGTGGAAGGGACAGAGATAGTAAGAACTATAAGTACACCCCAAATTCAATTGCCAATAAGCAGGCTGATAACACTACTTACCTACAATCTCTATGATGAGGTGTGGACTTTGAGCAGACACTATATTGGACTAAAGCTCTTAGCGAGCATTTGAAACAAGGAAGGTACAAGTAATTTACATGTGGGACAGATGTGAATCATTGGAGGCTAGAGGGTGGACAGGATTGGGCAGTCTTCTAGAGTGACCCTCATGATCCAAATTCCCTTGTGTTCAAGCCCTTGTGTGATCCCCTCTATCTGAGTACCAGCAGGATCTGTGACTTGCTTCTAACCAATAGACTATGTCAAAAGTGAAAGGACATCACAAAGGATTATGTGATTAATTTACATAGGATTGTAGTACCTATTTTGCTGGAGTCTCTCACTCTCTTACTTGCCTTGATGAAGCAAACAGCCTGTTGGAAGGTCCACACGATGAGGAACTGAGAATAGCCTCTAATGGTCAGCAAGAAACTAAAGGTCTCATTTCTAAAGCTTCAAGAAACAGAATGCTGCCAAAAACAGGTAAGCTTAGAATATGTTTCTCTCTCATAGAGCCTTGAGCTGATAACCCAGCCCTGAGTGACACCTTCATTGCCATCTTTTAGAGGACCAGCTACGTCATGTCTAGACATCTTGCATATAGAAACCTTGAAATAATGAATTTGTGTTTTTTGAAGACACTAAACTCCTGGTAGTTTTTAATTGCAGCAATAGAAACTGATTCAGACACACTAAAGGGCTGATGGTCATGCGGTAGATGAGGACAGAGAGGAGTGAAGGAAAAGGAAACTATTAGGTTTCTCTTTGTTAACATCCCATGACAGTCTTTCAGGCATTTCTGCAACGTGACATTTTCCAGTGCTTTTGTTCTATTAATCTAGCCATTAGATGATTACCTAAAGTGTTATTCCTGACCCCTTTGTTCCAAAAGTGGAAAGTCTGGACCTTTGAGCTATATTAAGTTGCCCTATTTGGAGGACAATTCATAGAGGAGATGCTAAGAACAGTTAAAATGCCATATTGAAGAAGGGAGAGAGAATTTAGAATGATAATTTTCTTAAACTAGTTATTAGGTAAAAGAAACCACTCTTTATGAAATTATGGAACAAATTAGGAATTGCAATAAGTTATTTTTTCTAAAACCTTAAAATAATTTAAAAGATGGGATTTTTTCATAAAATTCAAGTATATTTTGTTAACAGTTCATAAATAAAATATTGTAACTTTAGTTTCTATTGTTATAGTCTTTATCTTATTCCTGAGACATCTTTTATGCATATCTAGAAGTAAGACCCAAATTCAGTTTTACAAATAATTATATTTAACCTAACATGTTATATAAATGTTGCCCTTCCAAAATATATGGTGAATATCCAACCATCCTGCCCCCTCCCACAACTAGTGCAAGCCACAACCATTATTCCTAATTACAGCAATATCTTCTTTTTACTCCATATACAATCTTTTACCACATAGAAATCCTATGAATATTATTTCTTGTCCATCATTTTATTAAGGTGAATATACCTAGTTTCTGCATTCTTACTGAGTTATTACAACATAATATAGGGTCTATTTTCTACTGATGGACACTGAAGTAGTTTCCAGTTGAGGGCTATGATAAATAGGGTTCTTTTGAACATTCTTGAATATGTCCACTGGTGTATGTATGTGCTTGTTCCTGTTGAGTGTAACCTGGAATTATTTTGCAAAGGTATAGATTAGGCAAATGTGCAGTTTTAATGGATACTCATAATTTTTCAAACTGACTGTACTAATTTACACTCACAAATGTCATGTTTCTGAATACATGACATATTCCCCACAATTTGCATCTTCTTGATGACTGATACAACAGTTCCGTTTTTCATAAATTTCCCAACCATTTGTATACATCAGAATATTTAAGTTTTTGAGAATTGTTTTCTCTTCTACTGTCTGAACTTTTTTTTCAAGACTAGAGTAAGAGAGTAAACTTTTAAACTCCCAAATCATGTATTCTTCAACCCTGATTTTTTTTTTAAAGTAATGAAACAAAAACCTGCAAAAGTTTACCACCTTTTCCTTTGAATAACACCCATATAACTTTAACATGGTCTAAAATTTCCTACATAAGCTGATCTTTTTTCTCAGTTTTGCTGCACCCACACTATCTTTACTGTGGTTCTCAGGTTATACCAAGTTTTTGTTCTTGCACTTGTTTTTGCTTCTCTTTTTACTCACTATAGAGACTTTGTTATTATTTTAATCTTTTGACTTTGACTATCCCAGCAATTATGTCTCTGCTCAATTGTCATGTAACAAGAGTTGCTTTATCTGATGAACTAGCATTCTTTGACTTTGATTTTGCTGAGGCTCATTAACATTTTAATTTCTTTAGTTCACTTATCACTATCTGAAATTATTTTAAATTTCTCTCTTCAATATTTGTGTTAATAACATCTAAATCTGTATCAGGTTCATAATAACTACTTGACACATTTTTTAATAAATAAATGAGAAATGGACAAGTAAAATATTTTAATGAGTTATTTTTTCTGCTTATCCATTTTTAGTTGTTACATTCTCAAAAAACATCTTGATTGGTTAAACTTTTGAAATATTTACTCCACTGGTACTTTAATCTATCACTAATTTAGGACTTAGACAAATTTTCTGTCATAATTAAAGTGTTAGTGAATGAAAACAGCTGTGTTGTGGAAGTGAGAAAAGCCTCACGTAAGTATGAAAAGCCTCACATAAGTATCTACGTTTACAGAGTTAATTAAGGAAAGCACAAGATGATCTGTGCAAAAGGTGGGAAAGCTGAAGCAAAACACTTGCAATCATGTCTTCTTTATTAATTACCTATGAGATCCTGAAAATATATTTAGCATAATAATTTCTCATAGCCTTTTTAGTTCTGAAATTTTAAAACTATATGATCTAAGTAATCATATCTTAAATTCATTAAACAAAGAATGTTGGAAAATTAATGTAAAGGAAAATTTTGCATCAATTTTTTTGCTCTAATGTATTTCCTTATTATTTCCTTTGGTGTCTATATAATACTGAAATGATCCAGCTGTTATCAGCTCTCAGTTGCTTCTTTAGTTTAGATATCAAAATATGCCTTTGTTAAGCAACAATAAACCACAGAGCTTTGCAGTGATTCTTACTCTAGTCACCTATCGCATTTGGGATGATGTTGCTTCTTATCACCCCACTAAGGTAAAATCACTGGCCCCATTGACCCCTTTTAAATCCATTGCTCTGTAGGCAAGAGGACTGAACCCATGTTTAATGTTCCTGTTTCATGCCTAGTTCTCAGACATCTTTATTTTGTCTCTTTTTTTTTTCCAGTTTACAATCCTCTTTATCATCTATCATTTATCATCTATCTATCTATCTATCATCTGTTTATCTATATATCTATCATCTGTTTGCTATTTTATATATAAAGTAAATGTACCTGACTTTAGAACAGATTATGTAGTTTATATCATGCACTCATCATGATTTCCTGAATGGGAATCATAATACTTGTTTTATTTGTTTATTTATTTTATGTAGAGGTAAATCTAGCTAAGTAAAGAATAAATATGTATGGACCCTCATGGTTGGTTTTAGAGGTACCTACTGAGTGCATAAAGCAATGGATAAAAAATGTAGATGGTAAGAAGAGAAAGGTGAATTGGGAAGGAAAATAAATATTTGTGAATAGGCTTTCAGCCAACTAATGTAGGATTCTTAGAAAGAGAAGATAATGTTCTCTTTCTAACCAAAATGTGCACTTCAGAGATATCTTTACATTTGGAATAATATTTATTATGAATTAAAATTACAACAAAAATGTTTTCATGGAAGTCTCAAATTTTCTTTTATTTTTTTAGAGTCCAATCTTAAAAACATTATTGCCTTTTGAATGTCTTTATTATGCCTTTAAGATAAAACTCCAAAATTTCTGTGAAATTATAACTAAGTGGCTCAAGACCCTGTGCAACTCAGGGTCCAGCAAGAAGCAGATGATTAAGAGGAAGTTCAGAGGATCTGATGTACAACATGGTGACTCTAGTTAATAATACAATGCTGTATACTTGAAAGTTATTGAATAGATCTTAAATATTTTCACCACACCACACACATAAAAAAAGGGTTAACTATATGTGATGAAGGATGTGTTCATTATCTTGATCTTGGTAATCATTCCATAATATATATGTATATCATATCACCACATTGTATACTCCAACTTTATTTAATTACATTTATCAATTATTACTCAATAAAGTTGGGAAACAATAAATTTGAGAAAAGATATTAAGAAAGGGACTATTTACAGACATGTGGATAGAATGTAGTGGAACTGAAACAGATAGTACAATATCTTAGGGCTAGTTAGAGCACAAATCTATTAGACTCAAAGACAAAGAGTGGTTAATGAACTTGAGAAGAGAGTGTGTGGAAAGATTCTCCTTACAGGGTAGTGAGACATTCAGCTCCAGGTGGTAACATAGGAAAGATAATTAAGGAAAACTAGAACAAACTCACACTCTTCTGATTTCTGACCAGGGCTCTCCATTGGCCAAAACAAATGCAAAGCCAGAAGAGAAGAGATCTTATTGATCAAGTTTATACAGATCAGCCTTCAGGACACAATGAAGGGTGAAGAAGGAGAGAAAGTAGATCAGGGTAGTGAGGACAGAAAATCCAGGACAGACCCAGGTGTCAGTTAATGGGTCATTTTAAAACTTAAGAGTATTCACATTCAATTTGGACCTTGTTCCAACCAAGGCTACCACAAGCTTCATTTATTATCAACTACCAAAATTAGTGTAAATCAACTCTCTCACACACTATCATCATCTTCCATCCCACCTTTCCCCTTTCTTTCCACATCCATCACTTCTTCAAAGTTGAAATGCAGCTGTCTGTGTTTTTTAATTTGTTTGTTGTGTTTTCTTCTAGAAAGCATAGGTATGAAATGTAACTTCCACTGTAATATCAGCATTTCCTTTATTTCCAGTATGTAACCATGATTTTCCTTTTTAAGAATCAGTTTTCTATTCAAATTAGTCAATCAAACCTTTGGAATTTTGATAAAACATTATTTGATTCACTAAAATTCACTACATGTCCATGGACTTATATTTACTATTTTCATACAATCTAAAATTTCCCCATTTCCCAAAAGTTTTACAGCTGTTTACAACTGTATTCTTGTTAGTCTCCTCCATTTACAAGTGTTGTGTCTCAGAGCAGGCCACTCCAAAATATTCCATGGTGGCATACTATTTTGCATTAAAGTTACTTGAGAATTGGTCGATGTAAAAAGAACACTCTGATCCTCCTTCTCTCTGTCCCTTCTGAAAGCAGGAAATAAATGACCCATGTAAAATGTTCCCTCCCTGTACCAGGAGAGAGACATACTCATCACCAGAAATAAGGAATTCAGGGCCATGAAATGTGTACAAACAAACCTTGTTACTTCTTTAGTAATTTGCTACTCCAAACTGTTTGAATTCCTCACTAATTAAGCACTAAAGCCTAAGCTTCTTTGTTCAATTAATTCCTCACATTTTTTTTTCTTTTTTGTCTAAAAGGTGTAAAAGCTACCTTCCTTGTCACTTCTTAGGTTCCATTTCTGTAAGGCCTCCATACCTATGAATTACATTTGTTTTTTTCTTTTCTCCTATTAATCTGTCTTGTGTCGATTTAATTATTAGCCCAGGCAATGAACTCATAAAAGAAAGAAGAAATTTCCTCCTTCCAGGCAAAAGCACAAGAAACAGGGTCACATTTGCTGAGTAACTGAATCGTTATATAATGGAGAGAGAGTGAGAGACAAAGAGACAGAGAGAGATGGGAGTTCGGGAGAGAGAGAACAGAAAACAATCAATTCTTATGCCACACAGATTAAGTCATTAATATAGAAACTAGAATAATACACTTCAGACATAGCACTGGTTTGCCCCCCTAAGGACACACGCCAATTCATTTTCCTTACTCTGGTAATCCTCCCTAAGAGCAAACTGGTGGTTTATCATCTACGCATTTCCTTCTCAGGACATCAAAAAATAAATTTCCTCTTCTTCTATCTACATCGTAGTTTATTCATTCTGATTTTCTCCTGTATTTCATTGGAATCTACACTATTTACTATCTGTGCTTGATTTTATCTATGTCTACAAGAAAGGGCCCCTGTTAGAGAGAATGTTGAAAATTGACCTTATTTTTGAAACTATCAAGGTTTTCAAAGGCTGACTTTCTGTCAGACACCAATCCAGTTCTATATCTAAGCAATAGTTTGTTCTTATAACTGAATACCTAAGGCACAGTATTTATCAACTAGTGAATAATCACTTCTGTCCAACTGTTTCAGGAGATGGATATATGTTAAAAATTATACCTTCCTTTCTAGTTATATGTTTATTTTTTCTTTAATGAATTATTATATGTCTTTATAGAAATAAAATAGATATGTTTAGTTAAATCAGTCAAATATTATTTACCTAGCCTACTCTTAATATTATGGATATTTCAAGTAGAAACATTTTGAGGTTTTTGAATGAACTTTAAATAGATCTATCTAGCTAACATACATGTAGTATGTAATATAAAAATACATATGTGTATGCATATGTAAATATACACATATAAATAGATTGCTGTAAATGTGCCCTTATGTGCTTGATTTATGAACATACTAGTTTGTCAGAAATTAATTTACTTTTTGATAGTGAAGAAAAAAATAGAGTAACAGAATTGAAACTAACATAATTAACTCTCATCTGTGTTAAACAATGCTGGGCATTGATATCTTTCCCCATCCCTATATTAAAAAAATGCTAGGACTGAGAAAAAATAAATTAGCTGCCTTCTCCAAGATATATGTCCTCCTAGAAAATAAGACTGTGAATTCATGTGTTAGCCTCCTGGGGCTACCATGACAAGTTGCCACAAATTGGGTGACTTCAAACCATAAGAATCTATTGTCTCAAAGTGTTTGAGGCCAGAAGTCTGAAATCAAATAGGACCATGCTCCCTCTGAAGCCTCCAGGGGAAGAGCTTTCCTTGACTCATCCTTCTGGAGGTTGCAGGAAATCCTTGTTTTTCTTATTGAAGATACATCATTCCAATCTCTGCCTTTATTTGTCACATGGTGTTCTCTCTGTGTGTCTGGGTCTCTGTTCTTTATCCCTGTGAAAACACCAGTCACTGGATTAGACCCACTTTAATCCAGTATGACTTTATTTTAACTAATTACTTCTGTAAAGACTGTTTTCAAATAAACTCACTTTACTAGGTACTAGATGTTAGGATTTTAATATAACTTTTTGGGGGACCCAACAAATCCACATCAATCCACTAAACAACTTACTTATCAAGAATAACTATTTGTTAGTCAGGACTTGCTTCAAGTCTCTCTCTTTGCTGCATGCACAAACCCAAAGCTATGATGTTATAACTCTACTCAATTATAACCATTTGGAGTCTTGTTTTGTAAGACTCCAAACATCTCAAAAATGACCTAGGCCAAGTGCTAAAACTTTAAAAACATGTTGCCCTAATTTTCCATTTTGAGACCCTAATAAGATAGTTAATTTACTATCTTACTATTGTCAGCTAAATAAACTGCAGTTCATTTGATCAACATACTGTGCCAATAGTTTCTGGGGAGTAAATAGTCAACACAGCTAGATGTCCCTTGATGAGCTTTGCCCATCAAGACTTGCTCAAGACTTTCACTTCACTCTGCCCATATTTCCAAAGCTATCATGTCACAAACTTTGCATAATCCCTTTCAGTTTTCTACCTTGCAAAATCATATTGAAAATCAACAAGCTCAGGCCCTACAAAAATTTTAAATACCCTTTTATATTTTCCATTTTGAGACAATACTATAATTCTGTCAATGCAGAATCCTCTCTTATTTCAGTAAGTGTGATAAAATGTTATATATACTATAGTTTAAAAATATATATATATATGTAATAATAACAAAAATTTGGAAAGCATCCAAAAATTCATGAGCAGGAGATGGATAAATGGATAAACAAATAATGATATAGTGACAAGTAGAATACTGTCCGGCAATAAAAATAATAAACAAATTATATATACAACAGAAGCAGAAAGCATGAATAATTAATCTCATTTCCTACTTTTATATATCTGTTATGTCAGGCACATAAAACTTAAATATATTTTCACAATCTCATACATAATTAATGAAAAAGACATGACTGACAACATCTTCATATAGCTTTCCCACCTTCTGCATAGATTGTGTCATGCTAAATCGTAAATACTCCTGAATTGTGTGTTAATATAGAAATGTTTTAAACTTGGAACCTCTAAAACTCTTGTCACTACATTTCTACAAGGTAATAAAAGAGTAAACTTTCTGATTACCCAAAAACTTTATAGTTACTTTTTCTTCTCCTTTTACTTTTCCCCACTGTCAGAATGTCATCAGCTCCTAGATGGGATTATGTGAATAGGTGAAACAACAGACCAATTTATTTATTTATTTATTTATTTGGCCATGCTGGGTCTTAGTTACAGCATATGGGATCTTCATTATGGCATGTGGGCTCTTAGTTTTGGCATGCCGGATCTAGTTCCCTGACCAGGGATCGTACCCGGGCCCCCTACATTGGGAGCACAAAGTCTTAAACACTGGACCAATTTTTAATTGAAATTTAGTTCTTTTTCTATCTCCTTCTATTGTGTCAGGTAGAACCATTGTTTGTTTCTGGTATCCATGCTTCTGTCTACATATAAATTGCTTGCATGTATTAATTGCTTGCATTTTTAATCTATCAAGTATGAGAAGAAATGAAAAGCTTTAGTCTATTTTCTTTGAGAATTATTTTCTATTGAAATGATTGGGTGGTGTGTTAGGTATATTAGTCATATATCATATATATAAGACTATATATGGTCTCATATATGGATGTGGAGATATATCTATATCTATATCTGGATCTATCTATATATAGAGAGAGAGAGAGAAAGAATGAGAGAGATTTATTATAAGGAATTGGTTCATATGACTATGGAACCTGGAAGTGGTCATGTCCCAAGAGCTGCAGGTGAGTTGGCAACCAGCAATCTGGGGATCCAGTAGAGCCAATGGTTTAGTTTTAGTACTGGTTCAGAGGCCAGAATGAGGAGAGCCAATGTTGTACTTTTCATCTGCATGTGGGCAGGCTTGAGACACAAGAAGAGCCCATGATTCAGTTCAAGTCCAAAGGCAGGAAAAACACTGATGTCCCAGTTGGAAGGTAATCAGGTAAGAACTCTCTTTTCTTTGAGAAAGGGTCAGCCTTCTTGTTCCATTCAGGCATTAAACTAATTAGATGAGGACCATCCATATTAGGGAGGGCAATCTCCTTTACTCAGTCTATGATTTAAATGTTAATTATATCCAAAATCACCCTCACAAAAACACCCAGAATCATGTTTGACCAAATATCTGGGCACTTTGTGGGCCAGACAAGTTGATACATAAGGTTACCCATCACAGGTGGCATACTATCAGTTGGTTTTTATACTGAGAATTCTGAGATTTCCCAATGGCTTTGACAGTCACATCTTTGCCTCAAGGCAGAATTAATTTTTTGCTGTTGTTAAAGATCCTACTCAGGCTTATCATTTCCCTTTGGAGTTAAGAAGTAGCTTGCAACACTGCATTTTCTGAATTTATATGTTATCTCTCTTCTTCCCTTTTATGCCTGCTCCCAAGATAATTAACAGCAAATGAAGCAACAAGGGACACACCTTACAAACACTCTAATTTCCGACTCTTTGTCCTAGTACTACAAGTGTATTAGACAGATAACCTGTATTCTGAGTTTCTACAGGTAACATTTAATATATATATATATATATATATATATACCACTATGTAATATAGGTCTCTCAACATCCAATCAGAGTTCATTTGTCTCCATGTGAATAGCATTCCAAGCTAATGACTTTGGGTTTGCTACATCAACAAAATATGACCCTCAATTTCTTTACCAGTCAGTATAAGGTAAGTTTATTTCTTACTCATGCTACATGTCCTATAGGAACCATCTGATCTTGTGCCCATGTCTTCTCACTCTGAGACCAAAGCCTCATGCAATAAAAGGAAAAGTGGTAAATTTTATAGCTTCTTAATGCCTTTATTTAGAAGTAAAACGTGTCACTTCTTCTTATAATTTTTTGTTAAAGTAAGAATCATGACCTTGACTACTTACTAATAGAGAGAGGAAGTTCAGTTTTAATGACTGTGTAAAGAAAAAAGGGAAAACCAGAATACCTGTGAATTTTCCTAATGACTACCTACTAATTTTCATAATTCATTGAAATACTTATTTTCCATGATATCACCAGTTACTTTCTACAAAGTAAGATGGGACTGTCACACAGTGGCTTTCAAACTCTGGTACTTGACTCATTTGTGTGTAGAAAAATCAGTTATTTAATTGTTTCTCAAACAGCATTTTTAAAAGAATGATGAATATCATTGAAGAAAATAATAGCATAGAATAGAATAGATCAAAGTTCATGGTAGTCAAACAAAAGTATTATTTTGTGAAATTATATACATATATGTATTTTACATATATATTAGTCTAAAATATACACTTATTATATTATTAAAATATAAAATTATAATACACACACAAACTGTACTTCAGATTCAAAACTGTTTAAAGCCATGGTTTTAATGTATGCATTGAGGCTATGACAGCTTGGGGTCTTATACTTTACTTAGTTTTGGATGAACTTATATTCTGACATTTTACAAAACTCTTTCACATATATTTCAGTTCACCCTTAAAACAACCTTATAAATATGTATTGTTAACTTCAAAATGCAAAACAGCCTAAGCAATATGGTGTCTTGACCAAGGGCATCATCTTCAAGTGGCAGGGTGATGCCCCATCACAATTATGATTTTAAAATCTATTTTTTCCACTACCCAAACATCAAAAATAATTATGCTTATAGCTTATATGGCTTGTAGCTTCTCTACTGAATTCTGAGATTCACTTTTGTTCCTTTTACATATTTTTTACAAATTAGAAATAATTATGTATCTTAAAATGGATTTAATTATTTAATATATAGAGTCTCAGCCACATCAATACTAGATTATGTCTCTTAACATTGAAGACAGCTCATCTCCTGCTGTCGTAGAGCTGGTGTTGAGGTGACTGTGACTGGCAGCTGTGGACGAAAGTGACTGGTGGGGTTGCAGAACCTATATGTTGTATTCTCCAGGACTTTGAGGTAATCAGGCTTGGTTTGAAGTTTGGCCTTTAATGTGAGGGAAATGGTCGCTGAATACCAATGGGAGATCTGGGTACACACCTGGCACAGTAGTGCCACTGACAGGCAGCTCATGACCACAGCTGTATATAACCTCAATGGCAGGCAGGCAGTGAAAAAACTAAAATTGGATTACACGTTACTTACCAACATCTGCACACAAACTGGGAGCACCAGGTCCGGTGTTAAGAGGCAATATAAGAAATGCAGGACTGGAACCCGAATGCAAATCCATCAACCACCCACAAATCACACACAGTGGGAGCGGTGCTTGGGATCCCCTAGATCAGCCTGTCGCTGGAGCCTCAACCAGCTTGTCCCTCCAGGACATCCTGGCTCCTCCTGTGTTCCAACTGTGTAAATCAGCTGCTGAAGTCTGCTTGCTGCACATCGCAGGCAAATCACTGCTGAGGAAATGAATGGTATGAAATTTCTTTCTTCTGATGGTAATGTTTTTAAGAATTTTGTGAGTGGCCAAGAAGCCTACACAACTCACTGAACCAACCTTACCCACTGGGGTCAGACACCAAAAACAACGGGAACTACAAACCTGCAGCCTGCAAAAAGGAGACCCCAAACACAGTAAGTTAAGCAAAATGAGAAGACAGAGAAATACACAACAGATGAAGGAGCAAGGTAGAGACCCACCAGACCAAACAAATGAAGAGGAAATAGCCAGTCTACCTGAAAAAGAATTCAGAGCAATGATAGTAAAGATGATCCAAAATGTTAGAAATAGAATAGAGAAAGTACAAGAAACATTTCACAAGGACCTAGAAGAACTAAAGCGTAAACAAACAATGATGGACAACACAATAAATGATATTAAAAAGTCTCTAGAAGGAATCAAGAGCAGAATAACTGAGGCAGAAAAACGGATAAGTTACCTGGAAGATAAAATAGTGGAAATAACTACTGCAGAGCAGAATAAAGAAAAAAGAATGAAAAGAATTGAGGACAGTCTCAGAGACCACTGGGACAATATTAAGTGCACAAACACTGAAATTATAGAGGCCCCAGGAGAAGATGAGAAAAAAAAAAAAAGGACTGAGAAAATATTTGAAGAGATTAGAGTTGATAACTTCCCTAATATGGGAAAGGAAAAAGTCAATCAAGTCCAGGAAGCACAGAAAGTCCCATACAGGATAAATCCAATGAGAAGCATGCCAAGACACATATTAATTAAACTATCAAAAATCAAACAGAAAAAAAAAATATTAAAAGCTGCAAGGGAAAAGCAACAAATAACATACAAGGGAATCCTCAAAAGGTTAACAGCTAATCTTTCAGCAGAAACTCTGCAAGCCAGAAGGGAGTGGCAAGACATATTTAAAGTGATAAACGGCAAAAACCTACAACCGAGATTACTCTACCCAGCAAGGAGCTCATTCAGATTTGATGGAGAAATTAAAACATTTACAGACAAGCAAAGCTAAAAGAATTCACCACCACCAAACTAGCTTTACAACAAATGCTAAAGGAACTTCTCTAGGCAACAAATGCTAAAGGAACTTCTTTAGTTATTGATATGTAATAGGAGCACACATATTGATAACTACCTTAAATGTAAATGGATTAAATGCTCCAACCAAAAGACATAGCTTGGTTGAATGGATACAAAAATAAGAACCATATCTATGCTGTCTACAAGAGACCCATTTCAGACCTATGAATACATACAGACTGAAAGTGAGGGGTTAGAAAAAGGTATTCCATGCAAATGGAAACCAAAAGAAAGTTGGAGGAGCAATTCTCATATCAGACAAAGTAGACTTTAAAATAAAGTGTATTGCAAGAGACAAAGAAGGACACTACATAATGATCAAGGGGGCAATCAAAGAAGAAGATATAAAAATTATAAATATTTACGAACCCAACATAGGAGCACATCAATACATAAGGCAAATGCTAACAGCCATAAAAGGGAAAATTGACAGTAACACAATAATAGTAGGAGACTATAACACCCCACTTTCACCAATGGACAGATCATCCAAAATGAAAATAAATAAGGAAACACAAGCTTTAAATGACACATTAAACAAGATGGACTTAATTGATATTTATAGGATATTCCATCCAAAAACAACAGAATACACTTTCTTCTCAAGTGCTCATGGAACATTCTCCAAGATAGATCATATCTTGGGTCACAAATCAAGCCTTGGTAAATTTAAGAAGATTGAAATTGTATCAAGTATCTTTTCCGACAACAACTCTATGAGACTAGATATCAATTACAGGAAAAAATCTGAGAAAATACAAATACATGGAGGCTAAACAACACACTACTAAATAATCACAAGATCACTGAGGAAATCAAAAAATTCCTAGAAACAAATGACAATGAAAACACAATGACCCCAAACTTATGGGATGAAGCAAAAGAAGTTCTAAGAGGGAAGTTTATAGCAATACAATTCTACCTCAAGAAACACAAAAAGTCTCAAATAAACAACGTAACCTTACACCTAAAGCAATTAGAGAAAGAAGAACAAACAAACAAACAAACAAACAAAAAACTGAAGTTAGCAGAAGGAAAGAAATCATAAAGTTCAGATGAGAAATAAATGAAAAAGAAATGAAGGAATCAATAACAATGATGAATAAAACTAAAAGCTGGTTCTTTGAGAAGATTAACAAAATTGATAAACGATTAGCCAGACTCATCAAGAAATAAGGGAAAGCATTCATATCAATAGAATTAGACATGAAAAAGGAGAAGTCACAACTGGCACTGCAAAAAAACAAAGAATCATGAGAAATTAATACAAACAACAGTATGCCAGTAAAATGGACAACATAGAAGAAATGGACAAACTCTTAGAAAAGCACAACCTTCTGAGACTGAACCAGGAAGAAATA
Organism: Grampus griseus; assembly: GCF_964374135.1. NCBI lineage: Eukaryota > Metazoa > Chordata > Mammalia > Artiodactyla > Delphinidae > Grampus > Grampus griseus. The sequence goes on along the minus strand of NC_138998.1, from coordinate 122,230,019 downwards.
GAAAATAAAAACAGACTAATCACAAGCACTGAAATTGAAACTATGATTAAAATTATTCCAGCAAACAAAAACTCAGGACCAGATGGCTTCACAGGCCAATTCTATCAAGCGTTCAGAGAAGTGCTAACACCTATCCTTTTCAAACTCTTCCAAAATATAGCAGAGGATGGAACACTCCCAAACTCATTCTATGAGGCCACCATCACCCTGATACCAAAACCAGGCAAAGATGTTCCAAAGAAAGAAAACTACAGGCAAATATCACTGATGAACATAGATGCAAAAATCCTCAACAAAATACTAGCAAACAGAATCCAGCAGTACATTACAAGGATCATATAACATGATAAAGAGGGGTTTGTCCCAGGAATGCAAAGATTCTTCAATATACGCAAATCAATCAATATGATACACCATATTAACAAATTGAAGGAGAAAAAACATACGGTCATCTCAATAGATGCAGAGAAAGCTTTTGACAAAATTCAACCCAATTTATGATAAAAAGCCTCCAGAAAGTAAGCACAGAAGGAACTTACCTCAACATAATAAAGGCCACATATGACAAAGCCACAGCCAACATCGTTCTCAATGGTGAAAAACTGAAACCATTTCCTCCAAGATCAGGAACAAGACAAGGTTTTCCACTCTCAACACTATTATTCAATATAGTTTTGGAAGTTTTAGCCACAACAATCAGAGAAGAAAAATAAATAAAAGGAATCCAAATCAAAAAAGAATAAGTAAATTTGTCACTGTTTGTAGATGACATGATACTATACATACAGAATCCTGAAGATGCTGCCAGAAAACTACTAGCGCTAATCAATGAATTTGATAGAGTAGCATGATACAAAATTCATGCACATAAATGTCTTGCATTCATATACAATAATGATGAAAAATCTGAAAGAGAAATTAAAGAAACACTCTAATTTACCATCACAACAAAAAGAAGAAAATACCTAGGAATAAAACTACCTAAGGAGACAAAAGACCTGTATGAAGTTATAAGACCCTGATGAAAGAAACTAAAGATGATACAAACAGACAGAAGCAATCTACAGGTTCAATGCAATCCCTATCAAACTACCAATGACATTTTTCACAGAACTAGAACAAAAAATTCCACAATTTGTATAGAAACACAAAATACCCTGAATAGCCAAAGTAATCTTGAGAAAGAAAAATGTAACTGGAGGAATCCCAGACTTCAGACTATACTACAAAGCTACAGTAATCAAGACAGTATGGTACTGGCACAAAAACAGAAATATAGATCAATGGAACAGGTTAGAAAGACCAAAGATAAACCCACGCTAATATGGCCACCTTTTCTTTGATAAAGCAGGTAAGAATATACAATGGAGAAAAGACAGCCTCTTCCATAAGTGGTGCTGGGAAAACCATACAGCTACACGTGAAAGCATGAAATTAGAACACTCCCTAACACCATACACTAAAACAAACTCAAAATGGATTAAAGACCTAAATGTAAGTCCAGACACTATAAAACTCTTAGAGGAAAACATAAACAGAACCCTCTATGACATAAATCACAGCAAGATCCTTTTTGACCCACCTCCTAGAGAAATGGAAATAAAAATAAAGAAATGAGACCTAATGAAACTTAAAAGGTTGTGCACAGCAAAGGAAACCATAAACAAGACGAAAAGCAACTCTTAGAATGGGAGAACATATTTACAAACAAAGCAACTGACAAAGGATTAATCCCCAAAATATACAAGCAGCTCATGTAGCTCATGCAGCTCAACGTCAAAAAACAAACAACCCAATCCAAAAATGGGCAGGAGACCTAAACAGACATTTCTCTAAAGAAGATATATAGATTGCTAACAAGCACATGAAAGGATGCTCAACATCACTAATCATTAGAGAAATACAAATCAAAACTGCAATGAGGTATCACCTCACACAGTCAGAATGGCAATCATTAAAATTCTACAAACAATGAATGCTGGAGAGGGTGTAGAGGAAAGGGAACCCTCTTGCACTGTTGTTGGGAATGTAAATTGATACAGCCACTATGGAGAACAGAATGGAGGTTCCTTAAGAAACTAAAACCAGAACTACCATATGACCCAGCAATCCCACTACTGGGTGTATACCCTGAGAAAACCATAATTCAAAAAGAGTCATGCACCACAGTGTTCATTGCAGGTCTATTTTTCAATGGCTAGGACATGGAAGCAACCTAAGTGTTCATCAACAGATGAATGGATAAAGAAGCTGTGGCACATATATACAATGGAACATTACTCAGCTATAAAAGCAAATGAAATTGAGTTCTTTGTGGTTAGGTGGATGGTCTTAGAGACTGTCATACAGTGTGAAGTAAGTCAGAAAGAGAAAAACAAATACCATATGCTAACACGTATATATGGAATATAGAAACAAAAAGGTTGTGAAGAACCTAGGGATAGGACAGGGATAAAGATGCAGATGTAGAGAATGGACTTGAAGACATGGGGAGGGGAAAGGGTAAGCTGGGACTAAGTGAGAGAGTAACATTGAGATATATACACTACCAAATGTAAAATAAATAGCTAGTGGGAAGCAGCTGCATAGCACAGGGAGATCAACCCGGTGCTTTGTGACCACCTAGAGGGGTGCGATAGGGAGGGTGGGAGGGAGACACAAGAAGGAGGAGATATGGGGATATATGTATACCCATGGCTGATTCACTGTGTGATACAGCAGAAACTAACACACCACTGTAAAGCAATTATAATCCAATAAAAATGTTAAAAAAATAAAACATTGAAGACAGACAAGTTGCAGAACTCTTTAGGTAGTTACAAATATTAAGCACTTTATTAGGCACTGGGGCTACCACAATAGCTAAGTGATATACCTACACTGAAACAGCCTGGTGGGGATATGGATGCACACAAATAAAATACAATACAATGGAAAACAGTATTGTAGAAATATACACAGAATCCTGTAGAATATTGAGGAGGACATGAGAAGCACAGTGTGAGACCTGATGAAATTTTGAGTAATGATGAGTCTGGTAAGAAAATTTAACCAAGCCTTTGATGAATAAGAGAAAGACATGCTAAGATAGGGTTAGGGATACAGTAAAGACATACTAATTTGTAAGTAGAATTCATTCTCTTAATAAACATTTATTTATAACCAATTATGTGCCAGTAGATAACTTCAGTAACTGGAATATGAAGATTTTAAATATTATCTCTTCCTTGTTTTCAAAGACCTTAAAAGTAAGCAGAAGCCAATGAAGTTCAAACAGTTGTTATGATGGAGAATTTGAGAAAGAAAGGTAACTGGTCGTTATAAATGGTTTGCAAATCAGTTAACATGGGATTTAATTTATGATCAGTATAGCCAACTTTCCTAGATTCAAATTTTGCCTATTTTCAGGACAAATTACTTTACCTATATGTACTTTAGTTTTCCTGTATGTAAAATAGGTATACTAGTAGAATTTACCTTAGCACGTTTCTAACAAGATTAAAAATATATATGTGTTTGTATCTGTGTGTGTATTCATTACTTACCATTTTATAAGCAACACAATATAAATAATTTCTGTAATTATTACATGTCAGGAAATAGAGAATAGACCTTTTGGGTTTTTTAACATTTTTAAATTAAAAAAAAATTACATTCTTCTAATAATTATCACAACTTCCTGGAAGACCATTAGGAAGGGAAAGCCTTGCTTCATCCTAACTGATTGATCTAACTATTCCTTCCTTCTTATTTTCCCTAACTGTTATTTCTTTATTTTCTGAGTGTATAGTTCATTGGTTGTTATCATTTAATTAAAAGTAATAAAGTAAAAAGATTTAGTTGGTCAAATTGTGTGGATGCAAGGCTAAAGTATAAAAGTTCTACTATATTATATCCAAATTACCATTACAAGGGAAACATTGTTAATTGATATTTGAAATTTTAACTTCTAGAAAGTTTTGATTTTGTTGTGTCAGATAACCTGTACTTTTAGTACATATAGTTTATATCCACTTTGTTTAAATACTGTAAGAAACTATAAAATCTGAATTAGGATACCATGATTTTTGTTATCATTTTGCAGTGACAATCACACTAACTCGACAGTGAGGATAGTAATTGGTTTCAACTTGCTTGCCATACATTATGCAAATTCAGAACTTTCTTTGATTATGGAATATAGTTAGAGTCCTTATTTTCCTTTGTAGAGTCCTTTGTAGCCTATAAAACACTGTCACTTGCATGATCTCATTTTATTTTTCTCATAACAATTGTATGTAGTGTTTCTTGTCCATTCAAAGGACAGTAAGGTTTTTCTTTAAAGAGTTGAAAATATTGCCATCAGAGAGTTGAACTGTAAAATCAACTCAAGGTGGACGCAAATGTTCAATCCTAAATGTACCATTCTAGAGAACAAATGCCAAATATGTAATATTTTTTTCTTTTTAAATTTGCCTTGTTAGTCTATGTTAGGATTAAGTGTTTTGATGTAAAAGAATATTAAAAAGCACATAAAAACAGGGGGAAGAAAAAACTTATCAAGAGAAGATAGAGTTATTTTGGGGAGAAAAGTTGATATGGAACTTTGTGAACATCAGAGAACTATTGTGGGGTAGTAGAATCCCACCAAATGGATGACACTGTTCTGATTTCCTTAGTAAAATTAAATATAGTAAAGAAAAACTCAAACAAGTTTTATGGCTGGAGAAATTCTTGATGAAGAAATGTGGAATAATTAAAACACAAATAATGTGAAATCAACATATGATATAATCCAAATTTCCTTTAGTCCTTACTGAATCTATCTAATTCTCAGTTGGGTTACCCAGTCACCAGATGTTAGTAAGATATTAAAATAATCATATGACCTTGAGATATCCTGGTTTCTAACTCTGACTTTTTATTTCAAATTTACATTTTTCTGTAAATCCCCATGTGAGATTTAGACATTGTGAGCCACATTCTACACACTAAGAGGAGTCTCTCAGCCTTGCAAGCAGAGCAACATTACAGAAATATTGAATAATCCAGATACTGCAAGCAGATCTCGAAGATATATATATATATATATATATATATATATATATTTTTTTTTTTTTTTTTTTTTTTTTTTTTTTTGCGGTATGCGGGCCTCTCACTGTTGTGGCCTCTCCCGTTGCGGAGCACAGACTCCAGATGCGCAGGCTCAGCGGCCATGGCTCACGGGCCCAGCCGCTCCACGGCATGTGGGATCTTCCCGAACTGGGGCACGAACCCGTGTCCCCTGCATCGGCAGGCGGACTCTCAACCACTGCGCCACCAGGGAAGCCCAGACCTCGAAGATATTGCAGGTTCAGTTCCAAAACACCACAATAAAGCAAATATTGCAACAATGCCAGTCGCACAAATTTTTTGGGTTTCTCCTTGCATACAAAAGTTATATTTACACTATACTATAGTCTACTAATGATACAATAGCATTATGTCTAAGAAAACAATTAAAAATACTTTATTGCTAAAAAAGGTGCTAAACATAATCTGAACCTTCAGTGAGTCATAATATTGTTTGCTGGTGGAGGGTCTTGCCTAGATGTTGGTGGCTGCTGACTGATGTTGATGACTTATCAGGGTGATGGTTGCTGAAGGTTGGAGGGCTGTGGCAATCTCTTAAAATAAGATAATAAATTTTGCCACATCAATTGACTCTTCCTTTCACAATAATTTCTCTGTGGCACTTGATGCTGCTTGACAGTATTTTGCCTGCAGTTGACCTTCTTTCAAAATTGGAGTCAATCATCTTAAACCCTGCTGCTGCTTTATCAACTAAGTTAATGCAATATTCTAAAGACTTTGTTGTCATTTCAACAATGCTCACAGCATCTTCACTAGGAGTAGATTCCATCTCAAGAAAACACTTTCTTTGCTCATCCATAAGAAGCAAGTCCTCACCCATAAAAATTTTATCCTGATATTGCAGCAATTCAGTTACATATTCAGGCTCCACTTCTCCTAGTTCTCTTGCTGTTTCCACCACATCTGCAATTCCTTCCTTCACTGAAGTCTTGAACTTCTTAAAGTCATCCATGAGGGTTGGAATCAGATTCTTCCAGACTCCTGTTAATGTTAATATTTTTGATCTCTTCCCATGAATTGTGAATGTTTTTAATGGCATCTAAAATGGTGAAGCATTTCCAGGAGGTTTTCAATTGACTTTGCCCAGATATATCAGAAGAATCACTATCAATGGAGGTCATAACTTTATGAAATATATTTTTCAAATAATAAAGCATGACAGTGGAAATTACCTATTGATACATGGGGTGCAGAATGAATGTTGCATTAACAGGCATGAAAACAACATTAATGTTCTTGTATATATCCATTGGAACTCTTGAGTGACCTGTTACATGGTAAATAAGCAATAATATTTGGAAAGGAATCTTTCTTTTTTTTTTTTTCTTCTGAGCAGTAGGTCTCAACAGGGAGCGTAAAATATTCAGTAAGCCATGTTGTAAACAGATATGCTGTGGTTCAGGCTTTGTTGTTCCACTTATAGAACACAGGCAGAGTTTATCTAGCATAATTCTTAAGGGGCCTATGTTTTTTTGAAATGTTAAATTAACATTGGTTTCAACTTAAATTCACCAGCTGTATTAGCCCCTAACAAGAGAGAAAGACTGTCCTTCGAAGCTTTGAAGCCAGACTTCTTCTGTTTCCTAGGTGGTATCTTCTGCCAATGGTTTCTTCTACATTGAAAATCTGTTTAGAGTAGATCTGTGCAGTCACCTTTATTAATGATCTTAGCTAGATCTTCTGAATAACTTGCTGCAGCTTCTACATTAGCACTTGCTGCTTCAACTTGCACTTTGGTGTTCTGAAGACATTTTCTTTCCTTAAACCTCGAACTTAACTTTGCTGCTTTGAACTTTTCTTCTGTAGCTTCCCCACCTCTCTCAGCCTTCATAGAATTGAAGAAAGTTAGGATCTTGCTCTGGATTAGGTTTTGGCTGAAGGGAATGTTGTGTTTGTTTTGATCTTCTACCCAGATGACTAAAACTTTCTCCATATCAGCAATAAGTCTGTTTCACTTTCTTATCATTTTTGTGTTAACTGGAGTAGCAATTTTAGTTTTCTTCAAGAACTTTTCCTTTGCATTCACAACTTGGCTAACTGTTTGGTGCAAGAGACCTAGCTTTTGGCCTGTTGTGCATTTCAATATGACTTCTTCACTAAGCTTGATGGTTTCTAGCCTTTGACTTAAAGTGAGAGATGCGTGACTCTTCACTTGAATACTTAGAGGACATTATAGGCTTATTAATTGTCCTAATATCAATATTGTTGTGTTTCAGGGAATAGAGAGGCCTGAGGTAAGGGAGAGAGGTGGGAAAGAAGTTGGTTGATGGAACACTCAGTGTACATATATGTTTATTAATTTTGCCATCTTATATGGGCATCACTGGTGGTGTCCCCAGACAATAACAATAGTAATATCAACCATCAGTGATCACAGATCAACATAACAAGTATAAGGATCATGAAAAATGTTTAAAACATTACAAGAATTTCTAAAATGTGACATAAAGGCATGAAGTGAGCAAATGCTGTTGGAAAAATGGTACCGATAGACTTGCTTAACACAAGGTTGCCACAAATCTTCAGTTTGTAAAAAAACGCAGTATCTGTGAATCACAATAAATTGAATTGCAATAAAAGGAGATGTGCCTGTATCTATCTAACATAGATGCTACCAGGGTTTAATCAGGCTATTGGTTAGATAACACTATTATATTCATATCCACAGTAATAAATCATATTCCTCCAGTTTTATAGATGAATGAGTCATTAATTATTTTTTTAATATATATAAAATCTCACAGTTAGTAAGTATTGGAGCCAGGATCGCAAATTGTTCTTCAGATTCAAAAATCATTTATCTCTTACATGCAGAGACCTTGAGGTAGAAGGTAGATGGAGAATTATAGAGGGTTTGAGAGATAAAAAGAAACTTAGAAATCAGAGGACTCAGTCTTTAAAATTTAGAAGAAAACTAGAGTTTATATAGTTTGAGAGACTTGTCTAATAGTGGAACTAGGATAAAACTATGTCTTCTAATGAAATATGTAGTAAATAAAAATATAAAATTAGAGCTGAATATATAATGATATCAATTAATAAAACTAAATTCATTGAAAAAAATTAAATTGACCTGTAAACTATATGCATAAGCTACTATGTGTAGAATAACTTTTTTGGGGGAAGGGCTAAGTAACTAAAGAAAAAAAGAGGGTAAAAAGATGGATGATAGTAAAAGGGTTTCTTACAGAGCCAATATATGAAATATGTAAACATTGTATTTTCTGATACAGTATTTATGTAATTGTTGTTTTGTAAACGTAATCTATCTTCTAAAATGAAACTAATGAAAGCTAAAGGGCAAAACAAGAAAACAGACTTGTTCTATCCAAAATTTTGCATATTGTTTTACCAGTTTGGAGATTGAAATGTGATCATGTTCCAAATTATTTGATTGGAAATGGCTAGTTAATTCAAGTAAATCAATTTATGAATGAAAATAGGGCCAAAGGAAGTAATCAGCATACTTGATTATGATATTTCGGCTAGTATTATAGACATATTTTCCCTTTTAAAATTCACCAAATCATAAACCTAAATGACCTTTAGTACTCATCCTCTTTATTTTGTCTTTTGTTTTTCTCAAACTAGGATTCGTGGACTAATACTTCATAATTAATCGGATTGTTAGTAGTCTTTTTTAATCTTAATTTCTTAAGTACCATTACAAAACTACTGTTTCAGAATCCCTATGACAAAACTTGGGTATTCATTGCCTTATAAAACTCCCCTCATGCCATTTGGGAGCAGCAGAGCTTCCAATATTCATGGAACAGAAAAAAAGGGGCAATAATGATTACATGTGATCCTTGAAGCTCATGAGGATTAGATACAGGCTGGTCCAAAATGGAAATTGAAGCTTAAACCACCCAATAGTTTACAATTCTATGGACATATTTTCATTCAAGGCTAAGGTTTATATACTAGTTAACTTCTTAGTAAGTTATTAAGATTAATGAAATCTTGCATTAAAGACAGTGTCAGCCACACAATGTTGAAAATATCCTAATACACACAAGCAAACTGGTATAATTAAGATTTTGTTTTTAGTTGGCTGTTTACCATTGATACTCTTGTGTTTTAGATGATAAATTTCAGTCAGTTTAACCTTTGCTTATCAATTTGTTTAGTTGAGATTATTTGGTCAACTCCTGATAGATATCTATATCTGTAATATTTTGGTCTATTTGGGTCTATATAAAATCCTGTAACCAGATTTTAATGTAAATATGCATTATATGAGATCAGAGATGTACCTTCAGATATAGTTTACTAATAAAACTGTCATAGAGGAAAGTATAGTTCACTAAAATAACGAACATTAAAATATAATGTTTTATATTTAATTTCTCTTTCAGATTGAAAATTCTATTCAAATGTATGTTTTACTGTAATATCACTGCTATAGGAAAAGACTTGAATGATACGTGTGATACATACTTTAAATGATATTTACTATATGCCAGGTGTTAGGGTAAATGCTTAGTATATATTAACATATTTAAATATCACATGATCTCATGAAATAGTTATTGTGGTCTCATGAAATAGTTACCTTGTATTTTTCATTTTAGTGGGATAAAATCTGAGTAATGAGATGTTTAGTAACTTTCATAAAGTCACATGTTACTAAATTCTGGAGCTCAGTTACAAACATAGGCAATGTAATTAAAGAGCCCAAACTCTTTACCAGTTTGCTATACTAGGGATTAGAATTCTATTTTTAATAATAATTTATAGAACAGAAAACTACTCATAATTAATACATTTTAAAATAAAATGTGCATAGTATATACATAGCAATATTAATATATAAATTGTAAGAGGAGCCTGCCTTTCAAATGAAGGAAAACAATCCCAATAAGTAATTAATTTAATAATAAACAATATATAAATAAGCAAAGTGTAGCAATATTTATGATAAAGAAGAACAAATATGTAATCATTATTCATTAGTATCACATCCATATCTGAAATTTAATAGCACAGAAATTTCTGGTTAGAAATTTACTAGCAAGTTATTTATTGTCATATATTTACAGTCTTTAAAAGGAATAAAATTCTCAGAGAAATACTGGCAGTTACAGATATAGACCTACTTAAAATTCCTATTCAATAAAATCATACAAACCAAAATTAAAGTTAGAACAGTTGGGGAATATTGTCATGTCACTAGATAAGACAAAAATTTGGAAATTTTTATATAGAAATGTACTGAAATTTGGAATAAATTTGGTTGTTAACCAAACATAAATAATCAAGATATCTATTATCAGTAACAAAAGAAAAATAAATTGTGAAAAATAAATGGAAATAGAAAATATGTTATGAATAAAATGGCAACTATCAGTGGAGTGTTTAATCATTCCAGTAAAAAGTTTAGTACAGTTTTATTCTCAATCTTGGATACCACAGAAAGCATTATGGTAAGATAATTTGGGGCCAAAAGTGCTATCATATAAGAAGATTTGGCCATGTGCTCCTCACATATTTACGGAAAATAAATTAACAAGATAAGAAAAACTTGATATTCACAAAATAATTGTATTTATGCATAATTTTAAATAGTTCAAGATTATTGGTGGTTGCCAAAGGCAGAGGTTGGGGGAGGGGAGGTTGAGCAAAAGGGGTGAGGAAGTCAAAGTTACAAACTCCCAGTTATAAAATAAAGAAGTCATGGGATGTCATGTACAGCTTGGCAACTATAATTAACAATACCTTATTACATATTTGAAAGTTGCCAGGAGAGTAACATTTAAAAGCTCTCACCCACAAGAAAAAATATTTGTAGTTATGTATATGGTGATGGATGTTAACTAGACTGACTGTGGTGATAGTTTTGCAACATATACAATATCTAATTACTGTGTTGCACAACTAAAGCTAATAGAATGTGTGTCAATTATATCAATACCTCAACAAAAATAAATTTTTTAAATAGAATTTAAAATAGTTCAGTGGTCCTATATAATGGATTCAATGGTGTGTAGTATTGTTCTTTATCTCAGAAGAATATTATGTAATTATTTTGCATTAAAATTAGGAATTTGAAATTAAAACAGTGAAAGTATATAATGATGTATCTAAAAGTCTATATATATGTGAATAATAATTGAAAGAATTTAGGCCAGTGGAATAATGAATGAATATTTTTTTGATGTAAATGACATTTAAATTTAGCAAATAAGAAAATTCTCTTGTCTAGAGCTGCTCTAGTCTAGCTATATATTTGCTAGAACTAATATACACATATATATATGTATATATATATATATATTAGGTGTATAGTCTAAGTAGCATATAACAAATGTGTTTCTAACTTTCTATTGACATAAGCTGGTAGTAAAAAAAAATTATGTTGAATTTATAAACTCGATGATATATACTTGTATGTAGACAACTACATACATTTCAAATTTACGAAGCTCGTGCTATCCCATGAGTAAAATTAATAAATCATTTTCCAGATTCTGACTCCAAATGTTTGATTTTTTTGCCTTTGAGTGTGGTCCCATTTTGTCATGGCCATGACCTGATCTGTTGCTGTGGTCTACTGTTCTCAGAGTCTGGCATGTGTAGGCCATATCCTAATCTGTCCTCTTTTAATGGTGTGCATTAAATTTCCTTAGTGCACCTTGAATTCTTACAATCAATAAATGTGATTAATATGTCTAAAAATGACAGTCTGATTTAAAAATAGCACCATGAGTCACTGCTTAGGTTGAATACATCTTTTGAAATTAGCAGGAGAGTATTTTCTGTAGGTGATGATTAAGGTCGCTATTCTGGGAAAATGACAACATATAAATTTATCTCTGGGAAGAAGGTATAGGTATTTTTTTCCAATTAATGTCAGCACATCTTGACCCTTTTGTTTCCATGACAAATAACCAACTTAGGTCTCATTTGTAAGAGCAACCTATTTTAAGACAGTATGACTAAAGGAAAGGCTATTCAAAGATTCAGTCTTAGTGTCTGTCCTTCGTTTGTTCAAAATACACAAAGGTGCTTTTATCCTAAAAAAATAACCCTGCTCCCCAAAATTCCATTCTGTAATAATGTGACCTTATTGTTGCTATTTTGTTAATTAAAAACTAAATCTCACCTAGGTGAATTTCTCCAAATATTTATTCCTTTTTATCAGTAATAAAATGCTCTAGAAAACAAATAAAGATCGTTTCTCTGCTGATTTTTATATGTGACAAGGTTTAAAAACACAAAGTAACAGATTTTCTTTGTAATAGTATAAGCTATAAACCTTAAAAAAAAAAAAAAGCCCTCTAAAAATAGCACAGCTGAGTTGCTATCTTCCTTACCATTGCATTTGTGCATGATGTTAGGGAAATTTTAATTACTCATCAGGTGCACTGGTTTCAGCTTAATTGTATGCAGTGTATTTAATTATCCACCAGATACTATTGGAGTTTCACCAAGTCCAAACTGTGCATGCATCATACCTACTACTACCCATTTTCAAATACCAAGTAGAAAAGCTCTAAGTGAGCAATACACTAAACAAATAAATAAACACTCAGAAAACATTTCTTAAGCATCTATTATAGAAAAAGCATCCCAGGAAATAATTGGATGGAAAATGAGAAACGTTTTTGTTTCTTGGTTTTTATCTTTCTAGTGTGTAGTATGTTGTTTGACCAGTTTTCAGTCAATAAATTTACTAAGCTAAAGAATTAAAAGAATGTATTGAGTTTGTTATCAGGGTTGTAACACACACTCTTACAAGAAAATCTCGAAAATGCACACGGGAACAATGGATGGCAAATTTACTAATTCAGAAATTGCTTAAGATAAGTTCTAATAAAAAATAAAAGTCCAAAAAACAAAGATGGCTGCTTGTGTTATTTAATTTTTCTTTTTAAAGATTTTTCACTGAGTATAAATATAGTTAGGAGTTTTCTGACAGGCAATGCTTAATTCACCCATTTTTGTGTGTGTGTTTTAATGATGGAATAAAACATAGGAGTTGTGTATACTAAGACATATTCTATAAAATAAAAATCAGAACCATGATTTAAAAAGAGTTTTGATGGCAAAGATTATGGTGCTAAGAAATGCAATTAAAATTAAGTATGGATCAAGGTTTGGTACCATATTTCAGTCAAAAAACAAATGGTATGTACAGGACTGCCTACCAAGGGTTTTAGTTCACTGCAATCTACATCATTTCACAAATATAGTGGCCGTCATAAAGTCAAGGTAGTCTAGGCTGGCTAGTAGAAGTCTGGGATTCATAATTACTGAAGCTCTACTTCTGGAATCCTATCTTGACCATGTGTTTGTTTTTGAAGCTAATTTGAAAACTTGGATATTGTCAGATAAAGGTATGCAGGAGGTTAGAAATCTAAAGTCCTCTGTATTATAGGAATGAAACAACCTGCAGCTTTGGAGAGGGGAAAAAAAAACCACCCTGAAAACTACAATCATTAGGGGAGTTTCCCGAGGTGAAATTTGAAACTTGTCCCAGGGAGGGCAAGGAGAAACTGAAGAAAGAGGCAGACCACTCCAGATTAGCTGGTGGCTGTTTAATAAGCAAGGAAATTTACATACAAGGCTCTTTCTGATCAGGGCAACACGAAGTAGATCTCTGCACAGCCCTGCCAGAATCTTAAAAAGACTTTATAGAGAGCCCTTAAGCGGGCTTTATCTTCCGATGGTTTTCAACAACACCTTACTGTCTCAAGGCTATGGCCTTGGGACTGGCTGCTGGTGTGAGAAGAGAAGGTGGGAGGAACGTTCTAAGGACAGCAGAAAGGGTCCAGCTCTGGGGTCGACCGGCAGTCACGTCCTCTCCATGACCTCCTCCTAAAGAGATCCTCATGTATTTAAAGGATTGACCCATGAGAAAGAAGGAACTACTGTTCTGCGAGCACTACTAGGACCAAGGGGAAGAGGTTGGGGAAGCAGTTTTCTGCAGAAGGTACAAACAGTTTTGCAGTAATGAAAAAAATCACCAATTGAGATGGGTCTTCTTGTGAGAAAATGCTTTCAATTATGTAGTACAGGCAATTCTTATTACACTAAATATATGGACTGAATGTCCTCTGATGTTCCTTTAAATCTAGGAATCTGTGATTAGTTTGCCTAAACACTGGATTGTTTGGTTAACATTTAAGTACATTGTGAACAATTCTTTTGAATTTATCTTTTGTCAGAAAATTCAAAATCTTGTACCTTATCTTTTTTCTTCCAAACAACCATAGATGATAGTATTTTTAATATAAGTTGGAATGATGGTTAATTAAAGAAAAACCCTTGATAATTATTCGAAGTTAAAAATTGTGCTACATTTCACAACAATCTTTCAGGCTCTAGATGTTCATTATGTAACTGTTTCTCACATTTAAATGTGTTCTAGTATGATTTTTAGAGTGCCTTTTACAGCTTCATGTTTCAACTTGAGCAAAAAGATGTCTTTGCATACTCCATGTCCTGAAGTCTGCACACTTATATTTGTTGCAGAATATTGCATTTTTCATCAGTCTTAACAAACATAACTGCATACAGTGTTGATCAAAATCTTGACAGTGATCTTTGCCTGACACACATGAATTTGCACAACCACAATTTTCATGGTAGTGTATTGTATCACTGGTAGACAGCGATAGTCACACAGCTATAGAATAGATAGGAGAACATATTCATTTAGGGGTTTCTGTCTTGGTTAGCTGTTTGATGCTTCATTGATATCAAATTGTAATATTTGGATTGTGTAAAATTTTCACGGAGTTGGTAATTTCATTTGCTAGTCAATTAAAATTTCTCTGAGAAATATGCTTCAGGGGGGGATCATGCACCTTTGTAACCACTGAGTATGCTGGACCTGGTTGGGCCATTGGAGTTGGCTGAAGAAAATCCTTTTTTGCCAGGGTGGCGTATTTCTGGAATTAAAACGTAGAGATCACTGTACTTGAGTGGCAGCACTTTGGGAATCCTTCAGAACTATTTGGCTGTCAGCATTTTAAACTCATAGTAGCATACCAATCCTCAGGGAAATGCAATATCAAAAGGGAAAACAAGCAGAGATGTCGAGGGGAGAATATTCTTGCCAAGAGTGTATTATTTGTTTCTAGTAGTTAGTGTTCTTTTCGATTCGGTTAGGCCCTAGAGGAAATGGAAAGAATTTCCTTAGGTTTGGTATTTTTGCAAGATGACCTGCTGATTTATGTGAATCAGATTTCATTCTAAAGTGATCTTAGAACCCTCAGATCATTTTCAAGATTCTATGTTTAAAATGCTAGCTGGGCATCTCTAGGTCCCCGAGGAAATCAAAAATGGTAAAAATTATTAATGAAACGATTTATTTGTTATTTATAGGATTTTGTTAAAGTTTTCCCACTTTTATAAATTTTATGGATTACTCTTTAATAATTTCTCATGCATAAGATATTGTAGAAAATATATGAAGCAGGTGGAAAGAGAGACAATAGGTAGTAAAAAAAAGATAATCTATAATTTATTTATTTATTTTTTTTTTACTTCTGAATTTCTCCTTTAGGAATGTACTTGTGAAGTAATGTTTTATTTAAGATTCTGTGCAGAAAATAATTGCTTTTAAAATCTTTTCTACTTCTCACCTAGCGCACATATGACTTCTTGTTTTTTTCTATTTGGAGAACAAGTTTACAGCTAGCAAAAGTAGGCTGGCTGAAATTTTTTAAAATATCTTTTCAATTGTGAGGTGTTTTATTTTATTTTATTTTATTTCTTTTTACATCTTTATTGGAGTATAATTGCTTTACAACGGTGTATTAGTTTCTGTTTTATAACAAAGTGAATCAGTTATACATATACATATGTTCCCATATCTCTTCCCTCTTGTGTCTCCCTCCCTCCCACCCTCCCTATCTCACCCCTCTAGGTGGTCACAAAGCACCAAGTTGATCTCCCTGTGCTATGTGGCTGCTTCCCACTAGCTATCTATTTTACGTTTGGTAGTGTATATATGTCCATGCCACTCTCTCACTTTGTCACAGCTTACCCTTCCCTCTCCCCATATCCTCAATTCCACTCTCTAGGTCTGTGTCTTTTTTCCCGTCTTACCCCTAGGTTCTTCATGACATTTTTTTTTCTTAGATTCCGTATATACGTGATAGCATATGATATTTGTCTTTCACTTTCTGACTTATTTCACTCCATTCATAAGATGATGGACACTTAGGTTGTTTCCATCTGCGGGCTATTGTAAATAGAGCTGCAATGAACATTTTGGTACATGACTCTTTTTGAATTTTGGTTTTCTCAGGGTATATGCCCAGTAGTGGGATTGCTGTGTCATATGGTAGTTCTATTTGTAGTTTTTAAGGAACCTCCGTACTGTTCTCCATAGTGGCTGTACCAATTCACATTCCCACCAACAGTGCAAGAGTGTTCCCTTTTCTCCTTACCCTCTCCAGCACTTATTGTTTCTAGATTTTTTGATGATGGCCATTCTGACTGGTGTGAGATGATATCTCATGGTAGTTTTGATTTGCATTTCTGTAATGATTAAGGATGTTGAGCATTCTTTCATGTGTTTGTTGGCACTCTGTATATCTTCTTTGGAGAAATGTCTATTTAGGTCTTCTGCCCATTTTTGGATTGGGTTGTTTGGTTTTATTGTTATGCAGCTGCATGAGCTGCTTGTAAATTTTGGAGTTTAATACTTTGTCAGTTGCTTCATTGGCAAATATTTTCTCCCATATTGAGGGTTGTCTTTTATTCTGGTTTATGGTTTGCTTTCCTATGCAAAACCTTTGAAGTTTCATTAGGTCCCATTTGTTTATTTTTGTTTTTATTTCCATTTGTCTAGGAGGTGGGTCAAAAAGGATCTTGCTGTGATTTATGTCATAGAATGTTCTGCCTATGTTTTCCTCTACGAGTTTGATAGTTTCTGACCTTACATTTACATCTCTAATTCATTTTGAGTTTATTTTTGTGTGTGGTGTTAGGGAGTGTTCTAAGCTCATACGTTTACAAGTTTGAAAGTACCTGTGCATTTTTCCCAGCACCACTTATTGAAGGGGCTGTCCTTTCTGCACTGTACATTCCTCCCTCCTTTATCAAAGATAAGGACCCATCCCATACCCATAACCCATACATGTATGGGTTTATCTCTGGGCTTTCTATCTTGTTCCATTGATCTATATTTCTCTTTTTGTGCCAGTACCATACTGTCTTGATTACTGTAGCTTTATAGTATAGTCTTAAGTCAGGTAGCCTGATTCCTGCAGCTCCGTTTCTCGTTCTCAAGATTGCTTTGTCTATTCGGGGTCTTTTGTGTTTCCATACAAATTGTGAAATTTTTTGTTCTAGATCTGTGAAGAATTACAGTGGTAGTTTGATAGGGATTGCATTGAATCTACAGATTGCTTTGTGTAGTATAGTCATTTTCACAATGTTGATTTTTCCTATCCAAGAACGTGGTATATCTCTCCATCTATTTGTATCATCTTTAATTTCTTTCATCAGTGTCTTATAATTTTCTGCATACTGGTCTTTTGTCTCCTTAGGTAGGTTTATTCCTAGATATTTTATTCTTTTTGTTGCAATGGTAAATTGGAGTGTTTTCTTGATTTCACTTTCAGATTTTTCATCATTAGAGTATAGGAATGCCAGAGATTTCTGTGCATTAATTTTGTATCCTGCTACTTTACCAAATTCATTGATTAGCTCCAGTAGTTTTCTGGTAGCATCTTTAGGATTCTCTATGTATAGTATCATGTCATCTGCAAACAGTGACAGCTTTACTTCTTCTTTTCTGATTTGGATTCCTTTTATTTCCTTTTCTTCTCTGATTTCTGTGGCTAAAACTTCCAAAATTATGTTGAGTAAGAGTGGTGAGAGTGGGCAAACTTGTCTTGTTCCTGATCTTAGTGGAAATGGTTTCAGTTTTTCACAATTGAGGATGATGTTGACTATGGGTTTGTCATATATGGCCTTTATTATGTTGAGGAAAGTTCCCTCTATGACTACTTTCTGGGGGTTTTTATCCTAAATGGCTGTTGAATTTTGTCGAAAACTTTCCTTGCATCTATTGAGATGACCATATGGTTTTTCTCCTTCAGTTTGTTGATATGGTGTATCACATTGATTGATTTACATATATTGAAGAATGCTTGCATTCGTGGAATAAACCCCACTTGATCATGATGTATGATCCTTTAAATGTGCTGTTGAATTCTGTTTGCTAGTATTTTATTGAGGAAATTTGGATCTATGTTCATCAGTGATATTGGACCGTAGTTCTCTTTTTTTGTGACATCCTTGTCTGGTTTTGGTATCAGGGTGATTGTGGCCTCGTTGAATGAGTTTGGGAGTGGACCTCCCTCTGCTATATTTTGGAAGAGTTTGAGAAGGATAGGTGTTAGCTCTTCTGTAAATGTTTGATAAAATTTGCCTGTGAAGCCATCTGGTCCTGGGCTTTTGTTTGTTGGAAGATTTTTAATCACAGTTTCAATTTCAGTGTTTGTGATTGGTCTGTTCATATTTTCTTTTTCTTCCTGATTCAGACTTGGCAGGTTGTGCATTTTTAAGAATTTTTCCATTTCTTTTAGGTTGTCCATTTTATTGGCATAGAGTTGCTTGCAGTAATCTCTCATGATCTTTTGTATTTCTGCAGTGTCAGTTGTTACTTCTCAGTTTTTATTTCTAATTCTATTGATTTGAGTCTTCTCCCGTTTTTTCTTGATGAGTCTGGCTAATGGTTTATCAATTTTGTTTATCTTCTCAAAGAACCAGCTTTTAATTTTATTGATCTTTGCTATCATTTCCTTCATTTCTTTTTCATTTCTTTCTGATTTGATCTTTATGATTTCTTTCCTTCTGCTAACTTTGGGATATTTTGTTCTTCTTTCTCTAATTGCTTTAGGTGTAAGGTTAGGTTGTTTATTCGAGATGTTTCCTGTTTCTTAAGGTAGGATTGTATTGCTATAAACTTCCCTCTTAGAACTGCTTTTGCTGCATCCCATAAGTTTTGGCTCATCGTGTCTCCATTGTCATTTGTTTCTAGGTATTTTTTTAATTTCCTTTTTGATTTCCTCAGTGGTCACTTTGCTATTAAGTAGTGTATTTTTTAGCCTCCAAGAGTTTGTATTTTTTACAGATCTTTTTCTGTAATTGATATCAAGTCTCATAGCATTGTGTTTGGAAAAGATACTTGATACAATTTCAAATTTCTTAAATTTACCAAGGCTTGATTTGTGACCCAAGATATGAGCTAACCCAGAGAATGTTCCATGAGCACTTGAGAAAAATGTGTATTCTGTTGTTTTTGGATGGAATGTCCTATAAATATCAATTAAGTCCATCTTGTTTAATGTATCATTTAAAGCTTGTGTTTCCTTATTTATTTTCATTTTTGATGACCTGTCCATTGGTGAAAGTGGAGTGTTAAAATCCCCTACTATGAATGCATAACTCTCGATTTCTCCTTTTATGGCTGTTAGTATTTGCCTTATGTATTGAGGTGCTCCTATGTTGGGTGCATAACTATTTACAATTGTTATATCTTCTTCTTGGATCAATCCCTTGATCATTATGTAGTGTCCTTCTTTGTCTCTTCTAATAGTCTTTATTTTAAAGTATATTTTGTCTGATATGAGAATTGCCACTCCAGCTTTCTTGTGATTTCCATTTGCATGCAATATCTTTTTCCATCCCCTTACTTTCAGTCTGTATGTGTCTCTAGGTCTGAAGTGGATCTCTTGTAGACAGCAAATATAGTCTTATTTTCATATCCATTCAGCCAATCTGTGTCTTTTGGTTGGAGCATTTAATCCATTCACGTTTAAGGTAATTATCGATATGTATGTTCCTATTCCCATTTTCTTAATTGTTTTGGGTTCATTATTGTAGGTCTTTTCCTTTGCTTGTGTTTCTTGCCTAGAGAAGTTCCTTTACCAGTTGTCATAGAGCTGATTTGGTGGTGCTGAATTCTCTCAGCTTTTGCTTGTCTGTAAAGGTTTTAATTTCTCTGTTGAATCTGTATGAGAGCCTTGCTGGGTAGAGTAATCTTGGTTGCAGGTTTTTCTCCTTCATCACTTTAAATATGTCCTGCCAGTTCCTTCTAGCTTGCAGAGTTTCTGCTGAAAGTTCAGCTGTTAACCTTATGTGGATTCCCTTGTGTTATTTGTTGTTTTTCCCTTGCTGCGGTTAATATGTTTTCTTTGTATTTTTTTTTTTTTTGACGGTTTGATTAATATGTGTCTTTGCATATTTCTCCTTGGATTTACCCTGTATGGGACTCTCTGTGCTTCCTGGACTTGATTAACTATTTCCTTTCTCATATTAAGGAAGTTTACAACTATAATCTCTTCAAATATTTTCTCAGTCCCTCTCTTTTTCTCTTCTTCTTCTGGTACGCCCATAATTCAAATGTTGGTGCATTTAATGTTGTCCCAGAGGTCTGTGAGACTGTCTTCAGTTCTTTTCATTCTTTATTCTTTATTCTGCTCTGAAGTAGTTATTTCCACTATTTTCCCTTCCAGATCTCTTATCTGTTCTTCTGCCTCAGTTATTTTGCTATTGATCCCTTCTAGAGTAATTTTAATTTCATTTATTGTGTTGTTCATCATTGTTTGTTTCATCTTTAGTTCTTCTAGGTCCTTGTTAACTGATTCTTGCATTTTGTCTATTCTATTTCCAAGATTTTGGATCATCTTTACTATTATTATTCTGAATTCCTTTTCAGGTAGACTGCCTATTTCCTCTTCATTTATTAGGTCTGGTGGGTTTTTAACTTTCTCCTTCACCTACTGTGTATTTTTCTGTCTTCTCATTTTGCTTATCTTATTGTGTTTGGGGTCTCCTTTTTGCAGGCTGCAGGTTCCTAGTTCTCGTTGTTTTTGGTGTCTGTCCCCAGTGGCTAAGGTTGGTTCAGTGGGTTGTGTAGGCTTCCTGGTGGAGGGGACTAGTGCCTGTGTTCTGGTGGATGAGACTGGATCTTGTCTTGCTGGTGGGCAGTTCCATGTCTGGTACTGTGTTTTGTGGTGTCTGTGGACTTATTATGATTTTGGGTGGCCTCTCTGCTAATGGGTGGGGTTGTGTTCCTGTCTTGCTAGTTGTTTGGCATAGTTTGTCCAGCACTGTAGCTTGCTGGTCATTGAGTGAAGCTGGGGGCTGGTGTTGAGATGGAGATCTCTGGGAGATTTTCGCTGTTTGATATTATGTGGAGCTGGGAGGTCTCTTGTGGACCAGTGTCCTGAAGTTGGCTCTCCCACCTCAGAGGCACAATACTAACTCCTGGCTGCACCACCAGAGCCTTTCATCCACACATCTCAGAGGAAAAGGGAGAAAATTAGAAAGAAATAATTAGTAGAAGTAGAAAGTAAGAGAGAAAGAAAGGAAGAAAGAATGAAAAAAGAAGGGAGGGAGGGAGGGAGGGATGAAGGAAGAAAAAGCGAAAGAAAGAAGATAAAGTAAAATAAAATAAAGTAAGATAAAATATAATAAAGTTATTAAAATAAAAGAAAATAATTATTAAGAGAAAAAAAAAAAAGGATGGCTAGAACCCTGGGACAAATGGTGGAAGCAAAGCTATACAGACAAAATCTCACACAGAAGCATACACATGCACACTCACAAAAAGAGGAAAAGGGGAAAAAATAATAAATCTTGCTCTCAAAGTCCACCTCCTCAGTTTGGGATGATTTGTTGTCTATTCATGTATTCCACAGATGCAGGGTACATCAAGTTGATTGTGGAGATTTAATCTGCTGCCCCTGAGGCTGCTGGGAGAGATTTCCCTTTCTCTTCTTTGTTTGCACAGCTCCTAGGGCTCAGCTCTGGATTTGGCCCCGACTTTGCGTGTAGGTCACCGGAGAGCAACTGTTCTTTGCTCAGAGAGGACGGGGTTAAAGGAGATGGTGATTTGGGGGCTCTGGCTCACTCAGGCCCGGGGGAGGGAGGGGTACGGAGTGCAGGGTGAGCCTGCGGGCGGCAGAGGCAGCACGACGTTGCACCAGCCTGAGGTGCACCGTGCGTTCTTCCAGGGAAGGTGTCCCTGGATCCCAGGACCCTGGCAGTGGCGGGCTGCACAGGCTCCCCGGAAGGGAGGTGTGGATAGTGTCCTGTGCACACACACAGGCTACTTGGTGGCGGCAGCAGCAGCCTTAGCATCTCATGCCCGTCTCTGGGGTTCACGCTGTTAACCGCGGCTCACGCCCATCTCTGGAGCTCCTTTAAGCAGCACTCTTAATCCCCTCTCCTCACGCACCAGGAAACAAAGAGGGAAGAAAAAGTCTCTTGCCTCTTCAGCAGGTCCAGACTTTTCCCCGGACTCCCTCCTGGCTAGCCGTGGTGCACTAACCCCCTGCAGGCTGTGCTCACGCCGCCAACCCCAGTCCTCTCCCTGCACTCTGACAGAAGCCCAAGCCTCAGCTCCCAGCCCCGCCCGCCCCGGCGGGTCAGCAGACAAGCCTCTCGGGCTGGTGAGTGCCGGTTGGCACCAATCCTCTGTGTGGGGATCTCTTCGCTTTGCCCTCCGCACCCCTGTGGCCGTGCTGTCCTCTGCGGCCCCAAAGCATCCTCCCTCCGAAGTATCCCCCCAGCACTCTCCGCCCGTGAAGAGGCGTCTAGTGTGTGGAAACCTTTCCTCCTTCACAGCTCCCTCCCACTGGTGCAGGTCCTGTCCCTATTCTTTGTCTGTGTTTATTCTTTTTTCTTTTGCCCTACCCAGGTACGTGGGGAGTTTCTTGCCTTTTGGGAGGTCTGAGGTCTTCTGCCAGCATTCAGTAGGTGTTCTGTAGGAGTTATTCCACGTGTAGATGTATTTCTGATGTATCTGTGGGGAGGAAGGTGATCTCTGTGTCTTACTCTTCCGCCATCTTCCCTGCCGTCATCTATTGTTTTCACATTGGAGGAATCTGCAACCATTTCAGTCTCTGAAAATGTGTAAGAATAGTATTTTAATGCTATATTGGGTAAGTGGGAACTAGAATAAATATTTCATAAATTATTCAATATATATCTGACATGTAGAAATACTATTATAAATTATATATTTAATATTGCATATCATATGTATAACTAATATGTATATTATATAATTTGGGAAGAAAATTCTGAAAAAGTAAAATGAATCCTATAAGTGGCCAAATAAAGCAAGGTGAAAATATTGAAAATTTTCAAAAATAAATACTTTCTGGGTACTTGCTTAATACCAGCCACTGAGCTAGACATTAGTTTTAGAAAAGTGCATAAAATTAATACACCCACTTCACTCAGGAAGGTTTCAATCTGAAGATAAAATGACATATAGCAAAGCAAATATGAAAATATTTGGTGCATTCTATGATTGCAAGCATTAGAGTGTATAACAAGAGCACTCAATAAGAACATCTGAACCACGGGATAAGGTGAAACGGTAGTCACTGAACACATTTTTGAAACACTAACACTAAACTGTGACATAAAAATCAATGTCAGGGTGAGCATGAAGTCTATATAACTTGTGGCTGAACAATGAGCTTTGTTGAGGGGGATGTGAGATGACAAAGAATGGCTAAAGGACTCAGATCCCATAGAATCTGAGGAGCTGGATCTGTAATGGTTTCTCTTCTCAAGTACCTAAATGTGCTTCTTTACTAAAGGGAGAAGCTCACTATATCTTCCCTATGTCCTGTGATTGTGCCCCCAATATTGATTTCTCCTAAAAACTTCAAGCAGATATTTCAAGTCTCTGTTTTCAAAAAGAAATGGTATCTGCAAACTAAATTAGTATGCTATTACATCATCCCTTTTACTGTTGAAAATATTGAACAACAGTATGGCTTTCATGAGATCTATGAAACATTCTTAACCTTTCTGGACCAGTTAAAGAAATAACAATAGTGATGGGCTGACAAAGCAATAGAAACAAATGCCATAATGTGGTTTTATGGAAACATGTGCAATATATGTTATCATTGGCCTATTAGCCAGTATT
Organism: Grampus griseus; assembly: GCF_964374135.1. Taxonomy (NCBI): domain Eukaryota; kingdom Metazoa; phylum Chordata; class Mammalia; order Artiodactyla; family Delphinidae; genus Grampus; species Grampus griseus. The sequence continues at coordinate 122,205,988 of NC_138998.1, read as the reverse complement.
CCAAAAATCTCACACAGCATTTTTATCTAAGCAATGCTGTATAAATACAAATCATGTTGTTTTGCTTTCATCTTTTTTATAGGACTTGCAAAATATGCTAAATCTTAGTACTGGTATTATAGAAATATATATATATATATATATATATATACATATATATATACACATACATATATATATATATACATACATATATATTCTTTACATGCAGAATTAAAAGAAAACCTATGACTTACTTTCCAGTCTTTGATAACCATGAGTTCACTTGCTTCTGGGACTCCAACCAGGAGGATGGTGATGTTCAAATAACGTTGTGTCCCTGTTGTGATATTTATTATTCAATTAATTTTTTTATGCTTTCATCTCCTATGGGCAGGAGTAGTAAGAAATCCCTTAATTACTTTCTATTTCATATAGAGCTGCTTTGGGTAATCTTAGAAAACAAATTCAATTAGAAACTTAAAAAAAATAAATAACTAGATTCTACCTATGCTCTTTAATCACTGCTGAGAATATGGGTCAGCAAAACACTAGCGATAATGAAATTATTTAAGACTTTGTATCAGATTCTTTAATGATTTCTAAGGTTTTATTTTTATGTATGTAGTTTAAGGCTATGATAATGAAATTTTGAATTTCTTCCAATGGGTTTAATTGCTATGACATTTCTTAGGTAACCTGATCCATTCCTGATGCCAATGATTACAGACACAGGTTAATTAGAATTTTTCCTCTTTAAAAATGAAAACATTTTGATAATAAGAATGGATTGTATATTGACTTTATGTATCTGATCAGATCTTTATGAAGTTCATTTGATGAAGTTATTGATATGATGTATATTAGGTCATAAATGCTTAGTCCCATCATTTTAAGTGCTTTAATATTAGGTTTAGTCATTCATTTTATAATATACGTATAAAGGTTACTCAGGTTTGTATATTTGAAATAATTCACAGTACTCCTCAGAGCATACTCACATAAGGATTTAATGAAGGCAAATAAGGCAATGCAGCAAGAGGAGAGTTCAGGCAAATTTGAGGAGGTCCAAGAGACTTGTAGGCACAACTCCTCTGGGGCCTTCTTATTCTCACAAGGACTCGAATCTTCAAATTGAACCAACAACATCTTTGTGATGAGTTTGCCTTAGAGACAGCTCGAAGAGGCAGATGTTCCCTGTAGGGGCCTATATGCCCCTCTAGTCATGGAGCTTAGACAGGCTAGAAAGTTAAAGCATAAATGGTAGTTTGTTGGGACTTCCCAAGAATATCTATCCTCAGACTCAATGATTTATTAGAAGAACTCACAGGACTCAAGGAAGGTATTATACTCATACAGTAAATACAGTATTAGTACAGTATAATTATACAGATTAAAATAAGTAAAGGGAAAAGGCACATGGGGCAAAGTTTTGGGGAAACCAGACGCAACTTCTAGTCATCCTCTCCCAGTGGAACTGCTCAGGTGTGCTTATTTCTCCTAGCAATGATACGTGGTAACATGTGTAAAATGTTCTTAACCAGGAAAACTGATCTGAGTGTGGGTGTCCACCATATTAATTGGGGGTCAATCACTTATGCATGCTTGACCTCAGCTGGTTAGACTCTAGCCACCAGAACAACAAAAAAGAAACAAAAAAAGAGCATTCACCATGGATAATGTTGTTAGCATAAACTATAAACTAGCTGGTCAAATTAGTGCCCTGTGCCCAAAGGCCACAGGCAACAAAATGAAACACACTTATCAGGCAAAATATTTCAAGGGCTCAGAGCTCATCTTTCAGAAGTCAAGTAAAGGCCAGAAGCAGAGACAGGCCTTTCGTGGGAATGTGTAGGGTTTGAGCAAACCAGGCCTGCTGAGTTAAATTTTTCCACACAAATGTTCTTCAACAAATAATTTTCAAGGTAAAATAAAGAACTAGAGGAGGAATTGATATATTAAAAACAACTTAAAGACAAATCAACCTACTTGAATGTATGGGTTTTCTTTGAAGCATTTTACAAACAAATAACCAACAATTGCTGTGTGTGTGTGTTTTAAATGAATAAAACTCAAAGAAATTTGACACTAAGAATAGAATGAGCTTCAATTTCTTAGACATACAATGTAAATATGATACAGAATCTTTTCTCAATTTGTTCAGGGAATTATTAATAGCTTATATTATGGCACATTTCACATGGAGTTGGCATTTTTTAAGCCGTTGATATTAATTGAAAACTGATCAGCACTGAGCTGATCTCCCTGTGCTATTCGGCTGCTTCCCACTAGCTATCTGTTTTACATTGGTAGAGAATATATGTCCATGCCACTCTCTCACTTCATCCCAGCTTACCCTTCCCCCTCCCTGTGTCCTCAAGTCCATTCTCTATGTCTGCGTCTTTATTCCTGTCCTGCCCCTAGGTTCATGAGAACCATTTTTTTTTTAAGATTCCATATATATGTGTTAGCATACAGTATTTGCTTTTTTTCTTTTGACTTACTTCACTCTGTATGACAGACTCTAGGACCATCCACCTCACTACAAATAACTCAGTTTTGTTTCCTTTTATGGCTGAGTAATATTCCACTGCATATTTGTGCCACATCTTCTTTATCCATTCATCTGTCATTGGACACCTAGTTTGCTTCCATGTCCTGGCTATCCTTTTATATAAACTTCAGGAGATGACATATGTAAAAGTTGTTTTCCAATTATAGTGCCAGCAGCATCAGACAAAAATTCTTTCAGCACCTACAGTACAGACAAACTCATTATGTCCTACCTTATTTCTTTTGGGTTATATAACTGTACACTAAAATAAAGTACAAAGTATTTTGCAACTCAGTATTTTCTAATTTGCTTGGCAAAGTTTATTAAGTACATTTGAATGCCATGAATCTTATAGTTCTTCCTAGTTAGCTAGTCTCAGTAAGTATAAATTTGTATTTATAGTGTAAGAAAAAAAAATCTAACTGTAACTCTCAAATCATATAGAGCTAGGTAATAATTTGAAATGCAATCATCACATCGAATGTATCCCCAAAGTAAATTACCTTAATTAAACATTTTATTAATACAATTATTTTTTAACATCTTTATTGGAGTGTAATTGCTTTACAATGGTGCATTAGTTTCTGCTTTATAACAAAGTGAATCAGCTATACATATACATATACCCCATATCTCCTCCCTCTTGCATCTCCCTCCCACCCTCCCTATCCCACCTCTCTAGGTGGTCACAAAGCACCGAGCTGATCTCCCTGTGCTGTGCTATGCGGCTGCTTCCCACTAGCTATCTGTTTTACATTGGGTAGTGTATATATGTCTATGCCACTCTCTCACTTCATCCCAGCTTCCCCTTCCCCTTCCCCATGTCCTCAAGTCCATTCTGTATGTCTGCATCTTTATTCCTGTCCTGCTTCTAGGAGCACAATTATTTTTACTTTTAAGACAGAGTTCTTTTGCTCTATTTTAGCTATTAGTCTCTGATTTTGACAAATACAAGTATTGAACACTGGTACTTAAAAGTACCTAGCTTAAAGAGCTTTCTAGGAAAAAGAAAATACTTAGATAATGAATAACAATTTCTTGGAATGAATGTGCTTTATGCTTCTCCTTTCCTTTTCTCTATCTTCTTATCTTATTATTGTAAAAAAAAACATGTTTAAATTTTTGAGAGGCTATACCAAAATATCAGAGAGAAAGAAACTGATAGATGAAATAAGTAGCAATCATTTTCTACTGTTAGGGGATTTTTTTTTTCAGAGTTAAAAGGTAATTAATAATGTGGTTACAACAAACTATAATTTGTAATCATTGATATGCTTTGTTTATTTTAGCTTCATATTTACACAAATGCAAAGTAAAATATAAAGAATATGTTTTTGACAATGTCTTTATCTATAATTTTCAATTATTTTTCTGGCTTGATGAGTTGACAAACCAAAGTGAGATTGTCAGATTGTAGCTAATACAGACAGGGTTATGTCTGCAAATATGTTAATTAGACACCCACAGATTTCTAGGTTGCATGTAACAAGTTAATTAGATACATTGTTCAAATAGTATATAATCTTACACAGATTATACACAGATTATGAAAGTACTGAATATCTCCAGTTTAAAGAAAATAAAATGTAAGCTAAGTGATATACCCAGGGATATTTTAATGGATACTACAAATTTAATGGATATTACAGATGGATATTACATATCCCAAATCACTAATTGGCATACAGATAATGTTTTGAAATTTTGTCAGAAATTCATGAGAAGTTTTTTAAATTTGGAAGTAGAATTTTCTTTTTCTGATTTTACCTTCACAGTCTCATGACTGCATACACTCCAAAATCCTTTTTTCAATGTGATGACTCACAGAGAATTTTTTATATGACTAAGGTGATATTCCAAGGAAGCCATTTCATTAGGAGGTTTAGTAGGAAAAATAAAAGATAAAACAATCTATACTTCCATGAAGGTACATAAAGTATGTCCCCAGAATAAAGAAAGGCTACTGGAGGACTTACTTTGTTACTTGTACCTATTTAAGACTACTCAATTATCTTAATTATCTACTTCTGATCAGAATCACAGATTACATGTGATATGAAAACTATCTCTTATCAGTCAAGCCACTGAGCAAGTTGTAGAATATCAAGTAACAAATACAAAAAAAAAACACCTATTTTTATGGATAGTTGTATACTGTATATATTGATATATACAACTAAGTGTGTGCATGATTGCTATACAGATGTACATCTAACTCTCTATGTGAAAAGAAAATTTGTTTTCTGATATGCAAGGGAAGAGTACAACTGTAGTGTAACCTCACAATTTTCTCTTTTTTTTTTTCTTAGTTTGCCTGGTAATTTTAAAAACTGGAAAATGATGTTCTTGGTATAAACAACATGAGGAAGTTAGCATCTCACCAATTAGGATCTCATCAATTAGGTTCTCACAGTATCACTGTGACCTGTTCTATTTTGAGAGATAATCAGTTCTCTCCTAATATAGTGCTTGTATATCTAAGGAAAATTACATGGGTGAACCTTTATTTCTCATTCAGAAATAACCTTCAGATCATAAATATGATTAATGATGCTTAATAATTATACTTTTGTTTTGAATGAATAAAAATAAATATCTAAAATTTAATATCCACAGCCTTTAAATTACTCTATTTCTTGCTCTAGGAACAAAACATACACTGTGAAATGTACTTATTATTATATAAATATACAACTGTAAAGTGCCATGCATTGGACTTAATTTAGTGAACTTGCTACAGAAAGAATTATTTATGTAAAATTTTTAAAAATTTGGGTCCTTGTGCTATAGAAACATATAGGGGCATGGCTTAAACATTTGAAAAAATTAGGCAATATGACCAAGTTATTTAGCTAATGTCTCTATTTCTCTGAATAATTTTCCATTAGGAAACAGATTATTTCCATGGTTATAATTAATCTTGATATGTAATAGAATGTAATCAAAATATTGTAGTAGTTACTTAGATTATTTTATCATTATAATTGTGTTTTAAGGGAAGTCTTGACTAAACATCTGGGGAGAATCCTAACTGTTTGCTAAGATCTTAATTTATGTCTTGATTTCATTTTTTAAGGCATAAGACTGCAATGCTCAAAACCGTAAGAGGCAGAAATTGTTTATTCAGTGCTTCCTTTAACTTTTTTCTCTATCCAGTAATGAACATTAATACTATATTACCCATATCAGTTTCAAATCTCTTTCAAAACAACTCAAAATATCCCTTTTTTGAGTTGCTTTTGAAGGATGAAGAGTCCTATTGATATTTTGCTTCCTGCAGCTTAGTATTGGAGATCTAGGAAAAACTTTTCAACTATTCAGGTTCAAGCTTTATTGATGCAATCTGATCATAGATTCTTCCTATCAAGAAGATTGACAATGATGAAAATAATTACATTTTACTTCTCTAATTGCAAAACAATGGGAAATTATGTTGATATAGGTGATATAAAGAAAGAAGAAAAGATAATATCTCATATATTGTTCCCCACTAAATTGGTATTTAGATAAAGTATATCTCGGCTCAAACCTTGCTGTCCCCTATTTAATAGTGAGATAATTTTTCCTGAAGAAGTAAGTATTGTCACATGTAAAAGAACAAGAAATCTTGACTTGAAAGACAAGATTTTTTTAGGGATGCTTTGGTATGCATTGCAGTAGTGTTAATTCATAATAAAGAAAAAAAGAAAAAAAATACTCATCCCCAAATTCTTCTCTTTACTGATTTTATTCCTTCTAATCTAGAATTGTGTGGGTCACTTTCAGAATATATACAATTGAGTAAAACCAAATAATTTTAAAAATTCCATTTGGTTTTCTGTGTATATGATTGTATTTCCTTGTGAATCACTTAAAATTATTATCTGGTGATGTGCGTGCCGAAAACTTCCAGGGTACATTAACCATATTTCAATATACAGACTATGTATTTAATGTTGAGTTTTTGGTAGAAGTATTGGACAGAGATAAAAAGTCTTTAATACATCATGTATATTTATAGGACAGAAATAGAAAAGAGATTATCTGATGTGAAGAGGGAAAATGTAGAACATACCTGGAGTACAGCAAAGAAATATAGAAATAATCCCAGAGAGTTTATATTTTACTGCTGAATAGGGGAAAGAGAAATATCCCTATCATAATTCAGTATTAACAAAGAAATATGTGAAAAAATAAAAATGTATAAATGTTATTAGTTTATAGGGACCAATAAACACAATAATGTGGCCAAAGACTAATTTTAATAGATGTGGTGGAGTAAATTTTCCTGTAGGATATAAGCAAAGCATTTTTGTTTTTTAGCTTACACATGTTTCACTATCTGGTGAAAAGTAAATATAGGACTACCTAGCAAACATAACATTCTCTATAGATGCAGTAAAGGGACATTATTTTCTCTTTTACAGTTTGAAGCATTTTATACAGAGGCAATCTATAGAGCTTTCCATCATATACTATGTGTAAACTGCTAGAGGTATATTTTATTTTTTTTTAAATCTTCTATGTATCTCCACTTGCCAAAAATATTCTGTTGTGATTTATTAAGTTTACAACTTTTTTCTGTCCAAATACATAGACATATTTAAATAGTGAATATGAATGAGGAAAGATATATTATTTGAAAATAATGATAGCATAACTTGCCTTGTACTTTGTGTCCTGTTTTTTTTTTTTTAATTTATTTTTTTCTTGTGCTGTCTATACTGGTTTTATTTATTTATTTTTCTAAATTTTTATTTTGTATTGGAGTATAGTTGATTAACAATGTTGTATTAGTTTCAGGTGTATGGCATATTGATTCATGTATACATGTATCTATTCTTTGTCAAATTCTTTTCCTATTTAGGTTGTTACAGAATATTGAGCAGAGTTATCTGTGCTATACAGTAGGGCCTTGTTGGTTATCTATTTTAAATGTTGCAATGTGTACATGTGAATCCCAAACTCCCAGTCTACCCCTCCCTCCCTTCCCCCCGGTAACCGTAAGTTTGTTCTTTAAGTCTGTGAGTCGGTTTCTGTTTTGTAAATAAGTTCATTTGTATCATTTTTTTTTAGATTCTGCATATAAGCAATATCATATGATATCTGTCTTTGTCTAACTTCCTTCAGTTAGTGTGATAATCTCCATGTCCATCCATTTTGCTGCAAATGGCATTATTTCATTATTTTTAATTGCTCAGTAATATTCCATTGTTTATATGTACCATATCTTCTTTATCAATTCCTCTGTTGATGGACATTTAGGTTGCTTCCATGTCTTGGCTATTGTAAACAGTGCTGCAGGGAACATTGGGTATATGTATACTTTTGAACCAAGTTTTTCTCCAGATATATGCCCAGGATTGGGATTGCTGGATCATATGGTAGCTCTACTTTTAGTTTTCTAAGGAATATCCATACTGTTCTCCATAGTGGCTGTACCAATTTACATTCCCACCAACAGTCTTTGAGAGTTCCCTTTCTCCACACCCTTTCCAGCATTTTTTTGTTTGTAGATTTTTGATGATGGCCATTCTGACTGGTATGAGGTGATATCTCATTATAGTTTTGATATGCATTTCTCTAATAATTAGTGATATTGAGCATCTTTTCACATGCCACTTGGCCATCTGTACATCTTCCTTGGAGAAATGTCTGTTTAGGTCTTCTGCCCATTTTTTAATTGAGTTGTTTGTTTTTATGGTATTGAGTCACATAAGCTGTTTCTAAATTTTGGAGACTAATCCTTTGTTGGTTACATCATTTGCAAATATTTTCTCCCATTCTGTGGGTTGTCTTTTCATTTGTTTTAAGGTTTCCTTTGCTGTGCAAAAGCTTCTGAGTTTAATTAGGTCCAACTTGTTTATTTTTGTTTTTATTTCCAATACTCTGGAAGATGAATTGAAAAAGATATTGCTGCAATTTATGTCAGAGGGTGTTCTGCCTATGTTTTCCTCTAAGAGTTTCATAGTATCTGGTCTTACATTTAGGTTTTTAATCCATTTTGAGTTTACTTTTGTATGTGGTGTTAAAGAGTGTTCTAATTTCATTTTTTTTTTACATGTAACTATTCAGTTTTCCCAGCACCATTTATTAAAGAGACTGTTTTCCTCCATTGTATAGTCATGCCTCCTTTCTCATAAATTAATTGACCATAGGTGCATGGGTTCATTTCTGGGCTTTCTATCCTGTTCCATCAATCTATATTTCTGTTTTTGTGCCAGTACCATATTGTCTTAATTACTGTAGCTTTGTAGTATAGTCTGAAGTCAGGGAGCCTGTTTCCTCCAGCTCCATTTTTCTTTCTTAAGATTGCTTTGGCTATTTGGGGTCTTTTTTGTCTCCATACAAATTTTAAGATTTTTTGTTCTAGTCCTGTGAAAAATGCCATTAGTAATTTCATAGGGATTGCATTGAATCCATAGATTGCCCTGGGCAGTATAGTCATTTTTAAAATATTGATTCTGCCAATCCAAGAACATGGTATATCTTTCCATCTGTTTTTGTCGCCTTCAATTTCTTTCATCAGGGTCTTATAGTTTTCAGATTACAAGTCTTTTGTCTCCTCAGGTAGGTTTATTCCTAGGTATTTTATCCTTTTTGATGTGATAGTGAACGGGATTGTTTCTTTAATTTATCTTTCGGATCTTTCGTTGTTAATGTATAGAAATACAACAGATTTGTGTGTATTAATTTTGTATCCTGCCACTTTACCAAATTCATTGATGAGCTCTAGTAGTTTTCTGGTAGCATCTTTAGGATTTTCTGTGTATAATATCATGTTGTCTGCAAACAGCGACAGTTTTATTTCTTCTTTTCCAATTTGGATTCTTTTTATTTCTTTTTCTTCTCTTATTGCTGTGGTTAGCACTTCCAAAACTGTGTGGAATAAAAGTGGCGAGAGTGCACATCCCTGTCTTGTTCCTGATCTTAGAGGAAATGCTTTCAGCTTTTCACCATTGAGTATGATGTTAGCTGTAGGTTTGTCATAGATGGCCCTTATTACATTGAGGTATGTTCCTTCTGTGCCCACTTTCTGGAGAGTTTTTATCATAAATTGGTGTTGAATTTTGTCAAAAGCTTTTTCTGCCTCTATTGAGATTATCATGTTTTTTTTTTACTCTTTAATTTGTTGATGTGGTGTATCACACTGATTGATTTGCAGATACTGAAAAATCCTTGCAAGCCTGGAATAAATCCCACTTGATCATGGTGTATGATCCTTTTAATGTATTGCTGGATTCAGATTGCTAGTATTTTGTTGTGGATTTTGGAATCTATGTTCATCAGTGATACTGGCCTGTAATTTTCTCTCTCTCTCTTTTTTTTTTTTTTTTGTATCTTTGTCTGGTTTTGGTATCAGGGTGATGGTGGCCTCATAGAATGAGTTTGAGAGTATTTCTTTCTCTGAAATCTTTTGGAATAGTTTCAAAGGGATAGGTGTTAACTCTTCTCTAAATTTTTGATAAAATTCGCCTTTTAAGCCATCTGGCCCTGAACTTTTGTTTGTTAGGAGGTTTTAAATCACAATTTCAATTTCAGTGCTTGTAATTGGTCTGTTCACATTTTCTATTTCTTCCTAGTTCAGTCTTGGGAGATTGTACCTTTGTAAGAATTTGTCCATTTCTTCCAGGTTCTCTATTTTATTGGCATATAGTTGCTTGTAGTAGTCTTTTATGATTCTTCCATTGTAACGTCTCCTTTTTCATTTCTAAGTTTATTGATTTGAGTTATTTCCTTTTTTTTCTTGATGAGTCTGGCTCAAGGTTTATCAATTTTGTTTATCTTCTCAAAGATCCAGCTTTTAGTTTCATTGATCTTTTCTATTGTTTTCTTCATTTCTATTTCATTTATTTCTGCTCTGATCATTATGAGTTATTTCCCTCTGCTAACTTTGGATTTTGTTTGTTCTTATTTCTCCGGTTGCTTTAGGTGCAGCGGTCCCCAACCTTTTTGGCACCAGGGACTGGTTTCATGGCAGACAATTTTTCCATGGACTGGGGTTGGGGGGATGGTTTCGGAATGATTCAAGTGCATTACATTTATTGTGCACTTTATTTCTATTGTTATTACATTGTAAAATATAATGAAATAATTATACAGCTTACCATAATGCAGAATCAGTGGGAGCCCTGAGCTTGTTTTCCTGCAACTAGATGGTCCCATCTGGGGGTGATGGGAGACAGTGACACCCAAATTGTGTTGCTTATGTCCAGTCTACTCTGTAATCTCATTTTGGTTGCTGTCACTGCAGAAAACCCTGCTTCACAAAGATAAGATGTTGGAAATGGAAGCAGGCTTTTCAGTGCTTTTGCAGCAGTCTCAGGATATTCCACCTTGACTTTAATCCAGAACTTAAGGAGATTTGAAGTTGTGTCAAACATACTTTTAAGGCCACCGTCATTTGCGATCTCTAACAGTTAATCCTCTTCTAGCACGCACAAAGTTGATTGACCTGGCTTATTCACAAATGGGTTGCGGATCCATTCCTTCCCAGTTTGGGGATTTTTTGTTGTTGAGAAGTAATGCTCAAAACTCTTTTGAAAGCTGAGATGGTGATCATGCACCAGCTGAGAGAAAGAAGGCCCTAGCTCAGTCTCTTTCAAAATCTCTGCTAATATTTGAAACATGTCAAAAATCCCTATGTTCACTTGTCGCCCCCATAATTCCAGTTTGGCTTTGAATGCAGCCACTTTATCTGCTGACTTGAACACAGTTGTCATTCTCCCCTGAAGTGACAGATTCAGTTTGTTGAGCAGGTTGAATATGTCACACAAGTAAGCAAGTTTTGTGACCCCCCATTTTACGTCACTGAAATGTGCTGCCAGTGGTGACTGATTTCCTAAAAGAAATCTCTGAAGCAGTTCTCATAACTCAAAAACTCTGGCCAGTGATCTACCTTTAGAAAGATATCTCACTCTGTTTATAAGAGAAGACGTGTGTGTTCTGTGTCCATCTCCTCATGGAGCTCCTCACAGAACAGACTTGAGTTAAGGGCATGTACTTTACTGTGGTTGAGAATTTTAATCACATCCTGCAAAACGTTAAGTTCAGGTGACATTTTTTGGCTGGCTTGCATTTCTCTGTGGATGAAATAGTGCATAGAGTCACATTCAGAAGTGACCTCTTTGACCTGAGTAGTGAAACCAGAAAGTTGTTCAGTCATGGCAGCCACTCTGCCCATGCATACATTGACACAAAATGACCAATTCAGTTTTCCTGCTATGTAATCATTCAAAGACTTGAATAGTTCTGCAGCTGTCGTGTTGGTTGGCAAAAAAAGTGCACATAACATATCCTCATGCACATCATCCTGAAAAATATATCACACAAAAACAAGCATTGTTGCCTTGTTGTCAACATCAGTAGACTCGTCAACCTGGATTGATGAGTGACTCATTAATACCATGATGACTCATTAATCCTCTCTAACGATTGTGCGTCAGTATCCTCTGCTGTTTAATCAATTCATCTAGTTATGGTGCTAGCTGAAAGAGGAACATGTGCTACCTTTTGAACTGCAGCCTCTCCTAAAAGTTCATGACAAATGTCCTTAGCAGCAGGCAGCATCAACTCTTTACCAGTAGTAAAGGGCTTCTTAGCTTTAGCAGTGTGGTTAGCCACTGAGAATGATACTCTCAGTGCAGACACATTTGATGAAGTGGTGGCCTTCAATAATTGCTTCTGTTCTTCGTGTTCACGTTTTTTTCTTTAAAAAAAACCCTCCAAAGTCTTGTCTTTTAATGCAGGGTGCTTGGTCTCCATGTGGCAAAGCAGTTTTGAAGGTTTCATGGCTTTGTTGGATAGCCAGTTGCTGCGTATTATACAAAGCGGGCTTGGAGAATGTGAATCACCTGTTGCAATGAACCCATAATTTAAGTAGGACTCTTGGTATTTTCTTTTAAATGAAGCTTTCTTTTTGTTGGAAGTCTTAGAGTCTTCTGCTGTCTCATCATTGGGTCTTGCCCCCTTTTCAAAGACGCTCTCCAGTGATATTTGTTTTTTACTCATTTTGGCTAGGGTTAGCTTTTGGGCTTACCAAAACTGTGACTGAGACAAATGCACAGTGAAGGAAAGAGGCACAGATGGAAGTGGTAAATAAAATCATGGGTGGGCCACAAACAGACTCATATATGTCAGATTCTGACTTACAGCCTGCCATCAGATGCAGCTGTACAGTTAAAATACATCAACTCACTTGCCACTATAAAGCCTGCCACCAGATGCGGCTTGTCACTTGCCACTCACTGATATGGTTTTGATATGAGTCTGCAAGCAATTGATCTATTATGGTCTCTGTGCAGTCAAACCTCTCTGCTAATGATAATTTTCAGCTGCTCCCCAGTGCTAGCAATCACTGCCTCAGCTCTACCTCAGATCATCAGGCATTACATTCTCTTAGGGAGCGCACAGCCTAGATCCCTTGCATGCACAGTTCACAGTAGGGTTTGTGCTCCTATGAGAATCTAATGCCACCACTGATCTGACAGGAGGTGGAACTCAGGTGGTAATGTGAGTGATAAGCAATAAGGAGTGGCTATAAATACAGATGAAACTTTGCTCGCTCGTCTGCCACTCACCCCCTGCTGTGTGGCCCAGTTCTTAACAGGCCACGGACCAGTACTTGTCCATAGTCCGGGGGTTGGGGACCCCCATTTAGGTGTAAGGCTAGATTGTTCATTTGAGGTTTTTCATGTTTCTTGAGGTAAGATTATATTGCTATAAAGTTCCTTCTTAGAACTGCTTTTCCTGCATCCCATAAGTTTTGGACCATTGTGCTCTTGTTGTCATTTGTCTCTAGGTATTTTTTTATTTCCTCTTTGATTTCTTCAGTAATCCATTAATTCTTTAGTAGCATATTGTTTAGCCTCCATGTATTTGTGTTTTTTTAGTGTTTTTTTTTTTTTTGTAGTTGATTTCTAATCCCACAGCATTGTGGTTGGAAAAGGAGCTTGATATGATTTCAATATTCTTAAATTTACTGAGGCTTGCTTTCTTGCCCAGCATGTGGTCAGTCCTGGAGAATGTTCCATTTGCACATGAGAAGAATGTGTATTCTGCTGCTTTTGGATTGAATGCTCTATAAATGTCAGTTAAGTCCATCTGATCTAATGTGTCATTTAATGCCTCTGTTTCCTTATTGATCTTCTGTCTGGATGATCTATCAATTGATGAAAGTGGGGTGTTAAAGTCATACTGTTATTGTGTTACTGTTGATTTCTCCCTTTATGGTTGTTAGTATTTGCCTTATATATTGAAGTGCTCTTATATTGGGTGCATATAGTTTACAATTGTTATATCTTCTTGGATTGATCCCTTGATCATTATGTACTGTCCTTCTTTGTCTCTTGTAACAGTCTTTATTTTAAAGTCTATTTTGTTTAATATGAGTTTTGCTACTCCAGCTTTCTTTTCATTTCCATTTGCATGGAATATCTTTTTCCATCCCCTCACTTTCAGTCTGTATGTGTCCCTAGGTCTGAAGTGGGTCTCTTGTAGACAGCATATATAAGGGTCTTGTTTTTTGTATTCAGCCAGTCTGTGTCTTTTGGTTGGAGCATTTAATCCATTTACGTATGTTCTTATTGCTATTTTGTTAATTGTTTTGGATTTGTTTTTGTAGGTCTTTTTTCTTCCTTTCCTCTTTTGTACTCTTCTCTTGTGATTTGATGACTAAATTTAGTGTTGTGTTTTGATACCTTTTTCTTTTTGTGTGTGTATCTGTTTTAGATTTTTGGTTTGCAGTTATCATGAGGTTTTGATATAGCAGCCTATATATAAACAAGATTGTTTTAAGTTACTGGTCTTTTAATTTCAAATGCATTTCCAATATCCTGCATTTGTGTTCTCCCCTTCTCACAACTGCTGGTTTTGATATAATTTTTGTGTGTGGATGATTTCCTACCTTTACAGTATATTTGCCTTTACAGGTGAGCTTTTCCATTCATAATTTTCTTGTTTCTAGTTGTGGCCTTTTCTTTTCCACTTAAAGAAGTTCCTTTAGCATTTGTTGCAAAACCGGTCTGGTGGTGCTGAATTCTGTTAGCTTTTGTTTTTCTGTAAAGCTTTTGATTTCTTCATCGAATCTTAATGAGAGCCTTGCTGTGTAGAGTATTATTGGTTGTAGGTTCTTCTCTTTCATCACTTTAAATATATCATGGCACTCCTTTCTGCCGTGCAGACTTTCTGCTGAGAAATCAGTTGATAACCTGTGGAATTTCCCTTGTATGTTATTTGTTGCTTTTCCCTTTTTTGCTTTATGTGTCCTTTTTTAGATACATAGACTTAGAAGCAAAATATGCTCCAGGGAATTACAATATAACATTATTTGCTAGGAATGTTTTCCTCTTTTTTTAAAAAAAATATTTATTTATTTTTGGCTGAGTTGGGTCTTTGTTGCTGCACGTGGGCTTTCTCCAGTTGCGGCGAGCGGTGGCTACTCTTGTTGTGGTGAGTGAGTTTCTCACTGTGGTGGCTTCTCTTGTTGCATAGCATGGGCTCTAGGTGCATGGTCTTCAGTAGTTGTGGCTTGTAGGCTCTAGAGTGCAGGCTCAGTAGTTGTGGTGCACAGGCTTAGTTGCTCCACGGCACATGGAATCTTCCCAGACCAGGGCTTGAACCTGTGTGCCCTGCATTGGCAGGCAGATTCTTAACCACTGTGTCACCAGGGAAGTCCCCTCTTTTGTTTTTAAATATAAAACAGGAGGTCTTATTGAGATAAATGTCAAAAGAATAATTTAAAATGGGGTCTTGCTTTTGTGTTCAACGTGACTGTCAAATTATTTGATTTATAAGCTTTAATTTTCAAACAACCGAAAATATTCACTGATGAAATTAGTCTCTGAATTTAATAGTATATACTTATTAGTGTATTTATCTAGTGTTTGTATTTAAACAAATTTTTAAAAATTTCTTTGTACATCTTTTAAATTGAACTCAAATCTGCCAAGTGGGGTATTCTCTACTTTCATATAATCCAAGAAAACTTGTTTAAATAATGACTTATGGTAAATAAAAGTATTTTTCATAGGAGACATTGTTCAAAGTCTTCTAGTCTAGTTTTTTTCATATTATAGATGAGAGAAATTGATTCCTACAGAAGTTTAACAAATTTTTTTAGGTCAGAGAATTAAGTGTGAATTTAGCTAGATCTAAGATCAAGGTCATCTTATTTCTAAGTTAATGCTCTTTCTATAACAGTAGCTGCAACAATTAAATAGTAATAAAACAACAGCAAGAACAATAACAACAAAAATAAGCCCAGAGCTAATATTTATTGTTTATTATGAATTGGTCAGTTTTTTGAATGTTTATAGTAGCTCATATAATCATATGCAATATTATTATGTAGGTATAATTAGTATCCTAATCTTAATGATTTAGAAGGTGAGACACCATTCCTCATCCTATATATACACATATCAGATTTTGTTTCTTATATAAAAGTGAAAAACAATTTTAAGCAAATAAGTAAACTGAAGTAACAGTGTCAGTCTTAAGGGATAAAAGGCTTAAAATGCAATTGAACTATCAGCAAAAAAGTTATTTTTTCATAAATAAGTATAGGAAATACTACAAAATAAAATAATATAAAAATGTAAATACAATTTATTACTAATCTTGCTGTAACTAGCTGTGTAGCACAGGCAAGTTACATAAGAGATTTTCACTTTTCCCCCATCTAAAAGTTTCTGAATCTATGAAAACTCTGTTTTCAATAATTATGTACCTTGTCTCTATAAAATTATGGCTTCAGAAAGAGTATTTATTAGTAAAAGAAGAATGTGTTTATTGTAGTGTATGAAACAAATAAATTTTGATTTGGTATGTTTTTCTAATATTCATCTTAAATTTGAAATCATACAAATAGCATTTAAAGTACTTCAGTTGAGGGCTTCCCTGGTGGTGCAGTGGTTGAGAGTCTGCCTGCCGATGCAGGGGATGCAGGTTCGTGCCCTGGTCCGGGAGGATTCCACATGCCACGGAGAGGCTGGGCCCGTGAGCCATGGCCACTGAGCCTGCGCATCCAGAGCCTGTGCTCCGCAACGGAAGAGGCCACAACAGTGAGAGGCCCGTGTACTGCAAAAAAATAAAAATAAAATAAATAAATAAATAAATAAAGTACTACAGTTGATCATTAAATATTTTTTAAAGATCAAATGAGCAAAGCATTATACTTATGAGCATAACTAGAGTTAGGATAAGTCAGTTTTCTATAGTTTTTAGCATGACATTTAAAGAAGAATTTCTTCTGTCAAAAAGAACTTGCACAGAAATAGATTCAACAAAATATGCTTATATGGAATTAGGACTCCTCTTTTCTTCCATTAATCTAATTCATTTCATTGTACAGAGTTCTCTTATAAATGCATCTGTGCACTGTGGAAATGTCAGTGAATGTAATAGAGAAAATTCCTAGGAGATTTATCATGGGATGTAATTTTCAAATTACCCATATTTTTGTGCTGGGCAGGATCACAGATTAAACTTATTTGAAATCACTGTTTCTTAGATGATCTTGAAAAGCTTAAAAGGTCATCCACCTCCCTATTGTGACTAAAAGTTAAAACATAAGTTAAAATGTTAAAGAGAAATATTTAACCAAGCTACAACCATCCCTATTTTTTAATGTGTGATACCTTTGCCTTCTGCTGAAGTGTTTTCAAGTATAAGGCCCAGTTTACTTATTTTTTAATTAATAACGCTATAAAATGAAAGTGAGTATAGGTGAATTGGTATGTTTAATCAAAACTGCAAGTGCTTAGTCCAAAATGTTAACTTATTAAATATTGAATCCTATACAAATAAATGAAGAGACATCCCTGCCCTCTGAGATATCAGTTAAAGGCAGTGGATAAAAGCATGTGAATGGGTTATAAGATACATGAGGATAATACCAACATCTATAACAATTTAAATGAACTAGAGGATTACAGATATATAGGCTAATGAAGTCAGACTTGTAGGAAGTCAGATTGCCGTCCCTAGTTACCAGCACAGGGAACCTCTGCAGCAGTCAAGCCAAAATGGCCAAAACTTGATTAATGACTGACAGCTTCTCTAATTTTTGTCAGTGTTTCCAACTTAGGACCAATCAGAGAAAGCCAAATATGTACCCCTAACCAATCATATAGGATGCCTCTCTTCTAATTAGTCCGCCTAAACCTTCTCTGTGCCAAAACCTCTGATCAGGATATACCTGAAGCTTTCTTCTTTTCCCTTACAAAGCTTTACCATTCTGTCTGTCTGTGAGTCTCTGCCAAAACAGAAGTGACAGTAGCTGACTCCTTAGCCGAGCTCTTTACTTGTTCTTATTTTTGTGGTCTTTGTTTATTTCCATAATCCTATATTATTTGAACCTGACTTGACTTTACTTGCTTTGGATAAGGTTGGTCCAGATTATGTTACAGTTAATACTATTCTTACTCTATGTGACAACCCATGCCAGACTGCATTTGTTAAGATAGTCTGTAGTATGTGTGGTTATGTGTTTTATAGAAATGGAACAAGCAGGTTTGGTGTGGGTGAGGTGTCACTGAATTTATGTTTAGACAATTAAAAACACAATGAAATAGTAGCAAATTGCAAGACTTTCTCATTATTTTCCCTTGTGATACCTAATTTCCTTGCATATTCTTTTTTAATTTCATCATATTTATTTTCCCTTCCCAGTGTAACTCTGGTTACCAACAAAACACGGGACTGGAAATTGGCTCAGTAATTCAGGAGGTTAGCCTTTCCCCTATGTCCGAGGTTAATCAATTACTTTTCTTGTGTATGGATGGATTATTTGAGATGGAAATTTTTTTCATCATCCTCTCTGTTTTCTCCAATGATCCTTAAATTGTAAGACTATAGCCAGAATGTTGTATTTCTTTGATTCAGGGAAAGTTCATGGAACAGAAAGCAAAAGATAGTTTGAAGTCAATGAATCTATAGGATTGAAGAAAAATATATGAATTTGAAGATGTTTCAATTGGTGCCTTAGACAAGAGATGAAAAAGAAGAATGCCTGTATGAGATGTGACAGTGGTAGAATAGATTCTCATCGTCTTAGGAGCTGATATACTCAAAGTTTCCTCAATGAGTTAAAACTGATTATGTACTCCAGAGCTGTGTCCGCTGGAGGTGATTGGAGCATGGGAGAGAAGCTGGCCTGGTCATCTGCAAATCTGTAGCAGACAATATGGATTTATAGACACATGGGGAATCAAAGAAAAAAACTGATATGCAGTCTATGTGCTAGTTATGTTCCTCAGTTATCAACCAATTGAAAGCATAAGACAGCAGAAAAACTGATGTTTGGTACATTAAATGTCTTTCCTTGTTTAACCTTTTTCCTATTCTCTGGCATTCAGTTGTTTTAATACTGAACTCTAGTCAGCCTAAAATCCCCACCACAATGAAGTTTTGTTTCCTAGCTGGAGAATTGCCTCTGCTTTCTTTTCTTTCAAAAGAATCACAGTTCTTGAGTGCTGCTTCAGCACTTTCCTCCAGTTACAGTGAGATAGATTATAAGGCTCATATTAGATGAGCTGTCAAGAATATTGAGCCTGTATTGTGTAAATAAGTCTCAAATACCAAAATGACAAAGATTGTTCCAGAAAAAGACTCACAGATTCAGGAATTTTAGGCACAACTTAATTATATTATAAATGAAAACCATAGTTATCTAAGAAACACAGTTGTGAGCATTTGATTTTACAAAATGAGAGCTATATCTTGAAATGAGAAAATAGATATTTTTTTAACATTAATGATTTCTTTTTGATAATACTGTGGTTATTTCTAAATAATATGAATTTTATTCCAAAGTCTGTAGCTCAACAAAGTATTCTGATTTTTAGGAAAATGGGTTTAAGTTATTCTTCTTTAACTTAGCCTTAAATGGTTTTCTTTTGACCATATTTGTAAAAATAAACTCCAATTAATAATAGAGAGTTCTTACAAAGCAATATCTGTCCTTTGCCACAGTGTAAATATCAAAGTCTCTAATGGATTTGTAAAAGGTTATTCCACTCATTTTGTTGAAGATACTTATAGGTAAAAAATAATGATAGGAATAAATTTAATTTTAGTATTAACATGAATGGCAGTGTATAGCTTTCACTATTGCAGCAGAAAAAAACCCACAGTCAATGTGTATAAAAAGATAGGTTACCAGGATAAAGTTTGCCACTCTTGTCTCCAAGTCTAGAAATTGAACTCAATGGAAAGAATCCCTGTAATCAGCCACTCTATAAGCATATTACATTTATGGAATTCCAGCCTAGCTCTGCATTTAAAACAGGCAATCTAAACATGTTCTCAGTGGATAAGGATAAGCCCTGAAGAGCTACTTTTTAAACTTTATATTTTTCCACAGAAACTAGACTTCAAAGATACTGTGAAAAACCCATAAAGTTTCGAACTTCAGGGCCCACAAACTTCTCACTTGGTTCCCATTGACATCAATCAGAATCTATGTGCATGGACTGAGGGCAAAGCCTAACCTTTTATATAGCTGACAATATGTTTGAAATGACTACAAAAATGTCTGAAACTTCAAGCACTGTTCTGACTTTACACTTTGAAAGGACACTTAGTTTTAAGGACTCAACAAATGTCTAAATATGCTGAGTTTTACGAGTTTAATTTCAAATTTTAAAAACTTCAGGGGAATTTTCTTTACAATTTGAAGATCACAATTAGATTTAACTGAAAACATCAAAAATGTTGAAGTAATTTATGGTGGCTTTTAAATATCTTTTTGAGGAATTTCTTCTTATGCAAAGTATTGATTTATTAAATATCTAATAATAGCAAAAGGAAATTCCTGCCCACTTATTTGGGAAAACCAAACCCACCAATAATAACTAAAAATTGTGAAAGCAAGAACAGAAAAACCACATACAAAGTGTAAGGAGATATTTACAAATAAACACAACATTTTAGGTACCATCAGCTAATCATTTGTATATAAACTTCATGAAATTTTAATGCCTCTGGCTCCCTGTGTTGTAGGTCTGTGCTTATTCATCAGATGCTATAAACCTCAAAGGTGGGCACTGTCTTCTCTAAGACATTTTTAGTGCTCTTCCTGTGCATAGAATTGTGTAGAATTCCTTTTCTGTGTCTTATAAGGATTGAAGAGTTTGTTTTTAAGCATCTTTCTCATTGTTTCTCTCAGATCATGGAATTCCATATTCAATACTTTATGTTGGCTCAAAGTACCTTCTCATCTCCAAAATTGACTATTAAAAAGCAAATATTACTTGGAAACTCATTAGTGAGATTTAGTTGGTCTAAAGGAAAAAAGAAAATTATCTGAAACTGATGTCTTTTCAAGTAGAATATAATATAAGGACGGGAGGTTTAGAAACCTTTGCAAGTAGATAAAAGAGAGGGAAGTGGAAATAAAAGATCTCCAAAATGAGCTTTAACTACTATCCTGTTTCTTATCCTAACTTTTCATTGAATTAAAATTTGACCTGAGAGTTTTAACATGGGGTTTCCTGTCATTTACAGTTTTCTAACTGAGAAAACAAACTGCATGATATATTGACTTTCATGTTGGTCTGGATTCCATTAACAGCTCAACATAAGATTCAGAAAACAGGCTAGTGAAATTTGGAGCAAAGTTATATTTTATGGACTTATGAGGAAATCTTTGTTTATTACAAGAAGTATTTAAATAAAGACTTCAGTGGACAGTTATTCCAGGAGTTAGGAAATATAATAAATAAAGCTTCATTCCGGGACAATAGAAAACTACTTAACAGTAAGTATAGGACAGTCACACTGCTCTAAAAAGATGCATGATCCCAGATATGGAGCTAAAGTAGACTTCTGGAATCCCTGTTATGCAAGGTTTTTAACCCTTTTAGTGACTTTAATTTGAGAGTTCCTGGAACAGAGGCTTAGCATCTGGGTTAGCAGAGGATTTGAGGAAAGATTGATGAAGCAATTACTTGCCAACAGTACTGAAGTGTTTCAACTTTTTACAAACTGATTTCATCTTTATTGTACACTATGAAGAGTATCAAGGCTCCATCACACGTGTAACAATTTTACTTGGCATACAATTTCTATCTACAAGTGCAATCAAATATATTCAAAGATATATTTTGTCCTTGCCCATCTGTTATCACACTACAACTCAGGTAAGCAATGTGCTATTGTGCATGGTATGGAGTGAGTGTTTGTGTCCCTCTAAAATTCATATGTTGAAGCCGTATTGTGATAGCATTTGGGAGGTAATTAGGTCATGAGAGTGGAACCCTAATGCTGAAAGTCTATAGTTTTTATAGGCCAAGATTGATGCCTAGTAGGAAATAGGGCTCAGAGGAGACTGACTAAGGTTTGGTCAAGGGGAGAGCCTTTGTCAACATGCACTGCACTCAGTGCTGACATTGGTCTTACTTTTATGCAATGAAATGAAATCTTAATTTTTTCCAAATCTTTTTAACACACATTGCTCCAACAAATTCTTTCTAAAATTACCTACCCTAAGTTAATAACAAATAAGACTGGATCAAGAGAGATTTAAAAAAGAAAAATGTGAAATATTACCATTGTGTGTGGTTTATGATTTATTCTTGATTGTTTAGGTTTTTTTTTACACAAACTGGGTTTTTAATATGTTCCTTTGTGTTCTGTATTATATACAAATTTATGTAAATAAATGAATAAGTGAATGGTCACAAAATGCTTCAAAAATATGTACTTTGTATTTTAAAATAATAAGACTCAGATATAATAGTATCATGAATTTATAATAGTTATGGCATTCTGGAACATGCATTGTTTTACATAGTGCAGCCTTAGTTTAGATTTCCCTGAATGCAGACCTTGAGACAATAGAAAATTTACAAGGAATTCCCAGTAAACGTAGGTTTGATAGGGAAGTAGAGAAGTGAGATGGGGGGAGAAGGAAGCCGACCGAGGATACACATGTGAGCTTCAAGGGGATATTAGGGCTTAATTTGTGAGAACTTGCTGAATACTGAGAAAATATACCTTAAAATTATGGCTCCTGGACAGAGGATGCTGGGGTATCTATTCACCAACTATTTCCTTTCATTAATGTAGATCCCTCTGGGGTCATTTCCTCTTTGGAACTTTCAGTCCACCCAGTATAAGGACCAAAGAAATTGCCTGTCGCCAAAGATGCACTTAGGCTGAGAGAGAGATATGAGTACATTTGTGTGTGTAGAAAATATTTGAAAGAGGCTCTCAGGATTGAGCTAAATGTATATGGACTGGCTACTGACAGCATCTTCTCGAAGTACTTTAAATTAGAACTATTCTGAAGTGTCCAAATTTAATTAATATTATATATGAAGCAACATTTTCACTTGTGCAGTTTGTAATAGAAAAGATAAAATGGCCAGAAAATTATCAGATTTATGGGCTAATTTTAAGACAGATGAAGAATGATTTACTAATAGATCCTGCACTTTTTTTTTCTCTCTTACTGACCTCAAGGTAGCATTTACACAAAATAAGAAGCCTCTTAAGTCAGCAAAAGAGTATTAATATATTTTGGTATACTCTTCTAAAATAAAAACCTTAGATGCTCAGAGATAATAATGCATCTGAAAAGAAAAATGAAATGTTGAAATTGGTAAATGCAATTAGGTGATGATTATTGGAACAAAAACTGGCATTGTTGTGATGGAATGTTACCAGGCAGCAGAACCAGATAATGCAGTATGAAAATGGACCCATTAACCTTCAAAATCTATTTAAGTAGAGGCTGTATCTCTAAATCAGTTGAAATAGGAACAAACATAAATAAATTAGCTTTCAAAATATTTAATAATATCAAAATATTGCTGGTTTTATCCCTATTTATTTTTATGAATTATTTTGTATGCATTTCTGACCATTATTCTGAGTAGTCTTTTAATAAGGCAATCAATGTGGAAAATTAATCTTGTTCTTAAGCCAGGTTTTAAAAAATGTCTTCATTTATGATATTTAGTCATACAGAAATTATATTCCCAAGTTAATATTATAATATTGTAATTTAATATTGTAATATTGCTTATTACAGGGTTCATTCAGTACTATAAATGTCTGGGTTAATATCTGGATTCAATTTAAAGAAAGCTGTTTATACGCATAATGGATGTTAAGTGAACAGGTAGCTTAAGATTTTCTCTTTTTTTCCTTGAAGAATGATACATAAATCACATGCTGTGGTCATAAAATTTGGAAATATATATAAAGGTTATGTATTACTATAAAATATTATTCCTTATATTAAATATAATCCTCTTTGACATGCTACCAAATGCAAGTTCGTGTGCTCAATGCACAGTGAGGCCAAACGCTACTGAAACATTGGAGTTTGGAGCAGAGAAATGTTTATTTCAGGGCTATGCAAGGAGATGGGTGGTTTATGCCCAAAAAACCCCAAACTCCCCCAAGGGTTTCAACAAAGCTTTTTTTTTTTTTTTTTTTGTTAGTTTCTGCTTTATAACGAAGTGAATCAGTTATACATGTACATATATCCCCATATCTCTTCCCTCTTGCATCTCCCTCCCTCCCACCCTCCTTATCCCACCCTTCTAGCTGGTCACAAAGCACAGAGCTGATCTCCCTGTGCTATGCAACTGCTTCCCACTAGCTATCTATTTTACATTTGGTAGTGTATATACGTCCAAATATACACTACCACTCTCTCACTTTGTCCCAGCTTACCCTTCCCCTCCCCATGTCCTCAAGTCCATTCTCTAGTAGGTCTGTGTCTTTATACCCATCTTGCCCCTAGGTTCTTCATGACCATTTTATTTTACTTTTTTTTTAGATTCCATATATATGTGTTAGCATATGGTATTTGTTTTTCTCTTTCTGACTTACTTCACTTTGTATGACAGACTCTAGGTCCATCCACCTCACTACAAATAACTCAATTTCATTCCTTTTTATGGCTAATATTTCATAGTATGTATGTGCCACATCTTCTTTATCCATTCATCTGTCCATGGACACTTAGGTTGCTTCCATGTCCTGGCTATTGTAAATAGAGCTGCAATGAACATTGTGGTACATGACTCTTTTTGAATTATGGTTTTCTCAGGGTATATGCCTAGTAGTGAGATTACAGGGTCGTATGGTAGTTCTATTTTTAGTTTTCTAAGGAACCTCCATACTGTTCCCCATAGTGGCTGTATCAATTTACATTCCCACCAACAGTGTATGAGGGTTCCCTTAGCAAAGCATTTTTAAAGGCCAAGTGAGGGAGTGAGGGTTGTGGAGTATGTGATCAGTCCGTGCACAGTTTTCTGGTTGATGGTTGATGTTGAGGTAACAGGGTGGTATCACAGGGTGTCACATTATCAGTCCTTAGGAGTCAGTAGGTCTGGGCTACATGCTTATGATCATCACGTAGTTAATTTCTTCCATTTGGTGGTGATTTTAGCATCTGAAAAACCCAGGAAATATGCATGTGATACTATTATCTGGGTACTTCAGAGAGAAGCTACAGCAGAGGATATGGAGGAGGGGTCTGTCCTGGGAATACCCCATAGGGTCATGCTTAGTTGCAAATGCTTCAAAACTGACTCTGCTTTATAGTAAAACCTATATCTAAAAAAATATTACTATAGAAAAAATACAGGTCATTGGATATTTGAAATTATTTTATTGTAATATGTTATATACTAATATTTTTAGAACTTAGAAGATTAAAAATATAAATATTTAAAATATATGAAAAAAATAGAACAAGTTTCTTATCTCATACATATGCAGAATTCATGCTTGGTAGATACTAAAAAATATTTTGAAATGAAGCATATAAATATCTGTATTCCTTTTAACCTCAAATTTAAAGGTAATCTTTTGTTATAAATATTTTTCCTATAAATTTTATTTAGAATCATCAAGTGATAATTGATGCCACATAAGTGGCCTTTATATTTAAATAGTGACATCTCATTATTAAATAACTAAATTTAAAAAATGTCTGAAAATTATATATCATTCCTGATATTATAAAAATGTATGTGTGCATCTAAAGAAAGTTTTATTTCTTCCTTTACAATTTGGTTGCTTTTTTTTTCTTCTACCTTTTGTTCCTGGCTAGAATCTCCAGTACAATGTTGAAGAGAAGTGGTGAGAGTGACCATCATTGTCTTGCTCCTGAACTTACCAGTAACACTGTTGGTTCAAAATTTTCTGGGGTTCCCTGGTGAAAGCTGAAATTAGCCACTGTGTACAGAAGGCAAGGAGAGATCCAAGAAAGAGGCAGACCACTCCAGATTGGTAAGTGTCATTTAATAAGCAAGAGAACTTACGTATGAGGCTTGTTTTGGGTGGCTGTAAGACAAGCAGATCTCTGCCCCTTCCCACCAGAATGTTAAAAGTTTATATGGAGGCCATAATTTGGTTCATTACATATAAGCTTCCCAATGGTCCAGTAACTTGTTGCCCTCTCAAGGTTGCATCCTTCAAATGGCTGCTACTGTGGGAAAGGTGGGCAGAACATAAATTCTAAGGACAGGGGAGGGGTGAGGTTCCTCAGATTGTCCATGTCCAGTTCTTGGGTCAACCACAGTCAAGTCCTCTCCATGACCTCCTTCAACAAACCCTTAATTTGATCACTATTAACTATTGATATTTTGTTAGCCATTGAGCCATGACAGATGGTCTACAATGTTGACGAAGTTCCTTCTATTCCTAATTACTAAAACATTTTATAAGAAATAGATGTTGGATTTTGCCAAATGCTTTGTTTGAATTTTCAAATGATCATTTTCTTTCTTATGTTAATTTGATAAATTACATGGATTGATTTTTTAATCAACCTTGCATTCCTTGGATAAACTTCACTTGATCATGATTCATTATCATTTTTATGTTGTCTGAAGTCAATTTGCTAAAATATTCAGAATTTCTGCATCCATTTTCATATGGGATATTAATCTGTAACTTTAAAAAAAATTTGCTTTCTGTAATCTTATCTAGTTTTTTTTAAAATGAATTTATTTATTGTTTTATTTTTGGCTGTGTTGGGTCTTCATTTCTGTGTGAGGGCTTTCTCTAGTTGCGGCGAGCTGGGGCCACTCTTCATCGCGGCGTGCGGGCCTCTCACTATCTCAGCCTCTTTTGTTGCAGAGCACAGGCTCCAGATGTGCAGGCTCAGTAGTTGTGGCTCACGGGCCCAGTTGCTCCACGGCATGTGGGATCTTCCCAGACCAGGGCTCGAACCCGTGTCCCCTGCATTGGCAGGCAGATTCTCAACCACTGTGCCACCAGGGAAGCCCCTTATCTAGTTTTAATATCAGGATAATAACTACTTTATAGGGTGAGTTGGGAAATATTTTATCTTTTTAATTTTCTGGAGGAGTTCGTATAGAATTGGTACCATATCAACTTTAGGTATTTCATAAAATTCACTGCTTGCACTAGTGTGAACATCTGAACCTGGAACTACAAAGTTAATACATTTCATAACTATACTACTAGTCATGTTACATATTTTTTCTTGAGGTCACTTCTCTAGTTTGTGTTTTTTCAAGGAATTTGTTCCTGTCATATGAGCTGTCAAATTTCTTGGCAAAAAGTTGTTTATAATATTCCCTTTGTTAACCTTTAGTTATCTGTATAATCTGTAATGAAAGCACCTCTCTCATTTCAGATGGGTCATTTTTGCTGTCTCTCTTTTTCTTTCTTTTTCTTCTTTCCTCCCATCAGTCTAGTTAGAGGTTTATCAACTTTAGTGATCTTTTCAAAGAATCTGCTTTTGGTTACACCTATGTTGTCGATTTTTTTTCTGCTTTCTATTATCTTGGTTTCCACCTTGATCTTTATTACTTTCTTCCTTTTACTTACTTATAGTTTCATATGCTGTTTTTGTTGGGAACTCTACTGAGTTGGGGAGTAATGAGCTGCAAGGTGTCAGGGTAGCTAATTAAAACAAGTCAAAATGCAAGTAACAGTCAAGCATGTATTCACTTACTCCTGTAGTACAAGTAAGTGGCTAAACTGCAGAAAGCTCTGCTCCTCCACACCTGTTCCTTCTTTCTCCATTTGTGACCCCGCCCCTGGAGGCGAGTTGGGTGGATTGGCAAGCAGGTGGAGGTCATCTCACTGTTGAATAGCCCAGAACTAAAGTCTGCTACAGTTTTACGGCATTAGAGGTGGGGAGGTACTTGGAGTGGAAAACATAAGTAGCAAGTCAGAGTAGAGAAAAGTATCTTCCAAGTTTCTCTCTCCTTCCCCCATAAAGAGGTCTCCGTTTGAGCTTCCTGAGGAAAGCCTCAGTGGAAAACTCCAGATAAAGAGACCTCTAAGTGGAGACACCTGAGTTACGAGTTCAGCTCTATATAAAAGAGCACAGCCTACCAGTGGGACCTGAGTGTTTGAGTGCAGCTCCCTTCAGAGGCAGCAAGGCGCTGGTTGTGCGTGCAGCAGGACTGCTGTGGGGTGAGTAGATTTTCCCTGGGTGTGAGGACTGTCAGGTAAGACTTTTGTAATTGTCTGTGTTTGGGCCTTAAAAAAAAAAAAATCAAACTTTTGTTTTTAACAAAGAGCTGAACTTTTTGGTTTCCTGCTCCCTGCATTTTATTAGAAGCTGAAGTCATTTATTTGCAACCTTTTCTCTTTCTAATATGGCAATTTATTGCTATGTATTACCCCAATTACTGCTTTAGTGGCACTCCATAAATATCAATATATTGTGAACATTTTTATTCATACAAAATACTCTCATTTTCCTTTTAAATAATTTGAACACAGAT
The DNA here is from genome assembly GCF_964374135.1 of Grampus griseus. Lineage (NCBI taxonomy): Eukaryota > Metazoa > Chordata > Mammalia > Artiodactyla > Delphinidae > Grampus > Grampus griseus. The sequence goes on along the minus strand of NC_138998.1, from coordinate 122,177,746 downwards.
ATTTCTTCCTTGTTCTGATTTTTAGTTTCATTGCATGACTTGAGTGATATTATATTTATGAGACTTGTTTTATGACCCAGAATATAGTCTATCTTGGCAAATGTTCTGTATATATTTGAAATAGATCTGTTATTAGTTGTGTGTTCTATAACAGTGTTAATTATGTCCAGCTGCTTGATATTTGTAGTCACATTTTCTATATGCTTGCTGATTTTTAATCTATTTGTGCTACCAATTATTGAAGGTAAGTAATGAAATCTCCAACTATATTTTGTGGACTTTGTTTCTCTGTGCAGTTTTATCAGGTTCTGTTTCTTGTTTTATGAAATTGTCATTAAGGTTGTAAACATTGAGAGTTTTTAATTACTCATGATAAATTAACTGCTTGTATAGGTGCTATTTTAAATTTAAAACATATTTAATTACCTTATTTTAAAATTTTAAAATGATAATCGAATATATGAAGAAAGGAAAGCTGAAGAATATTCAATGCTTGAATACAGTTTTTGTTCTGCACTTTTTTTGTCTCAAAGCCGGGTGTCCTTTGATTTGAATAATTTTCCTTTCCTTAATTTTAAGAAAATTCTCATAGCAGAACATTGAAAGCATGAGTTTCTAGTAGTTTGCTGTTTTGTGTTGGATTAATTTGATTATTCTGTTTGCTTAAGTAAGTTGCTTCAAAGTCCTTGAAATTCCTTTTGCTTTTACTGTGATCATCACCATCTGTTTCAATAGATCTGTGTTTTGATATTCAGTAGTGTTTTTTCTCCTTATTGCGGTTTCAGATTTATTAACTACTTCTCTAAATATGTTGTTTCATTTTAAAACATTTCCTTCAATCTATAGTTTTACTTTCATTCCATTATTTTGTGTATCCACCTTTATGGTTTTTCTTTACCATATTCATGCTTTTTTTTTCCTTTTTAAGAATGAAGACCCCCCCCCCGAGAAAATTGCCTTCCTTGAGTTTTCTTCTATACTCAACTTTTAAAAAGCATTTGTTATTTTTCTTTTATTTTGCTCATATGTGATGGTTTTCCTTGGCAGTATCTTCTATCGGATATTGATTTGCTTTTTCTAGTTAATATTTGGCAACTGAGGGTTTTTTTGCTATTTTTGTTGGTTTTTTTTGTTGTTGTTGACTGAGCTGAAACATTGATAAATGAAGGAAAAAGACTGTAATAAGGCTCAGTCTTTGTTCTTTTTCTGAAATTTGATCAAGTGTTCTTGAAATAAACTAATAAGGTGACAACTAGAAACCTATACTTTTTTTTTTTTTTAATTCCTTGAATGGTCATGGATCCTTTACATGTGCAGTTTGGAGTCAGATGTATTGCTCATATCTTCAATTCAGTGGTTTCTCTGTAAAAGCTATTCCCATTATTTATCAATCTGAAATAGAAAATGTTAATCAGCCTGTTTTATTGTTACAAAATCTGGGGACATTACCAAGAATTCTCAGGATCTTGCCGAGTTGCCTGTCCAGCTTCTGGGGGTTAAGCAGTGGTGGGGCATGTGGCCTTTCTATTATGTGCTCCCGTCTTTGAATCACCTGCTAACTGTTCATTTGTTTGAATTTTTGAAGGATGTTATACAGTTGACCCTAGAACAACTTGGGGTTAGGGTGCCAACCCTCCATGCAGTTAAAAATCCAAGTGTAATTTAGAGTAGGCCCTTCATATACACAGTTCTCCACATCCACCGTTCAATATTCACTGATTCAGCCAATTGTGAATTATGCAGTACTGTCATATTTACTGTTGGGGAAGGAAAAAAAAAAACAAAACAAAAGACCTTTAAGTGCAGTCCTGCAGTTCAAACCCATTCTATTGAAGAGTTGAGTGTATAAGATTATGTCCCTTCATTTGTTTAGTTGATGATGTTTTATCACTGCTTCATTTTTAGTTCTCTCATAATTATAGATATCAGAGGAAGACAATTCTTTGCAGTTTCATTCTGATATCCTAAACTATTCTTCTCATGCAATTGTATTTGTTTCTTTTTTTAGAGAAAACTCAACTGTAAAACCGGTGGCGATTGTTTTTCCACCAAAATTAATAATTCACCTACCCCTAAACTCAGTATATGCACACAAGATTAGAAAGAAAAAATGCACAGCCTATTTAGTTAATACTGGAATAGTGGTCAATGAAGGTGATTTTTATTATTTGAGGGTTTTAACTCGTAAACGTTTTTAACTGAAAAGAATAGTATGTTTCACTTGCAGTGTGAATTGAAACAGAAAAGATAACCAGTATTGATTTAATTGTCTGTGATAATAGAATAATAAATAATCAGAATGCTGTGCAATTAGAATCTTACTTTATCAAAATGGCCTTAGAAAAATACACCAGTTTCAAACTCTGAATTTCAAAAATTGAGCTTCAAACGAGTTGTAACGTTTGATATTTCCAGTAACCTAACATTGCCAAGTATGATTAGCAATACATTCAATACATAAAAAAAATATTAAGGTAAGTTTTAATATATATGTATTAGTTTAGTGGGTGAAAAAGTCAGTTCTACCAAAGACACATCTCTAGATATTCATAAATCCAGGAATAAAGTCTATAAATTGTGACCCTGTTATTTTCTCACCATAACCAATAATGCATATAATGGTTCACTTACTGATAAATTAGTATTTTTCTAATCATCAGAGACAAATACACTATTTAACTTCTAAAAGGCAAAGGATACTTTACAAGTCTTCAATTTTTATTATGTAACTAATCTCTATTCACAAAATAATTTAAAATCAAGCTATATGTGAAGTTTTTACCAACCTGATCTACTTGTACTTTATTTTCATGCCTAAAGTTTTGGACCAAACAATGCATTTAAGCAAAATGAAATATTTTCTTGCTTTCTCGGACACACTATTTACCAAGATTTTCATATTCATACATTGTCTGTTTAGGTGAGAAAAATATAAGGAACTCATCATGGATGGTTGAGAAAATAATAACCTGGGCGGAGACAGCGTTGATGTAGCCATATGCTCAGTGGCTGTTATGTCCTTCAGTGGGCATTGAGATACAGCCACACTGCAGTGTGAGGCTGCCATGACTGGCTGCCTGTTTTCTACTATAGCCAGGTGTAATTCCTGCTGTTTCTGAAGTCTCTGCTCTAGAGGCATCAGTCTGACCCCAGGGAAATCTCAGCTGGTAGAAGTGAACGTTTTCCTCCACGTTTGAACCCGTGAGGGTGAAGTAGTAATACATTCCTGGCTCCAAAAGAGCAAGTTACACTGATTGAAATTCACACTTGATATTTACTCTCTAATTTACACATAAGAGCTTCTTAAGTTATATGAAATATGATGTGTTATGTAAAAAGTAGAGAACTTTAAGTTGAAATTTTGGAAAATCAAGTAAGAGAATACAGGCACTCATATAAACTGAAAGAAAAATCATTCTCTATGTAGGAAGAAATCAAGAGATACAAACCCAGGTACAGTGATCTAAGCAATTAAATAACATACAATTATTTGATTGTGAAACATGAGGATATTAAATAAGAACTAAATTTACACCACATGTCAGTCTGTAATTAACCTAGATTGAATTTTCAGGTACAGACTGAGGTAAGGATTCCTATACTTTTGGAAGTACGTATCTATCAAAGCACTATTTTTCTCTGATTTGCAGTGTCAGCTTGAATACACACAACTCGATACATATGGACATATTTCTCAGTTTTTTCTTTGCTTCTACTTTTCTAAGCCTTCAATATTATTTTTTTAGCTGATAGGGGAAGGCCCACAGACTGTTTCTTTATGGACAATTATAGTGTCCTCTTAAGAAGAAATATCTTCTTAAAATAACTCAAAATTGTGTAAAGATTTTGATGGACATCTGTAGATCAGTTTTGAAAGTATTTAATATCTTTACAATATTGATTTGTTTTATCCAAAAACATAGTATATTTTCATTTTCTCCAGTGAAGGATCACATATATTTTGTAGACTTCTTCCTATATGTTTTATATATTTTAATTGCCAGCTTCAATTTTAATAAACTACATCTTCCAACATCCTGTTATCAATGTAAAGAAAATTGCCTTTGCATATCAAGTATGTAGTGTGTGTGTATATGTGTGAATGTGTTTTATTCAGCCTACTGCTGCATTATCTTAAATTCTGTTCCATTATTAGTGCGGAGCAGGGAAGTATGACTTTATATGTGGAAAATAATTTTTTTAATTCCCCTAAGTATATGTAATTTTTTAGTACAAAATAGAGTAAGAACACTGTATTTTTTACTTAACATACAAAGGCAGTCATTTCAATATTTCACAATGAGGTAACACATATAATAGCTTTTTAGAAACCTTTCATTTCCTTTCATCCATAGTATACAAAGGGTTTTTTCATTAGTATATGTTAGATAATCTCAAACACATTTACAGTATCTATTTAGATAAATATGCTTTATCATTTAATTTAATTTCTTAATGTGATAAATTACATATGGATTTCTAATACTAAAAAGCAAACTTCTATTCAGGAGATAATCAATTTGGTCTTGATACATTAATATTTTTGTAAAATGCTGAGTTCATTTTTGTAATTTATTTAGAACCATTTAAAATACATCAGTGTGTACAGTTGGACCTTCATTTTCTTACCTAGTTTTTGCAAGAAAGTTATATTACCGTATAAATTGATATGGAATATTAACGTTCATACATTAGTTTTGGGATATTATCTTTTTATATTCCATAGAAAAGTTTAAAATAAAATTGGCATTATTTCGTGAATGTGTGATAGTACATTAACATCACACTGACCTGGATGAGAGTTTTCTTTGTGAAAATTTTTTGAAAAGATTTTATTGACTCAAAAATTTTAATGAGTCTGTTTTTCTGTTTTCCCAATATTTTGAGGTCAGTTTTGACAGCACCACAACTTTCCATGACTTCTACAGTTCTCAAAATTACTGTTATAATTTTAGATATAATCCTTGTATTATTTAACCTTTACAATGCCTGTGTATATATATGTATTTTTTCCTATTTATATATATATTTTATTCCTAATTTTAGAAATGTAATATTCTTGAAATTTCAATGTTCAGTGTTATTCTTATTATATTTTAATTTGAATAATTTTTGCTTTTATAATTTCTGACTTTGTTTGTGTTTAATCTGCTACTTTTTTCTATTTGGGTTGGATTCTAAACTCCTGAAATTTGAGCTTTTTTTTCCTTTGTTTTCCCCTCCCTCCCTTTCTTTCTTCCTTTCTATTTTTAGTATTTTAAGAATGAAGTTTTTACTTAAAGTACCAATTTCTCTGCATTTTCTGGTATTTGATTTTGCACAGAGAATTAACCTTATATTGATTTCAAGTGCAGTAGTACTGGTCTGAAGTATTGTGGATCCTAGTGATCATTCATTAAAATAATTAATACTTTGTTTTTGAAGGGGGAAACGTATGGATTGCAGTAAAACCAATTTATTAATACTTTTGTCAAAGTCTTTTCTCACCTTACTGAGTTTTATTCCTACTTGCTGTTTAAATTACTAAGAGACTTGAAATAGCTAAAACTCTGTTCTGGTTTTTGAATGATTATTGCTAAATTATTACTTAATATATTTTAAAGATCTTTTGCTAGGCACATACACATTTAGCATTTTTTATAAAAGATCCTGCTTTGAAGGTTTCTCCTGTAACTTTCCTATCTTGGTGTCTATCAAACAGGATAGAGTAAGGAGGAATTTTTGTTTGAGGAATTTTGGGAATACTTGATATGTAGTTTATTTTGTGGGGGGGAAATTTTCAGCCACTATTTTTTTTCTTGTAGGTCTTCTACTCTCTAAATAATAAACCTAACTGTATTAAAGATCCATTTTAAATGTATAAATTTATTTATATATTATTTTTTGTGGTTTGTTCCTAAGCTTCAACAAACACTATTTGACCTTAGTTGTATTACTGAATATCTTTTTGGCTCAAGATCTTTATGTATAAAAGAGAATATATTTCTCACAGTGTTTATATTTTAGAATTAATTGCAATTGTCCATATCAGATAATTAGAGACATATTTATAGTAGATGACTTTGATCTTTATTGTTTGTTTATACTCGGAATAGGTGGGAATTTCAGACTGATCTATAAAATCATTTTTCTAATACATAGGATCTAGCATGAATTCACTGGGATTATCTGATATCAACAGATTGAGGTGGAATATTTTCTAACTTTTGTGCTATCTTCTGATAATCTTATTTTTTTAAAGTATGCTACAAAATTAGTTTGCCCTACTAAACATGGCTCTTCTTTATACTTATAATTCAAATAATTAATTCTTTTATAAATCCCTTCATATTAATACAATGCAAATCCCAACTTCTATCCACTGATTCCTGGATTTGCTTCATATAGTTCTTACTTCATATGTGAATTATATTATAAGGGTGACGGGTAGAGTTGGAAAAACTAGCAGTCACAGTAAAAAAGAAAAAAAACAAAACAATGTAACAGGGTTATGGTTATAGACATTTAGATAAATATAAACTATCACCACTCTCTTCTTTCAGTCTTGCATAATTTTGTATATTTATCTCTTTCAATGGTAAATATGTGTCAGTTTTGCAAGGTGTCTATTACCTAATGCAAAAGATTTTCTATCAGTGCAATTTCTTTAAGTGTTGGGTAAAAATTTGAAATGTTTCACTTTATTATGGTTTTTAGTTTATATGTCTTCAAAAATATTTTAGTGAAAACAAATTATGTGTTTAGGAAACATTAGCTAAATCTCTTCCAAATTGGAAATCTTTGTTAATTTTGAAATCATCTTGAACCTGGTTCCTCCAAACTGAGTCAATTCATTGGTTCTCAGTTTTTTCTGTCTTAAATATGATAAATCTCAAATTTTTATTAACAATTAAATTGCTTGTACTAGAGTTTTGAAAGTCAATGTGGTTTTCTCGAGAAAATGAAAGGAAATATGCTACATGTATCGTTACTACATAGCATGTATGGTTACTAGTCTTTTCTAATTGCCTTCATTTGAAATTATGTTTCTTGACCTGAGTCCCTGTTGGTCTCAGTTTGTTCAGTTATTTTGACTATCACATAATGAATTCCCAAAATAAGAATTTATATGTAAATATAAAAGGTAGTTGAGAGCTATCACTGCAATGCCAGCAGAAGAGGATAACATTTTCAGAACATGTACAAATAGCCAGTTCTCTAGCATCATATTCTTACTTGGATCTGCCCTCTTAAAATCACCTCAGTTCCCACCAGACTTTCATGCCTACTGCTGTATTTCTTCAGAGGATTTATCTCTAAGTCAAATCAATTAAAATTGTGTAGCTAAGTTTTGGTTATAGTAGACTAATGCATTACTTTCAACAAATACCCAGTTACTATTTTTAAATGGTCTCCTTAGTTGTTATTATTTTTATTGAAGTGTTGTTGATTTACAATATTTTTAGGTGTACAGACTTAGTGATTTGAAAGTTTTGTAGGTTATACTCAATTAAAGTTGTTATAAAACATCAACTATATTCCCTATATTGTACAACAAATTCTTGCATCATATATATTTTATGCATAATAGTTTGTAACTCTTAATCCTCTACCCCTATATTGCCCTTCCTCTCCTCCTTTTCCCCACTTAAAATCACTTGTTCTTTATATCTGTGAGTCTGTTTGTTTTATAATACTCATTTGTATTATTTTTTTAGATTCCACACCTAAGTGATAACATACAGTATTTGTCTTTCTCTGTCTGACTTATTTCACTAAGCATTAATACCTTCTAGGTCCATCCATCTTGTTGCAAATGGCAAAATTTTACTCTTTTTATGGCTGAGTAGTATTCCTGGGGTGTGTGTGTATGTGTATGTATGTATACGTACACCAAATCTTTATAAATTCATCTGTTGGTGAACACTTAGCTTGCTTCATAACTTGGCTATCACAAATAGTTCTGGTATGAACATTGGGGTGCATGTATATTTTGAATTACTGTTTTTGTTTTCTTTCAATATTTACTCTGGTATGGAATTACTGGGTCATATTCTTAGGTTTTTGAGGAACCTCCATAGTGTTTTCCATAGTGGCTACACCAATTTACATTCCCACCAACAGTGTACCAGGGTGCCTATTTCTCCACATCCTTGCCAACATTTGTTATTTGTGGTATTCCTGATAATAGCCATTCTGACAGGTGAAAGGTGGTAATTCATTGTGGGTTTGATTTGCATTTCTCTGATTCATGACGTTGAGCATCTTTTTTATGTGCATGTTGGGCATCTGCATGTCCTCTTTGGAAAAATGTCCATTCATAATTTTGCCCATTTTAAAATTGTTTTTTTTTTTTGTATTGAATAAAATATGCTGTTTATGCTTTGGATATTAACCCCTTATCAGTCATATCATTTGCAAATATTTTCTCCCATTCATAGGTTGTCCTTTTGTCAACAGTTTTCTTTGCTGTGCAAAAGCTTTTGAGTTTAATTAGGGACCATTTGTTTATTTTTGGATCTTATTTCCTTTACTTTAGGAGATAGGTTTGAAAAAATATTGCTACGATTTATGTCAAAGAGTGCTCTGCCTATGTTTTCTTCTAGAATTTTTATGATTTATGGCCTTACTTTTAGGTCTTTATTCCATTTTGAATTTAATTTTGTGTATGGTGTGAGAAAATGTTCTATATTACTTTACATAGAATTGTCCAGTTTTCCCAGCATCACTTATTGAAGAGACTGTTTTCTCCACATTGTATATTCTTGCTTTTTCAAAGATTTTTGTGACCGTAAGTGCATGGTTTTATTTCTGGGCTCTGTATTCTGTTCAGTTGATCCATGTGTCTGTTTCTGTACCAGTACCATATTGTTTTGATTACTGTAGCTTTGTAGTCTAGTCTGAAGTCAGGGAGAACCTCTGTTATTTTTTTTTTTCAAGATTTCTTTGACTATTTGGGGTATTTTTTGTTTCCATACAAACTTTAGAATTATTCTAATTTTGTGAAAAGTGTCATAGGTATTTTTATACAGATTGCATTAAATCTGTAATTGCCTTGGGTAGTATGGCCATGTTAATCTTCTTCAATCCACGAACACAGCATATCTTTCCAACTGTTTGCTTCACCTTCAGTTTCTTTCATCAGTGTGTTATAGCTTTCCAAGTACAGCTCTTTTACCTCCAGTTAGATTTATTCCTAGGTATTCTTTTTAATGCAATGATAAATGGAATTTTCTTAATTTCAAATTTTGATAATTCAGTGTTAGTGTATCGAAATGCAACAGATTTCTGTATATAATTTTGTATCCTGCACCTTTACCTAATTCATTGAGCTCTAGTATTTTTTTTGGTGGTGTCTTTAGGATTTTCTACATACAGTATCATGTCATCTACAAACATGACAGTTTTGCTTTCCAGTTTAGATTTTTTATTTTTCCTGTCTGATTGCTGAGGTTAGGACTTGGAATGTCATGTTGAATAAAAGTTGCGAGAGTGAGCATCCTTCTCTTGTCCCTGATCTTAGATCTAAATACTTGCAGCTTTTCACCAACCAGTATGATGTTAACTGTGGGCTTATTGTATATGGCCTTTATTTTTTTTTTCTTCTTGTTTTGTAACATCTTTTTTGGAGTATAATTGCTTTACAATGGTGTGTTAGTTTCTGCTTTATAACAAAGTGAATCAGCTATACATATGTATATGACCTTTATTATATTGAGGTATGTTTCCTCTATATCCACTTTGTTGAGAGGTTTTACCATAAATGAATGTTGAATTGCATTAAAAGCTTTTTCTGCATTTATTGAGATACAATTTTTATTCTTTAACTTGTTAATGTGGTATCACATTGGTTTTTTTCTGGATATTGAACTATTTTGCATCCCTCAGATAAATCCCACTTGACTTTGGTATATGATCCTTTTAAAGTATTGTTAGATTTTGTTTGCTATTTTGCTGAGGAGTTTTACATCTATGTTCATCAGTGATATTGACCTGTAATTTTCTTTGTAATATCTTTGTCTGGTTTTGGTTTCAGGGTGTTGCTGACCTCATAGAATGAGCTTTTAGTATGCATTCTTTCCTCTGCAGTTTTTTTGGAATAGTTTGAAAAAAATAGGTGTTAATTCTTCTCTAAATGTTGGATAGAATTCACCTGTGAAACCATCTGGGTCTGGACTTTTGTTTGTTGACAGCTTTTTATTTTTTTATTATTATTTTTTTAATTGGAGTATAATTGCTTTACAATGTTGTTTTAGTTTCTGCTGTACAATGAAGTGAATCAGCTATATGTATACATATATCCCCTCCCCCTTGGACCTCCCTCCCACCCCCACCATCCCACCCATCTAGGTCATCGCAGAGCACTGAGCTGAATGAGTTTCCTGTGCTTTATAGCAGGTTTCCACTAGCTATCTATTTTACACATGGTAGTATATATATGTCAATCCTAATCTCCCAATTCATCCCCCCCTCCCCTTCCACCCCTGTGTCCACATGTCCGTCCTCTATGTCTGTGTCTCTATTCCTGCCCTGGATATAGGTTCATCTGTACCATTTTTCTAGATTCCACATATATATGTTAACATATGACATTTGATTTTCTGACTTACTTCACTCTGTATGACAGACTTTAGGTCCATCCACATCTCTACAAATGATCCAATTTAATTCCTTTTTATGGCTGAGTAATATTTCATTGTATATGTATACCACATCTTCATCCATTCATCTGCTGTTGGACGTTTAGGTTGTTTCCATGTCTTGGCAGCTTTTTAAATTACTGATTCAATTTCATTGCTGGTAATTGGTCTGTTAATATTTTCTGTTTTTTCCTGGTTCAGTTGAAAGTGTGTACAGTTCCAGGAATTTGTCCATTTCTTCTAGGTTGTCAGTTTTATTGGTGTATCCTTGTTTATAGTAATCTCCTATGATCCTTTGTATTTCTGTGGTACTAGTTGTAACTTCTCTTTCATTTCTGATTTTATTGATTTGGGCCCTCTGATTTTTTTCTTCATGAGTCTGACTAAAGGTTTATAAATCTTGTTTATCTTTTCAAATAGCCAGCTCTTAATTTCAATGGTCTTTGCCCTTTTTGTCTCTGTTTTGATAATTCATGCTCTGGTTTTTGACTTCTGTTTCGTTTGTTCTCCCAGTTCCTTTAGGTATAAAGTTACCAATTATTAAATAAATCTATATAAAATTAGTGCCTTGGAGAATGTAATACTTTGTCAGTTTTTGAGCTTTAAAGTACTTTCAGATTCTAGCTGTCCAAGATCCTAGCTTTCTTCCTGTGGATAATTTATATATTAAATCCCATGATTTTAGGTAATAAAACCCATCACGCACACATCTTAAGTATAAACAACTAGCAAGTCTGCTATATAGTAGGTATTCAAGAGATGATAGCTCTGAAGTTAAAGTTGACCTCTGACTTCAAGAAACATTTAACTCTTTTTTTCCCCTGCAAAGCCCCATTTATCCTTCAACTATTTTCTTTCTTTTTTTTTTTTTTAAACATCTTTATTGGGGTATAATTGCTTTACAATGGTGTGTTAGTTTCTGCTTTATAACAAAGTGAATCAGTTATACATATACATATGTTCCCATATGTCTTCCCTCTTGCGTCTCCCTCCCTCCCACCCTCCCTATCCCACCCCTCCAGACTGTCACAAAGCACCGAGCCAATATCCCTGTGCCATGCGGCTGCTTCCCACTAGCTATCTACCTTACTAAGTTTGTTAGTGTGTATATGTCCATGACTCTCTCTCGCCCTGTCACAACTCACCCTTCCCCCTCCCCATATCCTCAAGTCTGTTCTCCAGTAGGTCTGCGTCTTTATTCCTGTCTTACTCCTAGGTTCTTCATGACATTTTTTTTCATAAATTCCATATATATGTGTTAGCATACGGTATTTGTCTTTTTCTTTCTGACTTACTTCACTCTGTATGACAGACTCTAGGTCTATCCATCTCATTACAAATAGCTCAATTTCGTTTTTTTTTTTTTTAAGGCTGAGTAATATTCCATTGTATATATGTGCCACATCTTCTTTATCCATTCATCCGATGATGGGCACTTACGTTGTTTCCATCTCCGGGCTATTGTAAATAGAGCTGCAATGAACATTTTGGTACATGACTCTTTTTGAATTTTGGTTTTCTCAGGGTATATGCCCAGTAGTGGGATTGCTGGGTCATATGGTAATTCTATTTGTAGTTTTTTAAGGAACCTCCATACTGTTCTCCATAGTGGCTGAACCAATTCACATTCCCACCAGAAGTGCAAGAGTGTTCCCTTTTCTCCACACCCTCTCCAGCATTTATTGTTTCTAGATTTTTTGATGATGGCCATTCTGACCAGTGTGAGATGATATCTCATGGTAGTTTTGATTTGCATTTCTCTAATGATTAATGATGTTGAGCATTCTCTCATGTGTTTGTTGGCAGTCTGTATATGTTCTTTGGAGAAATGTCTATTTAGGTCTTCTGCCTATTTTTGGATTGGGTTGTTTGTTTTTTTTGTTATTGAGCTGCATGAGCTGCTTGTAAATTTTGGAGATAAATCCTTTGTCAGTTGCTTCATTTGCAAATATTTTCTCCCATTCTGAGGGTTGTCTTTTGGTCTTGTTTATGGTTTCCTTTGCTGTGCAAAAGCTTTGAAGTTTCATTAGGTCGCATTTGTTTATTTTGGTTTTATTTCCATTACTCTAGGAGGTGGGTCAGAAAGGATCTTGCCCTGATTTATGTCATAGAGTGTTCTGCCTATGTTTTCCTCTAAGAGTTTGATAGTTTCTGGCCTTACATTTAGGTCTTTAATCCATTTTGAGCTTATTTTTGTGTATGGTGTTAGGGAATGATCTAATCTCACACTTTTAAATGTACCTGTCCAGTTTTCCCAGCACCACTTATTGAAGAGGCTGTCCTTTCTCCACTGTACATTCCTTCCACCTTTATCAAAGAGAAGGTGTCCATATGTGCATGGGTTTATCTCTGGGCTTTCTATCCTGTTCCATTGATCTATCTTTCTGTTTTTCTGCCAGTACCATACTGTCTTGATTACTGTAGCTTTGTAGTATAGTCTGAAGTCAGGGATCCTGATTCCTCCAGCTCCTTTTTTCGTTCTCAAGATTGCTTTGGCTATTCGGGGTCTTTTGTGTTTCCATACAAATTGCAAAATTTTTTGTTCTAGTTCTGTGAAAAATGCCAGTGGTAGTTTGATAGGGATTGCATTGAATCTATAGATTGCTTTGGGTAGTAGAGTCATTTTCACAATGTTGATTCTTCCAATCCAAGGACATGGTATATCTCTCCATCTATTTGTATCATCTTTAATTTCTTTCATCAGTGTCTTATAATTTTCTGCATACAGGTCTTTCGTCTCCTTAGGTAGGTTTATTCCTAGACATTTTATTCTTTTTGTTGCAATGGTAAATGGGAGTGTTTTCTTGATTTCACTTTCAGATTTTTCATCATTAGTATATAGGAATGCCAGAGATTTCTGTGCATTAATTTTGTATCCTGCTACTTTACCAAATTCATTGATTAGCTCTAGTATTTTTCTGGTAGCATCTTTAGGATTCTCTATGTATAGTATAGTATCATGTATACTATATGTATACATGTATACATGTATACATGTATAGTATCATGTATAGTATATATACTATATATAGTATAGTATAGTATCATGTCATCTGCAAACAGTGACAGCTTTACTTCTTCTTTTCCGATTTGGATTCCTTTTATTTCCTTTTCTTCTCTGATTGCTGTGGCTAAAACTTCCAAAACTATGTTGAACAAGAGTGTTGAGAGTGAGCAACCTTGTCTTGTTCCTGATCTTAGTGGAAATACTTTCAGTTTTTCACCATTGAGGATGATGTTTGCTGTGGGCTTGGCATATATGGCCTTTATTATGTTGAGGAAAGTTCCCTCTATGCCTACTTTCTACAGGGTTTTTATCATAAATGGGTGTTGAATTTTGTCAAAAGCTTTCTCTGCATCTATTGAGATGATCATATGGTTTTTCTCCTTCAATTTGTTAATATGGTTTATCACATTGATAGATTTGCGTATATTGAAGAATCCTTGCATTCCTGGAATAAACTCCACTTGATCATGGTGTATGATCCTTTTAATGTGCTGTTGGATTCTGTTTGCTAGTATTTTGTTGAGGATTTTTGCATCTATGTTCATCAGTGATATTGGGCTGTAGTTTCCTTTTTTTGTGAGATCCTTGTCTGGTTTTGGTATCAAGGTGATGGTGGCCTCGTAGAAGGAATTTGGGAGTGTTCCTCCCTCTGCTATATTTTGGAAGAGTTTGAGCAGGATAGGTGTTAGCTCTTCTCTAAATGTTTGATAGAATTCACCTGTGAAGCCATCTCGTCCTGGGCTTTTGTTTGTTGGAAGATTTTTAATCACAGTTTCAATTTCAGTGCTTGTGATTGGTCTGTTCATATTTTCTATCTCTTCCTGATTCAGTCTTGGCAGGTTGTACATTTCTAAGAATTTGTCCATTTCTTCCAGATTGTCCATTTTATTGGCATAGAGTTGCTTGTAGTAATCTCTCATGATCTTTTTTATTTCTGCAGTGTCAGTTGTTACTTCTCCTTTTTCATTTCTAATTCTATTGATTTGAGTCTTCTCCCTTTTTTTCTTGATGAGTCTGGCTAGTGGTTTATCTATTTTGTGTATCTTCTCAAAGAACCAGCTTTTAGTTTTATTGATCTTTGATATCATTTCCTTCATTTCTTTTTCATTTATTTCTGATCTGATTTTTATGATTTCTTTCCTTCTGCTAGCTTTGGGGTTTTTTTTGTTCTTCTTTCTCTAATTGCTTGAGGTGTAAGGTTAGGTTGTTTATTCAAGATGTTTCCTGCTTCTTAAGGTGGGCTTGTATTGCTATAAACTACCCTCTTAGAACTGCTTTTGCTGCATCCCATAGGTTTTGGGTCGTTGTGTCTCCATTGTCATTTGTTTCTAGGTATTCTTTTATTTCCTCTTTGATTTCTTCAGTGATCACTTCATTATTAAGTAGTGTATTGTTTAGCCTCCATGTGTTTGTATTTTTTACAGATCTTTTCCTGTAATTGATATCTAGTCTCATGGCATTGTGGTCAGAAAAGATACTTGATATAATTTCAATTTTCTTAAATTTACCAAGGCTTGATTTGTGACCCAAGATATGATCTATCCTGGAGAATGTTCCATTAGCACTTGAGAAAAATGTGTATTCTGTTGTTTTTGGATGGAGTGTCCTATAAATATCAATTAAGTCCATCTTGTTTAATGTATCATTTAAAGCTTGTGTTTCCTTATTTATTTTCATTTTGGATGATCTGTCCATGGGTGAAAGTGGGGTGTTAAAGCCCTCTACTATGAATGTGTTACTGTCTATTTCTCTTTTTATGGCTGTTAGCATTTGTCTTACGTATTGAGGTGCTCCTATGTTGGGTGCATAAATATTTACAATTGTTATATCTTCTTCTTGGATCAATCCCTTGATCATTATGTAGTGTCCTTCTTTGTCTCTTTTAATAGTCCTTATTTTAAAGTCTATTTTGTCTGATATGAGAATTGCTACTCCAGCTTTCTTTTGGTTTCCATTTGCATGCAATATCTTTTTCCATCCCCTTACTTTCAGTCTGTATGTGTCTCTAGGTCTGAAGTGGGTCTCTTGTAGACAGCATATATAAGGGTCTTGTTTTTGTATCCATTCAGCCAATCTGTGTCTTTTGGTGGGAGAATTTAGTCCATTTACATTTAAGGTAATTATTGATATGTATGTTCCTATTCCCATTTTCTAAATTGTTTTGGGTTCGTTATTATAGGTCTTTTCCTTCTCTTGTGTTTCTTATCTAGAGAAGTTCCTTTAGCAGTTGTTGTAGAGCTGGTTTGGTGGTGCTGAACTCTCTCACTTTTGCTTGTCTGTAAAGGTTTTACTTTCTCCATCAAATCTGAATGAGATCCTTGCTGGGTAGAGTAGTCTTGGTTGCAGGATTTTCTCCTTCATCACTTTCAGTATGTCCTGCCACTCCCTTCTGGCTTGTAGGGTTTCTGCTGAGAGATTAGCTGTTAACCTTATGGGGATTCCCTTGTATGTTATTTGTTGTTTTTCCCTTGCTGCTTTTAATATGCTTTCTTTGTATTTAATTTTTGACAGTTTGATTAATATGTGTCTTGGTGTATTTCTCCTTGTATTTATCCTGTATGGGACTCTCTGTGCTTCCTGGACTTGATTAACTATTTCCTTTCCCATATTAGGGAAGTTTTCAACTATAATCTCTTTAAATATTTTCTTGGTCCCTTTCTTTTTCTCTTCTTCTTCTGGAACCCCTATAATTCGAATGTTGGTGCGTTTAATGTTGTCCCAGAGGTCTCTGAGACTGTCCTCAGTTCTTTTTATTCTTTTTTCTTTATTCTGCTCTGCAGTAGTTATTTCCACTATTTTATCTTCCAGGTCACTTATCCGTTCTTCTGCCTCAGTTATTCTGCTATTGATCCCATCTAGAGTACTTTTAATTTCATTTATTGTGTTGTTCATCGTTGCTTGTTTCATCTTTAGTTCTTCTAGGTCCTTGTTAACTGTTTCTTGCATTTTGTCCATTCTATTTCCAAGATTTCAGATCATCCTTACTATCATTATTCTGAATTCTTTTTCAGGTAGACTGCCTATTTCCTCTTCATTTGTTAGGTCTGGTGCATTTTTATCTTGCTCCTTTATCTGCTGTGTGTTTTTCTGTCTTCTCATTTTGCTTATCTTATTGTGTTTGGGGTCTCCTTTTGGCAGGCTGCACATTCGTAGTTCCCGCTGTTTTTGATGTCTGTCTCCAGTGGCTAAGGTTGGTTCAGTGGGTTGAGTAAGCTTCCTGGTGGAGGGGACTAGTGCCTGTGTTGTGGTGGATGAGGATGGATCTTGTCTCTCTAGTGGGCAGGTGTACGTCTGGTGGTGTGTTTTGGGGTGTCTGTGGCCTTATTATGATTTTAGGCAGCCTCTCTGCTAATGGGTGGGGTTGTGTTCCTGTTTTGCTAGTTGTTTGGCATAGGTTGTCCAGCACTGTGGCTTGCTGGTCATTGAGTGAAGCTGGGTGCTGGTGTAAAGATGGAGGTCTCTGGGAGTTTTTCGCCGTTTGATATTATGTGGAGCTGGGAGGTCTCTTGTTGACCAGTGTCCTGAAGTTGGCTCTCCTACCTCAGAGGCAGAGCCCTGACTCCTGGCTGTAGCACCAAGAGCCTTTCATCCACACGGCTCAGAATAAAAGGGAAAAAAAGTAGAGAGAATTAGTAGAAGTATGAGGAAAGAAAGAAGGAAAGGAGGGAAGGAAGGAAGAAAGAAGTAAAGAAGGAAAGAAAGGAGGGAGGGAGGGAGGAAGGAAGGAAGGAGGGAAAGAAGGAAAAAAGACAGAAAGAAAGAAGATACAGTAAAAATAAAATAAAGTATAATAAAGTTATTGAATTATAAAATACTTATTTAGAAAAAAAAAGGGACGGATAGAACCTTAGGACAAATGTTGGAAGCAAAGCTATACAGAGAAAATCTTACACAGAAGCATACACATACACCCTCACAAAAAGAGGTAAAGGGGGAAAAATCATAAATCTTGCTCTCAGAGACCACCTCCTCAATTTGGGGGTGATTCGTTGTCTAAAGGAGGGAAGGAAGGAAGGAAGGAAGGAAGAAGGAAAGAAGGTAAAGTATAATAAAGTTATTACAATTAAAATTAATTATTAAAAAAAAAAATTTTAAAAATCCATGGACGGATTGAACCCTAGGACAAATGGTGGAAGCAAGACTATACAGACAAGATCTTACACAGAAGCATACACATACACATTCACAAAAAGAGGAAAAGGGAAAAAAATCATAGATCTCGCTCCTAAACTCCACCTCCTCAATTTGGGATCATTCCTTGTCTATTCAGGTATTCCACAGATGCAGGGTATATCAAGTTGATTGTGGAGCTTTAATCCCCTGTTTCTGAGGCTGCTGGGAGAGATTTCCCTTTCTCTTTTTTATTCTCACAGCTCACAGGAGCTCAGCTTTGGATTTGGCCCTGCCTCTGCGTGTAGGTCGCTGGAGGGCGTCTGTTTTTTGCTCAGACAGGACGGGGTTAAAGGAGCCGCTGATTCGGGGGCTCTGGTGCACTCAGGCCGGGGGTGGGGGGGGCGGGAGGGAGGGGCACTGCGTGCAGGGCGGGCCTGCGGCGGCATAGGCCGGCGTGACGCTGCTCCAGCCTGAGGTCCGCCGTGCGTTCTGCCGGGGAAGTTGTCCCTGGATCCCGGGAACCTGGCAGTGGCGGGCTGCACAGGCTCCGCGGAAGAGGGGTGTGGAGAGTGACCTGTGCTCGCACACAGGCCACTTGGTGGCGGCAGCAGCAGCCTTAGCGTCTCCCGCCCGTCTCTGGGGTCCGCGCTTTTAGCCGCGGCTCGCTCCCGTCTCTGGAGTTCCTTTAAGCAGCGCTCTTAAACCCCTCTCCTCACGCACCAGGAAACAAAGAGGGAAGAAAAAGTCTCTTGCCTCTTCGGCAGGTGCAGACTTTTCCCCGGACTCCCTCCCGGCTAGCCGTGGTGCACTAACCCCTTCAGGCTGTGTTCACGCCGCCAACCCCAGTCCTCTCCCTCCAACTATTTTCTTTTGTTTTCCTTATATTAAGCACTACGCTTCTTCTTTTAGACTGATGGGTCCATTTTTATTTCACTTTATTATTTGCAAAGTGACTGAAGGGCACTCACAAAGGAGGGTGGTTTTAGGGACCCATATTTAACTTACTGCTCAAAGTAATGGGGAAAGTCTGTAATAGTTTCAGAAAAGCTCTGAAGATGTTAGAATTTTAAAAAAGAGCTCCATGATTTTCAAGAAAAAAAAATCTGAATTTTTGATTTATTTAATATATACATTTGATGGTAACTTTAGAGAAAAGACCTGGAATAGTAAAGCAGAATGTGTAACAATAAAGTATGAAATTAAATATACAAAGATTTGGGTCTAAAGTTAAACTCCAAATACCAAAAGTGATTTTTATATTTTTTGAGTGAGAAAAGTATTTCTTAATCAGATAAAGTTTCTTGGTGGTTTAGTTAAGGAACTGAGACAAAAATTTAAAAAGAAAATAATAAAATATAGAAATATAGAGTTTAGGAAATAATACCAACCATCTGATCTTTTGGGACTTATGCCAAACCAAACCATTTGAATTTCCTTTGCCACTATCCTGCAATGAACATGCTAATGATAGTATAATACTGGCAGCAATAACTATATACTTTAGGATTTAGTGCACTCTACCTGCTCATTTTGTGTCCAGCCAGATGTATAAACAGCTGAAAATTACACTTTCAGAAGCAAAACTGGAAATGGATGTTATATCTTGGAAGCAAATCTACCTAAATAAAAAAAAAAAAAGTTTTCCTCTTGATACAAGAGGAATAGTTTAGGAAGAAATGTAAAATAAAAGAATGTTTTTCTATGATTTAGAGAGCTTTTCCTTAATTTAAGCTATTTGGGTCTCTTACTTATATCCAAAATGCCTAGACTGATAGTCACCATATTGCAAGTGCTCAGTTAGTATTTTTTGATGGTAAGAGTAGAAAAATACAGAAAAAATGTATGCAATAAAATGGATAGTTCTAAAGTCTGCTTATACTACATGCTAACATAGTCAAACGTATGTGATCTTATCAGTTAAAATAATAATCATATGGGATATTAGCAGGGGATTATTGTGATAGAATGCAAACAGGTTGTTAACATAGTATTTGATGTTATTTTTTGGCTCTGTATGCATTCGTTTCTGTGTATATTGGGGCATATGTCTGAGAATTAAGATTAAGTAAGGGTAGGGACAAAAGTGAATTAAATAAACCTCTACTAAAACAAACTATCTGTTAAAACTGGTATAGATTGTATTACTTCAGTTGTTTATAAGTAAATATCTAAGTACTTATGTTATTTCTGTATGATATTCAGAGTTGTGTATGTGTGAGGTGGGTATATGTATGAATTAAATTTTCAGGCAGGGATAGAATGAGTAACAAGGTAATAAAGTATAGAACAAGTATAAAGTGAGATGACAAAGTGGGGAGTTTGGAGTATTCATCACAGAGAAATGTCAGTGTGTTCCAGCTGGGGACCAAGCATAGGCAGCAGATGGACAGTCTAAAATTGTATAAATCAAAGGGATGTAGATGTTGGGGTGCATAGCTATGAATGATGTGGAAACAACTCTACTGAGAATGTTTCTGCAGTGGCCACGTCACCCTCAGCTCGTGGACCAGTTGCCTCAGTGTGGGCATTAGTGTTTAAATCAACATAGAATGTTCACCTAATTTAGACAAAAATAACTTTAAAAAAATATAACTAATCACTCCAAGTATCCATTTCTCAGTAGTAATCTAGCTTCATGAGCTTCCTGAAGTACAGTTAAAAATAAAGATGTAATAAGCCATTTCCAGAGTGATTACCTCAGACTACATTAGGAGCGAGGTAGTAAAAGTACTTTTAGATAAATATAAATTCCATCAATAAAAATATAACAAAAAAGGGTATAAAGGTGAAAAGTTAACTTTTTGAAATAGATTTCTCATTTATACGTAAGTGTTCTATTTATTTCACTTGAGCTGTTTACCTGAGTATAAAAAGCAAAATTCTCACAGGAAAAACTAAAATGTATACTTTTTTTTGACAAAGCAAAATTGTATATTCCCCATGTCTTGAGCAGCTTGCCCAGACTCATCTTTGACTATACAATGTTTATGCTTCTGATTAGAGACATCTGTTAAATTTATAAATTCATGATTTCCTGCCAAATGACATAACCGAGGAGGAATGCATCTGCCAGGAGGAAGGAAACTGGAAGCAATGCAAATGTGTGAAGCTGCCCAGACAGCTAGAAATTTCAAACCCCAGACCTGTTCTATGTGTACATAATTGGCTGAGCTCACAGCTTTGTAACCTGAAGCCGGTCCATTGATGATGGACACATCATGTTATTTTAATATTCATGACCAATGCCAAGAAAAAACTTTAACTCACTTTTATATGAGCATTTGGGGAAAAATTTCTGATACATTCTAGTCTCCTTCTCTACATACATATAGAAATGGTGATTCCACCGTGAAACAGATTCAGATCAGTTACGATGCCCTGCACAGCCTTCTGGCACTTATCTCTCCATACAAGTAGGAGATGGGGTAGCACATCCCCAGTATCATGCTGGCAGATACGTAATGTGTTTACTTAGACCTGTGAGGTGAGGTTCTATAGCATCATGAACACTTATCTTAAAAATCATAGGCTGAGCTGAAAGCTCCTAGGCAACTAAGATTTATCAAAGCTCTTTGGGAGGCACATTAATGTCACTTTTAATTCATATTTAATAGCTAATTGAGAAAGGTATAAAACTCAGTGGACATGTTACACACACACACATACACACACACACACACATGCACATACACACATACATGCACATACACACACACACACACACACACACACACACAGTGGTCAAAACAAATTTTTCTCTCTGAATAGATAAAGGAAGAACTTCCCTGACTTGCTTTTTCCTGCAGTTCTACATGACTCAGTTTATTAAACTAATAGTATGTGGGATTTTTATGTCCCACAGTAGGAAGGATTATTCTTTCCCAGTATAAAAGTAGTCATGTTGTCTGGTTGTTGTATAACTGAAATTAAAAAAAAATCTCATTGAAGTAAGGAAAAGAGTCTAAGTGCAAGATGTTCCCATTCAGTCAGAAAAAAGCTTTTGATTGCTTTATGCATGTAGCAATTAAGATATAAAAAGTTGGTCTATTGCTTCCTAGAGAAGTACTAAATAGAGAAATAGAATTCACCCTTTAGGAAAGGAGAAACTACTAGCAGATGAGAACTTTAGCCATGAAATCACCCTTACACCATACTGCTCTTTGCAGTATGAAAGTAAAATTGAGAAACCATTTTGTGAGGGAGAATAAAAATTGGTAAGAAGAAGAAACAGAAATAGGAAAAAGTTACTAGGGAAACTAAAATAAAACAACTCTTCTCAAAATTCTCCTTTTCATAAATGTCTGATAAGTTACATCATAATTATATAATTTCTCTACCTTAGGTTATATATGGGTAGATGTTATGAGAATATAAATACTTTTGCACAGTGTAAAGAAAGACAACTAGCTTTGAGAAAATATTTATAATAGGTTAAATAAGAAATCATGTCTGCTTCTTTCTTTTTAACCTAAGGTTCAAATATAACTTCATCAATAATGTTAACTATTAAATATTCTATTTCTAAAGTGGGGCTTGAAGTTTGGATCAGAAAACAGCTATTCTAACTAATTCTGCACCCTAATTCTGACCCACTGGATTAAATCTATAGTAGGCCCTGTGAGATTTATCATCACTTAAAGATAATAAAACTTTCTTCAGCTACTTCATTACAAGAAACAGTTTAGTAATTATTATGTCCATCTTAGGGTAATATCAGAATTATGAACTTCAGGTTTTGAATTTTTCCTCTAAACCCCAGAAAAGTCTGTTCAAACAGACTGCTGCAAATGGGTGTTATTGTTCATCTTTAACTTGTCAGGACCTCCCCACCCAAACACGCCTTCTCTGGCTCCAACTTTTGACTGCCTTAGTTGGAGAATGGCAGAGTAGGGAGCTAAGAAGACAGGAAAAAAATCTATTCTAGAGTCTAGAGATACTGCAGGTAAAAAAAAAAAAAAAAAAAAAAAAAAAAAAAAAAAGAGGGAGGGAGGAACAGAGTGTAAAATACGAGTCTAAATTGGGCCTACAAGTTCCAAACCTGGTGAGGAAGCCAGTGTGTTTGGAGCACTGTCAGCTTGAGTGAAATGATATAGACAGGTAACCAGAGTCAGATTGCATATAGGATGCATAGGAAAAAAGAGTGACTGGCCACATGCCACAGATATATATATATTTAAGGAGGGAGCTTTGCATTTGAAAATGTTTAAACCTTCCAGTGAGCTTACTGTATAGCCCAATGTGAGTACTGCTGTGCAAGGATGCTGCCAGCTATTTTCACTCTGAGAAAATTAAAGATTACTCAAGAGGTCTCAACTAAATTACATTTTTAAAGTTTCCTTCCTGTTACTCTTTTGATGAAAGGCCGGAGGGGATCAGGGACAGAACTGTGAAACCAGTTAAGTGGCTATGGCAAAATTCTACATAAAGATGATGTGTTAGATCAAGATGATATGGAGAAGTAGGGAGAAGTTGACATGTTCTAACTGAGGACCTGACAGGATATTCTGGAAAATTAAATATCATGTATGAGTACAAGAAAGGAGTCAAGGATGATTTTAAGTTTTGTGGCCTGTGCACCTGGAGGAATGAAGTTGCTGTTTCCTAAGATGGATATACACTCAAGGGACAGGCATACAGAAAGTGATTTTGATAT
Organism: Grampus griseus; assembly: GCF_964374135.1. Lineage (NCBI taxonomy): Eukaryota > Metazoa > Chordata > Mammalia > Artiodactyla > Delphinidae > Grampus > Grampus griseus. The sequence continues at coordinate 122,154,354 of NC_138998.1, read as the reverse complement.
TTTCAAGTCCGACAGGGATGGACAGGTATTTAGATTATGGGCAGTACCCTTAAAAACAGTCAGGAACACAGGTGTCCCTAACTTCTGCAATGTTAGAGGTGGAGGCCAAGGAAGTATTTCACTGGGAACACTCAGATACGTGGTTTCTTCTTGAATCTTGCTGTAGAAGCCAGGAAGTTTGAGGAGTAGAAGTTTAAGTGGAACACGCTCTGAACTATTGCTGATGAAGTTATGGAGGCCAAAGTAACTATAGCTAAATCAACCTCATGGAGACTCTGTCTCACAAAACTGTCACAAAACCTAGGCATGGTACTTGGGGGGAAAAAAGAGCTTTGGACCATTTCTTGGGAGTTAAGTTACTTTCTGAGCAGAACTGTTAATTTACATTCTGCCACAGGCAGAATTTTTCTATCCATAGTGTTTGGATTTAGCCTTAAAAATGAGCTGGAACTTTTTTTTGTGCCCCCCTCCCAGTTTATTTTATTTTATTTTATTTTATTTATTTACTTTTGGCTGCATTGGGTCTTCGTTGGGTTGTGCGGGCTTCTCATTGCAGTGGCTTCTCTTGTTGTGGAGCACGGGCTCTAGGCTCGAGGGCTTTAGTAGTTGTGGCTCTTGGGCTCTAGAGCACAGGCTCAGTTGTAGTGCACGGGCTTAGATGCTCCCAGGCATGTGGGATCTTCCCAGACCAGGACTCGAACCTGTGTCCCCCACATTGGCAGGCGGATTCTTAACCACTGCGCCACCTGGGAAGCCCACCTGGGCACCACTTAAGTGGTTAAGTGATTCTTAATCACTGCGCCAGCCCTGGAAGCCCACTCCCTCCCCCCTGCCCAGTTTTTAAGATGTGCAAATAACTCTCCACTTTGTCTCCTTCAAGTCTGATTCAATTTTTTGAGATGAAGATAAAACCTTCCATCAAGAGCCACCATTAATAGAGAGTGCAGGACATACATGGTCCACTTGTAGTACAAAATTTTGCATCTGCTATCCATGCGGACCCTTTCATACATTTTCTGTGGTTAAGAGTAATAGAATTGTGACCATCTAGAGGGCTGGGATAGGGAGGGTGGGAGAGAGGGAGACACAAGAGGGAAGAGATATGGGGATATATGTATATGTATAGCTGATTCACTTTGTTATACAGCAGAAACTAACACACACACACACGCACACACACACACACACTCACACACAAAAAGTGAAAAAAAATAAATAAAGAAGACTCGCTTTCATTCACCTTCTTCCAGGTCAAGTGTGGTGGCATCATGGTGAATTTGGAAATTTGGAGTTGACACATACTGATTTGGAAGCTCTTCCAAAACCAAAATTGCAATAGGTTTATTTTAATATATTGTTACATGCACATAGTTCATTTATTTTACTTATGTCACTTGACCTTCATAATGGCTTATGAGTCAAATATGACAGATATTTATTATCCTCATTTATAGAGATGAAAATTGGAGTCAGAAGTTCAGTGACTTGCTTCAGGTGATATATCAGAAAATGAAGAAATCGTATTTGAACTCATATTTTGTGAGTTTAGAAAAAAAAATCTTTAATAACACAGGGATGCTCTGTTTCCTACTTTTTTCCCTCAAAAGTGAGTCATATAACTATTCCTTTTAAAAGAAAAATAATCTTGTGTTCTTAGTATCTCTATATATTTTCTTGACTGAAGTGCTATTCAAACACATACACATATCCTAGGCGATGTAAAATTTTAAAGCTTATATCTCTCAGATGTTTATAAAACAAAAGTATAAAAGTCAAACTTAATGATATTTTGCATCTTGTAATGAGAGAGCAACTTTTATTTGACTAATTTTCTGCAATAAACATTAATAAAACCTGGATAAAATATTAAGATTTTAATTAATTTTTGGCTGTGTTGGGTCTCTGTTGCTGTGCGCAGGCTTTCTCTAGTTGCGGCGAGCAGGGGTTACTCCTTGTTGTGGTGCATGGGCTTCTCATTGTGGTGGCTTCTCTTGTTGCAGAGCACGGGCTCTAGGCACATGGGCTCAGTAGTTGCAGCTCGCAGACTCTAGAGTGCAGGCTCAGTAGTTGTAGATCACGGGCTTAGTTGCTCCACAGCATGTGGGATCTTCCTGGGCCAGGGCTCAAACCCATGTCCCCTGCATTGGCAGGCAGATTCTTAACCACTGTATCACCAGGGAAGTCCCTAAGATATTTTAAGTAATAAAATGTCATAAACTAGAAGTTAATATTGAAACAAAATGACCACACTGGGTACAATTTGCACATATAGCTTTTAGTCACAAGATACCACACAGAATGAGGTATGTAGGATCAAAGTCAGTCTTACTTGCTTCAGGAGTCAAATGGTAACTTTTGAGGCAAAAGGAGGAATGAGAAAATTAAAAATGAGATCCCATGAAAGGGGGATTCATACAGGGAGAGCTCCAAAATCTGTTCATAAATCCTCTCCAAATTGCTGATAGGACCCCACAATATGTATCTTCGAAGGAGAATCTAAGGTCCCAGCTAATAACAACGGCTGGGAAGATAAAGAAACTGAGATGTTTCTGCTGTTGCCACCTTCAGGAATCAGTTTGACATTTGAGTTAATTCAAAGTTAACTGCCTGCTAGAATAAAAACATTATTTAAAGGAAGATAACAATCAGACAATCTTCAGTGTATTATACATAACATCCATTACACAAGCAAATGTTACTAGGCATACAGAGTATATCAAAATGTGACCCATTGGCAAGAATAAAAATATTGAATAGAAACCTATCATAGGACGACAAGACATTGTTTTCAGGGGACAAATTTCAGGCATTTATTTTTAATATATTCAAGAACTAAAAATGTTCTTTATATTCTGAGTCTCGTGAGGGGAAGATTTTTTTCCAGGTGCATACAATTTTAGTCAAGAAACATGAAATATAAGCTATCAATTTTAGAAGTAAAAAATGAAAAATCAGTTTCTATAAATATTAAAGCATTTATTTAAAATATTATAAAAAAATTAGGCTGATAAATTCAACAATCTAGAGGAAAGACAAATTTCTAAAATAACAAAGCCAAACATTATATAATCTTAAACCTATAAACAAGATATTAGCCTTCATTAAAAACCTTTCTGTGTGATATTTCCAGTCCTATGTGGCTTCATTGATATATTTTACCTCTGTAAGATTGTTATTCCTTTGTAAAGACAATCATTTCCAAAGAAGTACTTGCCAGCACATATAAGCAAGACTAATAGAAAAGCCTTAAAGGCTAGAGTGGGAGAAATAAAACTATCTCTACTCATAGGTAACATGATTTCATCGTAGAACTTTAAGAAGTCTACAAAAAAAAAAAAACTAGTAAATTTAATAAGTAAATTTACAATGTCTGCAAAATAAAAGATCAACATAAAATCAATTTCATTTCTATACATTAACAGCAAACAATTGGAAAATGTAACTTAAAAAATATCCTCTTATAATAGCATAAAAAAACACATTTTAGGAATAGACAATAATAGATGTAAGACTCTTCCATGAAAAATAGAAAATACTGCTCAGAAAAATTTAAAGAGAACTTTATGAAATGGAGTGCCATACAATGTTTATGGGTTAGATGATTTGATGTTAAATTTTAATTATTCCAAAATTGCTGTATAGGTTAAAGTAATCCCCAAATTTCTACAGGTTTTTTAAAATGAAAATTGACAATGTGATCCTAAATTTATGTCAAAACTTAGATGTCTCTTTGCCTCATTTGGATATTTTGTTGACCTCTTTTCCAGTTCACTAATTCTTCTGTTGAATCCAAGACATAACTCACCTCTCAAATTCTTAATTTTAAGTAATTTATTTTCAATTTTAGCATTTCCATGTACCTCATCTTATTGTATCATGAAAATCTTACTCTTTCCTCTTATTCCTGTTTCCTTTATTTCAGGGTTTCTCAGTTTCAGGAATAATAGTATTTGGGGATGAGTGATTCTTTGCTGTGGGAGAGTTCTCTTGTGCACTATAACATATTTAGCAAAATTTGTAACCTCCACTCAATGGATGACATAGAAACCTCCTCCCCAATTAGGACAATTGAAACTCTCCAGAAATTGCTAAATAGTCCCAAGGGGAAAAATTCACCCACTGTTGAGAACCACTGCTTTATTTTATTTAATGTATCAATTGTAATTTTTGAAATTGTGTGTATACATGTGCACTTATTCCAATAGTTGGATCATTTTTTTAACTTTTTATTTTATATTGGAGTATAGTTGAGTAACAATGTTGCAGTAGTTTCAGGTGTACAGCAAAGTGATTCAGTTATACATATACATGTATCTATTGTTTTTCAAATTCTTTTCCCATCCAGGTTGTTTCTTTTCCCATCCAGGTTGTTCCTTAATATTGAGCAGAGTTCCCTGTGCTCTACAGCAGGTCCTTGTTGGTTTAAATATAGCAGTGTGCACATGTCAATCCCAAACTCCCTAACTATCCCTCTCTTCCACTTTCCCCCTTGATAACCCTAAGCTCCTTCTCTAAGTCTGTGAGTCTGTTTCTGTTTTGTATATAAATTTATTTGTATCATTTCTTTTTAGATTCCACATATAAGCGATATCATGATATTTCTTTCTCTGTCTGACTGACTTCACTCAGTATGCCAATCTCTAGGTCCATTGATATTGCTGCAAATGGCATTGTTTCATTCTTTTTAATGGTTGAGTAATATTCCATTGTATAAATGTACTACATCTTCTTTATCCATTCCTTTGTCGATGGCCATTTAGGTTGCTTCCATGTCTTGGCTATTGTAAACAGTGCTGCAATGAACATTGGGGAGCACGCGTCCTTTCGGACTGATTTTCTCCAGATATATGCCCAGGAGTGGGATTGCAGGATCATATGGTAGTTCTATTTTTAGTTTTTTGAGGAACCTCCATATCATTCTCCATAATGGCTGTATCAATTTACATTCTCACCAACAGTGTAGGAGGTTCCCCTTCTCTCCACACCCTCTACAGCATTTATAGTTTGTGGATTTATTTTGATGATATGATAGTCATTTTGACTGGTGTGAGATGATATCTCATTGTAGTTTTGATTTGCATTTCTCTAATATTTAGCAATGTTGAACATCTTTTCATGTGCCTCTTGGCCATCTGTATGTCTTTGGAGAAATGTCGATTTAGGTCTTCTGCCCATTTTTTGATTGGGTTGTTTGTTTTGATGATATTAAGCTGCATGAGCCGTTTGTAAATTTTGGAGACTAACCCCTTGTCAGTCACATCGTTAGCAAATATTTTCTCCCAATATGTGGGTTGTCTTTGCATTTTGCTTATGGTTTCCTTTGCTGTGCAAAAGCTTTTGAGTTTAATTAGGTTCCATTTGTTTATTTTTGTTTTTATCTCCATTACTTTGGGAGACAGAGCGAAAGAAATATTGCTGCGACTTATGTCAGAGTGTTCTGCCTATGTTTTCCTCTGGATCATTTATGCTTTTTAATGTCTTTCTCTTGGTTTTGGCCATAAATTCCTGCTTCTTGTCTTGAATTCAGTTTACTCAGAATACTTATTAAATGAACTATACTATTCTTTATATTAACATTTACCCAAATTTATATTTTTTATGTTCCTCCTAGAGGGTTCAGTCTTCACTTCCTTTTCAGTAACTTCTGTGTAATTTTAGCCTCTCTAGCCCCAGTTGCTTCTTGAAATCCCTTTATATTTTTAAATGTTTTAAAAAATCATACTCTAATCTCAGCAAAGATGGTATTCTGTTGCATACTACTTCATCTTACATAGAGTCAGAGTAAACTTTGTTATTGGTTTGTATTTCTTTTTTGATAAGACTGAGATCTGTAAATCCTGGTCCATGAATAAACTTTTCAGCTCTATCCAATATTATACTTACAACACCCATTCATTTTTTCACAAGTAGTCTGTATGTTATTTAAAAATCTACTTAGTTTTTTTTCCTTAGATGGTTTTATTTCTGCTCTTCAAATATTTTATATTTCTTTATCTTTACCTCATTAGAATCATATTTAAAAGGAGTGTTTAGCTTTTTTATAGTTTAGTGTTCTTGGGTTGCTAAACTAAACCTTACTGTTTTTTTGTTGGGATCTTCCTTGAGGATTGCTGCCTTATTTTCAACAGAATAAATATCACTCCATCACACATAGTAGAGGAATTGGAATCACTGAGTGAAGGGAAAACTTACAAAGCCATTGACAGCAAGTGAAAAAAAAAAAAAAGACATCCACCCTTAACCCCTCAGCCACAGAATAGTATATCAGGGTTTGGATGACCTTCTAGATGGCAGTTTTGTTAAACCTTCCAGTAGAGAGAACATAACTGCTTGTGGGTATCCTTTTTAAATAAGGAAAAATTTAGGTCATAGACTTGTCCTTGATATCTTGGCTATGCTTATATTTAATACAGTGCATTGTCTTTTCCAAGCCTTAACTAAGTAAATCTTATTGACCATCATTTCTCTGGGTTCACCTCTGTAAAAATGAGGGGGAACAAAGTAGATTTCTTCAAATCAGGAGTTAGTCACATTCCTGAAATAATTCAATATTATTTATGACAATGAATGATGTCAAAGGTTGTTTTTGTTTGTTTGTTTGTTTGTTTTGCGGTGTGCGGGCCTCTCCCTGTCGTGGCCTCTCTCTGTCGTGGCCTCTCCCGCTGCGGAGCACAGGCTCCGGACGCGCAGGCTCAGCGGCCATAGCTTATGGGCCCAGCCGCTCCGCGGCATGTGGGATCCTCCCGGACCGGGGCACGAACCTGTGCCCCCTGTATCGGCAGGCGGATTCTCAACCACTGCGCCACCACGGAAGCCCAAGGATGTATTTTTATATGTGGTAGAGTGATACTTCCAATTTACATTACATTGAATAACCTCAGTTGTTATTCACCTTCAATATTTTCAACTTTATCTTGGCTTTATTCTTTATCTTTGAGGAGGAAGTTGTTTGTAGTATAACTTTCCATACTGAGATGGAAAATAGTTTCTGAGATGTTTATTGCCCTCCTATCTTCAGAACTTTAGAATATGTCAAATTATCAAAGCTTGCACAGACCTATTAGAATTGCAATGGTCATTTTTCTGATTGACATCATAAATTTAAGAGGCCAGTTTTCTTTCTCTTAAAGATTTTATTGCTGACCACTTGTTTCTTTCCAAACAATAAAGTTACCTAGTTGCTATGCAGGGTTTGTTATTAAAGTACTTCAATCACCAATATTTTATGGTTAATCCATGAAGAACTGTGTTTATCTAGGCATCTTTAGTAATGAGAGTTCTGATATTACTTTGGGTATTTCGAGTTCATGTATGCATTACCTCAATTAATATTTGAGTACATGTTACATATCCACTGCTTAGATAAACAAAATATCAATAGATCAAACTCTGAATTAATTTTATTTTATTTTTTAAATTAATTTTTATTGGAGTACAGTTGCTTTACAGTGTTGTGTTAGTTTCTACTGTACAGCAAAATGAATCAGGCATACATATACATATATCCCCTCCCTTCTGGACTTCCCATTCAGGTCACCACAGTGCATTAAGTAGAGTTCCCTGTGCTATACAGTATGTTCTCATTAGTTATCTATTTTACACATAGTATCCCTAGGGTATATGTGTCAATCCCAATCTCCCAATTCCTCCCACCCCTCCTTCCCTCTTGGTATCCATACATTTGTTCTCTACTTTATGTACTGCAATAGACTTTGTTTTTATTTGGCTTAAGACTCTTGATCTTTTTAAAGTTTTGCATTTTATAGGGTTTACTTTTGTCATGAATGGCATTTTCCATTGTTACATCATTAGTGAGAATATGCCACTAATTTTTCTAAGTTGACTATATCGTTACATGTTAGAAAATTTATCTTGTTCCTCTCTTAAATATATTTTATTTACTATGATGGTAATCATATTTTTAAAATATTCTGGTTTTCCCTATTTATTCTGAATACCTTTATTGTGCCTTTTTTTATTAGCTTTTACCTCCAGGAAAATGTTGATAGGATGAATTATTGGGTTTAATGGATGGTCCCTAAAGTTTTACCTTAACTAATATGTTTTACTAATGAAACATGTTTACTAATGAAACATATTTACTAATTTAATACCCTTTAAAAGAATAAGAGTTTTACATTATAAATTGTTATATTTTATCAAAATGTTTTTATATCTGTTAAAAACAGCATACAGTATTTTTCTTATTGTTAGTGGATAGATCATATTATTGGCCTTTATGTTGAACCATCCTGTTGATTGATTATCATGAAATTGTCATTATTACTGAAATTTTTGCAAAACAGATTATTTAAACCACCTACAATTGTACCCTTCTGTGGTATGAGATTTTCTTTTTAACTAAGGCTGGATATTCTCATATTTTATAGTGTTTCATATTAAAATTGATAGTTTTCTAAAGAAATTATTTTTGTTTCCTTAGGATTTATTAAGGCTTGTCTTTTTTAGTTATTTAAGACACTTAAGTATGTGTTCTGTTCTATTTTCTATATTATCACATATATGCCTTCTACAGTGCCTTTAAAAATGGCGTCTGGGGGTTCCCTGGTGGCGCAGTGGTTGAGAGTCCGCCTGCCGATGCAGGGGACACGGGTTCGTGCCCCGGTCCGGGAAGAGCCCACATGCTGCGGAAAGGCTGGGCCCGTGAGCCATGGCCGCTGAGCCTGCGCGTCCGGAGCCTGTGCTCCGCAATGGGAGAGGCCGCGACAGTGAGAGGCCCGCGTACTGCAAAAAAAATAAAAATAAAAAAATGGCGTCTGACCTCAGTATTTTGCACTCCTGTGAATGCATTTGTGTCACAATTTGCAAAGAGACTATTGAAGAGTTCTGAGACCAAGGAATCAGAATGGTCATAGGGAAGATTAAATTACAATGTCCAGTAAGTGGAAGAATCACACAGAGATTTCTTGTTTACAAGAGGAATAGACGATTAACGAAAACATACTCCTGGTGTTTTCTTCAAGTAATTATTCCTGTTTCAGCTATTTTTACTTGCCTAGTCCCAGAAAGCTACTCCAGCTTAAGTGGCACATTCAGAGAAGCCCCAGGGATCTGGAAAATCCTGGTTGGATACTTAAGCAGGAACTGAGAATAGGATTCCCATATAAAAGGGAAGGTCAGTACATATTAGTGTCTATTGCCATATATATATATATATAGAGAGAGAGAGAGAGAGAGAGAGAGAGAGAGAGAGAGGGAGAGAGAGAGAGGAGCAAATGATCTAAAATTTGTAAGCTGAAATCTTTGGCCTTAAATGTATGTGAATTAAAGCTCACATCAATTTCAAATTGCCTTGGAGTTTGGAAACTGGATTCCTAGCCTTCTTCTCAAATTTGATTAGCAGCAGGGCTCATAACTTTGGTATAATGGCAGAGGTAGAGAACAAACCCAGGAATTGACTTTCTGCTTCAGTGGATCCTTAGAGAAATGATTTGAAGTGTGAGTGCCTCTGTTTAGAGTCCTAGTTTCTGGAGGCCATCCACAAGAAATTTGGAAGTCAATTTCAATGATAAATGTAAGATATAGACTATATGACCTTTACTTAATACTGATTCTGATTAAAGTTTGCTGGAGATGAGAAAAATTGGCTGTACTCAGAAAACATAGCCCTTGTATATTCAGACTTGAGTCACTTGCTATGTATCTAGTCATATCCATCCCTTCCAGGCTTCCTTCTTGATCTGTGTGGCAAAGGACTACAAAGACACTCCACTCACCTTCTTCCAAGGTGGTGATAACTAACTCATTTGAGTTTCTCATCCGAATTAATGTTGCATTTCACATGCATTCAATACTAACACTATAATTTGAAGTTCCTATCACTGGGGAAATTGGAATGGGAATATGTGCATTTACAACTTTGACCAAGGCAGTGATCTCCAATTAGCAGGAATAATAAGGTGCTTTTGACTGTCGCTGATTCCTGTGAGTAAAAGAATATAAATCATTCTGAAATTATGCTAGGTTTCTTATTTAGTCCCCTTTCTTTGGGAAGGTCTGGGTTACCCCGGCTTTTTCTATTTACTAATTCAACTTCTATTTCAGTTAGCTAATATTAATGCCTTGCCTTTTTCCTATTCAATATGAACACTCTGATCAATACTAAATCACATCATCTTCCACTGTTAGCTTCCTCACTCTTTTTACTTGGCCAATTATGAAAGTCAAATTTGTCTCCATTGCTCAGAATAGCGTGCAGGATGAATACGTATATAGAGGTTGGAGGTAAAAATATGAAAGATGTTTTTTTCTTCCCTAGTTTTCATTTTGAGCCAGGTTTATAAAGCATGGGGTCTAATTTATTAAAGATATAAGTAACTAAAATTGGTTGAATAGTTTTAGTAGAGTTGACAGGGTAGTGCAAGAGTCTCTTTTAACAACTTATAGATCTTATTTATAATGCAGTTAGTTAAAATCAGGAGAGAACAATATGCATTGCATGCATGGTTTAACAAAGGCATATTTTGTATTCTTATTTTTTCCTACATCTCTAGAGTTTACAGATTCTGGACAAACTTTAAGCTTCAGCCTTCTACAGGGAATTTTTCTGTTAAGGTTGTGTTGCTAATGTTTAAATTCTTCTAGAGAGAAAAAAGTCAAAATTTATTTTTATTTTTCAGTGTTTTATTTTCAATATAAAATCAAAATAATGTTAGTTCCTCCAGGGAAAGTGACAGAAAATTGATAACATCCTGTGAACAGTGCTGAAAATGGAGAAGAAATAAATTATCCCTGACCATTCAAAGTCTAAATGTTAGGTGTTTAAGTCAGTAAGTTCTAGTGAATCTGTAAGATTTTTTTATTCCTTTGGATGATGGAGCAGCACATCTGTACTTTTTCCCATATCATTTGTTCTGTTAAGTAGATATTTTGCAACAAATGAATGAACATGTTTTTCTTATGCCTATTGATAAAATTAGTCATAAATATAATCATTTAAATCATTTCAAATGGTTTTTAGCCCTTTTAATTGTGACACATAATGATACTACAAATCCTTAAATGTATTGCTTTTCTTGGATAAGAATTATCTTTACTAAGGAGATAGATTGAGAATGTAGTAAGAACACCTACAGTTAAAACTGTAATTATGAGAATAATCAGATCATAGAAGCCTATACTTAAAATAATTTCCAAAAAGTCTTATAATACAAAGAAAACTTATTTCTCATAAACTTACCTTCACATTTATATAATTATGTCTTATGTTTTTTTAATGTATGATGTGGCAAATTAAAAAGTCTGTCAGAAGAGTCTTCTGAGATTATGGTTGGGTTAAAAACAGTGGTGGTTTTAAAACTCACTGGCAGCAGAGAGCTTCCTAGAGATGAAAAGTATTTTAGTTCTCTTGCTGCTTATAGAAACATCCCAAAATTTAGTAGTTTAAACATTAGCCACTTAATCAGCTCATAGTTGAATCTGCTGGCTCGTTCTGTCAGATCTGAGCTGAAAGCTGCTGGACTTGCCCATGCAGCTGTTGTCAACTCGTGGTGTGGCTTGTGCCTGGGTGCCCTCATTCACACGTATGGCTTTTGTAGGCTGTCAAATTGTGTGATAGAAGCACCTGACTTATAACCCAGCAGACTAGCTTGGGTTTCTTCAAAAGTGATTGAATGGTTACAAAAGCTGTGAGAGAAGACATCCCCAATGTACAAGTCCTTGTTAAGACTTTGTTTGTATCACATTTAGTAGTAAAGTACAATAAATTTGGCAAAGAAAGTCATATGGTTATTCTAGGTGCAAGGGATGGAGCAATATGCCCCACCTGTTCATACTGACCATGTCAATAGAAAGGAAGGAATTTGTGGGCATTTGGTAATCAATCACAGCCTTCCTCTGGCTGTAACTTATTCCTATTTCTCTTACGTGAAGACATGCTCAATCTTATCCCAGAGACCTAAAATGTCTCATAAAATTCTGCCCTTAGGGTGGAAGTACAAAATCTTGAGATCTAAAAGTCATATTAAAAGGCAGTCTTGGATGTGTTTCTATTGGGCTAGAGAGACAAGTTACTTGCAAGGATACGTAAGGATATGGTAGATGTGTATGTTACACATGAGCTTCAACCTTCCAATTAGAGTGGGTGATCGTTTTGTCAGCTCTTTTACTATAAAATAAGATGGGTCGTCCTTTTCCAGCTTGCCATAATTTCCTTATTGTTTTTTCTTTGTAGCCTCCATGAACAGATGATTCAGCATTTTTCCAGTCTCACTTAATAGTTTCTTCACTGTTTTTTTTTCCAGCCATAGCCACTTCTCATTCTCCAGATCAACGCCACTTATAAGTGCAGTATTTCTATTAATTATATATTGCTATATAACAAACTCCATCCAAAATATCAGTGGCTTAAAACAGTAATCATATGTTTAGCTAATTCTGTGGGTTGACGGAGAAGTCTTCTTGACTGGGCCAGGCTTGCTGTTCTCTGCTGGCAGCTTATGCAGCTGGCAGGGTTAGCTAATAGCTCGATGATTTGTGATGAACTAGTTACACGACTGATACTTGACAGACCCTTGGCAAATTGGAGGGGGCTGAGCCAGGTGTCCCTTGTTATCTGGAGGGATAGCCAGGGATTCTTTACATGGTAGTTGAAAAGTTAAAAACACCATAAGATAGGGTAAACTTCAACGCTCAGACACTTTCCAAGTTTCTGAGTTTATCATATTTGCTAGAGTTCCACTGGTCAAAAAATAAATCACATAACTGTCACAGAGTAAACACTGGAGAAAGAGACTCCACATCTTTAAGACTGAATGTATACCCACTCTTAGAATCTAGCATCAAAGATTACAGAAAGCAGTATTTCTTCTTGTTCATATTAACAGGGATACTTTCATTGTTTTCTATGAGCACATATAGCCACAAAGAAGATAGGAAATGCAATACATCAAGTCTCTTTCACATACCTGCCATATCAACTCTCTAGCTTTCCAATTCCTTGTTCTATCATCAGTCATAAAATATTTCTTCTTCCACACTCCAAACTCTAGTGTTCTCACACTTCAGTGTTTATCGTTGCCAGTTATTGCAGTCCTCCAGAAGTTTAGATTAATGATTTTCTGCTATGAATTACAATTTCTGTATTTCTAGCTTATTTCTTTTAATTCACACACTTATGAAAAATAGAACAAATTTTGACCTCGTCTTGAACTTTGTTGCATTAACTCTATCACCTTTTTCCACTCTTCATCCTCCCCTTATTACCCAGCTTAGATTTTGTGGTATATTAATATAATTACTATCTCTCAGATAATCTCAATCTTCTGTCCTTCACCTGAGCAAACCCCAAACATGGATAAATACATTTCTCCATAAACTGGTAACTATGTTGCTGCATTTGAATGGAACCATACACATGCAGTACCCACAATCATAAGGACTTGTCTCACTTTGAATTTGTGAACACAAACATCAGGTGTACCCTCAGGATTGTTTGCCAAGATTATTACATTTCCTGACTAATTCGCTTAACCAATCAGAACTTGTCAAATTTCTTCACTTCACCGCTCATTCAAAGGTCATGTTATCTTACTGAGAATACAGAAACAATTAGAAGTGAATTCCCGATCTTGCCAATTTACCCGAATCTGTAGACACATCCATTCTTTGCCTTCTGTTACAACGGATGCATTGCTCTTTCTTCCATCTAAAGTCACTCCCCCTGTTTGTTCACTGGATCTCATATCATCATGCCTAATCCATGTCTTGGTAGTTGTCACCTATCCCTCCTGCCATAACATATTTAAATTCTTTATTGGATCGTTTCTATCACTACTTAACTTGATGCTTATACTAATAAAATTTAAAATAATGTGAATGCTTGTCTTTACTTACTAAATGAGAATTGTAAGCAATATGTATGTCCCTGTCTCTAAGGGATAGACATACACACATATATATTCACCATCTCTATTGATGCTTCTCTCATTCTCTCTTGACCTTTGCAATTAAACATTCATCAGGGTCAAACCACAGAAATCACTCTTGTCAATCTTGTCATTTAAAAAATTCCTACAGTAAATTTTACGCCTTTCAACAATATTCGAAAAAGTTGATTGGTGCCGCCTCATTAAGCACTTTCTTGGTTTCTGAGATAGGGAAGCCTTCTGCTTTTTCATCAACTACACTGACTCCTTCTATCATTCTTTTATTAGTATTTCTTCCAACCCATAAACACTAAGATTCTTCAAGAATATATTCTCAGATATTTTCTTTACTCCCTGTACTTATTACTTTCTAGTGATACCAAATTCCCATAACTTCAAGTAAGATCTGTTTATTAACTCTTCTTGAATTCATGTAGCGAATTCCAATTTCTCCTGAAACTTTATTTTTGTATACAACTTTTCACCTTACATTTGCACTTGAATGTCAGTGAAATAAGCATTCTTCACAGGCCTAAAAAGAAAATTCAAATTCAACATTCCCATATGCCTGCCAGTCTTCTACATACTAGTAAATCAGTCCAACATCCATTTGGTTAATTGAGGGAGAAAAAAAGAAAACCACCTCAGGGTCACTGTTATGAACTTACTTTCTCTCCACACCACATATTGGCCCTACTTCCAAAGTTCACATCACATTAAGTGGCTCTTCACTATCTCCACTGGTGCCACTAGTCGTCCACTCTTGCTTGGATGACTTATGCAGCCTTCTGTTGGTCTCCTTACTGCCACTTTTTATTCTTCACCCAGAGTCATATTTTAAGAATATAAATTGTGTCACTTTCTTGTTGACATCACCCCAAAAATGCCTTCCCAAAAACTTCAAAAAATCTAAAATCTATTTGGAATTCTGATTTCTGGATCCACATGTAACAAGCTTGGACGTCACCAATCCCCCATAAGAACAAGTATAATGCTGAACGGATTGAAAAAATAATCAGCAACCCTTCTTGAATCCATAAGAGAAGAAAATTAAAGACATACCAGTGTCCCCAAGATTTGAGAGACTGGGATAAATACAGAGCAGACTCATGACTAAAACCAGCTGTGGGAATAAGTGCTGGCATAGGTAAACCAGAACCAGAGCTTAACATAAAGGGGTTTTATTAGAGACTAACTGACCTGGGGAAAGGGTAATAGTCAACTTCAGCCCACTTGTCTCACCTAAGGAAGGAAAAAAAAATACTGAGAAACATCTGTGAAGTTCACTGTTCAGAGGCATAATCTCTTTAAAAGACTGAATCCCAATTATAGAACTATAGAATGTTTCCCTTCTTCCACCTTACTACTACATTACTAAAGGGCTATTTACAGCAGTTTCTTTTACTTAGTACATCATTTCCAGTGAAGGAGGAATAAGTGAAGATAACAAAACTTTTTTCGTTATGGATCTAAGTAGTTAACAGCACGAAATAATGGCATCAGTGTATTCAATTATGTGTATGTGTGTATGTACTTTACATGTGTTTATATACCTATTGTATATGAGAGAAATGAATGACAGCAGTGATACAAGGGACAGAAGGAAAACTAGAATTATTTTGATATAAGGTACTTAAACTACTATGAAGTGGTATAGTGTTCAAAAGTAGACTTGGATTAGCTGTAAATGTGTATTGCAAACTCTAGGTCAACCATTATAAAATAGAGTATAACTGATACGCTAATAAAGGGGAGAAGAAAAAATCATATAAAATGCTCAATTAAAACTACAAAGGCTGAAAAATAGTGGAAGACAAAGAAAGGAACAAAGAGCAAGGGCAACAAATAGAAACAGTAACAAATATGGTAAATATTAATCCAACAGTGTCTAGTTATTTTGAACATCAATGGTCTAAATATACCAGTTAAGACAGATTTTTCAGAATGGATAAGAAAATAAGACTGAACTATATGTTGCCTACAAGAAACCCACTTTAAAATCACATACAGTCTTAAAGTAACTGGAAGGAGAAAAATATACTATGCTAATATCAATCAAAAGAAAGCAGAAGTAGCTATAGTTATTTCATACAGAACACATTTCAAAGCAAGTAAAGTTTTTAGAGATGAAGAAGTTTATTACATAAATAATAAAGGGATATTATAAACATCCTAGACTTATGCCATAACCTGTGACCCGTGGGGACTGATGTTTATAATTAAGTATTCCTTTCTTCTAGCCCTTATTGGACAACCCTAAACTATATTTTATACTACTCCTCAGAGGATCCTAGATGGATTATGCCTCAGTTGCCCCATTATGAAGAACAAAATTACTCATTCATCCTTGGATTGGCTTTCCCTCCTTCACTGAATCACTGTGACACTTTTCCTTGCCTCTCACTCCTACTCCACCTGCATGCTAACCCTTTTATCAGGACTCTTTTTTTAGGGTAACACTAAAACAATTAGTAAAAGTAGCAGCCCTTTTTGTTTAGGCAAGTGATATTCTATGATTCTCTAATTAGGTGCTAACTGTAGCATTATAATTACTAAGTATTTTTGTAAGAGGTTGATTGGAATTTGCTACAGATAGAACATGATGCATTGATTTGTACAATACAGCACACTTTATCAATATGTGAGCAATAATAATATTAAGGGCTATACAATTAGCCAACCTTCATCAACATATATTTTAGAAGCCCAGGGGACAAAAAATGACAGGTTTAAATCAGCCACCTATCAATCCTCTGTTAGAACAGAAGACATTGATGAAAATCAGCCCCAGGATTTAAATTATAGGATTTAAACTGTAATCCTTTGAATTACAAAGGATAGAGTGAACATCCTCCATGAGTCTCCCTATGCCAAAGAAGGGACCAACTTTGAAGAAAAGAAAGACCTAGAGACCCAGAGTGGGGCAATTAGGTGAGGAAGCCTGATGATTCTGAATTTCTACATTTATCTTAAATATCTTCTTTGGAAGAAGCAGCCCCCTCCTCCATGCTAAATCTTTTCCTCACTTAGAGCTCCAGTGGAGGCCTCATCTGGTTTGGGTGCCTTGCAAGATGATGCTGGATTAGTCAGTGTTTGAGTTAATTTTCTGTCACTGTATCCTCATCTGTATGTAGGGACAGGTGAAACAAAGCAAAGGCAAATTAATACAGTATTTTATCCAGGAGGAGAAAGACAAATACACACAAATAACTAAAATATCTGATGAATAAGTACTAGAAAATATTGGGAAGTACATGTTGGTTGGTGTATTGGGAAATTGGGTTTGGAAGAGGACTACAAAATACATGGCTTACTGTTCACATGAGAGTACTCTGTTGTGGCTCAGTGTTTAAACGTTCTGACAGAGACAACTGGAGACTGTTTAGAATTGCTTTTTAAATCTTGGAAAGAATGATGCTATATGATGAATGAAATAAAGTATTTAGAACAGTGTCAGAAGACTCAGGTAGGTGAGCAATGCAGAAGGAGTCCAATATGTGAGATCAAGTCATCCACTACTGAAATATATTCCATGAGAAATCTCAGACTATTTATTTCACTAACAGTAAGAATTAAACTGCTAAGGAAGACACTGACATGTCTGAACAGCTCATTGTTGCTTCCTTCTTTAGGCCAAGGTTGACACTAGCAGATTTGCCGTGGGACTGAGCTTCCTAGTACCACTGTGGATGGACTCTGAAATTGAAGAGGCTAAGAGGTCAATATTTATCATCAGGGATCATCTCTAGGGAGCTGTCATAAGAACATCAAGATGAGATATTTAACCAGGTGCCTTTATTCATAAGGATCTATAGTCATGACTAATAGATCATTATATTCCTAATGTTGAGGTAGATGGTGAGCTAAGTAGAGTATTAATTGACTTCTATAATAAAATATTGACAGCTGCTGAGCATATATCTAGCACAGCTGGCATAGTACAAATTGAGATCTATTGCCCAATTTCAAGATGAAAGTTAGAAAATTCTACCATTAAAATAGAGCCTTAACTATCTTAACAAGATACTGAGATGGTTCCTGTACAATGGTGGCAGGAAGAAGTATGTCTGGGTTCCAAGGCAGCCCCGAGGGTGTTCATGGGTGCTTCATGACCAGTGATAACAAGTTTAAAGCAACTGAACACTCCAACTCCTTTATTAAAAAGGTCAGCACCGCCCCACTTTGCCAGAAATATAGACATGTTCAAGTACTGGAAAAATGTGATAAAACTCTAAAATGGGTGGTGGAAGAGAGGTGAATATTAAGTATGGTCTTCGAACCCAGTTTTAACAAGTTTGTTTCACTCAACTGTGGTCATGGAATATTTCACAGATAATGAAGCCAGCCAATATCTGGAAGGCTCTGGAATGTAGCAAAGTTAACACACCATGGACTTAAGCTGATGAGTACAAAAGGTGGAATGTATAGAACACTTCTTACATCCTATCCCAGTCCTTCTCCAGCCCACCTTTGTACTCATGCCATTGCTTCAATGACCATCTGTACCCAAGTAGAACTAGAATACATGCCTAATATTTGCTACATGTAAATCTTACAGGTTTCTCTTCTGCTTCCATGTAGAAAGTGTTTGCCACTCTGAGAACTGGCAAACCCAGAAATATGAAGGAGTTAATCTGTAGGACTGAATCTTGACCAATGAGACATGGGTGCTGATGGATTAAATTGCCTCTTCTGAATTTCTTTGTGGAAAATTCTGAGATCCATTTTACATGTTTATAAGAGACTCCCTAGTATGACTGAACCATATTTTTTCACAGCATGATCATCTTGATAACACCCTTGAATTAGCTTTCTCTACTTTCCTGTTTCACTTTTCCTGACCTCCACTCTTGACTAATGGATCACTTCCAAAATTAACTTACTAAGTTCAAGCCTTCATCTTAGCATTTGTTTTTGAGGAAACTCAATCTAAGACACTAGCATTTTTTTATGCCTCTAACACACACAAAAAAAACCTCCTTTCCACCTCAGTTGATGAGTTCTCTCCTCTCTGCCTAGTATTCTATTGCTGGAAAGATGCATTGCTTAATTATTCAACTTATTCAGAATTTCAGCCAAATAACTATTTTAGAGAGTTCTTTCTTGACCTGTCCATCACGTCCTATTCTCTCATTACTCCAACACTGCTTTACTTTACATGTTATCTTAGTCATTTAATTTTAATATCATGGTATTTAAAATTTACCTAGATAAATTTTTCGTCACCCAAGATGTTTCTATCAGCAAATAATTAAAAGATGTCCATTTAGACCAAGAATTATGAAGTTCCAAGTATCCTATTCTAATAGAGTAGAACAAAAACTGTTAAAACTAGAATATGATCATATGGAGAATTGTCAAATAAGACTCACATGAGTCATAGATCTTATTACGGAAACCAGTACCAAATTTAATAATGAGATAGTCAACAGGTGAAAATTTCACTTGGTGAAATCTGAGACTCTCCTGTGTAGCTCCACTTTAAAGTTCCTTTCTCTACAGCATTAGGATGCTTCCTGGTTTCAGGCTTAACATGTGACATAAGTTTGGAATAATGTATGTGCTGATTTGCTTCACAGGGTAAGCCATTTGGCTATGGAGTACTTTTATCCTATATCAAGGCAAGAATTTCAGCTCCTCAAAATCCCCAGTTCCAAGTTTAATACAATAAGCAACCTAGAGAGAATCTATCTAGTCTGCCAACTAGCATGTCATAAATAAGAACTCTCTACTTCATGCTATATACCTGTTTGTGTGTCTACAAGGACATCTTCTTTTTAGCATGTTGACTAGGTTTGTTTAGACTTGTTCCTTTTTTCCAGGAATCACTGAAAATAAGAGGAATTGAGTTACAGTATTACTCTTCAGTCTTTATGTCCCAGAACTCATAATATTCCAAAGTATAAGACAGCAATGGGAAAGGGGAATAATAGAGAAAATAACAGAGTCAGCAGTCTTAACCATATGTTACACGTTGTTTTTTTCCATATTTCCATTTTCAGGTGAGCTCTTGCTGCTTCTGATAACTAACATCCATCCACAAGCAGTGAAGGAGCTGAGTTATTGACTTCCTCAGTTTATCAATTACATCAGTCAGAACATGAGAAGCAGACAGGTTCAGACACTTTATTTTATTATTTGTATTGAACTACCACAAAATTCTATGTGATAAAAGGTTACCATTTCTTTGTCCTAATTTTTCCCATGAATACCTCATGAGATCTTCCTGACACAGATAATACTAAATCAGTCCTTCCCCACCTAATACTTCAAAACCATTTTCTATATTGTCATTGGTATAAGGAATGACTCTGTAGTCATCTACCAGTTAGTTCAGTCTGTGCCCCAGCTCTGCTTCACCATGCCTTGTGTTTGGGCTCTTATTTTTTCCTTTGGACAAAGAAATGTGAAATTTGTTACATTTAGGAAGATAAATATGCTGAAATTTATCATTTTCCAGATATTTTGTGAAAATGCCAATCCTTACTGAAAGTTACTACTCCTTTTGTTTCCAACCTAACCTCATACTGTCCACTGTTCCTTCAATAATGTAAGTTTACCTATAATTATTTTTCTCATGTTACAAATATCAAATCTATATATAAACTGCAAAATGTGGGTGGTAACTGTAAAAGTATTTTATAGAGGGGGTAAACATTATCATTGATAATAGAGAAAGAAGAATATAATATTGATTATTAATATAACTTTACCTTTAGTTTTCTAATTTTCACATAATCCTTCAAATAAGATATGATCAATAGAAATATATCATTTGTTTCCATAAAATATGCTTTCCTATATGTATATAACAAGAACACCAATAACATTTGAATTTACATTTTTTGTGGATTTTTCCCTCTGTTCAAAGGTGGGGAAACTTGAAATATCCTTATTAAAACCTTCCTTTCTGTCTTCATATATCTTGAATAATTGTTTAAACAAAGAATAATAAGAGAATAGATTTGGAGAATTAGTATATGTTAAGGACAGACCAAATACTCTCTTTGAAATTAGAATTAATATTCCTAGGTCTTTGTCAACGTCACCATAGTTTTTGTATTGATTTATTTCTCCTGATAGATGATTCTTATGTCAATTCTATATAAACTGTTATATTCAGAATTAGAACATACATTGCAATGATATTTAAAAGTATAAAACTTCTTATCCCCTTTAAGGAGTACAGACATATCTAAGTTCATATCTTACAAAAAATAGACCCTGCAGCAAGGATTATGGTTCAATGAGTTTATTTAGGTAGTAATGCTATGAAAAAAAGCACTGATGAGAGAGAGATGGACAGGAAAGGAAGAAAACAAAAAGTTTTAGTTAATGGGTAGGTTAGTCATTAACCCATCTGGCTAATTGTCCTGGGCAATTGATGCTTGGTATTGCTGGAATATTTATGCTTTCTCATTTTTGAAGGTGACTACAGAGGGTGTTAAATTTCCCCCTTGAAAATCCAGTCTGTCCCTCTAGACCAAAAACACCTTCAGGAAGAGACCTAAGTGCTTGAGGTTGGAAGTCCTTTGCATGAATGGGAACTAGTCACAGAAACTTCTCGTGAACTCAGTTAACAGGCTGTGGATGAAGCATGTACAGAGCTTGATGCCAGAGGGTAAAGTATAAACCTGAATTGTTCCTAAAATGACTACTCCCACTATAATTTTCTTGTAATATATATTTTAAAATAAAGTCCTTGATGGGCATTATCTTATAGATGTGTTTCGCCTAAGCAGTTATATAGTACAAGCAAACTTCTAAGACTTGGGGGTGAACTAAGAAAGGGCTAGTTAAACAAGGAAACCAGGCATTCCATGGTAAAAGTTTGCAATTTTCTCTCCTAGAACATCTTCCTGTTGAGAACACCCATATTTGTAACTGTATTCCTACTCTGCCATCTCACACCTGCTCTATCTGCTACATATATTCGTAACAGCTTATTCATAGGAAGCAAGGCAGGCAGTGGAATAGGTAGTGCTAATGGGATTCCTCCAATATTTTTTTTTCATTTATTTATTTATTTACTTACAGCTTTATTAGAGTATAATTACTTTACAATTGTGTGTTAGTTTCTGCTGTATAACAAAGTGAATCAGCTATACATATACATATATCCCCATATCTCTTCCCTCTTGCATCTCCTTCCCTCCCACCCTCCCTAACCCACCCCTCTAGGTGGTCACAAAGCACTGAGCTGATCCTCCTTCAGTATTTTTATGTACATGCTTAAGATGTTTGCTCTTAGTTTTAACTAGCTGCTCTAACTAGCTGTTATTCTTAAAGATAAGGGGGAAAAATTTAAAGTTGTGAGGTTTCCTCATACTGAAATTGTTTTTTTTTACTAGAGTATTGCTTTTTTTTCTCCCTCATACTGAAATTTGATTTGATTTGTCTTTATCACCCAGGACTCTATTTGAAATAGCAAATAATTCTTAGGCTGAAGTATCAGGGTGATGTTCAAATTCTTTGACTGGAAGAATCTATAGAAAGAATCACTAGCCAGTCAGTATTGACAATATTTTCACTTTAATGGAGTTCTCAGGGGTGACCTAACCATTAGTTCTACTTTCTTTCTTCTATTGTGACTATGACAGCAATGACGCTGATGATGATCCTAAGTTTTGTCACTATCAGTCATGATCATGATATATTAAATTTTTTGCTATGCTACATTTGACCAAGAATGAGATTCATGGGCAGGTGTTTGCCAACTCTATATAATAGTTGGTGTATATATATATATATATATATATATATATATATATATATATATATATATATATACCATTTATTTATTTATTTAAAATAGACTTTATTTTTTAGAACAGTTTTAAATTTACTGAAATTGAGATGATAACAAAGTCTCCACATATACTACCTTTAGTTTCCCCTATTATTGACATATTAGTATGGTACACTTGTTACAAATAATAAACCAATATCATGCATTGTTATTAACTGAAGTACGCTTTTTATTCAGAATTTGTTAGTTTTTGTCTAATGTCCTTTGTTTCAGGATCCTACCCAGAATACTACATTCTATTTAGGTGTAATGTGTATTACTTTTTAATAATTCAAGTAAGCATTTGTATACTTCCACCAAAGAACTAAGGTACTATTTTGTAATTCAGAAAAAAATATTTAGTAGTTTTTAACAATTATTTTTCCTATTTCCCACTACATTGTTTTGGACACTTAGAAAGCAGAGTGGAGAAGCTGGTGCATGACTGATGAGGTTACCTGTGTCTGCCCAGACTGCACATCTAGGCTGGACTGGACAGCATCCCTGGAGGGAACGAGACCACTTTTCTCTACTTTCCAGCCCGCCCAGAATATCTATGCAACCAGCTTATTTTTTATTTTTTGGGGGGGCCACACCACGCTGCATGCGGGTTCCTATTTCCTTGACCAAGGATCAAACTCGCACCACCTCCCCCCCCCCACCCCACCTCCGTTCCCCTGCAGTGGAAGCGCGGTCTTAACCACTGGACGCCAGGGAAGTCCCTATGCCACCAACTTAGATAAGCTTCCTGGGCAGTCACCAAGTGCCTTTTTTTTCCCTCAGTTCATCTGTTCAAACAATCCAAGGGTTAATCATCTGAATAATGCCATTTCTTCCAATTACAGTATTGGGAATGAAAAAAATATGTTGAGTCTGTGTTCAGTATAAGATCTTCAGTAGCTGAGAAGCTAGGGATATCTGTATTTGTGGCCATTTCCTATGTTCTTAAATATATTTATATATGTACCTAGATGTTTTAAATGTACTTTTTGTACATTTAAACACATTTTATAGTCAAGTGTTAACTTAAAGTATCATTGAGAGAAATAAAGATATAGAACTATACAAAGTATATACATATATATATATATATATATATATAGTATATATACTATACAAAGTAGTCCTAATCTTATAGAAAATCATTAAAATACTTTAAAATTAGCTTCATGGTCTTGCAGGGAAAACCAGAGGTTGATGTGAGGATAATTACATTAAGAAACTAGAAAAATTATATTAAGAGACTAGAAAAACAATCCATTAGAATGGTTAATTATGTAGAAAAATAACAGTATCCTCATCTGTCAAAAGCTTTATTATTTGATGAAACTAACTCAATTGGAAATTAAAAACAAATATTTCTTGGGTGTGAGATATCACACACTAGGAAGTTTGGTCTTATATTTTTGCTGAGAAATGATGTTGACAATCACTTAGAATAAGGTAAATGTGGAAGCAGAGATAGAAATACCTCATAGACTGGCTGGATGTTAAGCAAACCCACTTCTTATTCTCAAACATTTTCCAAGTTTTCTTGAGGTTAGGTATGGTAATGTGACTTACTTCTGTTCAGTGTATGTGTCTGGATATCTTGTGTAGTATGTTAATGACCAGACCAAATATTCTCCCATAAACAGTTCTTTGTTTTCCCCCAACACCGTGCTATATTTTGATATCCATACCTTGAAATACCTTGGAATCCTTGTGGCAAAGATGACAGACTCTATCATCTTATTGGATGCCTGGATACTTCATGGAATTGAGGACTACCCCATTCCTATGTATTTTGAATTTATATGAGCAAAAAATGTCTGTTTAGTTGAACAGCAGATTTTTCTCACTTTCTTTGTTAGAACAGCTATAATTCCCTTAACTAATAGAAAGTGATACATTGAAGTTGATTGTAGCCATACATAAAACCTGAAATTCAAGGCTTTGGTTTAGAGGTCAGAATAGTGGTCACTGAGGAAGATGATAGGAGATATTGGAAAGATGGAGAACCTAATGGAAGATGATTCTCCCTGTATTACTCAACGTTTATGTGTTGTCTGGGCCTTCTGAGCAAAGGAAATAGACAAACCACAATGTAGAGCATTTCTATACCTTCTCTACCCTGCTCTCTTCCTTTACCCCTGTAGACATGTGCTCACATTCCAGAATAATAAATTGAGTGATACCATTTTTTTTTCTCGCTCCTAGAGAATTTCTGCTTACTTTCTAGAGCAAAAGATAAGGTCTTTATTTCCAGAAGGGAAGAAGGGCAATTGTGTTAGAAGCTTTATACAAGAACTGACATCATTTGGGGGTTCCTTTTCTACTGTGCAACACTACTGCATACATAGGTACACGTCACCCTGTGGAAAAATGTGCATGGGAAACCAACACATAATGCTCTGTAAATGGTCTGTTTTCTGGTCCAGAGATCTGTTTCCTGTCAGAATATGAATATATAAATATATAAATCATAATAGCTCCATGCTGTGCAGTAGCAAAGTATCGGATTGGTCAAACATTCAGTAGGATGTAACAGAAAAACCCGAAGAAACTTTTTGGCCAACCCAATACTTGGTAAAAGTATCCCTTTTGGTATTCAGTTAAGGTTTTATCGAGTTTATGGCTTTGAAAATGGGGTTAGAGAATAATATTAGAAATGTGTATTGATTATTCCTGACTGCTTTTAACTAAAATAGAGATGAGCTCAGACAGTAAGAACTGGTAATTATTTGCAAACTGAAAGGACAGACAGTAGAGCGTGTCAAGATACTTGAAGCCTGAAAAATATGGAGACTATCTATTGTTTTCAGAATCCAAAGAATTGGCTTTTTATAATAAAAAAATGACAATGTCAAAATTTGAAAAGGATTTGTAAAGCTTGCTTCTTTCAGACTTCAAGTAGTAGAAATGACATTTTAAAAGCTTCTGAATGGCAGAGCCCCATTTATATTCAACCCTGCCACAAAGATAAGTTAAGATTGTTGCCTTCCTATTCCATCTCCATGCTTCAAGATTGCCATCATTATATTGGGGAAGGAGGGGATGTTTTAGTCCATTTGGGCGCTGCGGCAAAAGACCACAGACTGGGTGGCTTAGAAACAACAAAAAATCATTTCTCATCGTTCTGGAGGCTGGAAAGTCCAAGTCAAGGCACCTGCACATCAAGTGTGTGGTAAGGATCTGCCTTCGTAGTTCATAGACAGCTAGATGTCTTTCCTGTGTCCTCATGTGATGAATGAGCTCTCTCTGGGGTCCCTTTCATTAAGGACACTGATTTCATTCATGAGGGCTCCATTGTCATGACCTAATCACTTCTCAAAGTTTGGGCCTCCAAACACCATTACATTACATTGGGGGTTAGGTTTTTAGGTTTCAACATTTGAATTGTGTGAAGAGGGGCACAAACATTCAGTCTATAGCAGGGGGAACAAAGGAACAAAAACAAATGGAGACCTATGGTTAGGAAATAACTTTGTGTGTAGCTATAGGTACATGGAACTAACTAGAAATGAAAAGAAGTCTAATACATTTTATAGGAACAATGTAAAAGTCAGGGATTAAAAAAGCTTTAACTGTTAGAAATTTAGAACATCCCTTTAATCCCCGAATTTATGTAAGGATAACATAAAGTTGTACTTATCAGAAGAAAATTATATTTCCAGAGACGTTTTCTAAATTTAAGAATCTGTTATTAGATTTACTATTAGTTATACAAAGTATAGTAGTTTTGTAATGAATTAATCTTATTTGTCCATTTGATACCAACCTCCTCTCTATTTTAGTTAATTCTATAACTTATTTTTAACTACTTACAACACCTACCTTACATTTTTCTTAGATTTTAAAATACTCAATGTGTTTAACTCCATGATTTTTAGTTCTGAGAAGAGAGGAAGTTTAGAACTTGCAGAGGTTTTGAAGAATTGTCTTCCTCTTTAACATAATTGTGGATTGATCTTATTTTGTGTTATTTCATATTTATTCGCATTTTTGTTGCTTAAAACTTTATCAACTTCTTTTCCCTTTCATAATATTGTAACTTGATTATTCAACTCCTGTATGGTTTGATTTTCTTGATTTTTAAGCTTATAACAAGTCTTTCACATGACAATTCAGTTGAAGGTTTTTTTTAAGTGAAAGTGTAGGTCTCTGTAGATTTTGACTGATAGCATTTAAACTTATTGATAATTTCACTCAGTTTCTGATTACTGATTACTTAAATTATGTTACAAAGACCAAATGGTACTGTATCTGTCAATTCTTTCTTGCTTATCTTAGTATATGCTTATTTAGCTGCTATAGTGTTTACCGAATAAATGCTATAAACAGTCTGGCTCTAAAACTTATGCTTTAGACATTTGGTCAAAATACTATTTTAGATGATATTAGTATTGTTACCTTTGTTTTCATTTTAATTAAAATTGTTACCTAAGTATTTTCAAGGTATATATATGTAAATATTTAGTTTTAAAATACATGTGTCTTTTTTTATTCAGTGACTTATATATAAAACATAAAAAAAAGCAGTCCTACTTTGCATAGAACCATGTCAACTGAAACTTGGAACTGTATCCTCCAGATATCACCAATATACTCAAGTTCTAGTTAACATGGTTCTGTCCAAAATAGGGAATGCTTACAGTTGAATATGGCATTTCCTATCAAGTACTGAACAAAAATTTTTTATCAGGGTGGGAGAGTCAAATGTATTATCCTTTTATTTATATAATTGAAATAATTCCTCATTTATAGTGTATATTCACTGGTTTATACTTTATTTTTTTCCCATTAACTTTTTCATTTATGGCTAACTAAATGAAATGATCTGTATCTTGTCAAATTAATAGGATTGTCATTGGTTTTAAAGGTGTTTGTAATATTTCTAATTCTACTAGAAGTTATGATTACATTAATAGTCACTTTTGAAATTGTAAATATATATCCAAAACCCAAAATGATTTAGACAATATTTACTTCAAATCCCATGAAATATTTTTATCATATTTTGTCCTTACACTGTTTACCCCTCCTTCTAAAATTCTGATCATGGCCACTCTGATCTGGAATGCTTAACACAAATCAGCTTTTCCAGTACCCGTGGACTAAAGGTTATTTATTTATTCAGATACTGAGCAATTATGCCCTTATTTATAGATGGAAGGTAAATGATTACTTGTGACACACTGACCTAAAAGCAAACACACTGAACAAAAAACATCCACAGATTTATTAGCTACAAAAACATGCTGAAGCAAAGATGTGAGGAAAATGTAAATCTGACTGTTTATTTAAGAAAAAATTACAAAGTATTTATATGTTCATAATGCAAGCATCTTGCCTATAAACTCTAGAATTTTACAAACTATATTTATTATAAAGAATTACATGAATAATACATGATTTTTATCAGAAAGAATGTTACTTTATACAAGCTTATCCTCTATCATATACATCTAGGTTTTTTGAAATTTCATGCCCTTTTTAAAAGCATATAACTTAGAATATTTTTAAGCCTAACTTTTATACAGGCGTATAATTTCTGAAATTTCCCTCCCATTTTTACACAATTTCATTCCCATTACCTCCCCCTGCTGGTAATAAAGTAAAGGTGCAAAGCAAATCAGTGTTTTCCACGCTTTGGTATCTTAGTATCTTGCCACCTATTTCTGAGCAAAGGGATTATGCATGGACTGCTAATTATAGATTTCAGAAAAATAAGAAAACATTTTAAGCATGATTTTTGCTAGCCTGAATTCATTTTAAATTGACTTTTCCCACTACAACATAACAGAGTGGTACAGTATACAGGAAAAGTTAATAGGACGAAAAATTCAATTACCGTTTTCTCCATATAGACTGAAGCTAATCAGGAAATTAGGAGAGAAATTGGTCTCATTTCAGATAGTGAATGAGTACTTTATCTTGCATGACTTAGGGAGAAAAAAACAAATGACATGGTCTGCTTAGGGGTTCTTGAGACTTCAGAATAATTCAGTTTGAGTGTGTTATGGTTGAGAGTAGAGTTACAATGCCTCCCTGGGGAACTTGTAAAGTTGTTTGTGAACTGCAATAGTGGACTGCAATAGCCTCCTAAGTCTTCTAATAGGGTCCCAGGGGCCAGCTGTGCCAGCTCTCCTCAGAAGAAATTCCATCTCTTGAGAATAAAATCATAGAAAGACTTAATATTCTGCAGGATTTAGGTTGTTTATATGGCTGATGCTCTCAGTATGTTTTCCTCTTGCACGTGAGTAAAGACCGACATGCAGAAAGGGATAGATAAATTCACAATTAGCCTGAAAGTGTCATCATAGCCCAGCCTCTGCTAGTGCAAACTTGAGTTGAGCTTTATGAAATAATCTGAATTCCTCTCTACTCTCCAGTTCTTCTGAACTTACAAGAAATGTCTGATGGGAAGCATTGCTATGTGTGCTGATATTAAAACTGTGGGTTAGGCCCTAGCAAATCACTCACTTTATCATCAGATGAGCTTCCTTCACTACATAATCACTCTCAACAGGTGCCCATCCGTATTGGCTCTATTAAGGAAACTCCTTGGCCAGGGGTAATATCATACCATATCATATTTCTCCATGAAACTCAAAATACCTCAAAACTATAATAAAAATACCCCTTAAATCTGAAGTGAAACTAAAAATTGCAAGACAGAAAATATAGTCTGCACACAGATCTCCCTTAACTTATGCAGGTATACATTCTCCAATGCCAGGAACTTGACAAGAGAAAGACTAAAATCCTAGTCACAATCCCAGTAACAGTGCTACTCTTACCCTGGCCTGAGAGCTCTTAAAAGATGTTAGGTATATGCTTTAAAGAGATTTGTGGATCTAAATTTATGTATATGTGTGTGTGTGTGTATACACACACACAATGTTTGTATTTATTCATATGTATATATACTATATAAATTAAGAGAAAAAAAGTAAAAAGAAAAAAAATCAACTATTTGAAAGAATAAAACACTGTTTTGATAAACATTGAGGCATCGGCCATGGGGAGTTCTCCTGAAGCACTAATGTGTGTTTTTTGTTCTGATTTACTAAGATGCTAGAATAAAATCCACCTGATCAAGTAGCAGACACACAAGTTACCTTATCATGTTAGTAATTATTGTACCTCTTGTTAAACTAATGAAAAAAAAACTCTGAAATAAATTCATGACTTTAGAGAATCAGAGTTTCAAAACTTAAGAAAGACAAGGTAGAAACTTTAGAGGTATGAGAAATGGTCAGGCCACCCCAAAGTTTTTATGATTCAAAATTAATGGTCCAGGGCCTAGAGCCTTTTATATCTCTGCAGAGGCAGTGTTTAAATTGTCAAAAGAAAATTTAAAAGACATGTAAAAATGTACCCCAAAATTGAGTAGCTTAAAAAAGCCAACCATATTTGCTCATGATTCTGCACTATAGGCTGGGTTCAGGTAAGGATATTTTGCTGGTCGTGTCTTGAGTCACCATGTGGTTAGTCATCTGGAAGCATGACTGCGACTTGAAATCCAAGTACACATACTGGTCTATTTGCTGCCTCAACGGGAAAACCTGGGGACTTCCCAAGTCACCCTCTCCTTTTTTGTCCTCTCCCCCCCAGGAAAGGCAACTCTCTTCACAGATAAATCACATGTCCAAGGTGAAAAAACAAACTGCCAGGACTCTTAAAACCCGGGTCCAGAACTGGCAGAGTATTGCTGGCACACTGCTGGACAAACTCATCACAAGTTCAGGCAAGACTCAAGTAAAAGGGAAAGAAACTCTATTTCTCTATGGATGGACTAGCACATATTGTTATTTTAAGTCCCCAATAATTTGCCTTCTACAACCTTTGTACATTGTAATGACATGCAAACTCATGTTTTCCCAAGATCCCCAAAGTTTCATCTTATTGTAACATTGATGCTGACTTAAAGTTCAGATGAGGATGAGACCCTTGGGTGTAGCTTCTTAGAAAAATGTTCTAGATACTAAAAGAGATGTTACTCAACCTCCCTGCCCTCTGCCACAGTAGACCCTATTTACAGTTGTGAATGAAGGACTGGATAATCAAAGTAGCCCAGGTGGCTTATAAACAATAGAGATTGGTTTCCCACAGTTCTGGAGCCTGCAAATTCTAAGATCAAGGTGCGGACAGAGTTGGTGTCTGGTCACCTGTTCCCTAATTCAGGGACAGGCTTCTTCTCACTGTGTCCTCCCAAGGTGGAAGGAGTCTGGGGCTCTCTGGGGCCCCTTTTATAAGGACTCCACAATCATGACCTAACCACTTCTAAAGCCCTTACCTCCAAATACCATTACATTGGGGATTAAGTTTCAACATATGAACTTTGGGAGGATGAAAACAGTCTACAGCAAATAATGTTTTGATTTATCTAGTGATTTCTTGTTTTATTTTTTTAGTAAAAATGGAGGTTCTTAACATCCTTCTATATTATAACCAGAAATAGAGCACAAATTGAACTGCATTCCATAGTGTGTGTATGTGTATCTATCTAATTCTAAAAGGTCATTTTCTTTCTGAATATCCTGGGTATATTTTATTCACCTGTTATTTCTTCCTCATATTTAAATTCCTTATTTTTATTAAACAAATTTAAATTCATATCTGATTCTGCAAGCTTTTATTTAATCTATAGTGGCTTGCTTTCTCAATGTTTTTCAGTGATATGTAGTTAGGAGTTTATAATTCTTGGAATATTTACATATAACTTTTATTTGAGGATACTTTCTAAAATTAATTTCTTTTGAGGATTTGCACGTGATTCTGCCAGGGGTCTTGTGGCACAGCCAACGATGGATTTTCATATGCAAAATCATCTTTTGATTCCCCACAGGCCTGTGAATTTTAAGGTTTCAGTCTAAGTGCAACCTCAAATCAAGGATAGGAATTGAAAATAGGATTTCTGAGGAGAGCCTTACTTTTTCTTTCTACTCAAGGCAAAAAATGTTGTGTTGATGACGTTTGTTTGCTGGTTTGTTTTTGCCTTTTAGCCTGCATTGATGTTGTAACCCTTTTTTTTTCTTCAGGGGTGTTTTTCTCTTTGCAAAATTCATTTAACCTCCTAACTTGGACTGCTTCAGTGTAGCCCAAACCCTGAGCAATTATGCTTTCTTTCTTTGCTTTGCTTTTTCTAATATCTGATCAGTTACTTTATCATAAGCCTTGTACATGCTTAAAAATATATATTCATTTATCATATTTAATGCAGTATTTTAGGTGGACTTTACTAGATGTTTCTGTACAAATCTCATCAGATAGTAAAGAGACAAAATTTCTCAATTTTGAAACATACAAAACCACATTTTAAAACATCTCTTGTTAAGGGAGTAACAAAATCATCCTTCATTAAAAAAAAAAAAAAAGTTAGACCCCTGATCACTGTAAAACAGCATTCTTACTCCTTATTATATTCAAGAAACCTATTTTGCTATTCCACCTACATAAATTATTCCCATTACCTATACTTACAGCTTTATTTTTTGTTCAGGTTATGTTATCACAATAAACTACATATCTCTACTTAAACATATTTCAATATATCTGAATTATGTCTTGATGCCCATGGGTCTAGTTGTTAAATCCTATTCCCATGACTCTAGAAGGCAGAATATATTTTGATATCAAAAATAGGCTTGAATGCATGTCTCATATTTTACTATAATGAATATGTCTTAGACATATTTAAGTGATGTGGCAATTTGACTGATGGTGTATAAATTGCAGAATACTTTTAGTTTAGCATTGCTCTCAGCATGCTCTGTTCTCCCAATATCCATAGTTAATACTAAAGCAAAGCCCCAGTTACTTTTAGATATGAGAAAATGTAATCTAGTTGAATTTGTTTATTTGTTTTTATTGAAGTATAGTTGATTTACAGTATTATGTAAGTTTCAGGTGTATACCATAGTGATTTGTTGCGTTTTTTTCAGCAAATTATATTCCATTATAGGTTATTACAAGATATTAGGTATAATTCCCTGTGCTATACAGTAAATCCATGTTGCTTATATATTTTATGTATAGTAGTTTCTATCTGTTAATCCCATACTCCTTAATTGTCCCTCACTTCACCCCTCTCCTCTTTGGTAACCATAAGTTTGTTTTCTATATCAGTCAGTCAATTTCTGTTTTGTATATAGATTCATTTGGATTTTTTAAATTCCACATATGAGAGATATAGTATTTGTCTTTCTCTGACTTATTTCACTAAGCATAAATTCTCTAGGTCCATCCATGTTGCTGCAAATGGCAATATTTCATTCTTTTTTATGGCTAATACTCCATTGTGTATATTTGTGTGTGAGTGTGCGTGTGTGTATACACACATATACATACCTCTTCTTTATCCATTTATCTGTCAATGGATACTTAGGTTGCTTCCATATCTTGGCTATTACAAATAGTGCTGCTATGAACATTGGGGTGCATGTATCTTTTCAAATTAGATTTTTCATTTTTTCTGGATATATCCAAAAGTGGGATTGCTGGATCATATGGTAGCTCTATTTTTAGTTTTTGAAGGAAACTCCTTACCATTTGCCATCATGGCTGTACCAATTTACAGTCCCACCAACAGTGTGTGAAGTTTCCTTTTCCTCTACACGCTCTTCAGCATTTAATATTCAGACCTTCTGATGATAGCCTTTCTGACTGGTGTGAAGTAATACCTCATTCTGACTTGCATTTCTCTAATAATTAGCGATGTTGGGGAAATTTTCATGTGCCTGTTAGCAATCAGTATATCATTTTTGGAGAAATGTCTATGCAAGTCTTCTGCCCATTTGTTGATTGGATTTTTTTTTTTTTTGACATTGAGTTGTATGAGCTGCTTGTATATTTTGGATATTTTACCCCTTGTTGTTTGCAGCGTTTGCAAATATATTCTCTCCCATTCTGTAGGTTGTCTTTTTACTTTGCTGATGGTTTCCTTTGCTGTGCAAAGCTTTTAATTTGATAAGGACCCATTTGTTTATCTTCACTTTTATTTATTTTGCCTTGGGAGACTGATCTAAGAAAATATTGCTACAATTCATGAAAAGAATGTTTTACCTAGGTTCTTGGAGCTTTATGGTGTCATGTCTTATATCTAGGTCTTTAAACCATTTTGAGTTTATTTTTGTATACGGTGTGAGAGAATGTTCTAATTTCACTGATTTATATATAGCTGCACAGCATTCCCCACACCACATATTTTGAAAAGGATGTCTTTTCTCCATTGTATATTCTTGCCTCCTTTGTCATAGATTAATTGACCATATAACTGTGGATTTATTTCTGGTCTCTCTATTCTGTTTCATTAATCCATATATCTGTTGTTGTGCCAGTACCATGCTGTTTTGATTACTGTAGATTTGTAGTATATGCTGATGTCTGGGAGGGTTATGTTTCCAGCTTCGTTCTTTTTTTTTTCTCAGGATTGCTTTGGCAATTCTGGGTCACTTGTGGTTCCACAGAAATTTTAAGATTATTTTTTCTAGTTCTGTGAAAAATGCCATTGGTAATTTGATAGGGATTACATTAAATCTGTAGATTACTTTGGGCAATATGGTTATTTTAACAATATTAATTCTTCTAATCCAAGAACACAGAATATCTTTCCATTTCATGAATCATTCAATTTGTTTTATAGTTTGCAGCATATAGGACTTTCACCTCCTTGATTAAGTTTATTCCTAGGTATTTCACTTTTTTTGATGTGAGTTTAAATGGGATTTTTTTTTTCTCTTTTTGACATTTCATTATTAGTGTATAGAAATGCAACAGATTTCTGTATATTATTCTTGTATCCTGCTACCTTGCTGAATTCATTTATCCTAATAGTTTTTGTAGTGAGACTTTAGGGTTCTCTATACAGTTTCATGTAATCTTCAAATAGTTATACTTCTTCCCTTCTAATTTGAATACCCTTTCTTTTTTCTTTCTTCCTCCCTTTCTTCCTTCCTTTCTTCCCTCCTTTCTTCCTTCCTTTCTTCCTTACTTTCTTTCTTCTTTTCCTTTCTTCCTTTCCTTTCTTCCTTTCCGTTCTTCCTTTCCGTTCTTCCTTTCCGTTCTTCCTTTCTGTTCTTCCTTCCCGTTCTTCCTTCCCGTTCTTCCTTCCCTTTCTTCCTTTGTTTTTGTCTGATTCCTGTGACTAGGACTGCCAGTACTATGTTGAATAAAAGTGGTGAGAGAGGGTGTCCTTGTTTTGTTCCAGAATGTAGCAGGAAGGTTTTCAACTTTTCACCACTGAGTATTATGTTAGCTATGGGTTTGTCATAAATGGCTTTTTTTATGTTGAGATATGTTCCCTCTATACCCACTTTGATAGTTTTTATCATTCATGGATGTTGAATTTTATTTTGTCATGTGCAATTTCTGCATCTATTGAGATGTTCATGTGGTTTCTGTCTTTTATTTTGTTAATGTGATGTGTAACATTGATTTGCATATGTTGAACCATCTTGTAACCCTGAAATAAGTCCAACTTAATCAAGGTGTGCAGTCCTTTTTATGTATTGTTGGATTCAGTTTGCTAATATTTTGTTGAGAAATTTGGCATCTATCTTCATCAAAGATACTGGCCCGTAATTTCTTTTTTTGTAGTGTCTTTATCTGATATTGGTATCAGGGTGATGGTGGCCTCATAGAGTGGATTTGGAAGTACACCCTCCTCTTCAGTTTTTTGCAATAATTTGAGTAGGATAGGTATACATTCTTTATGTGTTGGGTAGAATTCTCCAGTGAAACTGTCCTGTCCTGAAATTTCATTTGAAGGGAGTTCTTTTATTACAGTTTCTATTTCACTTCTAGTCATCAATCTGGTCAAAATTCCTGTTTCTTTTTGACTCAGTCTTGGCACGCTATATGTTTGTAGAAACTTGTCCTTTTCTTCTAGGTTGTCCTATTTGTTGGCATATAACTGGTCATAGTATTATGATTTTTTGTATTTCTGTAGTTTTGGTTGCTGTTTCTCTTCTTTGATTTCTTTATTTGGGTCCTCTTTTCTTCTTGATGAGCCTGAATAGAGGTTTTTCAATCTTGTTTATGTTCTCAGAAAACCAGCTCTTGGTTTTATTGATCTTTTATTTTGTATTTTTGATCTGTATTTTATTTCTTTCCTCTCTGATCTTTATTTTCTTCTGTTGACTTTGGGGTTCATTCTTTTTCAAATTCTTTCAGGTGTTAGGTTAGGTTGTTTATTTTAGATTTTTTGTTTTTTGAGGAAGGCCTGTATCACTATGAATTTCCCTCTTAGAACTGATTTGCTGCATCCCGTAGATTTTGTAATGTTGTTTTCATTTTCAATTGTTTCAAGGTATTTTCTGATTTCTTCTTTGATTT
Organism: Grampus griseus; assembly: GCF_964374135.1. Lineage (NCBI taxonomy): Eukaryota > Metazoa > Chordata > Mammalia > Artiodactyla > Delphinidae > Grampus > Grampus griseus. Next base: position 122,118,360 of record NC_138998.1, on the reverse strand, counting down.
CATCATTGACCTATTGTTTTATTTGTTTGTTTTTGTTTTTGTTTTTTTGCGGTATGCGGGCCTCTCACTGCTGTGGCCTCTCCTGTTGCAGAGCACAGACTCCGGACGCGCAGGCTCAGTGACCGTGGCTCACGGGCCTAGCCGCTCTGTGGCACGTGGGATCTTCCCAGACCGGGGCACGAACCCGTGTCCCCTGCATCGGCAGGCAGACTCTCAACCACTGTGCCACCAGGGAAGCCTGACCTATTAACTTTTTAGTAGAATGTTGTTTAGTTTTCATGTTTTCAATCTTTTACAGTTTTTCTTTCTGTAGTTGATTTCTAATTTCATACTGTTGTGGTCAGAAAAGAGGCTGGATAAAATTTCTGTCTTCTTAAATTTGTTGAGGCTTGTTTTGTGACTTAGTATGTAGTCTATCCTAGATAACATTCCATATGCACTGGAAAAGAATGTGCATTGTGCACTTGTTTTGGATGTAGTGTCCTGGAGATATCAGTTAATTCCAACTGATCTGTTGTGTCATTCAGGACCTTCATTGCCTTATTTATTTTCTGTCTTGATGATCTCCCCTTTGATGTCAGTGTGGTGTTAAAATCTTCTATTATTGTATCATTGTCAATTTCTCTCTTTGTCAGTAGTTGCCTTCTATATTTATGTGCTTCTATATTGGGTGCATATGTCAATGACTGTAATATCCTCTTCTTATATTGAGCTCTTTGTTATATAATGCCCTTCTTTGTCTTTCTTTATGACCTTAGTTTTAAAGTCTATTTTGTCAGATATGAGTATTGCTACCCTTGCTTTCTTGTGATTTCCATTTAGTGAAATACCTTTTTCCATCCCCTCACTTTGAATGTGTGTGTCTTTCACCCTGAAGTGAGTCTTTTGTAGGCATCATATTGCAGGTTCTTGTTTTATTATACAATCAACCATTCTGTCTTTTGATCTGGGCATTTAGTTTGTTTCCATTTAAAGTAAAATTATTGATAGATATGTCCTTATTACCATTTTAATCCTTGTTTTCCAGTTTTCATAGTTCATTTCTTCTTTTTTGTATTTCCCCTTTGTGGTTTGTTTTTCCCTTTGTGGTTTGATTTTATGTTGTATTATGCTTGATTTCTGTTCTTTCTAGTTTTTGTGAATGTATTGCATGTTTTTGATTTGTGATTATCATGGAGTTCATGCATGTTGACCCATAACTATATCTACTTACTTTAAACTGATAGTTATTCAAGTTCAAACACATTCTATAATATCTATATTTTTATACTCACCTACATTTTGTGACCTTTTTGTTCTATTTTACATATTTGTGCTTATTTTTTTACTGTTTGTAGTTATCACTTTTACATTTTTAAAAATTTTAATGTATGTACTGGCTTATATAAATGATCTTCAATCCTTTTATATATTTGCCTTACCTATTGTGATTTTCCTTTTCCTATAGGTTCTTGCTGCTTTTGTATATAGAGAAGACTCTTCAATATTTCTTCTAGGGTAGGTTTAGTTTTTGCTTGTCTGAGATATTCTTTATCTCTCCTTCTATGCTAAATGATAATTTTGGTGAGTAGAGTATCCTAGGTTGCAGGGTTTTTTTTCCTTTCAGGACTTAGAATATAGCATGCTACTATTTTCTGCCTGCAGGGTTTCTATAGAGAAATCAGCTGATAGCCTTATGGGGGTTTCCCTTGTAACTCTTTTTCTCTTATTGTCTTTAGAATCCTCTCTTTATATTTTACTTTGGGTCCATTTGTGTTCATCTTTTTTGAGACCCTCTGTGCTTCCTGTACCTGTATATCTGTTTCCTTCTTTAGGTTTGGGAACTTTTCAGCCATAATTTCTTCAAATACATTTTTGATCTCCTTCTCTAGTCTCATTCTGGAACCTCTATTATGCATAGGTTCGCACATTTTGTATTATCCCATAGATCTCATAAGTTTTTCATTATATATTTCATTTGTCTTTCTGTCTGCTGTTCTCATTGGGTGATTTCCAGTATTCTGTCTTCCAGATAACTTATTCATTCTTCTGTGTCATTTAGTCAGCTATTCATTGCTTCTAGATTGCCTTTTAGCTCAGCAATTGAATTGTCTATTTTTGATTTGTTCATCTTTATATGTATGATGTATTTTTGATGTATCGTGCAGGGAGTTGAGTTCCATATCCTCCTACTCTGCCATTTTGATTCCTCTGCTTAGTCCACTTCCATTCAAACCTTTCATCTCTTATCCAATTTAAGCATTATATCTCTCGTCAACATTGAATTGGACTAATGACTTACTTGCAACCTGCAGTAGGAAAGGGAAGATTGATTCTGCCTTCTAATCTTGTCCCACCTTACACTTCTATACCTCTGCTTTCCTGTCTCAGTCTCCTATGGTCAGGATGTTGGGAGAGAAGATGAGTGCAAGATACAACAATCTGATTTAGTGCTGCTAAATGGATGACAAATAGATTTAGTGCTGCTAAATGGATGACAAATAGATTTCTCCAACTCTATTGACCCCAAACTGACCTCCAGATAGTCCCTCTCCCAAATCACATACATGTACTCATGCACACCTATCCCTCTCCATTGATAATTTCATCTTTCCAGTTGATAAGGTTCAAACTCTAGAATAAAATTGTCACTGACCTTCCCTTTTCCTTTCCCTTTCTCCCTCCCACACCACACAGTTTTCTCCCTCTCATTCTACATCTAATCTATCATAAAATCATCCAATCCTGTCTTCAAAATATAATCAGAAATTTACTGCTCTCATCACCTACTCTGGTAGTGCAATCAACCATCATTACTTTCAAGGATGATTTAAGTTGCATTCAGCATTTTCTGTGCTCCCCCACACACCCTTGCTTCCTATAATCTATTCCCCTCATAGTAACCAGAATTATCTACTTTAAGTAAGGAAAAAGATTATGCTGCTGGCCTTCCCCATACAACACAAGGCAGTGGTTTTGAAAAGTAATAGCCAAAGGTCCATGAGGCTCTGTGTTACCTTGTGTCTGTTATTTTTTTTTACTCTCCTGTACTTTGCTCCTCTTTACTTTTCCTACTGTGGTCTCTGCTCTCCTTCATGTGGACCAGGCACTCCTGCTCCAGGACATTTACTCTAGCTGGTTATTCTGCCCAGGAAGATCTTGCCTTGGATCTCTGTTTGGCCAACTGCCTAACCTTTGCTCAGATTTTATCTTCAGCCAGGTCTGCCCTATTTACCCTCCTTAATATTCTCACCTGCTTCTGCCCTATTTGTAACTTCTAAATCCCCTTCTAATTCTTTTATTGATTTCATGGCTAAGTAAGTTGCATGATACTTTGGGTCATGAATATATATTCTAGCACTATCTGCCTTTCAAATTAAGTATGGCTGTGAGTCTACATTTTCCAGCCAACACATTTCAAGAGGACTCCTTTGCTTTATTAATAACCTTCAGAAAGATACCTTTTCCTCTGTGAATCTTACAGCAGTTTCTATTATTAACATGACACAAACCTAATAGCCAAAACTGATAAGTGTATTAAATAACTTTACAGTAATTCATTAATTTTTTGTTTGGAAACTTGGGAAACAATCGACTTATGAGTAATCCAAGAGCAAATTTTTCCCCTTTTATTTTGTCAAGTACATTGAAGACCTGTGACATAGATGTCTAATTTGTCATCAGAAAATGAACTATAAAGTGGTAAATTTGATAGGACAAATTTTCTCCTGTCACTTTCCATTTAGTAGGCATCTGGGGTGGGGTGTTAAAACTTCTCTTGGTATACAAAACAAAAAGTAATAGTATTGCAGTCACTGCAGCAGTTTTGTTTAGAATTTAGCATTTTTCATCATCCATCAAAGACACAAGGAGACATGAATGCAGACATTACAAAACCTGCTTTCTCCTAAGGCATTAGTTTTCCCAATTTTTCCATTTCCCAGGTCCATTTTTCAATTCAGAGTCCATTTTTCAATTCAATGGCATGACTTACTTTTTTAATGGTTCACTTCACTTATTGCTTCAAAGGACACAATATATAAAAGCAGGAAGAATATTTTGTTATTTTTCCCATCAACAACTGATGGAAAGGGCCAGAGTTTGTTTCTATAATATTTAATATCTCATATAATTTGAAGCTTAATAAACTAATTACATGGAGATCATGTTTTTAAGATTCTTTCTGTCTATAGTAATTACATTGTGTACTTCAAAAATGAATAAAACAGAAAAACTTTCTACATGATAATGCAATGGTAAGTGTAGCATTTCTATAATTATTTGGAGTCTTTCTAGATTTTTAAATCAAAGGTCAGAGGATACATAAATTGAGGGAAGAAAAGATTACAGTATTGACTGGGATGGTATTACATTTCTTGAAATAGAAAGTGTTACAGATTGAATTGTGCCCCCCAAACATATCTTGTCCTAATCCATGGTACCTGTGAATGTGACCTTATTTAAAAATGTAGTCTTTGCAAATGTAATCAAGTTAAGATGAAGTCATTAGTACAGGCCTTAATCCAATATGACTGTTGACCTTATAAGAAGGGAAGACGTGTAAACAGAGACACAGAGGGAAAATATCCATGTGAAGATCTAGACAAAAATTGGGGTTACATAGCTGTAAGCCGAAGAAAGCCAAGGATTGCCAGTGACACAGAAGCCAAGAGAAAACAGATTCTCCCCTAGAGGTTTTGGAGAGAGCATGACCCTGTCAATACCTTGATTTCAGACTTCTAGCCTCCAGAACTTTGAGAAAATAAATTTCAGTTGTTTTAAGCTACCCAGTTTGTAATACTTTGTTATGGCAGCCCTAGAAAACTGATACAGAAAGAAAAATGCATTTTCACTTCTGTGAGAGAGAGAGGGAAAAGTTTGTCCATGTTTATTTGGAAATATTTAAAAAATGACATTGAAAACATACTAAATACCGAGCTTTTAATACATATCTCATTCAATTCTCATAATTCAGTGAGCAAGATACAATTTCATCTTACAATTAAGTAAATTGATAACTATACCAAAGCTAATAAATGACGGAGAAAAGATTTGAACACACATCTGTCAGACTGAAAAGCCTGTGTGCCTTCCTATACTAAATTTATTACAAGTTTTTAGTGTACAGAATGTGTAAATGACAATGGCCTTGTATGACAAGACATACATGATAGAGATGCATTATTTTCCTACCTCAAATAGAGCCATTTCTTAAGAGTCAGTAAATTTTACTTAAATGGTACATATTTGGCTCCATAAAACTTTTAAATATATACCAACCTAGAATATTTAAAAATATAACAAGAAGCCCTTCTTAAGATAAGGAATCTAAAATGAGCATAAAAAATCACTAATAATGGGGCTTTTAGCAATTATATAAAGTGCAGGTAATTTATTTTACATGATTTATAAATGCATTTTACTGATAAAGAATAACATTTACCCAGACTCAGCAGAATAGCAAATTTTATTTGAATTCTAAAGATGGCCTAAAAACTGAATCAATTTAGCAAGTAAAAATGTACTACAGCAATGTCTGAACTTCATTAGTGACCAAAAGAACTTGAAAAATACTGAGAAAATGTCTTGGAAGATAAGAAAAAACAGTATAAAGGGGGAAGTAATTCATATTACTGTGTTTCCTTTTCAATGTTTTAAAGGTTTCTTGACAGTTTTTGAACAGCCAGGAAACTTCTGAAGTTTTCCCCAGAGATGCTAATAACGTTATTTTTTCTTAAAAAATATGAATACATATTTTACCTTATTTGTCATCTTATTTGATGCAATAGTCTATGCGTGCAACATGTACATTTGCAGCAATTATGTTTTGTTGATCTCCCTTTTTTTTCCTCTTTAACCATCCAAAAACTATGTGCTGAAAATGTAATATAGAACCAAATTTGGAGCAAAAGTGATAGTAGAAATATGATACCTGATTCTTTGTCACAAAAATCTGACCAACTAAGGATTACATTTGGGATTCCCTAATTCTTTAAAAGATTCAGAAACTCTAAAGTTCATCATGGCAAAAGAAAGTGGCTAATGAACCCAGAAGTTTAAAAGAGGAGTTATTGAATGTGTACAAATTATTTGATATGAGTCCATAAATGATAGTGTATTTCTAAAAAAAAACTCAAACAAGAATGACAAGAAAATACACTATGTACAATAAAATATTTTAGGATTAATGAATTTCTGAAATAAAGATAGCCAGTGCCTTCGACAGAATTATTTGTTAGTATAAATAATATTTGAGAATAATATGCTGTATCCACAAGAGAAATACTACTAGTAATGCCAGTTACCCTACAAAGGGAAAGTATTTGAAATCTGAAGAGAATGACACAAAAATCATAACTAAGATTTCAAGAAATATTCAAGAAATAATTCAGTGAAGGATCACTTCACTATTTTAAGTGATGTTTCCAAATTAAAATTAACTCCACTTCTAGCATATCAAATGCCTTGCACGTGTGCTTGCAGAGTGCCTCTTTGTAGTGTATTAATTGTGGAGTATTGCTTAACTAGCTAAAATATAGAGAGGAAAATATTCCACAGAGGGAAGAATACAGCAAATTCCATAAATTATAGCTCAACATGATGGATATTTAACTGTCTATGATGAAATATATACTTAGAGGGGATTACTAAGATCCAGCAAAGATTGACTAAAATATACATGTAGTTTTACCACATACTATTGTAAAATGGTTACACTTGTAAAAATTATGTAGATGTATGTATACATCTAAAATTATGTATACATCTAAAATTATGTATACATACATACAAATTTATCTTAATTTTACAGGATACTTCAAAATAATTAATGTGCTATAGTGGATATGATCAATTTAAAGTTGTATTTGGTTTATTGTAATATAGCTGGCAACATTTAAATATTATATAGCAGAATGTAAACTTGAAGTACAGATCTTAGCCACACTCTCAGATGTGCATTCACGGACTTTTTATTCATATATTTGAAAATAAAAGGTAAGGGGAAAAGATCTAAATGATGAAAGGATAAAATTAAAAACTAAATGTGTAAAAATCTCAAAGATTTGAGTAATGGATTCAGACAATTAAAATGAATAGATGCAAAATTCTTCATTTGGGGAAAAACATGTAGACTTGGTTTGATAGTATTTCACATAAGAAATTTAAAGAATATATTTTAACCTGAAGATATGTGCTAGTTTAACACAACTTTAAGAATGGAAGTTGATATGACTACAAAGATAATTGTAAATTCATGCTGCAAGAAGAAATGGTGTCATTTCAGAAGTATTAGATTCAATCTTCCATTCTAATTCATATTTACATTCCATAGCTAGAGGATTTCATTCAGTTCTAATTTTGTCGATTTTAATGGATAAAATATTAAGACAAAGTGCAGTTAGGAGGAAAATATGCAGGATATTGGGGTGTGAATATAGTGAGGAAAAAATAAGATGCATAATGTAGAATACATCTTCACAGGCTTGAATCTGTAATACTTGTAATGGAAAATTGCCTGGCATAGCTCCAAATTCAGAACAAAGACTAATTGGTAGGGTTTCCTTAAAATTAAATGCACTTTATTCTTATAAAGTTTGTAACTGTTCAAAAATGGAATGAGTTGGCTCAAACACTATTCGTGAGCCATTATGGAGGATATTCAGGTTGCCCTTTGACTAGAGTGCTTCTCTTCTCAGAACTGCCCTTCACTTTGCTCCAACCAGGTGGGGTAAATAGGATGTACCAATTTCCTAACTACACAAATGGACCTAATCTTTGCTAGCATTTGCTTACAGGGCTTACCACAATTTAGACGTCTTAGGTGGGTTTTAAATTAAACAAGCCAACAGATTTTTTCCCCCATTGGGTTATTTTATTGTGAATAAAAATATCACCAAATCCTTCTGTGGTTGTAGAAATTAAATGATTTAATTTGGCACCTGTTATGTTCCCCAAGATATTGAGGATGCAAATATGCAGCAGGAAAGGAAGTCAGATATATACAAAAGAGATGAGAGATGGAAAGCAAGACCACTGAAACCAATACTTCTTTGATGTCCAGCTATTTTCCTTCACATCACATGACTTGGTATTTAAATCCTTTATTTCCTTTGGCTACACCTCTAACATTTCAGTAAAGTATCCTGTTACTAAGTTGGTTTGTGTTGTTTTTCTATGTTTTTCTTCCAAAGAGTATTGTCTAAAATGTCCATCATGGGAGGACTAAAGTAATATTTCTCAGCTACAATTTGGCAAATAGAAGGATGCTATGGGACAGGGAATTGGACGTCCAAAGGACTTATTACTTTGTAACAAAAATTTAATTCCTGTGAATTCCATGCATGATTAAATCCCTAATCATGGAGCTCTAAATATAAAACCACACTTGTATTTTTCAGTATTGCTGCAATTCTTAGTTTAATATTTTTCTTTAAATGTAACAATGCTAATATATAATTAAATGTGTATTGTATATTTAGGTTGCTATTTTCTTCAAATTGTTTTGAAAATAGAACAGTCACACTTGCAATTTTAGACAAAATTGTTTCATAACTAATTTATAGATATTATGAAATGCTTCATTTTAACATGTGACAAAGCTTCTTTGACCAAACTTTAGTCAGGCTTCTGAACCTTCTCCTAGGTCCATTTATGCACTGTCTTATAAAGTCACTTTTAGCAAGACCCCTGCTAAGTCAGTTTAATTAGAACCTGCACCCTTGATATCTGATCACCCTGGATATCTAATTTTGTCCCTCATCCTCTGTCGTCCTTCAGACAATGCCTTATCACCCTGGCCTATCTTCAAATAATCCTGTCAGGTTGGTGTAGCCAGAATTCCCCACACTCCCGAGGTTTCCTCTTAGTAATTTTTCATCCACTGGCCCCCCGACCCTGTTCTATGGCTATAAATCTCAACTTGCTCATGCTATATTCAGAAGTGAGCCCAGTTCTATTCTGAGATCTCTTGGTCCTCTATTACAGTAGTCTTGAATAAAATTTGCTCTTACTGCTTTAACTACTGTCCAGGTTTGGTTTTTCTTTGACACATGCTTAGATTTTAGAAATGGTATTTAAATATATATTATCAACTATTTAAATATATTATCTCCATAAATGCACACATATGTGTGCATGTATAATTTTAAGAGGTACACAATCAAGGGTAAACTTGCATCTAACATAGGTATACAATGACCAACATCAGGGCTGCAATTGATCTCAGCTCTCACTAAGATCTCCAGGTATTTCCAACAGTCTAAACAGATAAATTTCAACTTCAGACAATTGGGCAGCCAAGTTCACAGTAGTTGACACCCAATGACAAGGTCATCCACACCTTTGTATTTTAAGAAGGTAGAGCCATAGTGGGGAAGGGATTGCTGGAGCATAGACCTATGCCCTTACAAGCAGTGCACAGGGCCTAGCTCTCCTGTCCACAGGGGACTACGTGAACAGAGGCCCTCCTTCTGCTTACCCTTCTGCACTTGAATTCTGAAAATGTGAAATTGAGAGAAAAAGATTTTATGACTCTTAAAGGAAGAATCTCTTACATGTTGTCTGACCTAACCTCATTCCCGGTGCAGACATTCTCCTTTTGCCAAACCCATTCCTCCTCTTCATTATCTTTTCCCTCTCTCCAGTAAGCCTTCACTCTGAAACACATTCTCCCAAGATTTCATAGAAAGGAGATTTAAAAAAAATTGTTAAGGAATTTGGTCCAGAAATGTATGTCACGTTCTTCTTCATCTATTTAATTAACTTGTTTTCTCTCTCATGATCTCTTACCTCTTCAAGAGGAAGAAATTTAAACTAGAACTGAAGATAAAATATACCCACTAGTCTCAAGGCATTTATCTGCTGTCCTAGGCATCTAAGAACCTGAAACATGTGATCCAGATTCTTCTTTTCCAGGTCATAGTTGCAGAGTGGGCAGGAATTGATGAATCTGACAACTCTTGGCTTAATCTCTGTCACGATTTGGAAAGCATTCCAAGATGTTTATGTCTCCCAACTGGTTGTGTCATTATCTTCATTGACAAAAATATATGGTACCATCACTTGAATTATATTATTGATGTATAGGAAATGATTTTTCTGCTCTCATGCTACTGCTCCTAACCTCTGCAGTGTTCAAGGATCAACTGTGTAGAAAAGCTTTTCTGATTAAAAGAATTTGGGGAGAATTTGGGATAACAATCATACATTTATAAGAGTGTATTTGACAGTTAAACTTAGCTAGAATACTCTATATTTGAGTTTCTTCACAAAATTTCCATTTGCTAATTTCTGTTTTCCTAGAAATTGGATTGCTTTATTCTTATCCTTAAATCTATTTTAATTATTAAAGGATTCGCCAATAATTAACACATCCATCGCCTCACATATTTATCTATTTTGTTGTTGAGAATATTTAAATTCTACTCACTCAGCAAACTACAATTATACAATATCAACTATAGTCACTATGTTTTACAATAGATTCCCAGACCTTATTCATCTTAGAGCTGAAAGTTTATACCCTCTAACCAACCTCTTTTTATTCCCCCAGCCCTTAGCAACCACCTTTCTACTGTTTTTATGAATATGACCTTTTTTTTTTTTACGATTCCACTTATAACTGATACCATGCAGTGTTTATCTTTTTCTGGCTTATTTCACTTAGCATAGTGACCTCAATGTCCATCCGTATTGTCACAAATGACAGGGTTTCCTTTTTTCTTATGGTTTGATAATATTCCACTGTATATTTATGAATTTATCTTTATCCATTCATCTGTTGACAAACACCTCTTTGCATATCTTGGCTAATGTGAATAATGATGCAGTGAACATGGGCATGCAGATATCTCTTTGATAGTATCTTTTTATTTCCCTTGGGTGATTGCTGGATCATATTCTAATTCTATTTTTAATTTTTTGAGGAACCTCCATGCTGTTTTCCACAGTAGTGGCATCAATTTACACTTCTATAAACAGTGAACAAGGGTGTCCTTTTCTCTGCATTCTTGATAACACTAGTAATGTCTTGTATTTTTGATGATAGACGTTCTTAAAGGTGTGAAGTGATACCTCATAGTGGTTTTGATTTGCATTTCCCTGGTGATAAGTACATGTCTTTAGAAAAATTTCTGTTCAGTTTCTCTGCCAATTTTATAATTGGGTTGCTTGTTTTTTTGCTATTGTAGTATTCTCCCCTAATACCATCTTTCTTAGCTCATCTTTTTGACTCCTTCTTTCCATAAATCACTTAGAAACGCATGTACATAAACTAATAATCAAATATGTTCTTCTAATGTCTATCTATTGCTGATAGACAAAAGAAGACAATTCCTAGCTCAAAATGATGAAGTAAACATAATGTAATTTTACATACCAATATCTTCAGCTAGGATGGTTCCCTTGGTGCTAGCTGCTACACCTGTCTAAAGTTCTTCTTAATTTGCGTAAATCTCTTATCTGAATTTATAAACAGTAAACTAAGAAATTCCTATCTTTTCTTAATTCTTGGTAAAGGTGAAAGAGAAGTTCTCAATTTATGATTGGGGGCAGGAAGGAAAAAGTAACTGAAGGCACCTTGTTAAACTGACATGATATTTATTTCCAGATCTACAGATAGTTTTATGATAATGACCTCATTATTTGGTTGACAGGTTATTGTGCTGACAACTGAAAATTGATGAGCCTTTTTAAATTAAGAAAACATATTCAAGTTTTGGTTTCCTTCTAACATTTTCCACATGCTTTGAACTCTGTTGCAGTTAACTTATCCTGTCTAGAACCAATTTAATAGAAGTTAATTTTTCTTTTATGATTGGTATAAACCTCTAAATTGAAGAAGCAGGGTTTTTTTTTGTTTGTTTTGTTTCGTTTTTCCTCTGATACATACTAAACTTTTCACAGAAGGCATTAACTGAAATGAAGAGTGTGGTCTTCCTAAGCTTTGTAAATAAGTATGAAAGTACTTAAGAGAACAATGTTGTAAATAGTATTTCCAAAAATATGTTGCTGTTTTTAGATAAGTGGCCCTAGCTGAGAAAAGTTACACAATTGTTACTGAAAATTAATATTCTTACTTTATTTAACTTGACTGAATACTGAATATATTGTTGATTTTTATAAAATATAAACATCAAACTACAAAATGTACAAAAATAGAATTTATGCAATTAATCAATTTATGTGATTACTTAAATCACATAAATTTAAAATGTGTCTTTTTAAATTTGGGGAAATATAGATATATTTATAAAAAAATGTCAATTAAAGGGGAGGTATACAAATCATAAAACTTATCTTTATTCCACTTGGGTGATTTTATGATAAAATAATAAAAATACAAAAGTGAAAATCAATTACCTATTTAAGAAATAGAAAGAAACCTCATACTTTAATGGCTATAGTGTTTGATTCTATCACAAATCTGTGCTCAGACTTTTTTTGTTGTGATTATTGCCTCTTTTTTCCTAACATTTTTTGGGTCCTCATCCCAAGACTGTTTTATCTGTCTTCATATCACAGAGTTAAAGCTATCTGAAATCAGTAACAGAAGACAGTTACCTTAAACCTTGAGTTTTGATAACCCTTAACCTGACATCTGTAAACAAATAACATGTGCTAATTACCTGTCAAAGGAAACAATGTGAATTATTAATGCTAGTGTAATGAAGTCAATTAAAATTATTTACAGGTTTTGGGGGTAAAAATTCAGGTTCTTCCAGTTTATTGATTTCATTAGTAAATTGCTGCAAGATCAAAGATGGTTGCAAACTCTGATGCTTGCAATTTTAAAACCAAGCTTACCTGATGATTTTTTTGTAACTATAATTAATCATGGAGTTGAGGTTTTACCTCAATGTAAACATGAGTCTGTAGCCCTAAAGTACACTGATATTTAAGTTTTGTTGTAAATGAAATCAAGATGTGAGAGAGAACTTTGGAATTAGAGATGCCGAGTTTATAGAAGTTATATGTAAATGGAAGACAAAGTATAAAATCTTTTACCTCATATTTTTATTAACAGCATCCTGTGGTTTGGGCCAAACACCAACTGGTATGGGTTTTAAGCTAATGGAGTTCAATAACATTGCATTCACAATGAAATCATTAAGAGGGGTGGGATAGGGAGGGTGGGAGGGAAGTGCAAGAGGGAGGAGTATGGGGACATATGTATGTGTATAGCTGATTCACTTTGTTATAAAGCAGAAACAAACACATCATTATAAAGCAATTATACTCTAATAAAGATATTAAAAAAAAAAACAAAACCCAAACATTAATTTTTCTCTTCTACTTCCCCAGAGTAACTGTGCGGCATACATGAATTTACTTCTGCCTGTCTCCCTTATCAAGTGAAACTAAATATACAGTCTCACTTAGGGGAAATATATGACAAACATAAGAAAAAAATAAAATTACTTGTGCTATTATTTCTTCAAAATTGGGATTGCGTTGTATTATGAGATGCATCTGTCTTTCACAGCACCTCCTAATTTACCATTGTTTCCTAAAGGGGCATAATGATTAAAACCTCACCCTTTGGAACCAGAATTCTTGGTTCACACCTAAGCTATGAAATAGGCCAGTTTTATAGTCTTGTACATTTTGCTGTTCTGTGTCTCAGTCTTAAATATAAAATGAGAATGGTATATTTATAGGATTTTTTTGATATTACATGAGCTAATTCATGAAAAGGAAATGAAAAAAATTGCCCAAAGCACAGTAGGCCTGCAGGGACAGTCGGTATCTTTTATCTTGGTCTCTGTACTCTTTGGAGACAATGAAGAATGATATATGGTAATAGAGTATTCTTTTATTTAATGCCTTGTGAACATTTTTATCTCTATGGCTGTAATTGTTTTCAATTTCCACTCTTCTGGCCTGTAAGATCGTATCAACTACAATAGCATGCTCTTGTGTGACCAGCATTTTCTTGTATATCCTGTAATTGATAATATATGGGTGTTAATATTATAGCACAGGAAGAATGATTCTATTGAATTTCGATGTTTGTAACACTTTAAATTTGCTCTGCTTTAATACTACCTAGAATATCAGGTAACCAATTTATAAAAAGGTTTTTTCTGGACAGATTAATTTTTTTAGGCTATCAGCAAATATAAAGGAATATAAGTTAGTATCATTTACTTTAGGCAGACACTATTCTATATTATAAATGTGCTATATTCCAACCAGAAATTAGAAAGTTATGTGATGGCTTCTGATCTGATAGCTCTAACATTAATTAGGTTCTACTTTTGGTAATTGATCAAGACATATTTAAACTTCAAATCTGAAATACTTTCTTTGAATAAAATATATTTTGAACTTAATTATCTAACTGAACGAATCATGGGGAAGGAATGTTCTTTGAGACGTCATCTCTCTCAGTTATTTTAATATTATATTACATGAATTCTAAAGATACCAGCAAAGGAAGGAGGAAAAGGCTAAGATCCTCTGCGTTCTCACTTTAGCTTTAAACAAAGTAGGTGAATATTACCTTTAAATAGTAGGCATTCACATGCCTACTATTTTGGTGAAGTTAATGTGGGTAAAGATGTTTGAAAATGACTGAACAATTATTATTGAAATAGACCCTAGATGATACTGTTATTTTATTTTAAAATAATTATATTTTATTATGTGCTTTGCCAGCTTTCAGGCAATGGGTGGCTTTTACGTCAATGCTTTTAACTTCATTCACTGGTTTTTGGAAGGCTATAAACAGTAGGCCATAGTTAAAGACACAGAATCTGGAATACAGATTCTGCCACTGAATAGTGAGAGACTGTGGAACATTACTTAACCACTTCAGTCTCCAGTTTTCTTGAGGCAATTGTGTTGTAACAGTATAGAGAAAAAAAATAGTATTTTCCCACATGGGAAAACCATTTTTTGAAAAGACTACTTCCTCTTCATTGAATTGTCATGATAACCTTGATGACATTAATTGACCATTTATATCAGAATTTATTTCTAGACTTTCAATTTATACATTGTTCTAGAACTGGATTATTGCTGGGTTTATAGAAGTTTTTTGTGGAATTCTTAGAATCCCAATATAAAAGATCATGTCATGTGCAAAGAGATACAGTTTTGCATTTATTTCATTGTAATCTAGATATTTTCTCATTTTTTTTCTAATTGCTCTGGCTAGAACCTGCAGCTCAATGTTGAATAGAAGAGGTAAAAGCAACATCCTTATCTTGTTACTGATCATAGAGGGAAGATTTTTAATTACTCCATTAAGTATGATGTTAGCTGTGGGTGTTTTACAAATGCTCTTGAAGCTGAGGAAATTCCCTCTTTTCCTTGTTTGTTGAGGGGTTTTATTACAGAAGGGTGTTGGATTCAAATTTTTTTTTCTGCATTAACTAGACTGTTTTTTGTCCTTTATGCTGTTTATATGATGTATTAGATTGATTAAACATATGAAAATCAATGTTGCTTTCTTGTGACTTAGTCTACCTGGTCATGGTGTATAGCATATGTATGCATATGCTGCTAGACTCAGTTGACTGGTATTTTCCTGAGGTATTTTTTCCTTGTGTCTTAGGGTATAGGGTCCGTTTATTGAATTGAGGTCTCTCTCTTCCCCTCCTTCCATCCATCCCTTTAAATAGTCATGTATAGCTATATATTTCTAAGCAGTGCTTTAGCTTCATCTCACAATGTTTGGTTTGTTATGTTTTTGTTTTCAAAAACTATGTTGTTTTCAAAGTGTTTTCTAACTTCCTTGTGATTTCTCTTTGGCCCATTGGATGTTAAGAATAACATTGTCTAGTTTCCACATAGTTGTAAATTTTTCTTATTTCTTTGTTATTGATTTCCAAATTAATTCCTTTGTATTAAAGCACATACTTTGTCCTTTAATACAAAGAAAAATCTTTTTTAAATTATTGGGACTTGTTGGAAGGAGAGAGGGAAGGAGGGAAGGAACCAGTGATGATGGAGTATAAACCTAAGACTATCATACTCCAGAGCATCTAGTTCTAACCAGTATGTTATCTTGTCTCTTAGACAGCTATTGAAAATCATCATGTTTTCTACCTCTCTTCCACTTCTATAGTTCATACCAGAATCATGTTTTTTTCCTCTAGTTCTTCAATCATCTCCTAATTGTTTCTCTTCCTACCTATACATTTCAATAAACTTCTAACTGTTTCAGTGCTTAAAACACACATAGTCAAGGCAAATCTTTACATAATCACTAATTTCTTCTGCAGCCCCAAACCTCCACTCTCTCCTGCCTTAATGTTATTCAACTACTTCTAGTTTCCTGAACATATCAAGTGCTTCCTTGACTACATTCCAATGCATGCAGCATTCCACTTCTCTATTATCTGGGTCACACCATCTCATCCTTCAGATAATATCTTTAGCATAACTTATTTTCAAATGTTTTCCTTACCTAAGAAAGCCTTGTCAGGTGCCAGTTTGTTTTTTTACAGATTAAGTTAGCATCTAGCAATCTTATGCAGAACACACAGGTTTGGTCAAAATTAAGATCATATAGACTGTTTCATGGAGAATAGCTGCCAGGCATGGGGCACACTTTATACTATTTTCTCAGTTCAGGAACCAGTTAAGAATAAAAGTTGAAATGCTTAAGTTCACTAGGCCTCCTCAGTAGTGATTTCCTTTCTGTTAATCTCAGTGTTTGGCCCTACCCATAAAATCAAATAAAGGATTAAATTAAAGTTAAAACATGAAAGAGTCATGATTACATTATGGATAGTTTATTCTAGGCCTCCTTATTTCAACACATGGTTTATGCCAATTATCCATTCTTGAGACCTGGGCTTTTAAAATAAAATTCTATTCAAAAGGAGGAAAGATAGAGGAAAGAGTGATTTAGCTTTCACATTTCCTCTTTCCCCACTCATCACTCAACATTTCACAGGCATGTTCAAGGCTTATTTCTGCAGCTTGAAAGGCATGTGAGTCTTCTGATGATGATATGTCAGGTATCTGTCTAAGTATTAATTGATTTCAACCAGGTTCCTCATACTTTGCTTGGGAACTATGTCTCCAAACAAGACAGATGATATTATTTGTAATGCTCCTTGCTTCTAAACTGGCACAGAAAATATGTTTTTATATTTGATTTCTTGATGTCAGAAATGGGAATAATTCTATAGTTAACCAGCAGAACTTTGAAGTTATTTCAAGTTAATGGGCTGTGATTAGGGATTTCAAAGAGAAATGTCTTGTTAAATGTCATGATGAAGAATCAGATATTATTGGATCTTATTTTTGCTGGGCCCCATAAATAATGTAATTACTTATTAGTCACACCTCTTCTCTTACGGGGCTCCAAAAATAGTAAATGGGGAAACGAAGACAACCCATGCTGAAATTCCCAAAGCAATACATGCTGAAAACTAGGCTTGGATATTGGCTTAGTTTGAAGAACCAAGAAAACCTCTTTCTTTACTTCCAGTCATAATGTTAAACCAATAACTATACAGAAGGAGAAGTTATAGTGGATCAGCTTTTGGAAATTTGGTATTAACTAAATAGCTGAAGCATACTATATTTGAAGGAACTGATGGTTGAATGGTGTCCCCTCAAAATATGCTAAAGTCCAATCCCCAGTACCTATGTGTGTGATCTTGTTTGGAAAATTGTCTTTGTAAACAGTCAAGTTAAGGTGAGATCATTAGTATGGATCTCACACAATCCAGTGTGGCTAGTGTCCTTATCAGAGGGGGAAATTTGGTCACAGAAGCAGATACACAAGAATGCCTTCTGATGATTTAAGTGAGGCTACCACAAGCCCAGGAACACCATACATTTCTAGCAAATCATCAATAGCTAGGAAGAAGCATGGAACAGATGCTCCCTGAGAGTCTTCAGAAGGAGCCAACCCTGTAAACACCTTGATCTCAGATAGCCTCTAGAACTGTGAGATAATAATTTCTGTTGTTTAAGCCCTACAGTTTGTAAAAACATTTTTTATTGCAGCCCTAGCAAAGTAATACAGGTACTATGAATAATTTTAATTAATCAATGGACATAATGAGTAATAAAGTTATATTAAATATGGATGATTGGGATAAATTCTTTAACCAAAATAGATTCCATGACAGACATATGCTGCTTCTATTGAATTTATACCACAAATCAATGTGATTTGATGATTTGAACATATATTACATAGAATCATTTTTCCTTCACAGCATTTTAATAGTTTAGATTCATTTTTGAACACAGTAGTTCAATATATTAAAATTTTGAGTCATTTCAAAATAGAGATGATAAATGGAAAACAAATAAAAATAGCAAATGTTTTATTATTTGCCCTTAGCATAAGAGAATCAAAAGAGTGAAACCTGAAAAAAGTAATACGAAAACTTGTTATCCTGAGGTTAAAAAGTGTTTGCCTAATACGTCATGTTGGATTGTTCAAAAATAGAATCACTTTATCAAAGTATAACTCTACCAATTTGTCATGATAAACCATTTATACTGGGCAATTTAAAATGTATTCAGTAATTAAGTTTTATAAAAATAAAACATTCTTTCATGAAAGATGTTGAAAATCTCTTTAAAATATTAATATATTCCTGTTCTTACTGGCATAAATAATTACTTCTAAAGCGTAGGTTTTGGTGGACAAAAGATGCAAATGCTAGTTTACTGAATATAGTTTTTAAATAAAACCTCAAATATGCATGGAAAAGAGTCTTTTATACTTTAAATTAATGAGCATTAATTACACTAGGAGGAAGAAAATGTATTCATAAAATCTCCAGAAAACTAAGTCATTTTTTCCTACCTCCTTCCTAGGATTAGTTCTAAACACCAAGGTTTATCAAGTCAGTGGCATCATTGGAGAGGAGGTATTTACTCCTATGTCTTGATATGTCCTGCTAATAGGATCTTAAAGACCCCCTGTCTTTCTCAGGTATCACCATATCTCCATGTTGATAACTGTCTAAGACCCTACTATAAGAATGGATGTCTGACTAAGTGGTCAAAACAATTTCAACGGAGGCTTCCCATCTTTGAAAAGTAAAAGACCTCTTCAGGCAGTATACTCACTTAGCTAGTTCTCAGGCCACTTATTGGGCATGGGAAGCTTCACTCAACCTTGTGTTTTCCTTAGGCTTGTGAAAGAACTTGGGGATCATTCCACTTTTTTCATTCCTCCAAGGGGACTCTATTTTACCACTTTGTCAGCCTCATGGTCTGGAAATTTGGTGCCATACTGTGGCCCCTCAGAGGGTAACTGTGACACTGGTATCTTGTATGCTTATTTCCCCAAATCTGTTTGCTGTATCTATGTCATTCCCCTTGAAGCTAACTTAGGTAGTCAGGGGGAAGGTTTTCTGCTCAGAGATGCTCACCAGTGGCAACCTTTTTGCTTCCTTTCCCCTCCAGTTTTCTCTCACCCTTTCAACAACTGGAGTGGTTTTTGTTTTTTATAATTTTTATTGGGGTTTAGTTGCTTTACAGTGTTGTTACACTTTACTGTACAGCAGAAAGTATCAGTTGTACGTTTACATATACTCACTTCCTTAGATTTCCTTCCCATTTAGGTCACCACAGATAACTGAGTAGAGTTCCCTGTGCTAAATAGTAGGTTCTTATTAGTTACCTATTTTATACATAGTGATGTATATATGTCAAACCCAATCTCCCAGTTCATCCCACCCTCCCCTTCCCTCCTTGGTAACCATAAGTTTGTTCTCTATATCTGTGACTCTATTTATGCTTTGCCAATAAGTTCACCTGTAACATTTTTCTAGATTCCACATATGAGTGATATTATACGATATTTTTCTCTTTCTGACTTACTTCACTCTGTATGACAGTCTCGAGGTCCATCCACGTCTCTGCAAATGGCACTATATTGTTTCTTTTTATGGCTGAGTAAAAATTAATTAGTTCTAATTAGTTTAGAACTAATTCCATTGTATATATGTACCACATCTTTTTTATGCATTCCTCTGTCGATAGACATTTAGATTGCTTCCATGTCCTGGCTATTGTAAATAGTGCTACAATGAACATTGGGGTGCATACATCCCTTTGAATTATGGTTTTCTCCAGATGTAGGCCCAAGAGTTGGATTTTTGGGTCATATGGTAGCTCTACTTTTAGTTTTTTAAGGAACCTCCATATTCTTCTCCATAGTGACTGTATCAATTTACATTCCCCCCAACAGTGCAAGAAGGTTCCCTTTTCTCCACACCCTCTCCAGCATTTATTGTTTGTAGATTTTTTGATGATGGCCATTCTGACCGGTGTGAGGTGATACCTCATTCTAGTTTTGATTTGCATTTCTCTGATAATTAGTGATGTTGAACATCTTTTAATGTGCTTTGTTTGTTTTTTTATCTGATTTTGGACAACTAGAGGAAGTGATAGCTGAAGACATGGCAGATTTTTAGCAGTAATATTCCCAGATTTTTCCCTTTTCTTCTGTTTCTATCATTCTGCCATGATAACTTTTTCCCTAAGCAGAAGTGACTAATGTTAGATGCATCGGCTAGGGACATAAGCATTAGTACCTTAAAAGAAAACAAAACAGGGCTTCTCTGGTGGCGCAGTGGTTGAGAGTCCACCTGCCGATGCAGGGGACACGGGTTCGTGCCCCAGTCTGGGAGGATCCCACATGCTGCGGAGTGGCTGGGTCCGTGAGCCATGGCCGCTGAGCCTGTGCGTCCGTAGCCTGTTGCTCCACAACGGGAGAGGCCACAACAGTGAAAGGCCCGTGTACCACAAAAATCAAAACAAAACAAAGAAGAAAACAAAACAACTCACAGAAGCGTCAGAATAACAAACTCAATGTAGATTATCTTAAATATTTACCTTGGAACAAGACTGGCTTTCTAATCCACCAGTTATGTCATTGTATAGAGCCCTATGATCAAAAGGATGCCACACTTGGCTTAACACTCTACTATCACTGTCTGGAAATTCTTATTTGGGAACAAGGGGGTCTCATATTTTCACTTGGACTAAATCCCACAAATTACGTAGTATTTGGCATACTAAGGATTACAAAATAACAGAGCAATTTCCAGGCTAAACTAGGATAAACTATGGACAATTACTATAAGTAAAATAACTTTTCTATTACATATGCAGTTCTAGAACTATAAATTGAACCCAACTGTAAATTGAACCCATTAATTGGAAGTGAAATCATCGGAAGTGAACTCATTGGAAGTGAAAAACATAGCTAAGATTGTAAACACAACACGATATCAATAAAAGTGTATCCAAAAAACAATAAAGACTTATTTTTAAAATGTCAGGTTCACCATACTCAACTGCTCAAGATCCCTCACCTGTATTCCTCCTTTATTTTTGTGGTGCTTAACTCAGTTTTTGTTTCTATACTCACTGTTTCATTGTCCCTGGGAGACTTTAATGTCCATGTAGATAAACAAACCATTATCTTGAATCCTCGGTTTCTTGAGCTCTTTATGTCTAGTGATATTTTTCTCCATATCATCTTAGCCACCAACTTAAAACCCTACCCTAGACTTTATCATTCTTGACACTTCTGTTCTTCTAGGTAAAATAATTCAGAAACTCAAATTTATATCTGAAATGTATTTTGTTCCATTTTGCTTGCTCAATTACTCTTTATATAACTTAAAATAATTAATCAAGACATCAAAACATACCCATCATTATAGTAAATGCTCTCCAATTAAAATCTAAATTAAAATAGTTTTCAACTGGATTAAAAAGCAAATCTCAAGTCTATTATACATGTAAAATACAGACTTAAATTAATAAAACATTCATATAAAATCATGGGCAAAAGGATATTAAGTCAATCGAAAGAAAAAGAAAAATATATATTTTTTATCACACAAGGTAGAATTTTAGAAAAAAAAAACAATCTAAAGACACATTTCATAGTGATAAAACATATAGTGAAAAAATATAAGCAAGACTTGTATAGATACCGAACAACCAGCATTTAAATTATAGTGAAAAAATGACTCAGTAGTAGAAGTGACTAACATTATTTGAAATTGCTCTTGGCTCAAAAAGAGATGATTATATCAAAATAAAAATGGTCAGAATAAAGTTAGAGTTAACGTAGGAGAGATTTGATCATAATATCCTCTTAGCTTTAAAGAACTGAACATTCCAATTTTATTTAAAGAATTTAAAGCTATTGCTTCAGAAATGCTGATATTTCTTGGACAAACTCTGATAAGATAGGAAAGAAATGAATGTTAGGAAGATCATTTAACAATATTTGAGTAATTATTAACCTAAACTGTAAAATATTAAAAACTTTTCTATGAAAATCAGGAATTGGAGAAAGACATCTGCTATTGCAATCATTTGTATTATCAAAAAAATACAATCAATGGAATAAACTTAATAAAATTGAAATGACCATAAGAAAATTCAACAAAATACCTCTAACACTGGAAGAATATTAAAAAATATATAGTATAAAAATATAAAAATACTAAAATTAATAAAGGATTTTGGTTACATGGTTAAAGATAGCTATTCAAAAGTAACATTTTCTTCTCTTCTGATAACACACAGCCACATATAATAGAAAAGTTTTGCATTTGCAGTAATCAAAAGTAACTGCAATCTTGGATATAAATAAATAAGACAAAAATCCACATTAATAAAACAAAACTTATTGAAGAATATTACAAAAATAAGTAAGCAAAAGATGGAAACATACTGGAGGTTGAGAAGGTTTAATACCATAAAATGATATTTTCTCCCCAAATTTACCTTTTTATATTTATTTCCAAACAGTACATCACTAATGCAGTACAAATTGGCCTCACTGTAAAGGTGTAAAGATTTGCATGCAAAGGCAAGGCCCACCAGGGATTCTACTTTACTCACTAAAATGTGAAGATATGCCTAGTGCATCAAATCAGCCTAGAAACCTACAGCAAGCACAGTTTTCTTTTCTTTTCTTTTCAGATGCTAATTCTGTTTTTTTTTAATTTTAGAAAAATTTTCATTTTATTTTTTTTTAACATCTTTATTGGAGTATAATTGCTTTACAATGGTGCGTTAGTTTCTGCTTTATAACAAAGTGAATCAGCTATACATATACATATATCCCCATATCTCTTCCCTCTTGTGTCTCCCTCCCTATCCCACCCTTCAAGGTGGTCAGAAAGCACCGAGCTGATCTCCCTGTGCTATGCCGCTAAGCACAGTTTTCTGAAGGGGTTGTAACCACTCTGGTAGTAAGAGATGAGAAGTTCTCAAGCTTTCAGATTTCAGCACTCTTTAATCTCTTAAAAATTATTGGAGCTCCAAAGTACCCTTTTTATGTGAGTCATGTCTGTTAATGTCATATTAATAATAAAACCTGAGAAATTTAAAAATATTTATTTTAAAAATGAACCTCATTATTAACATATTTTTAGGAAAATATATTTTCTATAATGAAAATTTAATGCAAAGAGTAGCACTATTAAACATATTTGTAATACTATAAAATTGCTGGCACAGTAGAAACCAGCTGGATTTTCTTAATCTGCTTCTGCATTCAAAATGTTGCAATATGCTATTTGTTTGAAGTATATGACCTTGAGAAAAAAGGATTATTGAAAATTGAAATTAAGGTAATTATGAATATTCCATTTTAACACTATAACAATACTTGACTATTTGTAGTTTCTTAAGTGTTAGTTATAATGTGGAGCCTAAAGCCATACTAAAACATTTTGTACTTTCCTTAAAAACTGTTGATCTGTCTTGCTCTGTGAGATTCTTACTTTGTCTATGCATGGTTGTGTAATATTATGCATTTGTAATTAAAAAAATATTGTTTACTGATTCTAAGTTCTTCCAAATGCTGATATATTTCATTAAACAACATCAAGATCACATTCATTAATCACAACCAATGTCATCAGAAATTTCTTTAAGTGTTGAGAACATGTCAAGCTTAAGATGGCAGATGCAAGTTTTCCAAAATGCTAATCTGTACTTGAAAGTTCACATGTTATTACTGGCAACAAATTTGTCATTTTCCTTAAATGGCAGGCTCACTTCATTCATTTTGAAAATAGCTACCAAATACCCACTCTGAATAATCATTGTTAGTTATTCTTTCAAAAATACTTTTCCTTGATGCAACTATTGTACATTTGTAGGAAGCAGAAGTGTGTCATGTGTATTTCTCATTTCATCACATGAAATATTAAAACATTGACTTAAGAAAATTAATATTTACTGCTTCATCAAGGATATTTGTTACTGAAACTGGCTTTTTAATTTTCTTTTTTCCTGTATCTAATATTGAAGATCACAGCTAGGTCAACTTGTGATTGCCTTACTTTGGGTACCAGCAGTTTTTCCCCTTCCCTCCCCTCATCCATTGCTTTTGAATAGTGAAACCAAATGTCAACATGGAGATAAAGGCAAATAATACAAATGACATCTTAGCCATATTATGAGATAGTTTTTGTCTCATAGAACCGTCCTGATTGAGATATCTAAGGATAGTCACTACTTTTTCCCTCTTCTCCCAGTCCCATGATTTGCTTAACCCTAGTCTCACAAACAGTATTTCGTCAAACCTTGAACTCTGTTTATTCAGAAGGCCTGCCTTTTGCAGCAGTATCGAAAAGCAGCTATAAAATTCTCAATAACTAGATCAAAGGGACAACCTGTCAAGCTAAATTAGAATTCCTCAGGTTAAGTATGACAGTAGAGACTTTGGGGCATAGAGAACAATCTGTCCCTTCATTCTTTGGAGGAGGCTGGGTTCAAAAACAGCATCTTGAACACAGTGGAAGATCAGGTTGAGTGACAACCTATAGCAACAGGTGTCATTACAGGTGTCAAGGTATTCTAGGGATCTGCTGCTGTGAGGGAGTACACAAGTGCTTAAGTAGGTGTTAATCAAGGGTAATATATTTTTCACTTCTGACCTGACAAGAGCAAGGAAACATAATGGATATTCTATGATTGTTCCCAGGGAAATTTGCTTTTATCATTACATTTTGATCTCATATAATTTTATATCCATTCTTTCGACTTTCTCAAGGATAGTGGCCAACTTTCTTAATTACTTTAATCATCAGTCTGCTACCTAAAAATTGAGACCATAATGCCAAACAGTTGTTCAGAAGTATCAATATTAATTTTAATCACATCAATTATTAATTTTTATCTTATATCAAGAAACAGTTTTTGGTATAGTTTAGAAACAGTTTTGTTGTCAAATTTTAATGTACTTCAGAGGAGAAATAATCATTATCTTAGCATACTTTACACAGAGTACATTCCTGTAATATCCATCTTGTGAGGAGAAACTACTTCACCATGTATTCACTTATAGCCTATTAAGCTTAAAGTACCAAATTGACTAATCTCTTTTATTTCTAACATATAAGAAACATATTTATTAATGAATAATAACATATCCATTAAATTTGTTGAAATTTATATCTTAGGCAGTATATCTCTCTTGAATCTCTATTATCTTTAAAACAATCCCTTTTAATTTGATTTTTAAAATTAATTTATCTTCATTCTGCTAGTGGCTAATTTTAAATGGTTTTAGCTGATTAAATAAATTTTATCTTTTTTGCTGTATAATCATATATTTTCCATTTATCTCTATGAAAAGCAACTAGGATAGTATACTATAATATACACTTTCTGTTGCGATTTAATTTACACATTATTGCTGTGTTTTAAGAGAAAACAGCAGGCTTCACAACAGTAATCACTTTTCATAGCTGCTAAAATTTTCAAATATCTTTAATTTTTTGCATTCATCTGCAGGGATTCAAATACTTATTTTCTTCACGTTCCTTTAAGATTTGAAATTCACATGCACTTCACACGAGGCATCAGTAATCTGATGCCATATTCAGATATTATAAGAAATATTTTTGGCTTTGCCACTTGGAAGTATTCTGTCCTCCTCCAAAAGAATCTTCCCAAAAGATCAAGATGAAAGATCAACATGAAACTAAGTTTCCAATGAGGAAAAATTATAATGCCATTTTACTTTTAAAAATTACTGTAAATAAAAATTAGTTCTTAGCATTGTAATCAATAGCTATCAATATGAATGTATTTCAGCCTTCTTCCCTATAGGAACAATGTTCATATAATTATTTTATGCTTTTACACACATTTGCCACAAACATATTTACATAATGATAGCTCTACAAATAATATGTATTTTTGTTATGTGTATAGGCTGGATATATATATATATATATATATGGATGAATTGTGCTGAGTTATTGAGACTCTCATTTACTTTGCTCAACACTTCTTTAGACCATTCAAAATTGCTCTGAGAAAGACTAATCAATTTAATTTTGAAAGCTATAATACTAGATGGTGTGCATATGCCAGTTTTTATCTATTTTTTCAAGAATTGATGAACATTTGTGTTCTTGCATTAAAAAAAGTCTTCAATATCACACATAATACTGTAAAAAATAATCTCACACATGTCCTTTCTCATGACTATGCTAGAGTTTAATGCAGTATATTCCCAGGGCTAGATTTGCAGAGCTGAGGTTCACTAAACAATGACAAACTGCTCTCCAAAATGGCTATATCATTTGATGCTCTTAGCATCAGTGCCTGAACTTTTCCACTGCAACATTTTCTGCAAATATTTATTTTAACTCTACTTTTCATTTGTTTTATTCAACTTATTTAAACCAAAACAAAGATTTTGCCCATTTCACTCAACCCCCCACACTGTGCCTCTGGTAATTACCAATCTATTCTCTGTACCTATGAGCTTGTATGTATTCCTGTATGTATGTGTGTATGTATTTAGTTTCCATATAAGAGAGATCATAGGTTATTTCTCTTTCTCTGTCTGACTTAGCGTAATACCCTCCAGATTTTAATGTAACATGCTATCTCACATTGTTTTAATTTACTTTTTGCTGCATAAAACTATGTGCTTTTTAAAAACTTATATTCTAGTTTATATTCTTAAAATACTACTTTATTTGATTTTCCCAGATTTTTCTATTTGAAATATGTTTGGAATTTCAATTTCTCAAATCCATGTATTAAATAATAAAAACTTCTGCCAATCTGTTCACTGCCCAGATTCTTTCTACCACCTCATGTTAACCACATTCTAAAGAATTGTTTAGAAAATTCTGTTGCATTCAGAACTGTTTAGAAAACTCAGTCATATTTTATAATTATTGTCTGTCATCTTTAAAAAATATTTTCCAAAAGTTTTCTCCTGATATAGTTCACACTTTGGATACAGGCCTTCAAGTCATTTATTTGGAAAGTTTACCTAGTTCTGTCATATGTTTTACTGTATATAGGACCTAAACCACTTTTTCACAGCTCTGTAAATTTTGCTACATTTCCTTCTATCTAATGATGATTCTAATCCAATGTGTTTTTTGAACATCTTGATTCTGTGTAAGCAGTGTTTTTGGTATTTTTTTCATTATATTGCTTTTGTCTGTAATATATTGCAAGTATTCAGTTTTTAAATTTTAAATGACAAAGTTGAATCATTTTAAATATTTTGTTCATATCCCTTCTATATAATCTTATTATTTATAGATTGGATCAACTGGTTTGGTCCAGGTTCTTACTTTAGTCTGTCTAACTTGTGATAAGGTTTTAAAATATCTTCTACTTAATTAATGCATTGGTTATTTTGACAGTAATCTATCTTACTAAGAAACAGTTTCAGGCTTTTTAAGTATAATTAAAATGAGTAAAGTCATCAAAGCCAGGATCCTGTGTTCCAGGGGTAAAAACAAAACAAACTAAAACAATTAAGAGGCATTAAAAACTTTGGAATGTTGCATTCTGTAAATAAATAAATAAATAAATAAAAATGAAGGCAAAAAAGAAAATGAGATGTTTGAAGAGTAACTTGGAGACCGCTTTTAGAATAATTACTTCATAATCACACAAAAAATGCAAAATAAATAGCAATTATTAAGAAAAGAGCAAAAGATGGTCTGTTAAGTTCTGCATTGCAAAAATTGAGGGAAGACTGTGGGAAAAGACTGTGTCAACTAATTAATGAGGAGTGAATGAGGAATTATTTTATACACAACCTAAGGAGATCATATTCTTTTTATACAAAATTGATCAAAAAGTTGCCATTAATTTCCATTTTTCAAATTTACATTTTCTCAGAGATATTACTCTTAAAATTGAAGTATAGTTGATTGACAATATTGTTTTAGTTTCAAGTGTACAGCATAGTGATTCAGTATTTTTGTATATTATATTCCATTATAGGTTTTTACAAGATATTGAATGTAGTTCCCTGTGTTATACCATATATCCTTGTTGCTTATCTATTTTATATATAGTAGTTTGTTAATTCCATTCCACTAATTTGTCCCTTCCTCTTCTCTCTCCCCTTTGGTAATCACAAGTTTTTCTATATCTGAGTTTATATACATATACATTCTTTTGTATTATTTTTTAGATTACACATATAACTACTATCATATAGTATTTGTCTTTCACTGTCTGACTTATTTCACTAAGTCCTATATTCTCTAGGCCCATCCATGTTGCTACAAATTGCAATATTTTTTGTGGCTGAGTAATATTCCATTGTGTGTGTGTGTGTGTGTGTGTGTGTGTGTGTGTGTGTGTGTGTGTACACCACGTCATCTGAATCCAATTGCCTGTTGATGGGCACTTGGGCTGCTTCCACATCTTTGCTACTATAAATAGTGATGTTATGAAATTGGGATGCATGTAGCTTTTCAAATGAGTGTTTTTATGTTTTTCTGGATATATATCCAGGAATGGGACTCTAGGATCATACGGTAGCTCTGTTTTTAGTTTAAGGAATCTCCATACTGTTTTTCAAGTGTCTGCAGCACCAATTTATATCCCCCCCAATAGTGTGTGAGGGTTCCCTTTTCTCCACATCCTCTCCAACATTTGTTATTTGTAGACTTTTTGATGTTAACCATTCTGATCAGTGTGAGGAGATACCTCATTGTGGTTTTGATTTACGTTTCTCTAAAAATTAGCCATGTTGAGCAAATTCTTATGTGCCTGTTAGCCATCTATATGTCTTCTTTGGAAAATGTCTATTCCAGTCTTCTGCCCATTTCTTGATTAGATTTTGTTAAAACATTGAGTTGCATGATCTGTTTGTATATTTTGGATATTAAGCCCTTGTTGGTTGCATCATTTGTAAATAATTTTTCTCATTTCATTGTGTGCCTTTTTATTTTATTGATGGTTTCTTTTGCTGTGCAAAGGCTTTTAAATTTAATTAGATCCCATTAGTTTATTTATTTTTTAAACATCTTTATTGGAGTATAATTGCTTTACAATGGTGTGTTAGTTTCTGTTTTATAACAAAGTGTATTAGCTATACATAGCTGATCCATTAGTTTATTTTGCTTTTGTTACTTTTGCCTTAGGAGACTGGTCCAAGAAAATATTGCTAAGATTTATATAAAAGAGTGTTTTGCTTATGTTTTCTTTGGTGAGTTTTATGGTTTCATGTCTTACATTTAGGTCTTTAAACCATTTTGAGCTTGTTTTTATATATGGTGTGAGGGAATGTTCTAATTTCATTGTTTAGTATGTGGCGTTCTAGTTTTCCTAGCACCACTTGTTGAAGAGACTGTCTTCTCCATTGTATATTCTTGCCTCCTTTGTTTTAGATTAATTGACCTGTAGGTGTGTGGATTTACTTCTGGGCTGTCTATTCTGTTCCCTTGATCTATGTGTCTGTTTTTGTGCCAATACCAGACTTTTGATTACTGTAGCTTTGTAGAATAGTCTGAAGTCTGGGAGGGTTATACCTCTAGATTTCTTGTTTTTCTCTCAAAATTGCTTTGGCAATTTGAGGTCTTTTTGGTTCCATATAAATTTTAGGATTATTTGTTCTATGTCTGTAAAAATTGTCCTGGGTGTTTTGGTAGGGATTGCAGTAAATCTGTAGGTTGCATTGGATAATATGGCAATTTTATTATCATTATTATTTAATTAATTTTTGGCTGCATTGGGTCTTAAGTGCTGTTCACGGGCTTTCCCTAGTTGTGGCAAGTGGGGGCTACTGTTGCATTGCATGGGCTTCTCATTGCAGTGGCTTTTCTTGTTGTGGAGCACGGGCTCTAAGTGCATGGGCCTCAGTAGTTGTGGCACGTGGGCTCAGTAGTTGTGGCTTGCAGGCTCTAGAGTGCAGGCTTAGTAGTTGTGGCGCACAGGCTTAGTTGCTCTGTGACATGTGGGATCATCCCAGACCAGGGCGCGAACCTACGTCCCCTGAATTGGCAGGCGGATTCTTAACCACTGTGCCACCAGGGAAGCCTGGCAATTTTAACAATATTAATTTTTCCAACCCAAGAGCATGGGATATATTTCCATTTCTTTGAATCATATTCAGTTTCTTTTATCAATGTTTTATAGTTTTCAGAGCATAGTGCTTTCACCTCCTTCGTTAAGTTTATTCCTAGGTTTTTTTTTTTTTTTGATGCAATTCTAAAGGGGATTTTTTTAAACTATTCTCATATTTTATTATTAATGTATAGAAACACAACAGTTTTCTGTGTATTAATCTTGTATCCTACAAAATTGCTGAAATCATTTATTCTAAGTAGTTTTTAGAGTTGTCTATATAGAGTATCTTTTTATCTGCAAACAGTGACAGTTTTATTTCTTCCCTTCCAATTTGGATACCTTTATTTCTTGTCTGACTGCTATGGCTAGCACCTCCAATAATATGTTAACTAGAAACAGAGAGAGGATATTCTTGTCTTGTTCTTGAACTTAGTGGAGAGTCTGAGGTTTTCACTGAGTAGGATGTTGGCTGTGCGTTTGTTGTAAATGGCCTTTACTGTGTTGAGATATGTTCCCTTAATATGCACTTTGATGAGAGTTTTTACCATGAATGGATATTGAATTTTGTCAATTGCTTTTTCTGCATGTATTGAGATGATCATACGGTTTTTGTCTTTCCTTTTGTTAATGTGGTATATCAAATTGATATGTGCTTTTGAACCATCCTTGTGACCCTGGAATAAAACCAACTTCATCCTTTTTATGTATTGTTAGATTTGGTTTGCTTGTTTGTTGAGGATTTTTGCATGTATATTAATTAAAGTTACAGAACTGTAATTTTCTTTGGTAGTGTCTTTGTCTGGTTTTGATAACAGGGTAATGGTGACCTCATAGAATGAATTTGGGAGTGTACCCTCCTCTTCAGTTTTTTGGTATAGTTTGGGGAGGATAGGTATAAGTACTAATATGTTTGGTAGAATTCCTCAGTGAAGCTATCTGGTCTTGGGATTTGTTCGTAGGGAAGCTTTTTTGTTATAGATTAGATTTATTTTCCACTGATCTGTTCAAGTTGTCTGTTTCTTCTTGATTTGGTCTTGGCAGGCTGTATGTTTCTAGAAATTTGTCTTTCTAAGTTGTCCATTTTATTGGCACATAACTGTTTGTAGTAACCCCTTGTGATTTTTTTTCTTTGCATTTCTGTGGTATCAGTTGTTATTTGTCCTGTTTCATTTCTTATTTTATTTGGGTCTGCTCTCTTTTCTTATTGGTGAGCCTGGCTAAATATTTATCAATTTATTTTTTCAAATGAAACCAGCTCTTGGTTTTATTCTATTTTTTGATCTCTATTTTATTTATTTCCTCTCTGATCTTTATTTCCTTTTTCTGACTTTGGGCTTTGTTATTCTAATTCTTTCAGGTGGTAGCTTAGATTGTTTATTTAAGATTTTTCTTGTTTCTTGAGAAAGACCTCTCCCGCTGTGAACTTCCCTCTTAGAACTGCATTTGCATCATAATCCCATAGATTTTGGAAAGTTGTATTTTCATTTTGATTTGTCTCTAGGTGTTTTATTATTTCCTCTTTGATTTTATTATTGACCCCTTGTCGTTTTTTTTTTCTTTTATTTTTATTTGTTTTTTGTTTGGTTGCATGTTGTTTAGTGTCCATGTATTTGTTCTTCTCCCCTTGTCAGTTGATTTCTAGTTTCATACCAATGTGGTCAGAAAAGATGTTTGATATAATTTATATTCTCTTATATTAAGGCTTGTTTTGTGACATAGTATGCGATCTATCCTGGAAAACATTACAAGTGCACTTGCAAAGAACATATATTCTGGCTTTTTTGGATGTAGTGTCCTACAGATATCAACTAAATTCAAGTGGTCTATTATTTCATTTGCGTTCTCTATTGCTTTCACAGAAATTATTCTTTAACTCACAGGCTGCAAAGTGCTCTGGTAGGTAGACTTGTAGACAACTTTAGAACCTTTGGTGTTATAATCGTGCTCGGGTGTTTTAATTTGCATATAAACTACTTGTGAGTCTTTTTTTTTTTCTTTTTTTAAGAGGAGTTTTTGATTCTGTGGAGCAGAGTCCAAGATACTGCATTTCTAAGTAGTTCTTGGAGGAAACCAATTCTGCTAGTTCTGAACCACACTTGGATTACCATGGCTTTAAATTACCGTCTGACCCTTTCTATTTTGGGAAGTGAATGCATGCCCCAGAAAGGACATCATTAATAGTTTAAGGTTCTGCAGTGATACCTTTCTGTTCATTATCTTCATTATAATTTGAAAGCAGAAAATGTGTTTTTATTTTTTATTTCTCTGTAATCATTCCTCATTGGATTATTTTTTAATAAATGCTTGCTCAGGTTTCACATGTACAAAATCTTCCTGAGTCCTACTGAATGTATGACTCAAATTTTCAGAACTAGTTTTGTTGTTGTTGTTGTTACACTTAACTTCACAGTGAATTGTCTCTGATTTTCACATTTAATGGAATATAAAAAAATTGAATATACTTCTTTTTCTATTTGCTTAACTGTTTCTGAGGCAGTCTATGCATTCAGAGTTGGTCCGTATTCATTTAAATTAGATGTGGAATCACTCAGAACTCAAGTACAGCTACTACTTGAAAGTATCAAAATTTCTGTATGTCTCTTTTAAGGAAAATTTTATTTATATTTATATACACAACACATTTATTTTACATTTTAGATTTCAATAGTTTGGGAATTGAGGAGGGAGTTTTTACAGTATATTTCACAAAATAAGATTTTGTTTAGATCACATATTTACTTACCACTCCTTTTCCTAACCTGTAATGTATGCTTTTTCATTTTTTTTTTTTCCCTGCTTGGTTTGAATACTGCAACAAGGTACTTACTTTCACCTCACAGTCTTCCTAGTAAACTTAAACTTATATATGTAAGTTAGCTTAATTCTCTCAGACTCTCATAATCTGTCTTGCATGGGATCCTCAAAAATTTGTGGTAAAAATTAACTCAAATTTCCTCAAGATCATCTTTCACTTTTTTGATGAGTGAGCATTTACATTACATTTAAATAATACAATTCCACCCACATTGTCAATAGTAAAGTTTCCTCATACATGCAATATTACTAAATCTTATAAAACTCTTCCAGCATGTTTACAATTTTTTCCAGATTTTTATTTTCAGTTTTTCATTTAAGGAATATTATTTGATGGGGAGAGTGTACTGGATATCTGTTAACTTGCCCAACTAGATTCTGTTCAATATTCTTACCAAAGTGATTTTGAAGAAAGCACAGTGCCTGGAGGGTAGAGTTAATTTTAATCAAATTGCATTGTTATATTGAGCATACGTACTGGTTATGTGTATTGTGAACACAGATAATTCCATTTAAAATATCAGAAATAACTCACTGCACTACTATTATACACATGTAATCAGCAATAGCTCTTCTTGAATATTTCAACTCTATCATTTAATTTTTTTCTTATTGCATTGTTCTACTAATTTTAGACTATTACTGACCATGCTTTATATGCTATTTCACTGAGTCTTTTCAGAGACTTCCATTTCATACTGCCACCACGATAAAGCAAAAATCTAGCCTAAGGTGGTGATTACTACTTCTTGGCTTTTCTTGAGCTATTCATGGTTGCTAGTGTGATTAGGAAATAATTGTTTGATTTATTTACTTGTCTCTGCAGCTTATGGGAAATGCTGTGCATTTGGCTATAACGTCTTTCTTAATTTATTCATGTGAAAATGTAGATTACAGCGTAATTAAATAACCTCTCTGTGGATGAAAACGGTAACTATAATCATTATATGTTGTTTGTCAGACACAATGTAAAACAAATCTTCAGGTTAAGAGAATTAGAGTTTATTATTACAGT
Source organism: Grampus griseus (assembly GCF_964374135.1). NCBI lineage: Eukaryota > Metazoa > Chordata > Mammalia > Artiodactyla > Delphinidae > Grampus > Grampus griseus. Next base: position 122,084,243 of record NC_138998.1, on the reverse strand, counting down.
ATTAATGACTGTATCTCAATTCCTTTATTTTTATAGATTGCTGTGGATTCTGTGTAACCATGTGTAAAATGTTTTATAACTGATTTTTCATAGCAATTCATGAAAAGAACGTTAAGTGAAGCACATATTTCTATGTTTGTATTAAGCAAATTAGTGTAGAAAAAAATATATGACCAATAGAACACCATGGACTGCTAAAAAGTTTACTAAAAAATATATAAGAAGTTACTATAGTTTGTCAATATGTTAATTATATATTACTGCCATAAATGTTTTTAACTGTTAAAATCAACTATTTTTCTTTCTTAGATTTGGCTAAAAATTGAATTTATTATAAACAAATATTGCTATTTTAGAGAACACAACTTGAAATGTAAGGATATTTGCTCTCTATTCGTGTAGATGTAGACATAAACTCTTAATATTGAGTTTCACCTATAAACTCCATAATTTTTATTTTCAATGCATTTTATGGCAAACTTAAAAAAAGTATTGGTTCATTTTGGAAATTTAAAATTTATAAATTATTGAACTGATTATTGATATAACTGCTTATAAACATCTTAATATTTACTGAGTTACATTCATAATGACAATAGTTAAGTTGAATATTTTCCCCATTGCTTTCAATATATCAACATTAAATGTTTCATATAAACTTCTGAATATCATTCTGTCACCCCCACAAAGGGCCTGATCTTGTCAATATAAAATGGGATAATTTTATAGTTTCTCCAAAACTATATTTTTCACATGCAACTTGTATAAACACCTATCTCATTTTGCTTTATTTTTCTCATTTTGTATTTTCTCTCACTAATAAAGTAATATAGACAGGTAATGAGTCATTAAATGTTTTGTCATTTATATGCTTCATATCTTTATTACAGTTTGCATGTTTCAGACAGAAATTGCCTTAAATATAGAGTTTACAATCTTTTCACTTGGGTTGAATTGTTTAGACAACAGTTAAAAACAGTGTCTCCAAATAATAAGCAGTTATAAATGGCCAACATCAATCAGAATTAAAGAATGGTAGTTGAAGTTTTTTTGTTTTTTTTTTTTGCCAAATTGTCAAAGTTTAAAAAAGAATCATGTTAATGCATATATTAATTGACTTAAGTATGAAACAGCTGGCAGTCATACACTGCTGGCGGAAATGTAAATTGGTATAAATTTTCTGTGTTGCACTTTAGAAAATTAAGTTATAAAGAATTAATAACCTTAATATCTGTGAAGATGGATAGTCATTTACTTCCCTCTTTCTGGATAATCTTCAAAATGAATAAGAACAAAAACTACATCACTAAAAATCTATAGCAAGGTATCATCCACACACTAAACATATTTGAGGATATTTTGGTAGATACAACATAGATATAATGATATTGAAAATTGATGTTTTTGCAGTTTTTTTAATGAAGGGTCAGGCAAAAAGTCATGACATGAAAAATGTCTGAAGTCATTAAAGAAAAGCATAGTTTACTCTGATTTCCATTAGAATGTATCACATACATTAATATCACTTCATCATTATTGTCATAATCATCATCTTTGCCATTTCATATTAGTTTTCTATTGCTACTGTAACAAATTACCACAATGGATTAAAACAAGACAAATGTAGGAAGGGATATATAGGCAGAGTACAATGGGTTTTTAGGGTAGTGAAGATAATCTGTATGATACTATAATGATGGCTACATGTTATTATACATCTGTCCAAACCCATAGAATGCATAGCACCAAGAGTGAACTATAATGTAAGCTATGGACTAATAGTTGATGTGTCAGTGTACATTCATTAACTGTAACAAAGGTACCACTTGGGTGGGAATGTTGACAACTGGGGAGGCTATGCATGTATAGTGGCAAGGAGTATATGGGAAATCTGTTCCTTCCTCTTAACTTTGCTGTGAGCTGAAAAGTACTCTTAAAAAATAAAAAAAATTGGGGGGCTTCCCTGGTGGCACAGTGGTTGAGAATCTGCCTGCCAATACAGGGGACACGGGTTCGAGCTCTGGTCTGGGAAGATCCCACATGCCACAGAGCAACTAGGCCCGTGAGCTACATCTACTGAGCGTGTGCGTCTGGAGCCTGTGCTCCGCAACGAGAGGCCGCAACAGTGAGAGGCCCGCGCACCGTGATGAAGAGTGGCCCCCTCTTGCCACAGCTAGAGAAAGTCCTCGCACAGAAACGAAGACCCAACACAGCCAAAAATAAATAAATAAGTTTATTTAAAAAAATAAAATAAAAATAATAAAAACTTTAAGACAAAAAGCATACAAATATATTATCTTCTCTATGTTGAAAGTCTGAAATGTATCTCATTGGGTTAAAATCAAGGTGTTGGCAGGATTGCTTTCCTTTCTGGGAGCTCTAGGAATCCATTTTGTTGCCTTTTCCAGCTTCTGGAGGTCACCCACCAACCTTGGCTCATTTCCCCCTTTCTCCCTCTTCATGTTAAATATTTATAGTCATCTGGGGAAGGTAAAACTTGAAATTCTAGTATTACGAAGTCTAGTATTAAGAGCTATTAGAGATTATAAGCAAAATGGACCTCAAGTATTTATTTTTTTAATTAAAAATTATATATTTTTTATTTTAAAATTATAAATGTTTATAAGACTCATATGGGGGAAAGATAATCTATTCTGCTTCAGGTTTTGAAATTTTTCTACCTAGAAATATTTTTGAAAGAAAACATTTAGAATTTTGATATTTTTTTTATGGAGGCTAATGTTTGACTTTAATAATAATAACATGTTTTTTATATTTGAGATGTTAAGACTATTAAATGATGGGTTTGAGATTGCAATTTAATTTACTTGTCTGGTGTTTTATCTACATATGGATTTCACAAGAATACTTACTAGCAAAAGTCATTATCTATTTGACTATCACAAATTCCATGTTTTCTATTATTCAGCAGCATATTATACTATTGTTTTATATATTGATCAATTTACCTCCTAAAATATATTTTGTGAATAAGATTCATTGATCTATGGTAATATTGATAGTACTTCTGCTACGGATAATGTGGCAGTGGTCTTTTCTGAAACTCATTGTTAAACTGAATGTAACATGATTAATTTTATTAAGAAATATATTTTACAGTCATTTCCTTTTCCACGGTCATGAACATAATGTTAGTTCATGTCCTCATGAAATTTGGGTATTATGTTCATATTGATCCCCTTGCAACCAGTTTTGAAAATGGTGAATCTGTTGTTCAGTGTTCCTGGGAAATGCTAATAGGGCCATATCAGACCAGGTTTTAAAGTATTTTAGAGGTTCCATAATTCCCTTTCCTTTGTCATGACAAACAAAATTCTCAATGCTATGAGCCCATGTAATTTTTCATTTTGTCTTTTTTGAATTCTATTAACAGTTTACATCCCAGAAATGTAAAATGATAGTCCTTTTTATCATCAGTAGCCTGACAGAAGCAAATAGTTCATTCACATGAAGTAGTGGAGATTTTCCTACAGGGATTATTGACAACAATGTGAGCAGGCTGAAGAGGAAACTATGAGATACTGAAACATGCTGCAGCTTTGCAACCGTGGGAGGGAACAGAGCACTATGACCACTGGGCTTGAAAGGACAAGGGAGAAGAGTGGATTTTGGAACTAGAACCTAGAAGCAGACAGAGTTGTTGCCTTTTCCTTCATTAAGACACACATCTGAGCTCCTCCTAGGTGATCCTTTGTTAGAACTCTCCTTAGAATTTACAAGTAGAGTTACCACTCCAAGGACTCAGAATTTTAAGAGGATAAAAGATCTGGGGAGGCAAACAGAATATCTACAGTTCATTCCACATGGACAGAGTATTCTTCATGCTTTTGTGTATTCTTCTCCTTTTCTAGAAGTGCTTCCCATCTATCTATTCAACATTTGCTTGGTTACTTCATTAAGAATTTTGAAACATTGTATAGTGGTACTATTTCTTTCACTACCCTAGACAAAAGTATTTAATATTTTTTTTATTCTCCCAACACTATGTTCCATAAATTTTTCCATTATTTTACATTTTATGTTGGATTGCAAAAAATAGGTTAACATTTATGCCTATTTTTGCTTTTCTGCATTTTTTAATGTTTCTGCAGTTGGTATAGTGAATAATTATTTTGATATCCTGTTAAAATACTTATTGATGTTAAACATTACTTTAAAAAGTTTTCATCAAGGGTCCTTTAAAAATCAACATAACACATCAGATAGAGTATAAATGTCATAGCAAGGTAAAATTGTGCAATTATCTTTTGAATGTGAAATGAGAGGAAATAAGAATATCAGTTTAAAGTATAATTCACATTTGAAAAATATTAATAATGTCCAAAATTACTTCAGATTTCTAAAGCATAGGAAAATAAAAATGATAAAACCTACAAACATACTTAACATAAATGGTTTACCATGTACCTTTTAAAGTCTTAATTTTAAATGGATTATAATGTAACTTCCCTCGAGAGAAAAAAATGATGATACAGATGGATGTAACTCAGAATGTATATAGATTTGAACTTGGCTGGAGAAATTTGACATACTATTTCTTGATCATGGGAAAATGCAAGTTCTGGAGAGAGCGCCAGGAAGATAATGTGACTAAGAAAATGAAAATATGACTGATATAAAATAATATACTCTGATTACATTTAGCTTAGTGAAACTAAATTTTCTCAAGTGATGTAAAATAGTAGTAAGAAATGAGTAATAACTCTGTAAAATATTCATACATAACATCACATATAGGATAATATTTTTAATTGCTAATATTGTTTTCTGAGGAAGAATATTGGAAATATACAAAAATTGTCAAGGCTGTACTACACTGTTGCTGCAAGTTTGAGAAGAGAAGAAAATGAGGTGATACAAAATATGATATTCATAATGTGATAATCATGAATATTCTGAGTATTGTAATGTCAATATTATATAAGTCCCTGTAATCTATAAGCAAAAAATTTAGACATTCGTGTTTGAATGTCTCATGTATATCCACAGCCATACCTACTCACATATGAGTTATCTAGCTTTCACTTCTTTCCTGTGCAAAATACCTAGTTGACTTGAATAAATTAAGATTCTTACAAATAAATTTTAAAATTGAATAACATTTTATAATAGTCTACAATTTTATTCACTGAATAGATTAATATATACTTTCATGATATAATGTTGAGTTTCTATAAGGAAACCTATTTTTCAAATGAACTTTAAATTCCCATTAGTAAGATATATAAATATTTGCCAATGAAACTAAGAAATTGGAACATTAAAATAAAATCATGATTATATTCACAAATAGAAATTGATTGGAATTTTATAAAATTCAATTGAAAGACTAACACTTAGGAGGAATCATCAAATTATAAACAATATTTTACAAGTATTGAACTACTCCTTCAACTATTTTTATTTTGTACCTGAGACTTAATTATTTTGTAACTGGTGAAGCTTGTACCTCTTAATCTCCCTCACCTATTTCTCTTATGCCCCCAACCCCCTACCCTCTCCCCTCTGGCAGACATCTCTTTGTTCTCTGTATCTATGACTTTTTTGTTTTGTTATATTTGTTTTTGTTTTTAGATTCCACATATAACTGAAATCATACAGTGTTTGTCTTTCTGACTTATTTCACTTAATATAATATCCTGAGATCCATCCATGTCACCACAAATGATAAGATTTCATTCTTTTTTATGGCTGAATAGTATTCTACTGTGTGTGTGTGTGTGTGTGTGTGTGTGTGTGTGTATTCATACCACTGCTTCATTATCCATTCATCTATCTATGGATACATAGGTTGCTTCCAAATATCAGATATTATGATGAGTGCTGCAATGAACATAGGGTGTATACATCTTTTTGAATTGGTGTTTTTGTTTTCTTTGGATAAGTTTATTTATTGTTTAAAAAAAAAAAAGCCCGCAAGTTTTGTTGATATTTTTCTACTTTTTATTCTCTATTTCATTGACTTCTGCTCTAATCTTTATTTCCTTCTACGAACTTTGGGTTTTGTTTGTTCATTTTCTAATTACTTTAGGTGTAGGGTTAGGTTAATTATTTGAAATTTCTTATTTCTTGAGGTAAGCGTGTATCACTATAAACTTCCCTCTTAGAACTGCTTTTGATGCATCCCATAGATTTTGGATAGTGTGTTTCTGTTTTCATTTGTCTCCAGGTATTTTTTGATTTCCTTTTTTGCTTCTTCACTGATCCATTGGTTGTTTAGTAACATACGTTTAACCTCCACATATTTGTGCTATTTACAGTTTTTTTTTCTTGTAGTTGATTTCTAGTCTCATAACATTGTGGTTGGAAAATACATTTGAAATGATTTATATTTTCTTAAACTTTCTGAGCCTTGTTTTGTGGCCTAGCATGTGAACTATTCTGAGAATGTTTCATGCTGTGCACTTGAAAACGAGTGTGTATTGTCACTTTTGGATGAAATGTTCTTTCTATATATTAAGTCTGTCTTGTCTAATGTGTCATTTAAAACCTTATTGATTTTTTATGTTGATGATCCATCCACTGATTTAAGTGGAGTATTGAAGACTCCTATAATTAATGTGTTACTGTAAGTTTTTCTCTTTATGTCTGTTAATATTTACTTTATGTATTAGCAAGTACTATTCCATATGTGATGCTAAGTATTAAATATTTTAGAATGCAATCCATTGACATTTTGATTTATCCAGAGGTTAACCAATTTCTTTGTTAATCTTTTCACGTTGAATTTCAGACATTCATTTTTGCAGGTGTTGCCTTTCTTTTCAAAATTTATTCACTGATTTTAAAAATGAGCTTCTTATTGTACTAAATCATTTTTTCTGAAAATGTTTGTTTTGCCCCCATTTCCAAATTTTTAAATTAAATTGGTTACTGTAGTGTAGTTGATATGATTTAACAAGACCTGCAAATAATAGAGAGACCTAATTTTGATCAATTGTAGATACAAATGTGCAACTGCACTTTACTAGAAAGATCATATATGACGACCAGAGCACCTGGAGCTGAATCTGTCATTCTGTAAATGTGACATTTATTTTCTTGTGCATATGCTCATTAGTTAATGTCTGGACGTGACTTTCAGAGGGTATCCTGCTTTTGGTATCTCTGCAGAATAATGTTTTGGGAATGGTGTGTCATGAAGCTTTCACCCAATGAGGGAAGAAACTTTCCTGGTAACCCCAGACATGACATGCTTCAGTCTTCCTTCAATTCAACTATTTTCTGTCAAATAAAATGGAGTCTACAGAGATCTTTGCAATTATGCATATGTCTTATAATAAGTTCACAGTCCAATTAGATGAACTTTTTCTCTCTGCATCTTGAAGATATTTTCTTAACAACTTTTCCTTCTCTATTGTTGAGAAATCTGCTCTCAGTTTTAGTATCTTTCTTGTAGATAATCCATACTATTATTCTCCATATGTTATTCTCTAGTTTTATCTTAGTTACTTTAGTTACTAATAAAAGTATTTTTATTAGTACTGATGGGGGGGATACTGTGCTTTCTGAATCATGGGTTTCTTCAGTGCTAGGAAATTCTACAATACTGTATAGGTAAAATGCTGGCTCTCTAATGGGTTGTTCTCTCATTTTCTACTTGACTGGATTATTATAAAGCATAATTTAAAAACATCTTTTTTTTTTTTTCTTTTTGCGGTACATGGGCCTTGTCACTGCCGCGGCCTCTCCCATTGCGGAGCACAGGCTCCAGACGTGCAGGCCCAGCAGCCATGGCTTACCGGCCCAGCCACTCCATGGCATGTGGGATCCTCCCAGACTGGGGCATGAACCTATGTCCCCTGCATCGGCAGGCAGGCTCTCAACCACTGCACCACCAGGGAAGCCCTGAAAAACTTTTTTGATTTAGTATTCTTTACCCCTTATTTTCTCTGTCATATTTGCAATATATGACATAATCTAGGTAATTTCACATCTCAATTTTATTCTTTCTTTTTTGGCTTCATCTGTTTAATTTGCTGGTTAATTCTTCTGTTTGATGTCACTGGTAGCAAAAGATATTGGAGAACTGTTGTTTATTTTGGTTGGTTGGTTTCTATTGCTTCTTAATCATTATGATATCTCCAAGCTCTACACTCTCCATGTAGCTCACTCATAGCTTCCCATAGAAGATACTACCTTTAACCATATCCATATCATGCAGTTATATATTGAATTTCCTCTGTCTCTCCTTAACCAGAACATAGGTCCCATAATGCAAGGGTTATTTTTCCTTTGTTGTTTACTATAAGATGCCTAGAATTTGGAAAAGTATCTAGAATATAATTTGTGCTCAAATAATATTTGTTGAATTATTCTTGAATGTCAGCCTGTTCCATGGTATGAATTTTTCATTTGCTTGCAAACATGCTTATTTGAACTTCATCTGGAAAAAATTCTAACAAATCTGTCTGAGGACTTACTATTCCAGAGAATTTTTGTTTATATTTTGAATAAGGTTGTGGATCATCTGGAACACTTTAAATAAATGTATCGTATTGGTGTCCTTTGCATGTGCTTATAGTGTGAACTTTAACCCTAAACTCATATGAGTCTCCACCCCGTTTAAGGATTCTCAGAGAAAATTTTCTCATTCATCCATAACCTTGTGGCAAGTATCACCATTCTATCACTTTGAATATGTCACTTTTCTTTCCTTTTTTGCTTTTGTTTTTCCTGGTAGATTTTCACTGAGAGCTTTGATTGCATGGACCTACTGCTTTAATAAGTTGGGCTTATACCCCATCTCTTGTTTTCAGCACAACCATGAAAACTTTTCCCATTGTGACACTATGACTGGTAGTTGTCCTGTGATAGCCCCTGGCTTCAGCACCCACTTTGGATTCATATAAACACCTCATTTTTGGCAACTGAGAATTCCCCATACTTTCTTGAAATCTCATGTATGCTTTTTAAATACCATTAAAAACAAACAAAAAAACCAACCTTAGCATTTCACCATTTACATCAGTAAAGTTTTCAGGTAGTTAACTAAATATTGCTGGAATTATTTTCCAAAATTAAAAAAAAAAATAAGATTAGAATAAAAAACATAAAATTATAGAAAAATACATTAAGGGCCATTCTAGTTTCTATCTCTGCTCTTATCTGTATATTTCATTGTCATTATCTTAGACACATAGCACCAATGGAGAGAGCCAGCTTTCATTTTCGCCTATCACTTTCTCCCATTTGTAACACTGCTAATATTTCCCATGATGTACAACATATGAAATATTAATAAAAATTAGAATATCCATTAATCATTAAGAAGAAATATTCTTCTTTGGTGGGAGGCCAAGTTGTGTTTTCCTTGTCTCTCTTAGGATAGTGCTTAAATGTTAGAATACTTTGAAAATCTCTTCAAAGATAGAATTAATCTTTCTTCTTTAATACTCAGCGAGTCCTGACATGAATTGACTCCTTGATTGGTTGTGAATTTCTGAAATTAGTTATGCTTTGGTCATGGAAATCTTAGAACCTGTTGTAAACAAAAGGAAAGAAACAATGTTTCACTTTAGCGAATGTGATAATTAAGTTTTTCATAGGAGACAAATAATGTTAGATTTAATTGAATATAATTTTTACAAATCTCTCTAATAAGAGTCCACTGAGTTGTTAGCGTATACTTATTCCCTTTCCAAAAACAATGAAAGGCAAATAAAGGTAGCCAAATGTGTTCTACAAAGTTTACATTTAAAATAAATTCATTGTGAAATGTGTAGTCCACATCTTTTTTTTTTTAAGAGACATTTTACTCTTCACTGTGAATAAACTTCTGTTAGTATTTGAATGTTGCAGGTGAAAACAGATTTGTCTTTATTTTTATTCTTTCTATTTTACTTAATGTGCAAAGCAATGGAATAGAATATATCAGCAGATATTGTAAGTATAATATCTAAGAGTTTGGAAGTATAATTTTATTGAAATTTAAATTAAAATGTCAAACAATGCTTGGACTCTTTGTTAATTAATTGTTCACTCTCTAACTCAACAAATTGGATGTCACCATTTTTAATTAAAAAAAAATAACATACTTAAATTCAAGTTAAAACCTCACCACTTGGGGAAAAATTTCACTTGAGTGTGGAATTGTAGGAGGTAAAGGTGTAATTTTTGATAATTCCTTCTTTATTGGTATTTCAGCAAGAAATAATAGGTTAAATTACCTCCTTATCACCTTCTTAGTGTTGCTTGTTTTTCCCTCTCCTATTCCCTGACGCTATTGATTTCAGTCAAATTACAAAATAAAACAATTAAAACAAAAAAAATTAAAAACAAATCTGTTTATGTATGGCAATATAGAATATGAAGCAAAGCATGCCAGAATTACAGAAATAAAAAATTCACTCTGAATTTGCATGATTTGTTTGTAATACACCGTTTAGATGATAGATTTATTTTTCCTACTTTAGAAATTATAACGGACAAAAGGCTTGAGTTATCCATTGTTTGTGCTGTGATATCTCAACAATTTCATAATTTGTTTTTGACAGAATTTCCTGCCTAGTAATAAATTATGACAGGGAAAAGGTAGAATAAAATTGTTAATAATTTTTTCATGTAACACTGACCAAAACTTTGAAAGAATAGGCTTTTTTTTTCCTGATAAGTGTTTTTGATTATTTTTACATTTTTTCCAACTCTTTATCAGTTTCCATTTATTCACTGTTCTTGATAATAATTTCTCCTAAAAATATTTTTTAAATGATAGTGACAGAATTTTCTCAATACTGACTTGCCATGTATTTTAAAATTAGGGACCAAATAAACTGTGTGAAATGATAAACAAATGGAAAGAAATTGTATCTTGATTTTATGTGATATTTCTATAAAAAATCAATATTTCTGTAACACATGTATGTGTATAAAAAATGGTAGAGGGCTTCCCTGGTGGCGCAGTGGTTGAGAGTCCGCCTGCCGATGCAGGGGACACGGGTTTGGGCCCTGTCCGGGAGGATCCCACATGCCACAGAGCGGCTGGGCCCGTGAGCCATGGCCACTGAGCATGTGCGTCCGGAGCCTGTGCTCTGCAACGGGAAAGGCCACAACAGTGAGAGACCCGTGTACCGCCAAAAAAAAAAAAAAAAAAAGGTAGAATATAAATCAGTTTAAAAGAAAAATATATTGTGATTTCTCATTTTTAAAGAAACTATTAAAATCCTAGAGTCCATATGCCATATAAAAAGACCAAAGGAATTGCATTTTAAACAGGAAATTAATATTGATAGGAACTTGTGATTGTCATGATTATTCAGTACAAGAGGATATTAGAAAGTCCATGGACTATCAATTTTAAAGAATTAATAACATGAACAGAGTATCTGCCAGCAGTGTTTTAGATTTGGAGAATATGAGGCCAAGTCAAGGCATCTGAACTTCCTCCTAAGTCTAGGATTTGATGTTCACTTGGAAATAATTTCACACGCCAACTAAAAGAACTTCTCTGAACTTCTGTAATGGGAAAACACCTGAATTCCAAAGGATAATTGGGCAACTAAACAAAATTGTTCTGTTTGAAAGGGCTTTTGTCAAAATCAATACCACAAAGGCTGCTAGTAAAGTGAAGATGATAGTTTAACACATTCAATCTTTTCTTTTTCCATTGTCAAACAATAAGGAAATCAGCACTTTTACTTGTTACCCTTTTCTCTCAAGGGCCTAATGGACCAATTTTAGTTAGTATCCCTCTATTATGGAAATAGTTCTATTATAGTGACTGTGCTAAAGGCTGGGATATTATTTATTTTTACATGGACTTGGTATGAAAAAAAATTCCACTGTTAGAAAGAGATCATGAGATGACTGGACAGATAGATGGAAAGAGTGAGAGAAAAGGTGAGTGGAAGAGTCAGAAGACAGATTGATTTATAGTTATCTAAATTATAATAGATACAATGTTATAAAAAGTTAAACACTTAAAAAAAAGTAACGGTAACACATCTTTAAAAATGTGAATAGAGGGCTTCCCTGGTGGCACAGTGGTTGAGAGTCCGCCTGCCGATGCAGGGGACACAGGTTCGTGCCCCAGTCCAGGAAGATCCCACATGCTGCAGAGAGGCTAGGCCTGTGAGCCATGGTGGCTGAACCTGCATGTCCAGAGCCTGTGCTCCACAACGGGAGAGGCCACAACAGTGAGAGGCCCGCGTACTGCAAAACAAAAAACAAAACAAAAAAAACAACACAAAAAAATGTGAATAGAACATCTGCCAGTGGTTAGTTGGATTTGGAGAATGATTTGAGACAAGGTCTAGATATCTGTCTTTCTCTTCTAAGTTATTAACATTAGACATGAATACTTTTTAAGAATATTATAATAAAATATTAAGAAATGTCTCTGCAAAGGACTATGGGTGCTGTTAGTACTAACTTGCATTTTGTTAAGCCCATTTTGAGATACCATGTATACTGAAATTACTTAGTCTGGGATGAGAGTAGATATCTGTAGCTATTTTCCTAAGAAGTAAATCCAAATAAAATAAGAAAATTATTAGGTACAAGTGAAACTACTAATGAAAACATCATTGAATAATATATTTTTAGTAACTGTTTTTGAAATCTATCTTAAGTGTAAAAGTAAAATCACATGTACAATTAACATACAGTTTTCTTCTGGCTTTGGACTAAATACTTATTTCTCAAGCACAAAGTCACTGTTCCTACCAAAATAGATTCACTTTCCTTAGATATGTCATATTTTCCCATTTTATCTTCTTAGGATATATTCATTCACAACAGAGTCATTAATTCTGTTAAAAATATAAACACTGTCATTTTGTATAAAAACCCTTGAAGTTTTTCTATCTGTGGAAGTGTTTTGGTTTATAGAACTTGGTCTGCCAAGCTAAGACTCTTCAAATAATCATTTGGAGACATTTAAACCTTTGTCACTGTCTGTTCTATATTATCATGGCTTAATCGTAGCAAGGAAACCCTTTGAAGGATGTTCAACGAGGACCTTAGATGAAATCCAGTGTCTCATCACCCTCTAGCCATGCAACCACTAGAAAGCCTAAATATTTGTGATGCTTTGTATATTAATCCTTCCAAAGGGCATTGTACTTCTTCCTTCAGGGGCCAGATGTGGATTAACTTAAAAATTATTAAAAAATATGTTAGACATAGTTGGGTAGATCGATTTTTTTGAAAAGAACAAGTATAATTTTGACAATTTTGCACAATAATTTAAACATTGATAGTGAATTAAAGGAATATTTATAATACATGAAAATAAAGCTTCATAGAGCTCTGTTTCTGGTTATAGAGGCATGGAATTAGGTACTTCCTCTATATAGAAAACAGATAAAACTGGAGTGCATTATTTAAAACAATTATTTTAGTACACTGGTTAACAGTAGAGAATTATTTACTCATGAAAAACTGCTACTGCTTCTGATAAATATGGCATATTTGTCACCTTTCCCCATCCCCTCCCCCACCAGGTTCAGATGTTACAGATCAGCTGAATATTCAAAGAGTAGATTTTGGAATTGTGAGAGCCATAGAGAGGCTGAAATAATCTCTGACCACTCATAGACTCTGCATGTTCATGAGAAAGCCCAAAGCCCAGTGAAGAATAGAAGGCCTGAGGGTAATTATGAATGTGACACAGCCTTGAATATGCTTCTTGCTCATTCTCAGTTGGAAGGGCAGTGGCCTGTAGTCTTAATGGTTCAAGGCACCACATATAATCACAGGCTAAGGGTAAACACTATAAAAGCATAGGAAATCTTTAGGGAGCTAGACAGAGTGACAAAAGTTAAAGACAGACAGATAAACAGAGACAAGCTGAGCATAGAAATCAGAACCAATGGTTGCTCACGATGCTGTAGGAAGATTTTACAGTCTGATTGCAGTCAAGTTAATTACCTCCTAAAGTAAATTTAAACAAATAAAAAAACCCATCAGAGGAATAAAAGAATCCAGAGCTGCTACATACTAATATACACTCTGCCCAATTTTCAAACCAAATTACTGGACAGGAAAAAACTGAGTGTTAAATACTTGGGAAAAAAATTTTAAATAATTTTGAATAATTAATAAATGGTCTGTTTTTTTTTTAATTAAAATGCATATGACTTTTAAAGAAAACACTTTGATTGGGTTTATATGCACTGGATGTTACAGCAACCATGCAAAAATTAATATATGAAGCTATACTATTAAAAATACAGATTTTAAAGCAAGTTGGTCAAAATTAATTTGAAATAGATTTTGATGGTTACTACAAAATAATCGCTACACTTTCCAGGGTGGGTGTAGAAGGAAATAGCTTGAGATCTCACAGTCTACTTGTATAATAGAACATTCACACAAATCCCCACAAATCCCTACAAATTTTATTTCCTACCCAAGGAATTGTTGCTATTTTCCTGCTTTCCTGAAATTTTGCTTGCTCTTAAATAACATTCTATTTTTCATAAATTATTTTTAGTTTTATTGACGTATAGTTGAATACAATATACTGCACATATTTAAAATTTGACATATTTTTAGATATCCATACACCTGTAGAACCATCACTAGAATCGAAATGTCAACATAGCGGTTTTGGTCAATCACCTACAAAAATTCTCAAGTCCCCTTGTAATTCAGGTAATCACTGCTATGATTTCTGCCACTATCTTTCAGTTTGAATTTTCATACAATCTGTACTCTTTTTGCATAGATTCTATCACTCAGCATAAATATTTTGAGATTCATCATATTGTTGTATGTATCAATATTTTAATCATTTTTAATTTCTGAGGGATATCCTCTCATGGATAAACCACAGTTTGTTTATGGTGGGAGTTTTGAGATAATCTTACATAACTTAGCTGGATATAAAATTGTTCCTTATGAGTAACCATTCTTTCATTTTATTTATCTAAACAGTTAAATAACACAAATTGTCAGTGTGGATTTTTGATTGAATTAACCAAAGTTTCACATGAGCAGGTTGATTCTGAAATGTTTACACAAATTAATATTGCCAGGGTTCTGTTCTTTAGCTGTTAGGTAAAAATAATAATTTTGTCAGAGTATTTTTATTTTACTTTTATTTTATTTTATTTTTATTTTATATTGGAGTATAGTTGATTAACAATGTTGTGTTACTTTCAGGTGTACAGCAAAGTGATTCAGTTATGCATGTAGCTATTCTTTCTCAAATTCTTTTCCCATTTAGTTTGTTACATAATACTGAGTAGAGTTCACTGTTCTATACAGTGTCAGTGTTTTTAATTCATGCAGATTATATTTTAGTTACAAAGTAGTTGCACATAATCTTGCATGAGGAGCATTATTAATAAAACACCTATTTACACAACCAAATTGGCCAATAGAGATTGTGAAATCTGAAATTTGAATGGAAATGCATCTCACAATTCAGAACTGTTCCAAATAAGGGCAAGGTTAACCTACTGGCAAAAACTTACCTTTGGATCATTAAACTAATTTGAATAATCATGAAATACAATCACTAATTGTGTATAACAATAACTCCAGTGATATCTGAGGGAGGGTAATTAGTTTTATTAAGTTAATTAAAGCATTTGTGAACCCCTTTTTTTTTAAGGAAATGTTTCATCTCTTGTTCAGTTAATAAGAAAAGGAAAAAGGAAGTAATTTTAGGTGGCTTTCCATTAAAGAAAGAGCGTGATGTGACCCAAGGAAAAGAGAAGGGATGGCAGCCTAAGTGACATGTCTAATATCAGACTGTTGTAAGTTATAGTGCAATTAAAATTCAAAATATCCTTTATTTCTTTATCTCTAAATGATGTACCAGGTTTTCTTATACTAATATTAAATATACTATCTCCTTTTTCATATCTAATCATTTTCTTGTTGAATGAACCATAGGCTATATCACTACCCATATATTCTATATACACAATATTAAGTTTTCAGATACCTGGTAGAACTGCAAAGATATTAAAAGTTGAACTTTCCTCAATTTTTAAATCATGTAATTTATGTTTAAACTTGCCTTTGTTTTATGAATTGAATATGCTTCATCAAAATTATAAATAAATTCTTAGTTACTCCGTGTATATAATGATGAACTTTATGGAAACAGTATAAATACTGATTCTAAATTGATACCTTTGATAAAAAAACTTTTTAGATTAATTACTATTAAATTTCCTTTTTCTTTGCCTAGTAAAGCTATATGACCTCATTCTTCTATATATGATTGAATAGTTTAATTCCATATTACATTTTAAGAGATATTCCAAATCAGTACTTTGATGCATAAGAATTGGAAATACCAGATTTTCAATTGACTAATGTTTAATATCTCTATTGTAAAAAAGTGTTTATGATTAGTATGAACATTAATCAGGCAGTTGTCAATTTCCTCAAGGTGTAAATTGCTACTTAAGGTTCAAAAGTAAAACAAGATGTCTAAAAGTACTGGTTGGATATCATAATGGTGCCTTTTTCATGTCACTGTAGAAACATGTCAGAAAATTATACCACTGTTGAATTTTCTAAACTTGATCTACAGATAAAGGAAGCTTGCCTCTCTTTTTATAATACTATAGCAATATTATTCACTTTCAAAAATATGAACCTAAATTCCCTTCAGTAAACATTCAGAGCAAATATACACTCAGGGGTATTTGAACAGGCCCTAAGTGGTACTGTTAACTGGCAGTGGCACAGGTAGAAACTAGCTCTCCCCTGATGTTAAGCATATCCTATTTTTCTTTTATATCAGTCAATATTTTTAAGTATTAAACTTTTCTGCAGTAGCTTTGATGAAACACTCCTCAGTGATTCCAAATAGATTAGCAAAGAAATATAAATATGTGTGTCTGTCCAACTTCTAACTTATTTTAGTCAGAAGAAAATTCAAATGTAAACCAGGTCCTGACAAAACCAAGAGTTTTTAAATAACCCAATTCATTCTTAGTGTTCCCCCAGGGATCTACCCTCTTTACCATATAACTCCTAATTTGTTTGAAAACCACCCAACCTTTAGTTCCTAGCTGCTATATTTCATTGCTGGATACAGCTGTGGGGTAAATCAAACATCAAATAGACTGTAATTTACCCACATTTACATTGGTGTACTTTTACTGCAAGGTTATACAGATGTCATGGAATTACTTGATTAGCGTTCTTTGAGGGTAATACCTCAGTGCAAAGCCATGAAGCTGAACTAAATCAATCAAATTAGGTTGACATAAAAATGAACTTGATTGAACCCTATAGAGTAGTGCCTATGACAAAATTCAGAAAAGGAAATCAATGGAAAATATATTATTTTGTATTTTACTGTGAATAATGTTATTTTGAGGTTGAATTTATCATACCTTTTTTACTGCCAAAGAAAATTCTTACCAGCCCTGGCATAGACTTCAGGAGGTAGTGGTGATTATGTGCCTGCAGTGTTTGTGGAACATTTGCGGATCAAAACTCTTGGAGATTAGAAAAGCCAGAGAATGGCAGAATCATTTAGAACAAGAATCTCTAATTCATATTTATATAATCTCATATGCTTGTTTTTCTTTGTATACTGGCTCCGTTCTCATTTCCAACAGAATTTGTCAACTGATGGGACTCACTGCTCCAAATTTTACATATTAGAAATTCCAACAGAGGCAATCTCAGCTTCAGTTTAGAAGTTTCCAGGAAAAGACTCCCACACCCAGTTAACTATCCCACACCTAATCAACTATCCCCAATAAACAGAGAGTTAAATCAGAAATTAGCAGGTTATATAGGAAATATATTTAGAGCAGGAAGAAAGCACAATTACCACACTGAAGATACTGCTCCTCCAGAGATGAAGGAATATGGGGTAGAAAAAATAAAAAGCATTTGCTCTAAAAGGGGGGGGCGGATAAAAAGTGAAACAGTTATGTACACCGTTGCTACTACAAGTTGAATCCACAGCTCAAATATACAGTACTTGTCAATTCTTTCTAGTAACACTTTTAATTATTTTCAGTCAAACTTTTGTTTTCCATTCTCCTCAAGAGATAAATTTGAAATCTTTCCTTATATTCATTCCATCTTTACCATTCTTTTTGGAGTTTTATGTGCATCCCTCTTTACAGAAAATGAGGAAATAAGCTAGAACAGTGTTAATCAAAAGTGTAACTGCCATTTGCCACATACATTGTTTCTTTCCTTCCAGTATACCTCCCAACATTAACCTGGTCCTTTTCAGTTGTAGAGATTAATGAGAAGTTAATTTTCTTGAACCAAAGGAAGTAGTAAAATAGATTGCACATCACCAAAGTTACCTTAAAATCATCCTGCAACTGATAAGACCACTCTGAGAATCTGCCTCTCCAGATACAAATACCTGTACTTTTATTTGTCACTATCAGCCTCACTTTTTGTTATGGTGGTTTAGTCCATGTATCTCCTTAGCTACTTTTATTCTTCTCTTTAGATTCATGTGAGCGTGTGGGTATGTGGTTGTGTATGCTACATGCTTTGTCTTGATCGCTCATGCCATTTCTAATCATAAAACTTTTAGGTTGAGAGTCCGCCTGCCGATGCAGGGGACACGGGTTCGTGCCCCGGTATGGGAAGATCCCACATGCCGCGGAGCGGCTGGGCCCATGAGTCATGGCCTCTGAGCCTGCGCGTCCGGAGCCTGTGCTCTGCAACGGGAGAGGCCACAACAGTGAGAGGCCCGCGTACCGCAAAAAACAAACAAACAAACAAACAAAAACTTAGTTTGGTCTTGTGTTACTTAAAATATGTTTTGAGGAGCAGCAGCCTAACGATCACCTGGGACCTTATTAGAAATGGAGACTATCAAGTCTTACTCCAGACCTACAAAGTCAGATTTTAATAAAATCCACACGTGAATTGGAGATACATTAACTTGGGGGCTGAGGGAGGAGAAATGTCGACACTCTTCTATCACCTTTTCAGAAAGTTATCTATTAACAGAGCCCACTTTGTCAATACCTATCTTATGTGATCCTACTTCTATTTTCCAAGAGTGTATCTTTCTTCAAATCTTCAAAATTTCTTACCTGGATAATTATAGAAGGCATCTTAATTTCCTGGTGATAGTAATCTAATTTCCCCAAATCATTTCACTCCATTAATTCCAGCATGATGTCACTAAATATTATCATTAATTGATTGATGGATTACATTGTGAAAGTACAACTTATCATAATTAGAAATTATATTTTTCAGTAACTTTCAGGTGAAAAGATTGAATGCCCTTTATTAGCAGACACATCCTTCATTATCTTACCCCTTCCTAACTTTTTTTTTTTTTTTTTTTTTTTTTTTTGCAGTACGAGGCCCTCTCACAGCTGTGGCCTCTCCTGTTGCAGAGCACAGGCTCCGGATGCGCAGGCTCAGCGGCCAGCGGCCATGGTTCATGGGCCCAGCCGCTCCGCGGCATGTGGGATCTTCCCGGACCGGGACGCGAACCCACATTCCCTGTATCAGCAGGCGGACTCTCAACCACTGCGCCACCAGGGACTTCCTAACTTTTAAAACCCGTCCCCTTGATGCAATTTCCAGAAGGTTTCAAGTTATTTCATCCTGTGAATCTGCTTCTGCTAGTCCCATTACATGACAGTCTTTATTTCTCAAAGATACCTTTTTACCTCACTAATGCTCCCTAATCCACCAAGATTTAATTCTAGTGTCACATTAGCAATGACCTTAGTAAACTTGATATACCATTTCCCAGTGTACCAACAGCAAGTTATTAGAATTTCTAAAGGATAGTATTTGCTTATTATTCTTCATCTAGGAAATTCATATTTATTTAGAACAGAAGGTAATTGCATGGTTTTCTTTTCATCCTAAGTCACATCATAAATTGAGCTTATCACAAAATCGATGATCAGAAAATGCATGCATGAGTGAAAACATGTTTTTTATAATAACTGGACATTGTTTTTTTCTGTGCTTGGGAATTTAGTCAGGTATTACTAGGTATACTTAAAGTGACTTTAACGATCTCTCTCGGTATCCACACCCTTGTGTAATCTCCTCCTGTTGCAGTGAGTTGAGTTGGCTGTCCTGCTTTGCTTATAAGCAATAAAATATGGCAAGAGGGATGAGATATCATATCTGTGATTGGGTTACATAAGATTGTGACTTGTAGGGTGGCCAAAATAGCTCAGTTGGGAGACCATTAGTCTGAAGATTGTGACTTGTGTCTTTCTAAGACTCCCTATTGCTTTCTGACTACCGCAGTTTGATGAAGCAAGCAGCTGAGTTAGAGAGGCCCATGTGACAAGGAACTGAGAGTAGTTCACAGCCAAGAGTCGAATAGAAACTGAGGCCAACAGTCCAGCAGTCTCTAGGAACTGAATTCTGTCAGCAACTATATAAACTTAGAAAAGTGGGTCCTTTCCCACACCAAACTTTCAGTTTAGAGTCCAGCCCTGGATGACAAACTCATTGCAGCTTGTGAGAGACTAAAGCAGAGGATGCAGCTAAGCTGTTCCCAGATTCCTGACCCATAGAAACTGTGACATAATAAATGTGTGTTTTTGTAAGATGCTGATTTTGTGGTATTTTGTTAATGCAATCATAGATGGCAAACAAAAATTCTCTAGAGCATTACCTTACCTAAAAAGTGTGAGGCCCAAAATAATTCAGAAATGATACTCTAATGATATACAATATTTCAGATACATTTGGAGTTAAGGGAAACTGTTATTTACTTTAATTCCAGTCATGGATGCCTTGGATCCTGACAGGAATTATGTGTTTAAACATGTAGTCTTATGGTTGTACCTGGCATGGGCAAAGATACCACTTCCCCTGATCTTCTACATATATGAGACTTTGTTATTGCTCTTTAGGCATTAATGATATTTTGCCATTAGTCTTACTTTGATATTATTGAATTATAAATCTAATGATTTAAGTCACTTGTTCTCAAACATTTTCTTTTCATAAACTGTTGGTTTCTCAGGAACCAGAATAATTAAATATTATTGAGGATCCTGAAACATTTATGTAGATTATCTCTAGCAATAGTTACTATATTAGAAAGTAAAACTAATAATTAAAATATTGATTTCTAGTTGATTTAAATATAACAATAAGCTTATTTCCTGTAAACATAGATAACATTTTTCTTTTCCTAAAGATGGCTGTATTTTTAAAAATAAAAGAATTGATAATAGTAGTATCTCTTTACATTTTTCAGATCTCCCTTATATAATGCTTAATATAAGAAATCTGGATTATCAAAAGTATTTGCATTTCATCACATACTATTACAGCCTCTGAAAACGTTCACTGACACTACTGAGTGAATGAGAGCAAAAAGATAATGTCCTACTATTATTATGTATATAGTTTTGAACTTTTGGACCCACTGAAGAGTCTTAGGGCCATTAAAGACTAACAAGACCACACTTTGAGAGTTATTGATTTAACTAATCATCTATTTTCTCTTTTGTTCTGAAAACAATAAAAAAGGATAATTACAAAAATGATAAATATTTTAGAAAATATTTTAGAAAATTATATCACCAAGTATAAAAACCTGTACGACATAATGAAAGTCTCCTTTCAGTTTAATATTAATTGGCATGCTTTGTTTAACTAAACATCATACTAGTCTACAATATTATCAACCAGTTTAAGCTTTGTCATCTTGCTCTCCAGGATAGAAAGAGGAATCTTCAGATGTGCTGAAAGACAAACACAGAAGTACTCTGTGGTCTCTTTTCTTTTCAATTTAGAAACTAGATTAGAAAAACATTGGATAAGTGATGTAGTTGGATGTGTTAAGTAATTCTAGAGAAACAGAACGAATAGGATAGTTATATAGATAAATGAGAAGAGACTTTTTAAGGGAACTGGTTTATGGAGACTGAGATGTCCCACAATCTGGTATCTGTAATCTGGAGACCCAGAAAACCTGGTAATGTAATTCATCTTGAGTCTGTTGGCCTGAGAAACGAGGAAGTTGATGCTGGACCTCCCAGTCCAAGGTTGAAGGCCTGAGAACTGAGAATGTGGGGGGAGAGATGAGGGTGGAGGAAATGATGTCCCAGCTTGAGAGGGATAGAGAATTTCCCCTTTCTCCACTTTTTTGTTCTGTTTGGGCCCTCAACCAATATGATGATGCCTGCCCACATTGATGAGGGTGGATCTTCTTTACTTAGTCTAATAATTCAAATGCTAATTTCTTCCTGAAACACCCTCACAGGCATACCCAGTCAAGTTGACACATAAAATTAACCACTACATTGGATAATAACACATATGTTATAGATCCTGGTGATTTCCACTTACATTTCTAAGTTGTTCTTTAAGACATAATTCTGGTAACTTGAATACTTAGCCTCATAATTCATACTTAAAATAAAAACTTTGAAAATGAGACATTACTGGAGCATTCATCTTTTGATAATCTTCTAAGTCTCAGTTTTTGGTTTTTTTAGCTATTAACAAGAATAGTTTTATTTTGAATGTCTGGTTAAACTCTCAGTAATTTTCTGTTCATGTATCTTGACATATTACTATTATTACTATTACTACTATACATAGCTCAAGGAGAAAGTACATTTCTTTGAAGATTGTTTAACCTGATACTAAAAGTATGGTAAAGCCAAAATACAAACAAGGTTATACTGTATTGAACATATTAGAGCCCACTGTAATTATCACTAGGGACCTAATTTGCTCTTGAATACATTCATTTAACTCACATTCAAACAGATTGGAAGACATTCATTTTCATACTTCTTTGTCCAGGAATATTTTCTGCCAATTGTATCACTCATTTGTTTTCATACATTAGATTGAAAAGTTTGCTTTTAAGAAAAAATCATGAAATCTATGCTTATTATTTTAATTAAGGAATTTAAGTCCAATTCTTAATCTCTGACTAAAAGTTTATCAGCTAGTGTGACTGATAACGTTCCTTTGATCGTCATTTTACGATGGAATGAATTACCTTGTTCTGGCAGTAAGAAACAATCTGCTATTCTAAAATATTGTACCTGAAATCTACTATACTTGCTATTTCTTTGGTTGCATTCCAGAAGTCCAATATGTTCTCTCTGCATAAAGTAATTAATGAAGCAAATAAATATCTCAGAACTTGTGTTCAGGTAACATAGACAGTTATGATAATATCAAAAGGATAATTACATAAACATTCACTAAGAGAATAGAAATAACTGTTCAAGCAACCCAGACACTTGTCAAATATTTATCTTAATTCACTGTGAATTATATACTCAAAATTGAACATAGCCATGTTTATGGGTACTTCTTAGATATGTAGTCCACAAGTTTAAACACGTATTAACACAAATAAAAAAAAAACAATGACTGAAGGCAAATAAGAGAAACAAAATGAAAAAACGTTGTGGGAGAAGGTTTAATAAGATATATCTTAAATATTGAAGTTGAAATTGCTGTAAAGGGCATTTGCATTTTAAATACTTTTAATTTTTGAAAATAAGTTTAATTTATAATTAGAGCAGCATTGGATTGTCTCCATGTTGAAAAGTAGACAAATTTAGGCTCAATATATAATATCAAGTGTGAATATTTTATTGCCTAAGATTTTGATTAGTTCTGACATTGTTATCAAACATGGTCTAAATATGTTTGATTTTGTGCACATGTTATATTTCCAAATTATAATTTAAAATAAGAGAAAAAAATGACTACTGAATGAATCATATACTTAATTAATAAAGCACGTTTGAAAATACCCATATGGCAAATTATGTGTATTTTATATAAAACCTTCAAGTAATTAAGTATATTTTCAACATTTATGTTTTGAAAATTAAAATTTGATTCCATTTCTATCAAACATACAACTCATGGTATAGACTGTTAATCCATGTAATATGATGAGAGATATAATATTTTTCTATCTCTCTTCTCTCCTACTTTGTCTAGGCTGCAACTCAGAATCTGCATGAAAAATTATGTTTTCATATTAGAGAGATCTCAAATCCCCTATATCATAATAGTTATTGTTAATACTATGTGAGTCTAAATATTTTAACCCTGCTATAGTTAAGATTTTTCATAATTTGAAAATTTGGCCTACAAATATACACACAGAGAAAAATATTGAATGAAAATTATATAGAAGCTGAGAATCTGGAAATGTCAGAGCATCTGGAAGTTGAATCAATATTTCAGTTGTACCAGTCTAATCAAAAGGATTAGGGCAGGAACCTCAGCTTGCCAGGAGGGCCTCCTCAGTAGGTGTTCCTCTCAGTAGGAGTCTTGCAGCAGTTCTTGTAAACCTATATAGCTCTGGTGAGCTCTCTTCCACCCAGGTAACAGCTGAGGTGGAAAGGAGATAAAATACAGAATCTACAGGTGTGGAAACTACCCTTGATTAAAAGTCTCACATTCCACAGGAGCCATAATCTTTTGTACCAACTCCATAGAAAGACCTTTCATGGACTGTACAAGGTACATGCCCAATTATGAGTCTCTACACTCAGAGGAACCTCACAGTAGGGCTTCCTATCAAGTATTGTCCCTTGGTTTAAGTCAGCCTTCAATTAAGCAGTCGTTTTACTGTAAGCAGTGTTGCTTAGTAACTTAGTTGACAAATAGCGTCCTTCCCCGTTTCTAGGGAAACAAAGCTAGGAAATTTAACTGAAAATAAAATTCTCATGCAGAAGAGGAACAATTTTGTTAACTCTCTGCCAACACCATTAAAATGTAGATACAAAAGCCTTGCTGACGCTCTTAATTGTTTAGCTCTTTCTGTGCATCAAGATAATAAATTGGAAAGTCATTAACAAATACAGAGTAACCATTGGCCGAGGTCTATGTAACAAACATTTATATAGGGTTTCTTCTTAAAATTAAGCAGTAGGTGTGGTCCACCCTAATTCTATGTTGACATAAGACATTATGTGGTCAATTAACTATGTATTTTGTCACACTGGATTCATACACATTACACTGTAGCCCTAAAAATCCCTATCAACAAGAGTTGTTTTCATTGACATGAAAACCAAAGAAAGAAAATTTGAAGATGAAAAGTATGCTCAATGTGGAGCATCTGCTTAAAATTCAAATAAAGATTGGAAACAGAATAGAAGCAGCAACAAGAAACCACACACAAAAACATAGAGGAAGATCGCAAACTACTGATGCCAGGCAGCTATTGTGAGAATTATGAAAATGAGGAAGGTTCTAAAGCACCAGCAGTCACTTGGAGAAGTACTGACCCAGCTGTCCTCAAGATTCAAGCCTCGGGTCCCAGTAATTAAGACATGCATTGACATTCTGATCGAGAAAGAATATTTGGAGTGAGTGGATGGTGAAAAGGACAACTACAGTTACTTGGCTTAACCCTCCTAGAAGGGTCTGACCACGGGCACAGCCCCTCGTCCCATGGGAAGGATGGAGAGGAGTCGGCAGCGGCTGCGCCACCCGTAATTTTTTTTTTTGGTTTTGAAACTTTAATGAGAAAAAATATATAATACCGAGCTCAAGAACACTGTGTGTTTGGTGTGTCACTGGCCCAAGGGTTGGGGATACACAGGATAGAAGTAGCAAACAGGATATACGTAAACAAAGATACACACGCTCGCAATGAAAAACCGGGGCTGGACACGCTTTTAAGTCTCAGTTTCCTCATCACTCAGCAGCATGTTGGGGATCCCACAGCTGATGGGGAACAGATGTCCTGACTCTGGGCACTGCAGGTGCCCTCCAGCACATTCACTTCCAGCCTTTGTGCACCTCGACCAGATGCAAGGTGTTGGCAGCCTCCAGAAGCTCCGCCCACTCCACTTTGGGTACCGTAGGAGCCACGAAGTCGGGGTTGAACTCCACAGGGTTGATGCGGACCCCGGGGTCCTGGAGGCACAGGGGGAAGCCACGGAGCCCCACCCCCGCACATGCGAGCTCAGCAGGCATTTATTAGTGACCTTAGGGAGAGCTACTTCAGTGGTAAGTGGAATGAGATTGCAGTGGGTTGAGATGTGAATGGGAACTGAGGTAGTGAACATTATGACAACAGGTATGTGAAGGTGATACGCAATAAAGCATAGTAAGCTTAAATTCAGTATTTTATAAGGGATGAAATCTGAGTCTTAAAAAATTGATGGAAAGAATATCAGTTAAAACTGTTCAAAATAAAGATTAACTGTTAAGAATGGGGTAAATTATACTTTAAAAATTTGCAGATTATTACAAATCCCTAATTCGAAAATTAATATGGGGTATTGTATATAGGGGTCGAGCAAAGAGTGTAGATTTGATAGAAAGTGAATGCTTTGTGGATAGTTTTTAGTTTAACTAAATTTTAATAGGCATTGTTTAGTGTTAGAATTCTAATTACATACAATTTCTAACTACATACATACATTAAAAATTTATTTACCATTTAACTCATAAAAGCCTCTGGGAAATGAATTTTATATTTGGTTCTTAGCAATATAAAAATGCTACAGATTATACACATTTGAATTTCTCAAGAAGTATGCAAGTAAGTATGAAAAGATATATACAGTAAAAGAATGGCAAAACCATTAAATTTTGAATACATATGCAAATATTCTTTAATGAAAAAAATAATGGTTTATGTATTTTGGTTTTTTATCTAGGTAAAGCTTTTGAAATTAATTTTAAGTATATTCACCTTGGCTATAAATAATCACCCAACTTTGATTTTTTTTTTTATATATAAGATATAGGCATTGTTTAGTGTTAGAATTCTAATTACATACATATTTCTCAAGTCATTGAGGAAAATCTAGTTTTAAAAAATTAATATTTAAGCCACTGAATATTTTATAAAATGATAAAATCAATAGTAGGGTAGGTTGTGTATGCATGGGGACAGGGGTTTATGAGAACTCTGAGCTTTATGTTCAATTATGCTGTGAACCTCAAACTGCTCTAAAACAACAAAATTTATTAATTAAAAAATCAGTAGAAGATGGTAATGTCAGTGTGCTCTCATTGTCAGTGTAAAATGGAAATACTGTTAAAGGAAATACTTATAAAGCTAAGTTGAATAATTTTCCATGTTAGAAATACTACTGAGTATCATGTAAACCAATATTTAAGAAGAAAAAATTTAGATAAATATCACAATGTATAAAATTTTAAAAACTAATTCACATGTATTGTTAAGAATACTTCTATGTTTCTATGCATATCATATGTTCAGTATTTAATTTTATTATTCAAATTTCACACATAAATTAATTTTAAACACATCAAGGGTACATTAAGAAACACATTAAAGCAGATTATATACATGCAACTCTTTCTGTTGACTTATGAAGTCTTTGCACAAAAGCCATTATTTTAAAATTACTCTGTATGACTTTGAAGAGCTCAAACACTTAGCCTAATATAGAAAATCAAACCACTGATAATGAAGAAACACAGTAAAGATCAGCTTAAGTAACACCTCAACTTGGAAGTCTAGTCTGAATTCTCCAGGCAAACTTAAATATATTCCTATTAATTCTTTTTGTTTGTCCCTATAGATCCTTCCCTTAATATTTCTGTTAGAGAATTTTCAAAATATTAATATTTTGAAAGAATGAATGTAAGACTGAGGACAACAAATCTGATTCGAAAATGTTTTTTGTTGCTGTTTTTTGTTTGTTTGTTTGTTTTGTTTGTTTGTTTGTTTTTGTGGTACGCGGGCCTCTCACTGTTGTGGCCTCTCCCGTTGCGGAGCACAGGCTCCGGACGCACAGGCTCAGCGGCCATGGCTGACGGGCCCAGCCGCTCTGCGGCATGTGGGATCTTCCCGGACCGGGGCACGAACCCGTGTGTCCCCTGCATCGGCAGGCGGACTCTCAACCACTGCGCCACCAAGGAAGCCCCAGAATTCCTCTTTTTTACATACTTTATACATGTTTTCATTTTTCAGATTTGCTTCCAATTTTTACAGGCTCTGTTTTATTAAATATTCTTTATTTTACTCGTCTTTCTCAGTTGTATTTCATATCTACAAGAAAAATATAATAGGATGGCTTTCATCCTCAATAATCACTTTTATTTGAACTAACTCAATTCATATAATAAATGAGATACTGGTGTCTTTCTGAAGGAGGAACATTTTGTAAAAATTACATTTTGTTACAACAAGATATAATATCTTTCATGACAATCTTCCTATATCCCCTATATTCACCTTATTTCAGGTGACACCTCATTGCATTATACGTGGGTTGATAGATCTTTAAATGTGCTTATTTTTCAAATATTTATATTCTTTTGATAGGAAAACATTCTTCAAACATATAATTCATGTTATAAAATCAAAACAATTACCTTGGCCAACTTTGGTTTAAGAACAAAAGAGCAGGAATAGAATGAAAGTTTCTATGAATTTATTTTAGGTTTATTAGGAATAGTATTAGGAAAAAAAAATTGGCCCACTGTCTAAAGGATGGAAAAATAATTGCTGTGATTTACTTCTAAATGATTAAATGTTATGCTCCATATATTAGTTGTATCATTAGGCTGGTTTCTGCTTCAGAATTCATAGTATTTTGAACAGAAATGATTAAAGAGGTTATTAGTAAATCTACAAAGAACAGGGCACACTGTGTTTAAACATTACCCTATCATCTGGGCTACAAATGTTCAGCATCATTATGCTTCCACAATAGCAATTTACTGTAACACTGAAGAGTAAGTAATCAATATAGGAAGGTAGGGCTTGTTACAGTTACGGAAAAAGAGTACAGCCTCTTCTGTTCCAACCTTTGCAAAATCAGTAAGCAGTCCTATTTGTAAGGCAGCCTGTTAGTCTCATTCTCGATGTCAGTGAAAGGTATGAGCTACAATTACCAAGCTAAAAACTGTTCCAGTGTTCACCTCACTGTTTGCAAAACGTGATTTGATTTGTAACTCAATGAGAAATAAATTTAAGATGCATCACTCTAAAAGAAACATCACTTGAAATCCTGATTGTAAATATTAAAATGCTGAACATGTGTAGGTGCTTAAACTAATGCTGGAAGTATTAAAACAAGAAATAAATCATCAAGCCTAAAATATATATTATCTAATGAAAAATATTCTAGTTTACTCTTTGCCATATCTTCCAATCAATAGAGTTGGTTTTCAGTTTGGAAACTTTCAACTGGATAGTTATATCACTTACACTGGTAAATACCACTGTGTGGCATGATAAATAATGGGTCTAAAAGTCACTGCCGTAAAGCATAGAATGCGTGATTTTTATTTGAAAAGGTCTTGGAGATAATCAAAAACATATCTTCGTGGTACAGATGGAAAATCTAAGGCCCTGAAAACCTAGGTAGTAGGGGCAAGTTTCATATTAAGTTTCTATGTCTGGACTGCAGGCTGAATCTCTTGACTTCCTGTGCTTTCCCAATATTCTCAGGTTTTGTGGTGATGCCTCTCAAATTTTATTGCCATCATTGAAGCTGTAGTTGTACTGGGTATGGCTTATTCAAGCACCATTTGTACATAGAAACATTGTTTTATCAGCTGGAATTATACCATGGGAAGTTCTGGTAACTGCAGAGGCTCTAAATTTTATACATGGTCTAAATACAGCTGAGAAGGTATGGCTTGGTAGAGACAAGACTGTACATGAGGGTGATTATGTTGAACTCTCTGCCCACAATACCAAAACTCCAGTGTCCATTATTATACCTATCATTATAGTGAATTTATCCTCTCTTGAGCCCTATTATTGCAAATAAATGTAGCTACCCTACTGTAGAATAGAAAATGGATGTTTCTAACGGGTGAAACATTTTCTACTCTCTTGTAAATCTTTCTTCTGCTTCTACAAGTCTATCATAAAAGCCTTATCAGATAAACATCCTACAGCAGGATCTCCCCAACATAAGCACAATCTGTGATTAGGAGAATTTGGGAGGAACGTTCTTATGCATGCTGAATGAGCAGGGGAGACCCTACTCAAGGAAACTGAGAGATGACCAAAAGCCTTGAGTGAGGAAAGTGTAAACTGTGAAAACAGGAGAATTAGACTTAAGGATTGTTGTTCCTTGAGTTCATATTTTTCATAAACCAAACTTTTAGTACCACAGCCAATTGGGTAATTGGTGGTAGTGAGTGTTAAATAGGAAAAAATTGAGTGACAGTCTGATCTGTTTTTGCTTGTAGAGTAAGTTTTAAAAAGTGTTTTGGAAGTAAAATGGAGGGTGAACAGCAAACCAAATGATCCATGATAGTTAAGCTTATTTTCTGAAAATGAAATTTGAGCTTCAATGTGTTCATTTCAATTAAGTGTTAAGTACTAATTAATTTGTAATGATTCTTACAGAGCAGTTTTGTCTTCAACTGAATGTAAATTTGACTGATGAAGTTCATTGATTATATGTGTAAAACTACACAATATTTCCCATCTAGGTGTTAATGTAATCAGTGTTAATTAATAATTACCAAAGTTGAAAGGTTTCTTCACAAATTCCATTAAGCCTCTACTGTTAATGATTTTCTTTGCAGAGAAAATCAAATGTCTGTTTCCTAGTACATTTCTATTTATAACAATATTTTTAATTGACATTTTCTGAATTAATAAGGTCACATATTTTATAACAGATGGGATTTTCTAAGATACTTATCATGAATCCATTGATACTTAAAGCACTACAACTAGACTTGTAGATTTATGTAAATAAGCACAATTCTGGCATTTTAATGCCTTCTGCTAAGCAAAAGAATACAGATCAATGTAAAAGTGTTAATTGTCATTTCTCAAATTCACATTACTTTGTTTAATATTAATGGTTCATATATTTCCTAATGGTAATCATTTAAGTGACTGAATATATACTATTATGAAAAAGAAATAAAGCATGACAGAAAGAATATGAATCATAATTACTCATGGTTTTCAAAATATCATATAGGAAGCTAAAGGAATACTGATCATAAGTTTGAACTCCATTTTAATTTCTGCAGGTAGGAGAAAGATCCAGTGGATTCAGTTCATTTTTTCTCTTATTAGATCCGTATTACTACTATTGCCATTATTCATCAGGAACAGCATACCTTTTTAATACCTAAATGTATTTTGTTAGTTATAATCGTCTACTTGTATTACTCATATAAGATTTAATTTTTATATGAAATAATGCTAAATATGTTTTATATCAAGCTTATTCATCTGAGTTTTCATTATTTACATATATAAATATTGAGTATGAATGAATTTAAATATATATTTAGATTTTACTTATTAGTAAAATCTTACTAATTTACTTACTAGTTTACTTATATTTCTTAAATGGAATGCATTTTGAAGGTAATCCAGATGTAATCACTAAGTTATTTAGTTTACTTATGTACTAAAGTAGATAACATGTAATTGAAGAAGACTGGCCTTAGCACAGAATGCTTTGCAACCTTGGATGGTCACAAGTTTACTGAACCTCCATTTCCAGATCTACATAATGGGGAAGGGCAGACTCCATAATCTGTAGAAGCCCTGAGAGTTTTCACACTCTCAACAATTTGATTTCTATGAATAGCAGCCTTCTGATTCTTTTTTCATTATCAAAGTAGAAGAAATTTAAGTGTATAGCTTGATGAATACTGAAAAACATGAAATCTTATCAATATATACTCATTTGAAAAAAAATAGTACCAATGATAATACCATACCAAATGCTTTCCTATTTCTGGTGAAAACACCTTAGGTTCTCTTTTTTCTTTTAAATTTCTGTCTAGCAATTTGCTCTTCTTTTTATAAACAAATCTTTTGTTCTACATATGGTCTTTGAATGTAAGTGTTTTAATAAAACCACTGACTATGACATGTTATACCTAATTATTGTAGTTTCTACAGCAATATTAAGCCTTATCCCTCCCTTATTCTCTCTCTACCTTTATATTGAGACCTCCAGTCATTTCATTCTGTAGTCCAAGCGGACCTCATTTTATTGTGCTTCACTTTATTGTGCTTTGCAGTTATTGTGGTTTTTACAAATTGAAAGTTTGTGGCAACCCATTCTTGAGCAAGTTTGTTGGCACCATTTTCTAACAGCATTATTTGTAATTAATGTATGTACATTGACTTTTAGACATAATGTTACTGCACACTTAAGTTATTTTTACACTATAATGAAGTCTTTTAAGTACACTAGGAAATGAAAAAAATTAGTGTGACTTGCTTTATTTAAATATTCATAATATTTCCTCATTAATTTCCCTAATATTACTCAAAGATCCAGACTGTTGCTTGAACTAGTCTCCCACAATTCTGAATTTGTTTTTTCTTAATTTTTCCTGCCTACAGATTGCCGATCTTTGATCAACAAACCACCTGCATAAACATCTTTTTCCTCTGTCATTGAATACTGCTTAAGAAAAATATAATACCTTATTTATTGTTACTTAAATCAGTGGTTTTCCTTAGCAGGAACATCTATACTTTAGTCAACAAATTTTTGTTGTTGTTGTTTTGTTTTTTGTTTTAGTGGTTCTTCATCATTATATTTCTCTTATCTCTCACACTCGAACTTCTCATGTACAGATGACTCTGCTATATCATATAAAATGGTAGTGAGACAATGTCTCTTAATTGCCTACCTCACCATCAATTTGATACTATTGGGAAAAGAGCATGATTGCAAAATTAATCATATTTTATGAGGTGTGCATTCTTGTGAGAATATACATACTTTAAAAACTCACTATACAAATAAACATATATTTGATAGGCGCTGTGAAGGAAAATTCAAAGTGTGATAATACTACATAAATGATGCTCTATGAGAGTCAGTAAAGGAAAGCCTTTTTGCCCATGTGACTTCTGAGCAAAAACCCACAATAGAGTAAGAGTGGTAGACAACTGACAGCTGAGGAGAGGAGACTCTCAAAAAACTGATGTGGCAAAGGAAGAGGTCCTGAGATGGGCAAAGTAGTTTCTTAGCTCTTCTGAGTGATGTTCACTTAAATTGTATCTCTGAGAGTCATTCGTGGGAATTCTGCATTTCTCTATCTGCAGAACAAAGGAGAAAAGAGGGAAATTATGGAGGACATCATACAAGTACAGTTGGCCTTCTGTATCCATAGGTTCTGCATCTGAGGATTCAACCGGGGATCAAAAATATTCAGGGGAAAATTTCCAGAAAGTTCCAAAAAGCAAAACTTGAATTGTCCATGCTCCAGAAACTATTTAACATAGCATTTACATTTTATTAGGTATTAGAAGTAATCTGGAGATGATTTAAAGTACATGGGAGGATGTGCATAGGTTATGTGTAAATACTACACCATTTTATATAAGAGATTTGAGCATCTGTAGATTTTGGTATCCACAGGGATCCTGGAACCAATCCCCAAGGATACCAATGGTCTACTGTGGCTTTATGAACAGCCTGGAAATGCAACCACAAATGATGGTACATGGCCCAGACTAACTGCAAGGGAGGCCAGGACAGTTCAACTTCCAGAGTGGCCAGTAAGATGCAATGGGATGCATAAGCATCTAGAAAATCTCTGTACAAATCTGATGTATTCAAGAGAGTAAAAGAAAACTAATGCACCTGCGCCTAGAAATTAAATGGGACTGTAGCATGTTGTTAGCTGGGTGTCAGACAGAAACCAAATCATACCACCTTAGAATGAACATGACTGTATGTTTCAGTTTGACTACAACAGACCTAGTTTATGTCAGGTTTACACAATAGCACCTCCTTTATTCAAAAATGTGGACATGCTTGATTAATAAATTATAGGATCCTCTAACCATTTAGCAACCAAAATGAATTTATAATCATGGAGAATAACTTCCAGAATTTTCTGACATCATATTTTCCTAGACTCTGAATATGGCTACAAGTTGAAAATACTGATTTGTAGATTTTTTGACACATTTACAGGAAAATACTGCTGTGTAAGAAATCTAATTCACTCATATTTTATTTGTTGTAAACAATACATTTCTGAGAAAAAAAAATACTATAAGGCAAGTTTTGTATAGTTCCTGGGAACTATTTTATTTATTTAAAATAAATATATTTTAAAATTAATAATGAAAAAAAATTTAGCTATAAGTAAGCCTTTAGGAGCGCTGAAATCTCTCTAAGTAATTGAATGGAATTTATATAAAAATTGACTTTTGAAAAGGTGGTCAATAAAGTAATATGGGGCCAAAGCATGAAGTGTGTTGTGGCCATTCTAAGAAAATTGGTTTCTTCTCTCTGAAATAGGGACCCACTGTGGAGCTTTAAGCCAAGGAATGATATTTTTTTCCTGCCTTGTATGTTTTAATTAATTAATTTTTTAGATAACTGTATATTCACATGAGGTTGTAAGATATAATACAGCGAGAGCCTATGTATCCTTTACCCAGTTTACCATTATGGTAAAATCTTGAAAAACTATAGTACATTTCACATCTAGGATAGTCACTCTTTATAGTCAAATACAGAGCATTCACAAGGATCTCTAGTGTTGCCCTAGTCCCTCAACTGTGGTAATTACTAATCTCTTCTCTATTGCTAAAAATTTGTCATTTCAAGAATGTTATATAAGTGAAATCAGGCAATATGTGGTTACCTATTTGAGATTGACCTTTCACTCAACATAATTTCCTCTAATTGGTTGTGGGTATCAATAGTTTATTCCCTTTCATGCTGAGTAATATTTATAGCACCACAGTTTGTTTAACCATTCATCCATTGAAGGACAACTGAGTTGATTCAAGTTTTTGGCTATTATGAATAAAGCTTCTCTGAATGATCATGTACAGGTTTTTATGTGAACATAAGTTCTCATTGTTCTGGGATAAATGCCAAAGTGTGCAGTTGTTGAATCATATGGTATCTGCATATTTAGGCTCACAATAAACTGCTAAAATATTTTCTACAGTGACTGTACCATTTGTATGCCTAGCAATATACAAGTGAACTAAATTTTCTGCAACCTCACCAGTATTTGGTATTCTCACTATATTTTATTTTAGTCATTATGATACCTGTATAGTGACATTTCATTTTGGTTTTAATTTATATTCCCCTAAAACTAGTGATGTTAGGTATATTTTAGTATCCTCATTTGCCATCTGTATATCCTCTTCAGTGAAATATCTGTTCATTACTTTGGCCCATAAACAATTTCATTGTCTCCTTGAGTTTCGAGAGTTCTTTATCCATATTAGTTACCAGTTCTTTGTTGGATAGAGGTTTTTGAATAATTTATCCCAGTCTTAGCTTTTCTTCTCATCCTTTTCTCAGCATCCTTTGCAGAGTGAATATTCTTTAATTTGAATGATGCCTAATTTACCAATATTTTGCTTATGTATAGTACTTTGGTATTAAATCTGGAACACGTTACATAGCTCTAGATCTCAAAGATTTTTCTCCTATATTTTTTCTAAAACTTCTACAATTTTACTTTCAAGGCTATTTGACATTATATATTTTGAGTTGACTTTTATGTAAGATATGAGGTTTAAGTCACAGTTATTTTCTTTCTTTTTTTTTTCTTTTTTTTTTAAACTTTTGGATGTTCAGTTGCTCTGGCACAGTTTTGAAAAGACTTTCCTTCCCCCCATGGAATCACTTTGCAACTTTGTCAAAAATCAATTGGGTGTAGGTCTATTTCTGATAGGTGTCTATCCCCCTACTGACATGGCACTGTCTTGATTATTGTACCTATACAGTAGACTTCACATGAGGTAGAGTGATTCTTCCATCTTTGTTCTTTTTCAATATTATTTTAGCTATACTTTTTTTTGCCTTTTCTTATAAATCGTAGAGTGAACTTGTTTATGTCTACAAAAACTTGCTGGGATTTTGTTAGAAGTTCATTGAATTTTGGCAGGATTGACATCTTTTCTATGTGAAATATTCTAATTCATTAATGTGATATGTCTCTATTTATATATTTTATTTCTTTCATCAACATTTTGTAGTTCACAGAATATAAGCCTTATACATGTGTTGTTAAGTGTATACCTAAGGATTTCATTTTCATTAGAGCAGTTGTAAGTGGTATTGTGCTCTTAACTATGATTTCCACACAATCACTGTGAGTATATAGAAATGAGACTGACATAATTGTGTTGATCATATATCTTGCAACATTGCTAAATTCACTTAGCTCTAGGAGATTGTTTTGTAGACTCCTTGAGATGCGATGCAGTCATGGCATCTTCAAATAGGTGCAGCATTATTTCCTCCTTTCCTATCCATATGCCTTTTACTTCAGTTTCTTGTTTAGTTGAGTGACTAGAAATTCCAGCACTAGGTTAAATAAGAAAGGGGAGATGAGACAACCTTGCCATTTTTTCCTGATCTTAGCAGGAAAGCATTTAATTTTTCACCATTAAGTATAATGTTAGATTTAATTATATACTTTAAAAATATATATTATTTCTCAATTTGATGTGGTTCCCCTCTATTCCTAGATTGCTAAGAGTTTTTATAGAAATGGATATTGACTTTTGTCAAAATCTTGTTCTCTGTCATTTTATATAATCAGTTTTTTCTTCTTCAGGCTCTTGATAATGGTGGATTACATTGATTTATTTTCACACATTGAGCCATCATGGCATATCTGCAGTAAATCCTAATTAGTTATGGTATATAATTATTTTTGTACATTGTTTGATGCAGCTTTTTAATATTTTGTTGGATTTCTGTGCCTTAGCTTATGAGAAATAATGGAGTACAGTTTTCTTTTGAGTACTACTTTAGGCTGATCTTGGAATCAGGGTTAACACTGACCTCATAAAATAACCTGGAAAGCATCCCTTGTTTTTTACCCTGCAAGAGTAATTGTGTAAAGTTGGTGTTAATTACTTAAATATTTGTCAGAATTCTTCAGTGAAATCGTGTGAGCCTAGAGTTTTCTTTTTTTTGGGGGGGGGGGGACGTTTTAATTACAAATTCAATTTCTTAAGTGATTTATAGCACTATTTCTATTTTGTCATGGTTAGATTTTGGCTGTGTGTTTTTTGAAAAAACTTGTTTCTTTATCATTGTTGAATAAGGTGGGTGAAATTGTTAGTAGTGTGCCCTTATTATACTGATGGCTGAAATATTTGTAGTGATATTTCCTGTTTCATTCCTAATATTTATATCATCTCCCTTTTTTTCTTGCCATTCTTTTTAGAACTTTATCAGTTTTTTTTGTTTGTTTTTTTGAAGAACCAAATTTTGCTGCTTTGTTATCTATTGTTTTACTGCTTTCCATATTATTGATTCCTGCTTTTTAGTCCTTTCTGCTGGTTTTACGTTTTTTTTTTTTGATGTAGAATCCCAGATTGTTGATTTCTGATATTATTTTAATGTAGCCAATGTTATCAATAGTGCTTTAGTCATATCCTACATATTTTGAGTTGTTGTATTTTTATTTTCATTTAATTCTAGTTATTTTTTCTTTATTTTAATTCTCTTTGAGACTTCTTCCTTTATATATGGGTTATTTAGAATTGTGCTGTGTTTAATTTCCAAGTTTATAGAGATTTCCTGTTTACTGTTTTCTAGTTTGATTCCATTATGGTTAGAGAACATCCTCCATATTCTCTTTATGATTTTAATTCTTTTAAATTTGTTAAGGATTATTTTATGGTCATGAATATGAGCTATTTTGACAAAATTTTCTCCTATAATTTCCATTTGGTTCTCTTCTATAACATCTATTTATGATGACATTGTCCCCCATTGGTTTCAAGATAATTTTTAATTCCTTATTAAATTACTTTTATCATGGTTGCTTTAAGAGTCCTTGTCATAAAATTGCAGTATTTAATTTTTCTCTGTGCTGTCCCATCTGATTATCTTTTCTCATTGAAGTTGTTATTTTCTTGGTCTTTGGTATAACAGGTAATATTTCACTGTGTCCTTGATATTTTGACTCTCATGTTAGGACACTCTGGGTCCTGTTTATTTTTCTGTTCTATTTGGCAGGAAGTCCACCTATTTAGGTTAAGTGCACAGGTCCTAGCCCACCTTTGTGAGCTCTGGTTATAATGCCACTTTTATTTTTATAGGCTTGTGATATTACTTCCATCTCTCTGTTTTATCTCCTGCTGATGGGCTTCCACTGTTCACTAGTCCCTGCTGGTGCTGCCCCGGAAGGCAGATGTGGCTTCCTCGGCCTGAATACCTGTGACAGAGGAAGGGAGTCTCCAGCCCACAGAGAGGAGAAGTGCCTCCTGGGCACTTTGCTGAGGGTGTACCCAGCCATGTGGTGCTTCTAGATCGAGGAGGGAAGTTTTAAACTTAGTTAAGTAGGAGAGACCTTACTCTGGCCACTTATTTTGTAGGAGTCATTATAATTGATCTTCTTTGTCAATGCTGCTGTACTTTCCTGATGCAGACTTGACTTCCCTTCATTGTGGGAGTGGAATGAACTGGGCCACTTTTTGTTGATAGGTTGGTAATCAGGAAATGCTGAGCCTCTGGTTGTAAGGTGCCCTTCTTTCATTCCTGGGGTTTCTAAAAGTATATATGTGTATATATACTTTTCAGATTCTTTTCCATTATAGGTTACAAGGTATTATAAGATATTCAGTATTACAAGATACTGAATATAGTTCTCTGTGCTATACAGTAGGTCTTTGTTGTTTATCTATTTTATATGTAGTAGTGTGAATCTGTTAATCCCAAACTCTTAATTTATCCCTCCCCCATCCCCTTTCCCTGTTGTAACCATAAGTTTGTTTTCTATGTCTATGAGTCTGTTTTATAAATAAGTTCACTTGTATCTCTTTTTAACATTCCACATATAAGTGATATCATATGATATTTGTCTTTCTCTGACTTACTTCACTTAGAATGATAATCTCTAGGTCCTTCCATGTTGCTGCAAATGGCATTATTTCATTCTTTTTATGGCTGAGGAATATTCCATTATGTATATATACACCACATCTTTATCCATTCATCTGTCGATGGACATTTAGGTTGTTTCCATGTCTTGGCTATTGTATATAGTGCTGCAGTGAACACTGGGATGCATATATCTTTTTGAATTAGTTTTCTGTGTACATATGCCCAGGAGTGGGATTCCTGGATCATATCGTGACTCAATTTTTAGATTTTTAAGGAATCTCCGTACTGTTCTCCATAGTGGCTGCATCAGTTTACATTCCAACCAACAGTGTAGGGGGATTCCCTTTTCTCCATACCCTCTCCAGCATTTATTATTTGTAGACATTTTGCTGATGATCATTCTAACTCTTTTGCCTTTTTTCCCCCAACTTTCAGAGGAATTCTTTGCTTCTCTCTTTGCTTCTTCTCTCCCTGGGTTTATATTTTTACTTAATGTGGGCAAGCAGAGAGAAATGACTCTCTGACATCTTCCCTAGCCTCGAAGAACCCTGCCTTACATTTTGAAGGCTCACTCTGGTGGATATGTTGAGAATTAAAATAAGGCAAAGGAAGAAGTAGAGAGACCAATTACAAGAATATCATGGTATTCCATTGGGAAATATTGGTGGATTGTATTAGTTGCAGAAGCAAATGAATTTTGCATAATATTTTCAGATTGAGCCAATAGTATTTTTTAATAGGATGAATAATGTGAATATGCGAAGTTAGAAAATAGAAGTAAAGGAAAACGGCTTTATGCTCTCATGACCTGAGCAGGAGGAATGACAGAGATGCCATAATTTACTGTGATGTGGTGAAGAAGTGTCAGGGAAGTGTGGAGGTCTTGTTTTGGTCATGTTGACCTTGAGAGGGTCATTAGACTTTGAGGCATCTACTAGACATCCAAGTAAAAAAAACAGTTAGACAACTGATTTTATAAGTCTTGTCTTTAGGAGAGAGATCTGGAGTAATGATATAAACAAGGGACTATTGAAGTTGTTATTGCAACAGCATATGTACAAGGCTAGGTCTGAAAGACAAGAAGAGCCACCTTATACACTACAATAGCAATGCCAGCTTGATTACAAGCATCTCTATAGAAGAATTGTGAACCATTTCTATAGCAATGTAATTACTTCACTTTCTTTTTTTCTTTTTTTTTTACATCTTTATTGGAGTATAATTGCTTTACAATGGTGTGTTAGTTTCTGCTTTATAACAAAGTGAATCAGTTATACATATACATATGTTCCCATATCTCTTGCCTCTTGCATCTCCCTCCCTCCCACTTTCAATTTTATAAGTAGTTATGTAGGACTGAATGGTCCAAATGCATGAGATACTCATTGGGCAGATACCTAGCATGAATGCATACCCGAAGAAAATAGCAAACAGATGTATTTATTGCTGACAAACACACATGTAAAAGCATCCAGATAAATATTTCTATTCTCGTGCTTTTTATGTATCTATCACTGATGATCGTTTGGAATAATTTTCTTTTTTAAACTTCGTAGTCTCTTTGAGGGCTGAAAATTTTAAATATAAGTTTTATTAGTTTCCTAGGGCCCCAGTAAAAAAGTTGATAGATTAAACATGTAAACATTTATTGCATCACAGTTTTGGAGGCTAGAAGTACAGAATCAAGCTGTCATTAGGGCCATGAGACCTCTGAACCCTGAAGAGGAATCAGTCCTTGTCTCTCACTGGTTTCTGGAGGTTTACTGGAAATCTTTGGCATTTCTTGGCTTGCTGCTGCCTAACTCCAATCTCTGCCTTTGTTGTCATATAGTGTGCTCCTTGTGTGTGTCTCTTCACCTGTTATTTTTTTATAAGGACACAGGTCCT
Source organism: Grampus griseus (assembly GCF_964374135.1). Classification (NCBI taxonomy): domain Eukaryota; kingdom Metazoa; phylum Chordata; class Mammalia; order Artiodactyla; family Delphinidae; genus Grampus; species Grampus griseus. The sequence goes on along the minus strand of NC_138998.1, from coordinate 122,043,642 downwards.
ATTGGAGTTGGGGCCCACCCTACTCCAGCATGACCTCATCTGAACTTAACTAATGACACTTGCATGACCCTATAAGGTCACCATCTGAGACACTAGGGTTAGGACTTCAACATATCTTTTCTTGCGGGGCCACAGTTTAATCTATAGCACCAGTCATACTTAAAATAAGATACAGTTTTTTAATGAACAAAATGTGTAAACAGGTATGGGAAAAAAAGTTGGATTTTTGTGTTAATTTTCAAAGACCATTTATGCAAAAAATCCCTCAAGCAGTTTTGAAGATTTAGACTGTTTTGATAATTACACATTACATCTGCTACAGAGCTTTTTCTCTTTCATTTGAGATGGAAAATTAAAATAACTTAATGACTGACTGCTTACAAAAATTCATTTTAATTATGCTACAAATTGCAGTAATGTCCCTGAGTGTAAGAAAACTATAATACAATGTTCATATTTCTGTTCAGTATATTCATAATTTAGTGTCTCAACTAAATTAAAGATTTTTTTCTTAAAGACAATAAATATTAATATATCAAAGGATTTATTGGTGATTGCAGCAAACATGCTGATATTTTAAAGTGCTCCATTCATAGTCAATGCTTTCTGAACTGACTTTTGACTCTGTGATGAGCCTAGCTATTTTAGTTATTTTGATTATTTTTGTTACTTTAGAAGATAGCATCATAAAGGCTTTTATCCAATTAGCTTTCACTTATTCAAAGATTTAATTCCTTTTAATTTAGTGTACATTTTGTCTCTTGAAGCTCTAATTTATGTTTCATTTTTGAAATAGAAAATGAGTTGAACTGTATACTACATAAAATAAACATTCTGTGTAATGAGATAATAATTGTGTTAAGCTATAGTCATTTAGACTAAAATTGTTTAATATCAAAGTAATGGTTTGTATCCAAGTTTGCAATAGATATTCTGTGTTTTCAAGAAACTGCAGTGAGGACAGTCTTAATAATCACTTTCAATTTATTTTTTCTGCGAATATTTGGTCAATTGTGCTCCATAATCTAATGATGCTGATCTTTATCTGTATCATTATTATAACAAATGCTGTTAGTTCAGGAATCAATGTTTGCAGCTTCAACAATCTGAATAAGAATCTGCTGAACTAATTTTATTTTAGTCAATTACATTTGGGCAATGAGGAATAAAATAGAGATGAAAAAGATTATGCAGTTTATGTTGGGAGTAAAATACTAAATCCATTTCACTAAGCCCAGGTGATTTAAAGGTTAAAAAAGGAAGTCGTTCTTCAAGGAAGTTTTTTTTTTTTCTTTAAAACTGGGATAGGTAAAGGAGAAGGTAATCTCTTCAGATAGATTTCTTATATACACTTCCCATATGTTGAACATGCAATTTGTCAGGCAGTTAACTCAGATAGAATTGGAAAGACAAAACCATTTACACAGATGTTTTGAAGAGAGCACTCACTTCGAGTTAGGAATTATAGATTTTAATTATCTTTCCCTAAATAGAGAGACTATAATTTAAATCTCTGATCCTTATTCTCCCAAGAGATAAAAGAATTAGAATTAGATAAAACTATATTCCTTCAAGTTTAATCCCAGTCTGACATTCTATGAAGATAATCAGAGCATTTTTAGGCATGGGAATAGATTTGTTTTATCACCTTTGTTTAAATCAACTTAAACACATTAATTGGAGCAAATACCACCAACTACAAGCCAGTCTCTTCCATTTGTTTCATCTTAGACTATACACTTTCTCCTAGGAGGGTTTTGGATGTTCTTAAATATCTTAAAGATTATGGCTGTTTTCTTAGCTTGAGATCTCTTTACTCTTAAAAGATTTCTCTAAGGATACTATTTAGACAGTAGCCAAAAGATTTCTCACCCTATATTAGCCTCCACAAGTATGGTGAAAGGGTGTACTAAATGTAAGTAATTGGGCACAGATTATGGAGCAGTCCTTGTTCTGTCTTATTTATCATGCCTCAATATCTCTTTTATTCCTCCATGGAAATAATTTGTTTTTATTAACCCCATTATTTGAACAAAAGGCTGAAACTTCAAATGGTTTTAATGATCAACTCCTCTAGTCTTTTATCTGTGTGTATACATATATACACATATACATATATATGTATGTGTGTACTGGCAAACTTTAAATACTTTGTTCAAGAATTGTTAGTTATTTGTGATAATGCAATATCCTAGTTTCTTAGTCTGAAAAATAATAGAATGCACAATTACATTAAACTGAATAATGGAAATACAAAGACTTATACAGTAATCAACATTATCTTTCAGCAATTAAACCAGCTTCAGGTATGCCTTGTTTAAAAAAAAAGGATTATACCCTGTTTATGTGCAAAAAATTTGGAGTAAACCTGTATTACTACTATTTTCTTTTGTTACTTCATACTCTACCATTTCTATTGAATGTCCGATAATTTCAGTTACTTGTTTCCGGTGAGTGAAAAAGGTGCAATAGAAAGAGACAACTTCCTATAACATCCCACCAGAGCTGGGGCATTCCTAGACGTGTAGTGTCACAGTCTGGAAATAACTGAAAGAAATTCTCCTTCCAAACCCTGCTAGCATTATTTATAAAATCCATAGATATTCCCTGATTCTTTAGCTGCAGGAGACAAGTGTTCACTTTAAAGTCAAACAACATGTGAAGAAAATTATGATTATGGAATTGCTGCAGGAAGAGGAACAGTCAGAGCTTGGAATGTTCTCTTTATATCTCCATATTCCCCCTGGACTCCTCAGCTACATAGCCAATGTACATAATTATATTTTTGTTTCAAAAAGTGTTGATTTCAAATGTGAAAATAACATTTCTGAAATTGGTGTTACTTTAATAAATATTGTTATACAATAAATTCTATTTATTATTTTAAAAAGAGAAGTTAAAAAAAGAAAGGCAGTATAATCCAATTATATAGAAGTATGACTTTAAATACATTGATAGTGCATCCTTCAGACCTTTTACTTTACTACCCATGTATATACATTTACAAAAAAAGGTTTTACACTACCTGTTTCATGAAATAATTATACATCTGACCATGCATCACGGATATCTTTGTGTGTAAGAAGAAAGTATAACTGATTGCTCTATATCCTCCTGTGAAAATCATTACATAGATATTATTGTAATTGGTGAATTATAGCTTTTGAATTTTTCTTTCTATAAGAATAATCATAAAAGACAAGAAAAAGAAATAAAAGGAATCCAAATCGGAAAAGAAGAAGTAAAACTGCAGATGACATGAAACTATAGATAGAGAATCCTAAAGATTCTACCAGAAAAATACTAGAGCTAATCAATGAATTTGGTAAAGTAGCAGGATACAAAATTAATGCATAGAAATCTCTTTCATTCCTATATACTAATGATGAAAAATCTGAAAGAGAAATTAAGGAAACACTCCCCTTTACCACTGAAACAAAAAGAATAAAATATCTAGGAATAAACCTACCTAAGGAGACAAAAGACCTGTATGCAGAAAATTATAAGACACTGATGAAAGAAATTAAAGATGATACAAATAGATGGAGAGATATACCATGTTCTTGGATTGGAAGAATCAACATTGTGAAAATGACTATACTACCCAAAGCAATCTACAGTTTCAATGCAATCCCTATCAAACTACCAATGGCATTTTTCACAAAACTAGAACAAAAATTTTCACAATAGTTATGGAAATATAAAAGACCCCGAATAGCCAAAGCAATCTTGAGGGAAAAAAATGGAGCTGGAAGAATCAGGCTCCCTGACTTCAGGCTATACTACAAAGCTGCAATAATCAAGACAGAATGGTACTGGCACAAAAACAGAAATATAGATCAATGGAACAGGATAGAAAGCCCAGAGATAAACCCATGCACATATGGTCACCTTAACCGTAAGTGACACAAGAGGGAGGGGATATGGGGATATATGTATACGTATAGCTGATTCACTTTGTTATACAGCAGAAACTAACACAACATTGTAAAACAATTACACTCCAATAAAGATGTTAAAAAATAAAAATCATATTTAATTTTGTATTGAATCATCTCCATTAAAATGACATCAACAAATTTTGAAATAGACTGCCATTAACATATAATAGCACAACATTTATTAGGCTAGACCTCATGCCCTTCACAAAAATGAACTCAAAATAGATCACAGACGTCACCATAAAATGCAAAGCTATACAGTTCCTAGAATATAACATAGGAGAAAATCTACATGACCTTGTGTTTGGTGATGACTTTTTAGATATACCATCAAAGGCATGATCCATGAAATAAAGAATGGAGAAACTGGACCTCATTAAAGTTAATAACTTCTGTTCTGAAAAAGAAAATATCAAGAGAATTAGAAGTCCATCTATAGACTGAGAGAAAATATTTGCAAAAGACACATCTGATAGAGGACTATTATCTTAAATGTCAACAATAAGAAAACAGGCCGATTAAGAAATGGGCCAAAGATGCTCCACATCATGTCATCAAGGAAATGCAAATTAAAACAGTGATGAGATACCACCACACACCTATTAGAATGGCTGAATTCGAGACCACCGGCAACACCAAATGTTGGGGAGGATGTGGAGCAACAGGAACCCTCATTCATTGCTTTTGGGAATTTGAAATGGTACAGCCACTCTGGAAGACAGTTTGGTGGTTTCTTATAAACCTAAACAAAATTTTATATGATCCTGTATTCAGGCTTCTCATTATTTACCCAGAGGATCTGAAAATTTATGTCCACACCTGCCGACGATTATTTACAGTAGTTTTATTCATAATTGCCACAACTTGGAAACACCAATACTCGCTTCAGTAGGTGAGTAGATAAACTGTGGTGCATTCTGACAATGGAATAATTCAGTTCTAATAAATGAGCTATCAAGACATGAAAAGACATGAGTGAAAGAAATCAATCTGAAAAGGCTGAACTCTGAATGTTTCCAACAATAAGTTATTCTGAAAAGGCACTATGGAGATGGTCAAAAGATTGGAGGTTGCCAGAGAGGGAAGTAGAGGTAAGAGGGGTAGAGATTAATAGGTAGAACACAGAATTTTTTAATACTGTGTATGATAATCTAATGATGTATGTGTGTATATATATATCGTTGTACGTCTCTCCAAACCCATAGAATTTGTAACACCGAGAGAGAACCCTAAGGTAAACTATACACTTTGGGTGAATACATTGTGTTAATATAGGTTCATCCTTGGATAAAAAAGAAAAAAAAAAACCTGATGAGTGATGTTGATGATGGAGGAGGCCATGCCTTGTGGGGGCAGGGTATACATTTTAAATATTTGTGCTTGCCTCTCAATTTTGTTGTAAACTTAAAACTGCTCTGAAAAAATTAAGTCTTAAACATGTGGGAAAAAATGGGAGGAAGAAAGTAACTGTACAATGGAGAAATCTGGAAAATATTAATAAAGCTTAATTATTAAGGTTAACACCATCAGAAATGGAACTAGTTAACATTACATGCCACCCAATGTGATGTGTTGGGAGGAACAGGATGACTCCTGTGAGCTACCTGCCAGAAATGCATACCTTGGACTTAGTCACGAGGAGACATCAAACAAATCCAAATTGAGGAATATTTTACAATGGCTAGTCTGCAGTGGTTAGAAATGCTGTGGTCATGGAGGTTAAGAAAGACAGAAGAACTGTTCAAGATTAAAGGAGATGGAAAAATATAACCAAGTGCAGCACATTTTGGTGCAGACACTGTTGGAGCAGTTTAACAAAACTTGAGTGGGATCTCAGAGTTAGGGGTATATGAGAGCTCTTTTTGGTATTCTTGTAACATTTATTCAGTAAGTGTGAAATTGTTTCAAAATAAAATTTGAAAATTAATGTCTCAATCACAGGTCAAAAAAAACCTTTTTATTTGGGAAAATAATATGTGAAGGACATGTGTAGTATCAAATAACAGACTTTAACTCAGAGTATCTGAAGTAGTCATAACAATATTTGTTAGGCAAGAATTCATTTGTAAGTGTTCAATAAAATTAAAATTTACATATATAAAAATAAAGACAAATGAACATTTAAAGTAAAATGCAATTATTGAAGAATAGATTTTTTGCGCATTAAGTACTGAGTTAGGGAAATTTACAAGTAGAGGATCTGAAGACAACTTTAAATATGTAATTTATGTAACATTTTGGTAAAACATTAATTTGTTTTACCAATATTTTTACTGTTACTTTTTGCCACTCATTCTACTAAGCTTTATTGCATGTATTTCCATGTAATGCTCACAATAATCATATAAAATATTAGTATCCTCATTTAAGAGAATTATGTTTCAGAAATTTGACTTAACTTGCTCCATACAAACTTACTGAGATTTATCCTAAACAACTTTAACCATTGTACTTAGTGGTAATTACCATTAATGTGTGGAAAACCACTGTATGAAAAATTTCAGTAACTTGAATTAACCTGTAATGACTGCTATTACATGACTTATCCGTATAGTATAGGTAATTGATACCAAAATTATTTGAATACTGGCTGCTTTGAATAAAATAAGATGGAAAAATAAAATAAAAATCTTAAAATAAAAATAAAATAAAATAAAAATAAAATAAAAATCTTAAAATAAGATGGAAAATTGGCTAACCTCAGTGTTTTTTGATTAAGTGAATTGTAAAAGCTACAGATACCACTTCTAAACATAATGAGCATATTAAATTATACTTTATATATTTTAATGGGAGAATTAATTAGATAATAATTTATTTTATGTATGATACATCTTAAAAATGATTTGAAAACATGATCTCGTTGAGTATAGCAAAATATTTCTATAATATAATAAATAGTTTTGGCCTTTGAGAAGAGTTATACCTGATAGTCTTTTATTTTTGTTTAGCATCTATAACTTTTCTCTCGATTTTTCCCCCCATCCTTGATGTTCTTAATGAGTTTAAGATGCACATTTAACCGTTGTGTCTTACCACCTGCTCACTAGATTTCTATCTTACATGGCTATTAGAATATTATCTGGATTCTTCAGCACCTGTCACTACTGATATTGTCAATCTTTTCACAGAAGACACGTGAGTTGGCAAGCTGTTTAGATGCACATGTTACTATGATCCAGTTTAAGGTTTAGAAGAGACAGTAGATAAGGTAAAGTCTCTTGTTTCCACTGCAAAACATAAGGTACAATTTATTTTTACTGTTAATTTATATTCAATTAATCTAGGTAAAATATATTTTCTTGTTAAGGTTATAATTGTTGACATTAAAAATGACAGGATCAATTGAAAAAGAGTAGATGCAAAGTCATGTAAGAAAGATACTGTTTAAAATATAATAAAATTAATAGTATCTTAATATGCCAGATACAGTGTGAGAGTTTATGGATATTAAAATCTTCAGCAAGTGAGGAGCACATAGAAGATAATTATGTCACAGTGAGTGAGGTTCAAATCACTACTTCTGGAAAGAGAATAGTCCTCTCCCTCTACCCTCCTCTCCCTCTCTCCCCCTCTCTCCCCCTCTTTCCCCATCTTTCCCCCTCTAACACACACACAAACACACACACACAGAGTTTTTGGTTTTTCCTTCCAAGTAATGTCATGTAAAAATTCATGGAACTTGAATATACCAGATGATGTATTTGCTACTGGAAACAAAGATGAGTACTTCATAGCCATGATCTCTTAGAGCTATTTCTAAATAGAGTAGATCTAACTATCTCAAGTCTACTGTTTTAGTTAGATGGAAGCAATTTTTTTTTGAAAATTCTTACTATTTAAAAATACAGACCTACTAATTATTTATTTTTCTTCTTGTTTTTAATCTTTCTTTTTCTGTTCCCTTGACCCTGTAAATTGAGGGTAGCCAGAAAGAGACCTGAGGTCAATCTATTTTAACAGATATTCCAAGAAAGCAACAAAAGAACCAAGAAAATAAAAACACCCTTTTTCACTGAAACCAAAATTGTCTATTTGGAAACTATATGGAGTCTATTCTTTTAAAGCTGTCTCTAAATTGAAACACCTGTTAATCATTTTGCAGATTATTTGTCTTTTTCTTTCCTTATGTTCTTATGTTTATATAGATCTGTTCTTTGCAAAACCTATATCAAACAAATTTTAAATGACTTTTTCTATTAAAAAAATAACAAAACTTTTTAATGGGAAAGTATCCATAATACAGGAGGGATACTGTCTTCAGTATCAATATTAGATATATAAAAACTTCATATAGTACTAATTAAAAGGTTATTTATATGTATTACTTTGAATTTGTGTAAAATGAGATAGTTATACAATTTTATTTTATATAAAAGTATGCTGAACTCCTAACAAAAACTTTCAAGTGTTTATGAAAGTGTATTTGACAGAAGAGCTATTTCTGAGGATTATCCATACATATTAATGTCTAAACAAAGGGCCTTCTGTGAAACTGGCATAAGAAATAGAGCCTATTTATTAATATTAATTATAAATATTTGAGAGCTAGTTACACTCAAAACTTCTACAAATTTTGCCTTTTCTTAGCAATTTTCTTTGTAATATGAAACCACATGAAGCTAATTTATTGAAGAAAATTCAGTAAAGGAGGTTATCTATATCTGTATAGAGAAATAGATATAGAACATATACATAGATATACATATATATACATATCTATATCTGTGTATCTATGTATATTATATACCTAGATGTACATATCATAATTTTACAAAGTGTATTTTTTTATGAATCAAATCATGGTGAATTTCCTACAGCTACAAATTATGTTTGGTATATTGCTTGCCCCCAGATAAGCTGATATCCTAAAGAAAGTTTAAAGAGACATGCTTCATCTTTGATTACTACAATAGGACATATAAAGTGTTAATCTTTTTGACTAGGCAATTAGATAAAAGCAGTAAACAATGTGCTAATTATATGTGTCTAAAGTGTTAATGAGAAGATCACAGTGTGGCACAACTAATTGTGATTTAACAGAAAAGGAAAAGAAAGCCAGCTGAGAAAGCAAATGACTTGGTAATTGGCATTAAAGAATATCAAAAGTCGTCCTTTAAAGTGACAGTGATTTAGTTACTAAATCTGTTTAGAAAGACATATGTTCCATTTACATTTTTGAAAAATAATAATTTGGAGTATAAAGTTTCCATATGTGAAAATCCTTACAAATTACAAATTCTAAAATTCTAAAAAAAAAAAAGGTTTAGAATAGTTAACAATAACAGTACACCAATTAAGAAAATATGTAGAAATACAACACAGGGTGATCTCAAGAAGAGTTACCTAAAATCTTAGGTTAGGGATCTTTTGCACTGCCAATTTCTCTTTATTCTTCCTCCCCTTTTCATGATTAATGCTACCTCAATTCAGCAAATTCATTCATTCCAGCATATGTTCAACACCTCAAGAGATTGCAGTAACACTAAACAAATTTGGCTCTGCACCATATTCTTGTGCTTGTAATAAAAGTATTTCCATTTTATTCTAAAATCATTAACAGGAAAGATTTCACTTATCTCTATGCTTTGGATTTCTTGTTAATGTTTTACATCTATCATCTCAAGCAACTTAAGTTCTTTTAGAATTGTTGGAAATTTAGCTAGTGACAGATGAATTAGCCAATAAGACCCAGGTTGCTATCACTTTGGACAGCGAAAAAGGTTTGCTTTCGAGCCTCCAGCCTCTTAATAATTCTCCTTTCTCATTGCTTTCACACTTTTCCTCTTTCTTCTCTTATCTAGTCTTACCAGCCCACAACTGTTTTTCACCTCATCCCCCAAACAAAATTGCTTCGGTAATGGCTTATTTTCTATCTTATGTTGTATCTTCACATTAAAATTATAATATGTTGAATCTAAATAAACAAGCCTTTTATATGGAATTGCAAGCATCTTGAAGAAAGTGAAGAAGACGTGGGAGAGATTAAGTGTGTATAGGATATTCATAACACCCAAGAAATTTTGTTAAATTAGCAATAGTTTGCTCTGCTTACAAAGAAGCCAACTTGTGATTTCTATAGAAACTATGTGAGGTTGGTTGGTTTAGTGGTTACAAAAGCACTTCTTTTCCTTTTTAATCCATATTTCATATCCAAGCATTGATTACTTGGCAAACCAAGTAGAGTGGGAAAATAAGTACATGTATACCTACTCACACAGTTGGACATAATGCTCCAGTATATACCAACTAAGAAAAGTTCAGTTGGTGTCTTTGTGAAGAATAATATTAATAGTACTTAATCATATGAAATAATATATCCTTTGAATTATTATACATTACCATGGAAAATACTTCATAAGAATCTAAGATGTTTCCCCTATACTGCTAATTAACTTGTAATTAACTAGCAAACCCTTCATTGGAAGGGTTTCTCAACCTCAGTCAATTTAAATGTGAATACATTTTGTTTTCTAATAGGATGTTGTAGGTAACATGAGGTGACAGTTCCTTCTTTGGTAACTAGAAATAAATGGAAACACTGAAATATGTCATATTTGTTAAAACTTTGGTGGGCTGTGGAAGAAACAGTATGTAGAGGAAGTAAGGAAAGAGATTTTCCTCAGTGAGATGGATTTTCAGCCATTTCTTTGAATGTACAGGGTTAACATGAGGGGAAACAATAAAAGCAAACAGCAACTCTTTCATGTATTTCCATCTTTTTTGAGTGTTTAAACTTATCTAAAGATAGAGTTTTAAGTCAGAGGTTTCCAAGTGAGACATAAATAGACTCATCTAGCTATACACTGGTTACAAGGACTACTATAAGAACATACATCCAAAAGAGCAAAGATGTATTGTGAAGTTCTAATTTCTAAATACTAATGAATGGAAGGTTCTGTCACTCTATTAATAACAAAATAAACCTTAAGAATACATACATTTGGGGGATAATGACTTAACTTTCAATCAACAGAAGCCTACTCCTAAATTTATATGATCCTAATAATACAGGTTTGGACTCTCTAAAACAAAGATTTTGGAAGTATTAAAAGGAAAAATCTGAAAATCAGTACACAGAATTGAAAATTTTAACTAAACATTTTCAGCGACTGGTAAATCAGGCAGAAAAATGTATTAATGATACCTAGTGTTTGAATGCATGATTATGAACTTACATCTTTATTTATCAAGGAATTTATATATTTTGAACACTACATCCAAAACCTGCAGAAAACGCTTCCTTCACTTATTAAAATTGTTTTTCATACCCAGTGTATGACCAAATAAATTGCCATCATACAGCATATTCTCTGATCACAGTGGATTTAATTAATTCCTGTATCAAATAAGAAAATGTAATACACATTAGAAAATTTTTTCTATGAAAATTAAAGAATCTAATGAAATATGCCATGTTCAAGCATTAAAAGATTCTGTATGGTTAATTAGTTTTTTAGAAAGCACTTAATTTTCATTGTATTGATCTGTAGATTCAAGAAAATCTCAAGTCATCTGAAGGCTGTTTTTCCTAATTTACAATCTGACTTTAAAGCTTATAATGGCAATTTAAAGAATAAAATATGGTAGTATTACCAGACTGAAAACTTCAGTGAAACTAGAGTCATTGGCTTGAATGAAATTTAAGGTAAATTGACCTAAGTAACATAGTAGACACACATTTTGTAGTAGTGCTGCCACTGCAGTTTAGTTAGACAATGATTGATATTTTCAATCAAGAATGAGTGGAGCAATTTGATATCCTCACAGAAAAAACAAAATTAGCTTTGACCACCCAACATATAATTAACAAAGATTTTTCAAGATTCATCATAGTTAAACATGTGATCTCTTGGCTCTCCTCATTCCCAGGTTACACAGGTCAAACTTTTATTTCAGTACATTTATTTACAATTACATATTTAATATTAACTTCTAGAAGTCAGCGATAACACACTTGACTTCCTGGACAAAATATTTTTTTCCTTGTTGGAAGTAAAAATGCTTGTCTGTTTTAATTCATTTTAATTAGAACTCTCTGGTAGTAACTGATAACTGAATTTTAAATACGCTTGACAAAAACATTGCCTTGCTTACAAAAATAAAAAGGTTAGATATCGGATAGACTTTTGGTGACATGATATCTTTTTTTTCTGATCATTGTTCTCAAATAATATACAAATAATAAACAGTATTGCCATTATTTGCAAGTATACTTATTATCGTGGACAAGATTATATTAAGGCCTTCATATATATTGAACTATGGTCCAACAAAGCAAGACTTAGAGTTTTAAAGAATTTGGAATTGAGAAAGTCTCCAAATCCTTTGTCTTGTGGAACTAGAAATAGATGGGAAACAATTTCATCCTCTTGTTTTCTATCACACAAAGCCTTCTTCTTCCTCTACCTAAATGTAAATAAGTTGAGATAACTTATTATATCCACATTCCTCTTGATAACGTATTGCTGCTCAAGAAAATCAAACAAAATTTAGAGTTACTTTTGGATACACCATGTCAGATTTTACTAGAATAGAAATGTTAAGGAGTGTAATGTTGAATATCCTTAAAAAGAAAATTCATCTGTTACGATGCTTCTGGTCATTTTCTTTTTCCTCTAAGATGTTGATATCTATTTATCTTCTGGAAAAATGGTACCTACAGTTTTGTCTGCAAATAGGAAATTAAATGGGACACTTTTGTAATAAATAGGACTCATCTTTCTTTTCTTTTGACCTTGCTTCCTGTTCTCCAATGTGTGATGTTATTCCATGGAAGAAAGTTTACTAAACTACAGTGTGCTATGCAACTAAACTTACTAGTTTAGCAGTCATCACTTCTGATTTTTTATAACATGTCTGCCACCAGCTTACTGATTATTAGCAAGTCATTCAAACATATCTGATGTGTTTTCTCAATTGTCATAGGAAGCTAATTATTCATGCCCAATAGTAGGGTTGAAAAGGCTAGTAAAATATATATAAAAGTATTCAGAAAAATTTGGCCCTAAATATAATTATTAGTAATACTGAAAATATTATTTAATGTTAATATTGCAATTAAATTTTTTACATTAATCTTAATGGCATATATCTGAATGCATTTATATTTATCATATTAATGCACCTAGATGCTGCCTTTGTGTCAGTCCTTAGTATACTGAAGACATGTTCTGCAGGATGGGTGTTCTTGAGACACACCTTTTATAAACTGTGCTAAGTAACATCTCTGGTGTGTTCTTAGAAGAAGAAAAGTTATACCATTTTTCTTGTTCTGAAAATTTATATCTCTATTATTAAAGTTTAAAGAACATTTTCAGAATAAATATGACAAAAGTAAATTTCCACCTTACTTCCTATTCTCCCAAATTATATCACCATGTGCACATTTGCTCAGGCCAAAACTCTAGATTAATTCTTCTATCTCGATCCCTTAACACCACTTAACCCAAACAATGGCATGCACTTTTTGTGCTACCTCCAAATATAGCTCCAAGTCTTCCCTTTTTTTACTACTTCCCATCGTACAAAGCTATTCTCCGTCAACAGCCTCTTAGATATTGCCCCTTGCTGGAGGGACTTAACAATCTTCCTCCTTCCATTTTTGCCTGATCAAAGTTAATTTTCTACAATGCAGCAGATAATCTCCTCAAAATGTAGATGAGATCTGACCACTTTCCTGCTCATTGGGACTTTCCAGTAAGTTCTTACTGCAAACATCTTCCAATACTGTACATGGTCCTATACCAACTGGTTCCATCTTTCTCTTCATTCTAACTTTATACTTCTCTCTCTGGCATCCTCAACCATATGGAACTTTGTTCTGTTTCCTCAGATTACTGTGATAATTACAATTGGAGCAAATTGTTTTCTTATATCTAAAATTCACTTTCTCCACATTTTTATATTGTTTCTTCTTTGTCTTCTAGTTCACATGTCACTATTTCAGACACCTCCTTTACTTTTTCCTTACCATTACCCTGTTCTAATTACTTCAGAGTACTTATATGTCATTGAAATTATATTAGGTTGTATATTGTTTGTGCTTATGGTCTTAACCACTGTGGCATGACATTTATCAGTCATGTTCACCAATGTATTAACTGTGCTTAGAATGATAGATGGTCCTTTTCAAAGAGTTAAATTATTTCAAGTATCATATTTGGTTACAGAGGTAAAAATACAATCCTAGAACTAAAGTGACCTTAAACAATAAGGATTAACTTCTCACTCTTGTTAACATTGTCCATTTCAGACAAACTAGGGGTTCTATTCCACATCTCCTCACTCCAGGCATCCAGTCTATTGGAAGAGCCACTAAATTGAAATTTTTCTTTCACTGCGACCGAGGGAAAGAGATGGCACTTGGCTTTTCTATTAAATTCTTCTATCTGGCAGTGACCCACACCACTGCTTTTTACAATTAATTAGCCTAAACTAGTCAGAAGGACCAAGCAAATATAAAGTAATAAATGGTAAAATAACATCGAATAAGGAGGCAGAGAGATGAAAATATTTGGCAACACAGCACAATAACTATTACAATTCATAACAAAACTGAGGGAAAGTTAGATTTACTGGCACCATAGCCATAATCAGATATACAGTGGCATCTGGAAAGGTATTGCCAAGTTTAAAAACAAATCTCCCTTAGATAAAACGTCAGGGAAAAAGAAGTGGGTTAGACAGAGCCAAGATAAAGTATTTTTATTCATATTTCTTATATTTTTATATTTCCTACTAGCAAACAGATTTTTTTCCTTATCTCCTGCTAATTTAAGGAGCAGAAAAAGTCTGGGAAGGTAGACAGGGAGTTATCTACCTCTTAATCCTGCTGGTTTAGATATATTTTGGAGCTTTTATAACCTAGCTTATTCTTGTCCTTCTGTCATAATATTGTACAGTCAGGACGTGATTGACAGAAATTCACATTTTTGTATGAAATTTTGAACTTAATTCCCAGACCTATAGCTTCTATCATTATTATCAAGTTAAAAAAAATGTAATCTAATGTAAATGTAATACTAATGTAACTGCTAATGTAATGATTCCCTGGTTTACACAAAGGTGGCAATCCATTTCTCCTCACCTCATTTAGGCATATTAGTTATTGATCAACTTCTTTTAAGAAAATTATATAACTCTTTTGAGTTTTCTTTAACAATTAGCTATCTACCATAGGATAAAGATTATAAAAATGTTTACCTTTATGGAAATAGGTACTTACTATTTTATATTTTGTCTAATTTAAGAGAAGTTTAGGGCAGAAGACCTAAATAGACATTTCTCCAAAGAAGATATACAGACTGCCAACAAACACATGAAAGAATGCTCAACATCATTAATCATTAGAGAAATGCAAATCAAAACTACAATGAGATATCATCTCACACCAGTCAGAATGGCCACCATCAGAAAATCTAGAAACAATAAATGCTGTAGAGGGTGTGGAGAAAAGGGAACCCTCTTGCACTGCTGGTGGGAATGTGAATTGGTACAGCCACTATGGAGGTTCCTTAAAAAACTACAAATAGAACTACCATATGACACAGCAATCCCACTACTGGGCATATAGCCTGAGAAAAACATAATTCAAAAAGAGTCATGTACCAAAATGTTCATTGCAGCTCTATTTACAATAGCCCAGAGATGGAAACAACCTAAGTGTCCATCATCAGATGAATGGATAAAGAAGATGTGGCACGTATATACAATGGAATATTACTCAGCCATAAAAAGAAACGAAATTGAGCTATTTGTAATGAGGTGAATGGACCTAGGGTCTGTCATACAGAGTGAAGTAAGTCAGAAAGAGAAAGACAAATACCGTGTGCTAACACATATATATGGAATTTAAGAAAAAAAAAATTCATGAAGAACCTAGGGGTAAGACAGGAATAAAGACACAAACCTACTAGAGAATGGACTTGAGGATATGGGGAGGGGGAAGGGTAAGCTGTGACAAAGCGAGAGAGTAGCATGGACATATATACACTACCAAACATAAAATAGATAGATAGTTGGAAGCAGCCGCATAGCACAGGGAGATCAGCTCGGTGCTTTGTGACCGCCTGGAGGGGTAGGATAGGGAGGGTGGGAGGGATGGAGATGCAAGAGGGAAGAGATATGGGAACATATGTATATGTATAACTGATTCACTTTGTTATAAAGCAGAAACTAACACACCATTGTGAAGCAATTATACTCCAATAAAGATGTAAAAAAAAAAAAAGAGAGAAGTTTACATATATAAATATAGGGCGATTAAATAAAGGAAATATTTGAGTCTGAGTCCATTTTGAGAACTGTCCTAATTATAATGCTGATACCAATCAATACTCATTTGAATCGAATTAAATTAATCCAAATTGCAGTAGTAATTAAATCCTTTGTCAGTACCTATTGAGGCTACAGAAACTTTACCTTCCCATGATAAACAAAGTATGATGGCATCAGAAAACATTAGCAATGAAGCCAAAAATAAGAGGTTAAACATGCATTGAGAAAGATTAGAAATTAACTTTCCTTATATTTTTAATTAAACATGCATCATTTAACAATATATAATTTATTTTACAGACATCTAATCTCAAACAGTAATGAACGCATTTGATCTGCAATAAGTCACTTATTTATAAAACAAGAGATGCAAGGACTTCATAGTCTAGAGCAGAGCTCACTGAGATCCTTATGCATTGTGAAATGGTCATCTTAGCTGGAGAGTGGGAATTTAAAATTCCCAACTGATATTCATGATAAGGCATAGCTTATGTTCTAAACTATATTCTGTTTTTAATGTTTCATCTTGTTATAAAGCTAAAATATTTTAAGTCAGTTTCTCAGGATATTTGTTCTTAGAGTGATTCTGGCTCATATATACATGTTTTTGAATGCACTATTGTTTCACCTCAAATGATTTTCAGAAATTATCTAAAATTTTGTCATATTTCTATTTGTGTCATATGAGCAACATAAATATAAACAGTTTCATTAGTTCTGAAAGAAATAAAACTCATTGAGCTAAGACTCCCCCTTTCCATTGAGATAGTTTTTTTGTTAATGTCATACATGTCTTTGTGTTATAAATATGTGGCCCCAAAATAACTTTACCTGCATGTACCTGATGTTTCCTGTGGCACTACTGAACCCTGATTTTCTACTTTAATTAGACAAATTAAAATTGTAGAATTTTCTACATTGACATTCATTCATTCATTTGTTCAATAAATATATATTGAGTGCCTATTTTGTTCCTGGTGCCACATTAGGATCATGAGGTGTATTATCAAACAAAACTGCCAAACATGTGTCTGCCTCATGGTCAGCCTTATCTTTTGAAGGGGGCCATTTGAACAAAGACCTGAAGTTGGAAAGGGACTTGACATGAGATGTGTGGGGAAACCAATTCCAGGTGGAGAGAACAGTTATCAAAGGATGCCAAGGGAAGAAAATGTTTGAGTGTCATCCAGAGGATAGTGTGGCTGGGGGATGATGTAAAGTGGGAAGTAGTAGCTGATGGATCCAAGTATGAATGGGGCAAGGTTGTCTAAAGCCTTGTTGGCCATTGTAAGAATTTACACTTATACTCTGAGTAAGATGGGAAGCCATTACAGGGTCTGTACAGGAAAGAGACAAATACTGCTTAATTTTTTGAACAGTAACTCTGGCTTCTGTATGGATTATGGACGTCAACAGAGTTTGGGGGTAGGAGTAGAATACAAGCAGGGAAAAGAGTGAAAAGGTAATTGGGTGGTTCCACTTTTCAAAGAACCATGAAAGGGCTTCTCTCACAATTCTACCTAATAATTCTATGAAGTGGATCCTGTTATCACTGTAGAGACAGGAAAATGGACACACAAATACTAAAGAATTTTCTCAACTTACTATAGTTCAATAACAAATAATGGTTTACATTCATACTCATCATTAGCATTTTAATCATTTTTATAATTGACAGATGCAGGGAATATACATTTTGAGAGAGGGAGAGAGACAATCTCCCAAATCTCAGTATATTCACGTCAACTGTGAACGTTACAGATCATTTCTGAAACTTGGATACTGCCCAGTTCCATATTCTTTCCACAGATGAATAAAGAATCATTTTCCAGAGAAAATATAAAATGGAAGGGGCAGGAATTTTGCTGTGGATTGGTGCAAATATATTGTCTACTACATACAGATTAGAGATACATTAAAAACTAAAGAGAAATAAGTTAAATATGTAATTCATTGCAAGAATAAAAGGATGTAACTAATAATGAGGGAATAAAGTAATATTAGATGATAAAAAGAAGAAATAGCTGATTTAATGTTATACTTAAATTTCTCTTAAACAAATCCAAAGCAAACAAGATGGGACATATGAGTCTTACTGGATTCTAATGTAAATGAATTACATGTTTTAGGAGTGTGTGTGTGTTTGTATAAAATGAAGGAAAATAATCCTTCCCCTGACTTTTTAAAAGGAAGCTACTGATACTCTATTAGCATAGCAAAATAATTACATTTGGTTGGTTTATTGGAATAGAAAACACCTGTTTTCAAATGGATTCACCCTTAGTACTCTTCTGAAGGATTCAGCAATGAGGATCAATAATTTTTCCATTAAAAAAATACAAATAAACACATCACTCATAATCTGTGCCAGGTGATCACTAAATTTGGAAGTCCCACTGGTCTACTTCAGGAATCTCAGCAGAGGGATTCTTAACCCATTGTTTTCAGCTACCAGATTTAGAGCTGGGACTTTCTAAAGAGTGTTCAGTTATCCTTTGTGTGTAAAGGACGTATGGGTCATTGATAATTGACCTATTTTTAATGAAAATTCTTTAATATTCTGCAACCACATATCATGTCCAATGGCCTCTTTTAATACTTACTAAAAATAATGTTTTACTTTGTTTAACAACATTTGCTTTTATGAATCAAATTTATTTCTTCACAATTTTATTATAATTTTTTTCATGATATTTTAAATTGTAAAAAAGCTCTGAACATTAAAAGATTTTTAAAAATCTGTTCCTATTTAATTAAGAGATTTAACTAAATGGATATATATTAAGGCAGTAAAATTAACTTTTAAATCATCTGAAATTATTTGATTTGGAAAATAAGCTTCTATTGCTCTACTGACCTTTTATTTAACTAATGATTGTCCTTCTATTTATAAATGATTTAATATTAAATTAACAGATAAGTATATTATGGAAAATAATTCTGATTCATATCTAACCATCAGTCACAATGATTTGATCCATGATGCCATGCTGTAAAATTTGCTTTAAAAAATACATTATGAAAACTGAACTTTTGAGTACTTCATATTATGTATATTTACCCTTGATGATTTTATATTTACTAGGAAGATCAATACTGAAGATTCAAAATGGAGTTTATTTCTGATTTATATTCTATAAAATATAGCAATAGTATTGATATAATCATATTGGAAAAGAGAGCCACAGAGGGGGGGGAAAAAAAAAACTGAGTTTACTAATAATATAGGAGAATAAATCTGCTTAAAAGACCTAATTATTTATTTTTTTTATAAATCATCATAAATTGTGAGTCACATTTAATTTTTCAAAGATTCCCATACAACCAGGAACATTTTTAAAGATCCTGAAAAGTGACATTTTCAGAGTAGTGCAAACATCAGAGCAAATTATATGATATATTCCGTTTTATCTCTACTTCCTACTAGGACTCAAAAACAGTTTGTATACAACTGCATAGAAAATGTTTACTCCTTTATCCAGAAATTTGTAAAGAGATATGTGGGCTGATTCTCTAAAGATGAGGAATTTATCAATTTTTAACACAGATTAACTGAGAATTACTCATACAACTGCCCTTATATACAGTTTGATGACAAAGATTATTTAATGTATGTTCTGGGGCCACAATTGATTTTTTTCTTTTTAGAATACAGTGCACATAACTATTTCAAAAGACCCTATGTATTTATCTGTTTATCAACCTTGCTCAAAATAATCCATGAGTCGGCGACATCAGACTGGAAATTGGATACTTTGGAGTGATTGATACTGAAAATGTAAATCTCACTACAGTATAAAAACATGTGGGATAAAGCTAAAATCATGCTCAGAGAAATTTATCACTTAAAAGCATGTATGAAAAAAGAATAAAGGCCATAATCAATCATGCATACATGCATCCTAAGAAACTATAAAGAATAGTTTAACATCAGAGATATTAGAAGTAATTGCATATAAAGATATGAGCTGAAATTAATGAAACAGGAAATAAATGTACAGTAGAGCAAATCAACAAAGCCAGAGTTTGGGAGGTGGAGTCAAAATGGTGGTGTGGGAAGACGCTGATTTAGCATCTCCCCACAACTAGGGCACCTGCCGGCTGCTGGTGGGAGACCCTGACTCTCAAGAAGATGGGAGGAAACCCCTAGTGAACCGGTAGGATGTAGGGGGCCTGAGTGGGGAGGAGAAGTGGAGGCCAGAAAGGATCAGTGCCCCTGAGGAGGAGGAGATCAGGGGAGGCAGGTGGGAGGGACCCTCTGGGAAGAGTGGGAGAGGAGTGGAGGGTGTCTGCCCCACCCACTTGGGCACAGGGAGCCTGCTGAGCTCCAAGGCCCGTCCCCTGCCCTCCAAAGACCCATCCAGGCTGCGTGGGTCCTTGGAGGCATAGGAGGGAGGCCAGGGAGATCAAGAGAGACAGGCGGGAGGGGTCCTCCAGGACCGGAAGGAGCAGGAGAGGAGAGTAGGGCGTTTTTCCCACCCACTCGAGCCTGGGGAGCCTGTTGGGCTCCCAGGAGAGGTGCCCCGCCCTCTGAGACCAGGGGTGGGGGGCACACCTGGGCCCCTTCTGTTCCTTGAGCCTAAACCCCACCGCCCACGGCCCTCGGGACGTTTTCCAGCCCTGTGGGACCTAAGCATAGGCCCAACCCACCACCCAAACCTCGCCTTTGTTTAGGCCCCACCCTCCACAGCCAAGGTCTTTCCCCCCTTTTATTTCTTTCTTTTTGTTTTCCTTCCTCCTCTCTTTTACTATTGTGGGACTGATGTACCTTCCAGTTGCTGATTCATATATATATATATATATATATATATATATATATATATATATATATATATATATATATATATATATATATACACATACATATACACGTATATATATATGTATACATATATATATATACATATATATATATACGTGTATATGTGTATATATATATATATATATATATATATATATAGGCCTAGCCGCTCCGTGGCATGTGGGATCTTCCTAGACTGGGGCATGAACCTGTGTCCCCTGCATCGGCAGGTGGACTCTCAACCACTGCACCACCAAGGAAGCCCTATATTTTTATTTTTATATTCTTTTTAACATATCTGTTAGTTTCCTAGTCTAATTTTATTTTTTACTTTCTTATTATCTTTCCTTTTTTCTTTTTTTTTTTTCTGCTACCCCAAAAGGCTTGCGGGATCTTGGTTCATGAGCTAGGGGTCAGGCCGAAGCTCCTGCGGTGGGAGCTCTGAGTCTGAACCACTGGACTAACAGACAACCTCAGACCACCCTGGGAGTATTCATCGGAGTGAGGTCTCACAAAGGTCCTTATTTCAGCACCAAGACCCAGCTCTACCCAACAGCCTACAGACTCCAGTGTTGAAAGCCTCAGGCCAAACAACCAGTAAGACAGGAACACAAACCCACTCATTAAAATAAAAAACAAAATGAGACAGCAAAAAAATATGTCACAGATGAAGGAGCAAGGTAAAAAACTATAAGACAAAATAAATAAATATGAAATAGGCAATCTACCTGAAAAAGAATTCAGAGTAATGGTAGTAAAGATGATGCAAATCTCAGAAATAGAATGGACACATGGATTGAGAAAATACAAGAAATGTTTAACAAAGATCTAGAAGAACTAAAGAACAAACAGATGAACAACATGATAGCTGAAAAGAAGAATACACTAGAAGGAATCAATAACAGAATAAAACAGAATAACTGAGACAGGAGAATGAATAAGTAAGCTGGAAGACAAAATGGTAGAAATATCTGCTGAGGAGCAGAATAAAGAAAAAGGAATGAAAAGAATTGAAAACAATCTCAGAGGCCTCTGGGACAACACTAAACACACCAGGTTGTCTTCTGGTCTTGTTTATGGTTTCCATTGCTGTGCAAAAGCTTTGAAGTTTCATTAGGTCCCATTTGTTTATTTTTGTTTTTATTTCCATTTCCCTAGGAGGTGGGTCAAAAAGGATCTTGCTGTGATTTATGTCATAGAGTGTTCTACCTATGTTTTCCTCTAAGGGTTTGATAGTTTCTGGCCATACATTTAGGTCTTTAATCCATTTTGAGCTTATTTTTGTGTATGGTGCTAGGGAGTGATCTAATCTCATACTTTTACATGTACCTGTCCAGTTTTCCCGGCACCACTTATGGAAGAGGTTGTCCTTTCCCTCCTGTACATTCCTGCCTCCTTTATCAAAGATAAGGTGACCATATATGTGTGGGCTTATCTCTGGGCTTTCTATACTGTTCCAATGATCTATCTTTCTGTTTTTGTTGCAGTACCATACTGTCTTGATTACTGTATCTTTGTAGAATAGTCTGAAGAAAGGGAGCCTGATTCCTCCAGCTCCGTTTTTCATTCTCAAGATTGCTTTGTCTATTCGGGGTCTTTTGTGTTTCCATACAAATTGTGAAATTTTCTGTTCTAGTTCTGTGAAAAATGCCAGTGGTAGTTTGATAGGGATTGCATTGAATCTGTAGATTGCTTTGGGTAGTAGAGTCATTTCCACAATGTTGATTCTTCCAATCCAAGAGGATGGTATATCTCTCCATCTATTTTTTATCATCTTTAATTTCTTTCATCAGTGTCTTATAATTTTCTGTATACAGGTCTTTTGTCTCCTTAGGTAGGTTTATTCCTAGATATTTTATTCTTTTTGTTGCAAAGGTAAATGGGAGTGTTTTCTTGATTTCACTTTCTGATTTTTCATCATTAGTGTATAAGAATGCGAGAGATTTCTGTGCATTCATTTTGTATCCTGCTACTTTACCAAATTCATTAGCTCTAGTAGTTATCTGGTAGCATCTTTAGGATTCTCTATGTATATTATCATGTCATCTGCAAACAGTGACAGATTTACTTCTTCTTTTCTGATTTGGATTCCTTTTATTTCCTTTTCTTCTCTGATTGCTGTGGCTAAAACTTCCAAAACTATGTTGAATAAGAGTGGTGAGAGTGGGCAACCTTGTCTTGCCCTTGATCTTAGTGGAAATGCTTTCAGTTTTTCACCATTGAGGACGATGTTGGCTGTGGGTTTGTCATATATGGCCTTTATTATGTTGAGGAAAGTTCCCTTTATGCCTACTTTCTGCAGGTTTTTTATCATAAATGGGTGTTGAATTTTGTCAAAAGCTTTCTCTGCATCTATTGAGATGATCATATGGTATTTCTCCTTCAATTTGTTAATATGGTGTATCACGTTGATTTATTTGTGTATATTGAAAAATCCTTGCCATCCTGGAAAAAAACCATTTGAACGTGGTGTATGATCATTTTAATGTGCTGTTGGATTCTGTTCGCTAGTATTTTGTTGAGGATTTTTGCATCTATGTTCATCAGTGATATTGGCCTGTACTTTTCTTTCTTTGTGGCATCTTTTCTGGTTTTGGTGTCAGGGTGATGGTGGCCTCGCAAAATGAGTTTGGGAGCGTTACTCCCTCTGCTATATTTTGGAAGAGTTTGAGAATGATAGGTGTTAGCTCTTCTCTAAAAGTTTGATAGAATTTGCCTGTGAAGCCATCTGGTCCTGTGCTTTTGTTTGTTGGAAGATTTTTAATCACTTTTTCAATTTCAGTGCTTGTGATTAGTCTATTCACATTTTCTATTTCTTCCTGGTTCAGTCTTGGCAGGTCGTGCATTTCTCAGAATGTGTCCATTTCTTCCAGTTTGTCCATTTTATTGGCATAGAGTTGTTTGTAGTAATCTCTCATGATCTTTTGTATTTCTGCAGTGTCAGGTGTTACCTCTCCTTTTTCATTTCTAATTCTATTGATTAGAGTCTTCTCCCTTTTTTTCTTGATGAGTCTGGCTAATGATTTATCAATTTTGTTTATCTTCTCAAATAACCAGCTTTTAGTTTTATTGGTCTTTGCTATTGTTTCCTTCATTTCTTTTTCATTTATTTCTGATCTGATTTTTATGATTTCTTTCCTTCTGCTAACTTTGGGGCTTTTTTGTTCTTCTTTCTCTAATTGCTTTAGGTGTAAGGTTAGGTTGTTTATTTCAGATGTTTCCTGTTTCTTAAGGAAGGATTGTATTGCTATAAACTTCCCTCTTAGAACTGCTTTTGCTGTATCCCATAGGTTTTGGGTTGTCGTGTCTCCATTGTCATTTGTTTCTAGGATTTTTTTTTCCTCTTTGATTTCTTCAGTGATAACTTCGTTATTAAGTAGTGTTTGTTTAGCCTCCATGTGTTTGTATTTTTTACAGATCTTTCCCTGTAATTGATATCTAGTCTCATAGCATTGTGGTCGGAAAAGATACTTAATACAATTTCAATTTTCTTAAATTTACCAAGGCTTGATTTGTGACCCAAGATATGATCTATCCTGGAGAATGTTTCATGAGCACTTGGGAAAAATGTGTATTCTGTTGTTTTTGGATGGAATGTCCTATAAATATCGATTAAGTCCATCTTGTTTAATGTATCATTTAAAGCTTGTGTTTCCTTATTTACTTTCATTGTGGATGATCTGTCCATTGGTGAAAGTGGGGTGTTAAAGTCCCCTACTATGAGTGTGTTACTGTTGATTTCCCCTTTTATGGCTCTTAGTATTTGCCTTATGTATTGAAGTGCTCCTATGTTGGGTGCATAAATATTTACAATTGTTATATCTTCTTCTTGGATTGATCCTTTTATCATTATGTAGTGTCCTTCTTTGTCTCTTCTAATAGTCTTTATTTTAAAGTCTATTTTGTCTGATAAGAGAATTGCTACTCCAGCTTTCTTTTGGTTTCCATTTGCATGGAATAACTTTTTCCATCCCTTTACTTTCAGTCTGTATGTGTATCTAGGTCTCAAGTGGGTCTCTGGTAGACCACATATATAAGGGTCTTATTTTTGTATCCATTCAGCTAATCTATGTCTTTTGGTGGGATCATTTAGTCCATTTACATTTAAGGTAATTATCAATATGTATGTTCCTATTCCCATTTTCTTAATTGTTTTGGGTTCGTTATTGTATGTCTTTTCCTTCTCATGTGTTTCTTGCCTAGAGAACTTCCTTTAGCATTTATTGTAAAGCTGGTTTGGTGGTGCTGAACTCTCTGCTTTTGCTTGTCTGTAAAAGTTTTAATTTCTGCATCAAATCTGAATGAGATCCTTGCTGGGTAGAGTAATCTTGGGTGCAGGTTTTTCTCCTTCATCACTTTAAATATGTCCAGTCAGTCCCTTCTGGCTTGCAGAGTTTCTGCTGAAAGATCAGCTCTTAACCTTATGGATATTCCCTTGTGTGTTATTTGTTGTTTGTCCCTTGCTGCTTTTAATTTGTCTTCTTTGTTTTTAATTTTTGACAGTTTGATTAATATGTGTCTTGGTGTATTTCTCCTTGGATTTATCCTGTATGGGACTCTCTGTGCTTCCTGGAATTGATTAACTATTTCCTTTCTCCAATTAGGGAAGTTTTCAACTATAATCTCTTCAAATATTTTTTCAGTCCCTTTCTTTTTATCTTCTTCTTCTGGAAGCCCTATCATTCAAATGTTGGTGTGTTTCATGTTGTTCCAGAGGTCTCTGAGACTGTCCTCAGTTCTTTTTATTATTTTTTCTTTATTCTGCTCTGCAGTAGTTATTTCCACTATTTTATCTTCCAGGTCACTTATCCGTTCTTCTGCCTCAGTTATTCTGCTATTTATCCCTTCTAGAGTATTTTTAATTTCATTTATTGTGTTGTTCATCATTGTTTGTTTCATCTTTAGTTCTTCTAGGTCCTTGTTAAATGTTTCTTGCATTTTGTCTATTCTATTTCCAAGATTTTGGATCATCTTTACTACCATTATTCTGAATTATTTTTCAGGTAGACTCACTATTTCTTCTTCATTTGTTAGGTCTGGTGGGTTTTTATCTTACTCCTTCATCTTCTGTGTGTTTTTCTGTCTTCTCATTTTGCTTATCTTATTGTGTTTGGGGTCTCCTTTTTGCAGGCTGCAGGTTCGTAGTTCACGTTGTTTTTGGTGTCTGCCCTCAGTAGGTGAGGTTGGTTCAGTGGATTGTGTAGGCTTCCTGGTAGAGGGGACTGGTGCCTGTGTTCTGGTGTATGAGGCTAGATCTTGTCTTTCTGATGGGCAGGTCAACGTCTGGTGGTGTGTTTTGGGGTGTCTGTGGCCTTATTATAATTTTAGGTGCCTCTCTGCTAATGGGTGGCGTTGTGTTCCTGTCTTGCTAGTTGTTTGGCATAGGGTGTCCAACATTGTAGTTTGCTGGTCAGTGAGTGAAGCTGGGTGCTGGTGTTGAGATGGATATCTCTGGGAGATTTTTGCTGTTTGATATTATGTGGAGCTGGGAGGTCTCTTGTGGACCAGTGTCCAGAATTTGGCCCTCCCACCTCAGAGGCACAGCCCTGACGCCTGGTGGGAGCACCAAGAGCCTTTCATCCACACGGCTCAGAATAAAAGGGAGAAAAAGTAGAAAGAAAGAAAGAAAGAGAGAGAAAGAAGAAGAGAGGGAGGGAGGGAGTAAGGAAGAAAGGAGGGAAGGAAGGAAGGAAAGGGAGAAAAAGTAGAAAGAAAGAAAGACAGAGAGAGAAAGAAAGAAAGAAGAAGAGAGGGAGGGAGGGAGTAAGGAAGAAAGGAGGGAAGGAAGGAAGGAAAGAAAGAAAAAAAGAAAGAAGATAAGATAACAAAATAGTTATTAAATTTAAAAAAATAATTATTAAGAAAACAAATTCTTTAAAAAAAAAAAAAAAAAAAAAGGACGGATAGAACCCTAGGACAAATGGTGGAAGCAAAGCTATACAGACAGAATCTCACACAGAAGCATACACATACACACTCACAAAAAGAAGAAAAGGGGAAAAAATCATAAATCTTGCTCTCAAAGTCCACCTCCTCAATATGGGATGATTCGTTGTCTATTCATGTATTCCACAGATGCAGGGTACATCAAGTTGATTGTGGAGCTTTAATCTGCTGCTTCTGAGGCTGCTGGGAGAGATTTCCCTTTCTCTTCTTTGTTCTCACAGCTCCCAGGAGCTCAGCTTTGGATTTGGCCCCGCCTCTGCATGTAGGTCGCTGGAGGGCGTCTGTTCTTCGCTCAGACAGGACAGGTTAAAGGAGCAACTGCTTTGGGGACTCTGGCTCAGGCTGGGGGGAGGGAAGAGTACGGATGCAGGGCGAGCCTGCGGCAGCAGAGGCCGGCATGATGTTGCGCCAGCCCGAGGTGCACCGTGCATTCTCCCGGGGAAGTTGTCCCTGGATCCCGGGACCCTGGCAGTGGCGGGCTGCACAGGCTCCACAGAAGGGGTGTGTGGATAGTGACCTGTGGTCGCACACAGGCTTCTTGGTGGCGGCAGCAGCAGCCTTAGCATCTCATGCCCGTCTCTGGGGTCTGCGCTGATAGCCATGGCTCGCGCCCGTCTCTGGAGCTCCTTTAAGCAGCGCTCTTCATCCCCCACTACTCGTGCACCAGGAAACAAAGAGAGAAGAAAATGTCTTGCCTCTTCGGCAGGTCCAGACTTTTCCCCATGCTCCCTCCCAGCTAGCCTTGGCGCACTAACCCCCTGCAGGCTGTGTTCACGCCGCCAACCCCAGTCCTCTCCGTTCGCTCCAAAGGAAGCCCGAGCCTTAGCTCCCAACCCCGCCTGCCCCAGCAGGTGAGCAGACAAGCCTTTCGGGCTGGTGAGTGTCAGTTGGCACCGATCCTCTGTGCGAGAATCTCTCCGCTTTGCCCTCCGCACCCCTGTTGCTGTGCTCTCCTCCGTGGCTCTGAAGCTTTCCCCTTCCGCCACCCGCAGTCTCTGCCCGTGAAGGGGCTTCCTAGTGTGTGGAAACCTTTCTTCCTTCACAGCTCCCTCCCACTGGTGCAGGTCCTGCCCCTATCCTTTTGTCTCTGTTAATTCTTTTTTCTTTTGCCCTACCCAGGTACGTGGGGAGTTTCTTGCCTTTTGGGAGGTCTGAGGTCTTCTGCCAGCATTTAGTAGGTGTTCTGTAGGAGTTGTTCCACGTGTAGATGTATTTCTGGTGTATCTGTGGGGAGGAAGGTGATCTCCATGTCTTACTCTTCCGCCATCTTCCCCTCGTCCCCTCCCATAGATGTTTGATCTTAAATATTTTCTTTAAGATTTTATCTATATCTGTATCATAGGCATGTATGATATATATGGTTTCAGTGTAAAATATTTTTTCTTATTGTCAAATATAGATAAAATTCAAAGGTCTAAGTTAAATCATCTGAAGATCTAACCTTAGGAATCGTTGATATTTATCCTGAAACTTTATTCTCCTTAAAGTGGTCATTTAATTTTATTTTGAGAACATTTTTTTTTCTAATTAGTTGATAATAAAGCATCAATGTCAAGAGAAATGGAAGAAAATTGAAGACACTTTTAACATATCTTTACTTAGTAGTCTATTATTATTTATTACAATGATCATTTTCAAAAGGACTAAATAAATATTGGGAGAGTAGCAACAGGAACAATTTATAAAACTTTCTGGTAATTCTAAAGGAAAATTTAGAATATACATTGCTTTCTCCAGATTCAAGAATTTGATTTCTATCTAATATGGTTTACATATTGTTGATAAGTTTATAATCTATGTCAACAACTTTTGCATGTTCCAAAGTATTTGTCTTAATATGCTTTTATTTACCTTTGAATGAATTTTAATTTGTAGTATTTGAGACTGGAAGAGCTAGGGCTCAATTTCTTAGGGTTGTCTAGATTTTTTTGTAGGAAGAAATTTTTCTTTTGATTGTCCCTTTAAATGGGATTATTGCTCTCTAAAAATGTGTGCAGAAAATAATGAGAAAAAATTTACAAATTATTAAGGTAGTATGTCTAATCAAATTATATGAACCTAAAATTGTTCTGAGATATAAAGTTTGTTGATTAAACCAATCCACAACTTAAAATGACCCACTTGATTCCCAGTAACTTAATTGCATATAATTAAATATAAAACATTAAGCTAGCACAACAAAATCCAACATCCAACAACATGAAATTTGATAAACAATTAAAAATTACCAGACATTCAAACAGTAGAAAATATTACCCACATACATGTAAAAAAAATCACTAGGCTGGATTAAGAAATGAGCAAGATAATAGAAATAGCAGAAAAGGACTTAAAACAACTATTCTAAACATGATACTTCTTATGTTCAAGAAGTGGAAATGTAAGCATAAAGAGTAATAGAAAAATTAAAACTCAGAGAAAGCACTGATTAAAAGCACAGTATCTAAAATCAAAATGTCATTTGATGCAAGTAATAGGAGATTAGACACTTCAGATAAAAAGGCCAATGAACTTGAAGATACAGTGATAAAAGCCACCCAAAATTAAGGGCAGAAAGACAATACATAGAGAAATCAGTGATCTGTGTTACATTATCAAGCAGTGTTAAAAATGAGTAATGAGACTTCCAGGAGGGAGAAGAGAAGGGAGACTAAAAAAAAATTGACATGTGTGTGTGTGTGTGTGTGTGTGTGTGTATTACAGTTTGATAAAAAGTTATTAACTCAAAAGTCTAAAAGCTCTGTGAATCCAAACCACAATACAGGAAGGCATATTAGGTGTATTCTGTACACCTAGCAGAATATACCTCTGCTAAGGCATATCACAATCAAGCTGGAGAAAGTAAATGTTAACTTAAAAATACTATTAAATACAGAGAAAAATAACATATTAGAAGAGCAAAGATGATTAACAACAAACTATTTGTCCAAAAAGTACAAATAGGAGGGGGTTGGAAGTTTTAAAGCTCACAGAAAGCTGAAATAATTCATGTCTCTGTCTGCTCAGGCTGCTATAACAGTATAAAATACTGTAGATTGAGTGGCTTAAACAACAGAAATATGTTTCTCATAGTTCTGGAGGCTTGAATTCTGAGATAAGGGTGCCAGCATGATCCGGTTCAGCTCAGAACTCTTTCTGGCTTGCAGAAAGCCCACTTTCTCTGAGCTGTCTTTATACATTTGATGGGGGAGGATGGAGAGAGAACTATGTTCTTTTACCATCTGATGCTAATACCATAATGAGGACTAACGTCATGACCTCATCTAAACCTAATTACCTTCCAAAGGCCCCAAAGTCTGACTGATGTATCCTGCTTTTTATATGATTAATAGATCTATTTTTGTTCATTTCCAGTATTACCACTTTACTCAAACTCACAATCATGATGCCTTTCTAAACTCACTCACACTTTTCCCTTTACTTATATTATATTCAGATCATGCCAGGCTTTTATTGTTGCTACTCAAACACCCAGCGTGGTCTGATTTAATGCTTTCTCCCCTCTGCTGGTGAAATCCTTCCCCTGGATCTTGTCTCGGTGGACCTATTCTGCTTAATCAGCTTATCAGCCACTTCCATTGAGGGGTCTTTGTTACTAATGTTACTCACTTCCAGTCATTGTTCATCCCATTTATAATAATTGCTGCTAACTGTACATCTTGTTCATTTATTTATCTATGTTTCAGTCTCATTGTTTTCCCTTTAACAGGTACCAAGGTAACAACAATCTTGTCTATATTCCTGTATGTAGAAAAATACTTTGGAAGCAATTGTTGTTCAACAAACAACTGTTGAAAATGTTTCCTTGCATTATTCCATCACTCTTTCTGCTGTTTCAACTAGTTTCTTTATTTTTGTTTTCTTTCTAGACTTGAATTTTTCATTTCATTATTTAATATTTCAGTCAGACTGACAGGTTTTGAAATATAAATATGGTCATGTCATTATAGTATCATTGTATTGAGTTGAACTTTCTTTGCTTAGAAAGCCCAATCTGATCCAGTACTCACAGATGTGCATGCATGTGCATGCATGCACACACACACACACACACACATCCACACTTATGTCCACATGCTATTGTAGATTATCATCTTCCAATTTAGACATCTTCCAATGATCTTCCAGTTTAGACATCAGGAAAGGCTTCCCTAAACTCTGCATCACCAGCCTCTCTCTTAGCCCTCCTCTCCATATATAGATGGTCATTCTTTATGTTCTCCTGTAGAATACTCTGCTTTACCTTCCCGTAACACAAATCACTCCATAGCTTAACTGCCTGTTAATACACAACATTACGAGTTCCTTGAGGATAGATCTTTTTTTATTTTCATTTTTCCTCATTATTCTTTGTGCTTTGCATGTTATGAGCAATTAATATATACCCAATATATAAAAGTACTCTAAAACTCTCTGTTCTCATCTCCTATTATTGATTATAAGAAAACTCCTTCAGTGAGATCTGTTATCTTCTAAAGATACCTTGCATCCTTCCCTCCTTGCCATCACTGATGTGATTCCCTACATAAAATGCCTTCCTGTCCTTCCTCTCAGTTGCTTAGTCTTCTGATTTAAAAAATAAGAACAAAAAACTTCAAGCCTGCATTGCAGCTTTATTCCTTCCTTCCGTGATCATTTACTCATGTATCCAGAGTGTCATGTTTCCTCCTCTGAATTATTTACATAGTATTATATTCATCAGTTACAGTTGAAGTCTTCAGATTACAGTTAGATTTAATTTGAAATTACATTTGTTAATATGCATGTATATGTGTGTGTGTATATATATATATATATATATCATACTTCCCATATTTAGGATAAAAAACTATTATTCATTTTTTAAACTTTGGTATTATCTAATGCACTACTTGTATAAAACACTCTTAATGATTATTTAACAGTGGTTTTCTAATTTTGGATAATCTTACTATTGACTGTGGTCCCTTAAAAAGAGATTCTTGGGCAAACTTGCACATGGAATCAAAGTCTTCATGAGAATCTCTGTTTCCAACAAATACTTCAAGTGAATTTGAGGAAGAGAAAGGTTAGAAAGCACCGGATTATTATTATTATGTGCCCCAGTCAATTAATATTCTGCTCTACTTAGTGTTTTATACTTTCTCTTACTTTCCCAGTACTGGCTCTCCATTTTTTATTCCTAGCTAATAAACCTACTTTTTTATTTCACTGAAAAATGGAAGCAATTAAAAAGAACTTTTATGTGCTCCCTCTACCAAGTTTTGTGACCTCCTTTGTTCGTACCCATATATTCTCTAACTTTCTTTCTCTTACAGCAGTTGAATTGTCCATGCTCCTGAGTAAGGCCAGTATCTCCACTTGACCCGCTCTTTCCAGAATCATCAATTTTCCCTTCTCTAAAAACAAAACAACAGAAACAAAACACTGGATTGTTTTATTTCCTGCTATTGACAGAGTGAAATATATTCATTTCAATACAAAATCCACACAACATTCTACTTCATTTATAAGTGGTTGAACTTATAAGGATGAACTCTACTGAGAGCATTACATTTTAAAACTTATTTGCTTTTTGTACATTGTAATTTTTTCTTTTGATTCACTAGTCTGAAAATTCTGCTATTTTAATTGTCAACACACATACTACTTCTTTTTAGTGTACAACAAAAATGTTAAATTGAGCTCATTTGAACTATAAGTTGATATTTTGACTACTCAAGGTAGCATAAAAATTTTTAAGTAATTTTCCAATTTTGTTTGTTTTTTTATTAATAAAGAAAATGATCTAAAAACATATAATGCCTTGGTTTCCTGAACATCATAATTACATTATACCTTAATATTACTGTGATAATAGTGATGGTTTAATAGAAAGGAAAAAAATAAGATTTCAAATAAAATCTTATTTTTTAGCTGTTCTTGTTTAGCACATTTTATTCAGAACATATGATACTGTAAATGAAATAGCAGGGGTTTGTTTAAAAACAAGACACTGAATTTAATAACTTTGAATTCAAATTAATGAAAATTGCATCAAAGACAACATTTTATTCTAGTGCAGATGTCTAGTCCTTTCAAACTATCCATTAAAGATTGTTTAATTAACAAGAATATTGTTTTTATCCATTTTTAAAACTTTTAAAAAGCCTTGAAACAAAATTTAAACAATAAAAGATATGTATCTGTATAAAATAATCTAGATTGGTAGGTACCATGCATTGCTTCTGAAATGCTTCAGCTGAACCTACTTAAGCAAGCACTCCTCAGGCTTGAGAGAACATCAGTTAAACCTATTGTGACCTCATCTGTCAAAATTATATCTCAGTTACACAAAAACTTCCCTCTACATCAGAAATCCATTAACCACTGATCCCAAATAACAGAGCTAACATAATGGATGGCTAAATCTCTGCCTGGAATTAGGGTTGGCTTATAAGGCTGACTAAGCAAGGATCGTAAACTGAATGGAACCAAGAATAAGATAAAGTTTATAATATAGACAAAATAGGCAAAACAGTAAAGGGTGAAATAGTACTTTAAAATTACAAACAATTTATATTTTTACCTCAGAATATCTGGTTATTTTATATATGTGTTAAACTATTATTTGAAATACTATGGTATTTATTTAAAATACTACCAAATCCTGTACCATGCTTATGACTATTCTAAGAGCTTTACAAGTATGAACTAATATAAATCCCACAAAACCCATTGAGGTGGAGACTTTTACTATCCTGTTTTTCCACTTGAAGGAACTGAGACCCAGTGATTTGAGTGATTTGACTTAGTTCACACAGCTAGACAGTGGAGGGACTAAAATTTGTTCCCAGACATTCTGGCTCCAAAGACCATGCCCTTAACCCTGTCTCACTACAATCTTTCAAATCAATCATTAGTAAAATGTGTTTGGTAAAACACACAGATTAGGTTTTATCCAACATAAAGCATCAAACAGGATATTGTGTCCATGCTTTTCATAAGAATGAGCTAAAATTTTAAATCCTTGAAAATCCAAGATGCTGATATCATATGCTATAAAACGACAAAGTTTGAGGAACATATGTAGTAGTAAATTTGGCAAATGAATATTCTAGCACAATTGAAATAAAAATGGTAGTTAAATATTTCCAAATGACTGCAAGTGAGCTGAGGATTTACAAGAACTACTGATTATTAAGGAGCCATTTACTGTGAACAATTTAGCATAGGCTGTTATCCAACAGGTTGAGATCTCTGGCTCTGGAGTAAGAGAGACTTCAGTTTGCTTCCCAGTACAGTCACTTATTGTAAGTCTAAAGAATTTATGTTCCATGTCTCAGCCTGTTTCCTCACATGTAATTACCAATAGTCTTTACCTCATAGATTTTCATTACTAAAAAAGTGAATGTAAAATGCATAGCTTAAGGGCTGGTACACAATTAGCACTTGGTAAATGCTAGACATTTTCTTGCTTATTAATTATAAGTTATTAAGCAATATAGGAGGCATCAGCTCATATGTGGAATAAGACTATAAATTTAATGATTAGTAATCTGTATTGGTTTGATTCTGTGTATCATTTTATGTGTGCTTGAGTTTAAAATGCTTCTGTACATTTACCCAAATCTTTTTACATGTATCCAATATATTTTAAAGTGTATTTAGTCAAATTTCACCAAAACCTGATGAAATAATGACAAATTGGCAATGATACCAGTTAAGAAGTTAGCAAGCTTTAATATCAAATGTCTCTTTTTGGGAAAACAGTTTTACTATAATTTTCTAGCAGCTGAGTCTACAGATGTAATCAGGTTACTCTTAAGTCCCTGTATTAGTCAGGGTTCTCCAGAGAAATAAAACCAAAATAATGTGTATATAGATTGTAGATTTATTTTAAATAATTGGTTCATGATTGTGGGGTTTGGTAAGTCCAAAATCTGCAGGGTAGACCAGAAGGCTAGAGATCCAGGGAAGAGCTGCATTCTGAAGGCAGTCTGCTGGTAGAATTCTTTCTTGGTCTGGGAAGGTAAATCTTTAAACTGATTGGATGAGGCCCACCCATATTATGGAGGATAATTTGCTTTATGCAAAGTCCATTGACTGGAATGTTCATCTCATCCAAAAAATACCTTCACAGAAACAGCCAAAATAATGTTTGACTCGGCACTGGAACACTATGGCTCAGACAAGTTGACACATAAAGTTCATAATCACAGTTCCCTTTAGATTATATAATCTTCTAGCCATCATTTTTAGTGTCATAGTATTGAAGTGTAAAACATGTCTGGACATTCAGGGTGACTTTATTTTTCTTGCAGAGAATATTTTTGAGCCCAACTTCATTCCCCAAAGCCACTGGCCCTAAAATTTTTCCCATTAAATAGATAATCTATAATGATGTAACTGGGTAAGATTAAGTAATATTTTTAAATTATATTTACACATTCACATTTGAAATTATAGATAAATATGGAATCTCAGTGTTATTGAAATGATACTTTTTACATATATGAATTAAAGTAATTCCAAATAGTATTGTCCAGCTTTAGTGAATGAGTATGTTATTTGTTAATTATAGGGTACGTTATTTGTTAATTACAGGGTTTCAATAATATAGTTGTTCTGTTATGACTTTTGCTTAAGTTTACATTTTTGGTGAAAGCAATGTGTGTGTGTGTGTGTGTGTGTGTGTGTGTGTTTCTTGTGTGAACAGGGAGCAACAAGTAACATTTCTGCACCTCAATGGATAGCTCAGTGATTACATCTTAGGTGCATAATATGCTTTGATGCTATTATATGCGTTTATTATTTTGTACATTGCCTGGTAAATATGTAGTAGACCAGTTCAAATAGCTAAATAACTGGAACTTATAAACCTGTTATTTCAACAAAGATATTATGAATACCTATTAAATTTGTGCTAGGCAGTGTGCTGAAAGGAAGGATACAGTGGTAAATAAGAAAAAAATGCTATCTTCCAGAAGTTTACAATCTTATAAAGTTACCAAAAATTGGTATACACTACATGCTATACTTAATATTTGCACAAGTAAATGTACTAATATTTTGCAGAAGAAAAAAATGTCTATCTCTATTAAGAGAAAAGCTTCATAGAGTTATATAACTCTTTGCAAAAGCTTAAATGATAATTCCTCCAAAATTACAAGGGGTTGGATAGGTCCAAAAAATATAGAGTAACCTGACCTTTTTAGAGTTAAATCAGTTAAATGACACTGACTAGATTGTGTGTGTATGTATGTGTGTGTGTGTGTGGGGGGTGCGTGTAGCCTCTAGAACAAAAAAAATTCTACAAAGTTTTTTAAAAATGCTCAGCCTCTTGGGGGAATTCCCTGATGGTCCAGTGGTTAGGACATCAAGCTTCTACTGCAGGGGGCACCGGTTCGATCCCTGATCATCAGGGAACTAAGATCCCGCATGCCTTGTGGTGTGGCCAAAAAACAAAAAATAAATAAAACCAAAAAACAACAACAACAAAAATGCTCAGTCTCTATAGGTTGCTCTGTTTCTGTCTTAGTTCCCT
Source organism: Grampus griseus (assembly GCF_964374135.1). Taxonomy (NCBI): domain Eukaryota; kingdom Metazoa; phylum Chordata; class Mammalia; order Artiodactyla; family Delphinidae; genus Grampus; species Grampus griseus. Next base: position 122,007,170 of record NC_138998.1, on the reverse strand, counting down.
GAGGAAGTTAAAGGAATACTGCTGTACCATATTAAACATACATTTCATTCAAAGGAATACTGCTATACCATATTAAACATTCATTTCATTCAAAGTATTAAAAGGAATACTGCTATACCATATAAAACATACATTTCATTATGTACTATCTTAATGAAAGGATAGTACATTCCTTTGTACTGTCTTCCAAAGGAAATCCCCAAATTGAGTGAATTCAGCACAAGATGAACCTAAACCTTTTGCAGCTTTGAAATGCTTCAGGACTTTTTTTTTTTTTAATTTCAGAAGTGAAGAAATTCTGGATATTCTTAGACAACTTGATAGCTGAAAACAACAAACAACTGGGCTTTGAATAAAGTTTATCTACAGGTATTCAGGAGGAAAAGAACAAATGCAGAATTCATTATTATCTTTGGACATGGTAGAGCAGAGTGAGACTGCATTTAATGCTTTATTAGACATATAAAATTGATTTACAATGAGAATATATTTAAAATCTTGTGAATGATCACTAAAGTTTTATTTGGCAAATTATATATTAATACTTTCTGCTGTGGTCCATGCTAGAAATGGAAGCAGTGCCAAAACAAACTGCACTGGATTAGAAATTCAAATTGAAACCAAAATGTCACACAGGAGAGAGACCTGGTCTAGTATACTGGTAGGTTCTGAATTGTAATTATTGTAATTATTATAATTAATTAAGTACTATGAATTATAGTTTGTTCAGTATGCTTCCCTCCCTCTCTATTACATATGTGCATAGATAGATAGATAGATAGAGCGAGTGCATTTTAGGACAAAATATTCAATGCCATCTTTTTGCCAAGTCTAAGTTATCACTGAAAGCCCAAAGAAGAGTTTGATGATGAGCTTTTACACATCATATAATGATATTTTTTAACAACCAGTTTAAAACCAGAGTTCATTTGGATTTTATTCCCATTTGTATACTCCAACAAAATTGCCTTTCTGTATGTCAATTTATGTATGTGTGTGTGTGTGTGTGTGTGTGTGTGTGTTTACAGAAACAAAGTCATTGAATTAGAGTTGGTTGCATGTAATACTCATTCACAAATTTTCTGTAGCTTCTTGATTAAATGAATTAGTTTTCAGATTCAGTATTTTATTATTAGAATTTCCAACAGTTTAATTTGGTTGAGTTTATGTAACAAAGCAAGTATTTGTTGAATGGAATAAATGCTCATCTACAAAATTCAAGTGATTTTGTAACTCCTATAAATATATGTTCCCACCTTTGTTTATTTTCTCATCTTTAGTAGAACTCTGATGCAACAAAACAATCTATTTTTTAAATAGCTAACTGTATGATTTTTAGCCATATTTGCTAAGGTATTACATCCTTCACTCTTTAGAATTCCAATAGGATGCTTTACTAATGAATGATCACTGAGTATTACTGTTGAATAAAACAAGAATCTAAAACTTGTTACCATAGCACATGCCATTCATAACATAATGAAGTCCAGTGATGAATATGAGAAAGCACACTGGTTTTCATTGGAGAACCTTCTGACCTCACTTGTATGCAGAGTGGTTAATTGTTAAACAGTATGCCCTGAATAAACAGTTTCTATTTCTACCGCTAATGAAGGCTTGTTTTTGAGACCAATTTAATTGGGTAGCAGAAAAAGTGAATTTGAAATTATTGTCCATCTGTTTTACATGTATACAGAAGATAAACTGTTCTTTAACATTCCACATGATTTCTTAAAGTTAATATAACTTCACATACATTCTTTTACTTTTACAGAATATTTTGAGGATATTGTAATGAGAGTTTTTCATTAAATATATAAATATTTATGAAGTTATTCTTTTATATTCTCATTCTAAAGGGTTGGGAATACAGATACAAAATTTAAATTGAAGAATAGAAGCTTAGAGCAATATACGGAGGTAAAAATAAACAATTTAAACACAAAGAAACAAATATACATATTTATACTTAAATATATTTTCAGTTGATATGAGAAGTGTGTAGATGGCACACTAGGAACAGAGAGAAAAAATAACCCAAATTGCTCGGGAAGAGGGTGAAGGACAAGCGATAAAGAAAAGGAAACTTTTGAGCTTAAACTTTCTGTGCAAGTTTTTCTGATATGCTATAGTTTGTAGAGGATATTCAGGAAAGAAGAGGGAAATTAAGTACAAAATTATAAATGCTTATATAGTGTTTATTGTGTAAATATAATGATATTAGTAGAAAGATTGATTTTATTGGAGAGTCTCCAATGACAAGTTCGTGTTGAATTATGAAGGGTCTTGTATAACATTTAAAGATATTTTGTTTTATACCTACAGGCTGTGTGGAAATATTGAAGGAGTGACACACAAAAATATATATTCATATTAATCTATGAACGTATTAGTCACACACATATATATACACACACATTTGTTTTTTTGAGATATATTTGATATGCACTCTTACATAAGTTACAGGTTTATAACATAGTGATTCACAATTTGTAAAGGTTATACTTCATTTATAATTATTATAAAATATTGGCTATATTCCCTGTGTTATACAGTATATCCTTGTAGCTTATTTTATTTATTTTAAACATAATAGTATAAATTCTTAATAATATGATAAATACAGTGGTGGTGTGGATAATGAAATAAGCTGGCTGTGTTGAGTTGTTAAAATGCAGTTGAGCAAACATGGCAAAGTCCTGATTTAGAACAGTGATAGTGGGGATAGAGAATTGGACAGAATTTGAAAACTACTTAGTTGGGACATCTATCAATACTTGGTTATTGAACAAGAGGGAAAAGTGAGAGAAATATGAAGAAAAATTCTGATCTGTTGTTGGGATGCATGTCAATCTCTCTTCTCTACTCCCTTATTTACTTTCATGTCGTTTTCAACTATATAAAGTTAGTTAAGAAGCAAGGTATATATTTTTGATGATTTATTCATTAAATAAATTTTATAGAACATAAGAAAATGCTCTATTAGCATATATATTTACTCTTTGTAAAACCAAACTCATTGATTTGCTAGAACTGCACCAGAAACATTATACCCACATTTGTTTATCACTCTCCTTGACACGATATGTAAATGATAATTCTGTATGAAAGTGATTTTTAAATTAGACTCAGCCTGTTTTTCTTTTCTTTTCATTGATAAATACTATTTCAAAATTATATAATGGAAATAGTATAATTTAAAACAGTATCAGTGTTTAATAGTTATATATTCTTAAATAACACAGCTTAAAACCACTTTTCCCTTACCACAATAAATAACATAATAAAGTAAGTCATGGCTGTATTGATTTGAGGTAACCAATATCACACTCATTAAATACTCACATCATAAAATATACAGAATGAAATTTCTTTCAGAAGATAGGACTAGAGCTTAAAATAAATATTTCAGAGATAAATATTTGTGAATAAACTAAATATGATTTAGAATTGAAAGTATAGGCTAGATAATACCGAATTTATTTCCATTTACCTAAAAAGGAGTTAAGGAAGAAATTTTCCCTAGGCCCTTTAAATGTGATAAAAAATTATTTTCTTGGTGAAATTTGCTCATATAATTATTTGAGAATATGAATAAAGCACCTCTGGAGGACAGTCAAGTAACACAATTAAAAATCTATTGATGTGACTGCCTGGAGAGGGTATGGAGAAAAGGGAAGACTCTTGCACTGTTGGTGGGAATGCAAATTGATACAGTCACTATAGAGAACAGTGTGGAGGTTCCTTAAAAAACTACAAATAGAACTACCATATGACCCAGCACTCCCACTACTGGGCATATACCCTGAGAAAACCATAATTCAAAAAGAGTCATGCACCAAAATGTTCATTGTAGCTCTATTTACAATAGCCAGGACATGGAAGCAACCTAAGTGTCCATCAACAGATGAATGGATAAAGAAGATGTGGCACATATATACAATGGAATATTACTCAGCCATAAAAAGAAACAAAATTGAGTTATTTGTAGTGAGGTGGATGGACCTAGAGTCTGTCATACAGAGTGAAGTAAGTCAGAAAGAGAAAAACCAATACTGTATGCTAACACATATATATGGAATCTAAGAAAGAAAAAAAAAAAAGGTCATGACGAACCTAGGGGTAAGACAGGAATAAAGACATAGACCTACTAGAGAATGGACTTAAGGATATGGGTAGGGGGAAGGGTAAGCTGTGACAAAGTGAGAGAGTGGCATGGACATATATACACTACCGAGCGTAAAATAGATAGCTAGTGGGAAGCAGCTGCATAGCACAGGGAGATCAGCTTGGTGGTTTGTGACCACCTAGAGGATGGGATAGGGAGGGTGGGAGGGAGGGAGATGCAAGAGGGAAGAGATATGGGAACATATGTATATGTATAATTGATTCACTTTGTTATAAAGCAGAAACTAACACACCATTGTAAAGCAATTATACTCCAATAAAGATATTTAAAAAAAAGAGAAATACAGTTAGCTCCGTCATATCTCTCCCCACGTGTACACAATTCCTCATGTATTTTTTGATATAATTGTATCATAATTTCATGCTACTTCAGTATTACATGATAACATTGTAAAGGACACATAGTTAATACTTATAGATGTAAATCTATCATATTATGATTTTATTCCCTTATGTATACAGTTTGTGTTTTCTCTAAATTAATAATAGTCTCATTTGCTCTTTGCTTAATTTTCTGTGTATATATAATAAAATATACCTTATCTTTCCACCAGAAGTATAACTCTCCACTTAGTACTTCCATCTAGTTTAGCAATTTTGTCTATTTCTTGGAGAAAGTACTATTCAAGTCCTCCTACTGTTTCTTTGTAGAATCTATTGGTGTTTTGCATGGATAATCTAATTAATATTCATTTTGTGGTACATTAATATTATTTAATTAACTATAATTTTGCCTTTTTTCTTTTCCCTGAATTTTATTTCTTTTTTATGTGTGTCTGCTTGCTCTGGTATCTGTTTCATGTTAAAGGTTTTCTGCCAATGTCTGGTGAGACTGGGTTCTTCCTTCATATTAAAGACTAAGACCGTATCTTAGCTAATTGGACGTTCTATTTGGGTTAACAGAGTTTGTTGATTTTTAATTCTATTGTGATCTTTCCAGACCCTTACATAAAAGGACACCTCAAAGAACAGTATTTCTGCACTTTTTTTTTTTTCTCTTAGAAAGCTAATTATTACCAGAAAGCAATTCTTCGGTCTCTTGCATGAGATTTTAAGCCTGGCTACCATGTTCTCACAGTGGGAGAAAGGGTCTTGGGAGGAAGTCTCACCTGTATTCTGAACATAAACTTTATAATTATTTCCATGTTTAAAGCATAGCATCTTTAATCTCCACTGTGTCTTAGGATCCCTTCTAAGTTTTTCTGTTTCAGTGTCTCCAAAGAGGAAATTTAGTTTACTCTTCAAGGGGGCGAAGGGGAGTTTACCAGTTGAAAAGGATGGTAAAGAGTATCATGAGTCTATTTTCTGTTTTTACAGATTTCATATGATTTCTCCGGCTGTCAGCTTCACAGACACCCCAAAATTTCAGAGGTACTTAGTTACTTGGCTCATCAAATTCCTGAGCCATTCTGAGAATTTCAGTGTTATTCTTTTTTTTTTGCATAATATTATTTATTTATTTGTTTATTTATTAGCCCTATACTTTCCTGTTTCCAAAGCTTGTTGTTGTTTTCTTTTTCTCATTTTCTTAGTATTTGAGTTTATTTATTGTTTAAACCCACTCATTTAGTGTAAGTTTGTTTTTAAAAAAGCAGCTGTAAACTGGTATGTTCATTCCAGAATGCTTAACTGATGCCCTTATACATACTCCTAGAGTGTTTTACTGATTTTTTAAAACAATAATCATCTACCTTATTCTAAGATCTTAACACAATAAATGGGGATTTTTATGGAATAAAAGATACTTCTTGCCATAAAGAACAGTTATTAATTCATTTGGAGGTCTAACATCAATTGCATTTCCATATCTTCCAAAAATCAAGTGAATTATAAGGTAAGAGGTATTAAATTATTTAATAATTAATTCATTTGTGACCATTTTATCACCTATTTAGCAAACAATAAAGAAACGCTATAGATATATTAGTGTACAAGACATCTCATCCCTTATTTCCTAGAGCATATACTTTACTGTGATAGGCAGTCAAATAAATTATTAAGTATGTTATAAATTTTTAAAAACATAAAATGCAGCATGTTATGAATCCATATACTCTGGTTACTCAATCAGTTTTAAAAGTCATTAAATTCTTAATTGTAATGTAACTTTTAAGCAGATACTGAAATGACAAATTAGAGTTAGCCAAAACAGAAATATAGAAGACTAAGACAGTAAGTAAAGCATGCTGAGTCCAGAAAAAACATACCATATTTTCTCATAAGGAATATCTGAAAGACTGTATCATGGAATACAAATGTGTGACAAGGGTGAAAACACACTGGGAAGGTACACGGCATGGGATGGTAGCCATGTCATTGGTTATTTTAAAAATTATAATTTTAAAGTAATGAGAAGCTCTTTTACTGTAATATGCACAAGGGTGATAAAAATACATTTTTGCTCAGTAAATATTGATGGTGTGTAGCTAGAAGTGTGAATTCATTGGTGGAAGCCAGTAAAAAAAACAGCAATTATAGTGTCCAGACCACAGAATTTGGTGATTTGGGCCAAAACAGTGGAATAAAGAAAACTAGATGAGAACTGTAGATTATTAAAGAGAATCTCCAAGGACTTGTGTTTATTGGATGTGGGGGATGAAGAATAAAGCATCATCATGGATAACTCAGTGTTCTAGTTGGTTCAGGGATGAAGGCAAAGATGATACAAAGAAGGAGCTGCTGGACGATCAGGAGAGTGTAAGGACTGTGCCACCCCGGGGACAGTTTGATCTGAGATGGAGTAAGAGGTCTGCTGCTAAGTCAAATTAGAAAAGCCCTGACAATGTCCACTTGACTTGCTAAGAGCCAGTGACCCCAGTTTTACCCCAGTTTTATGCAATCACGTGACTGACTGTGAGTTCATTTTCTGCCTCCCACATTTTCTCTCTCCCCTGTGTTTTTTTTTTTTTTTTTTTTTTTTTTTTTGCGGTACACGGGCCTCTCACCGCGGTGGCCCCTCGTGTTGTGGAGCACAGGCTCTGGACGCGCAGGCTCTGCGGCCATGGCTCATGGACCCAGCCGCTCTGCAGCATGTGGGATCTTCCCGGACCGGGGCATGAACCCGTGTCCCCTACATCGGCAGGCGTACTCTCAACCACTGCACCACCAGGGAAGCCCTCCCCCGTGTTTTATATCAACAAATAAACATACAATATATATAAATTAGGAAAATTTAATAAGATTGGAAAGAGGTCAGTGATTGACTACTATCATCTCCATGAATATTAGGCAAATGTGGAAGATATTAATATTATTTTGGCTTATTTGTGCCTTAATGAGAGGCCTAGCTAGTTATTTTCTAATGACCCATTTTTATTAACTGATCAGCCCTGATGAGAATATTAAAATGCTATGGTTTTAGTTCGAATGCTAATGTTCCTTTCAGACATTTGAAACACTATTTAAATTATCATTCCTATTTGTTCAGAATTACAACAAATAATCAACTCATTCCTGAGCATGAGGGAGCTCTGATTTGTTTTTTTTTTTTTTCTTTTTTTTTTTTTGCTCCTAAGTAGGAACATTTTCTATGATTAAAGGAAAAAAAAAAAACAAACAACAACAAAACCTATTGAGAGATCACTTCAAAATATGAAAATCTAGAAATGCAATATGAGATTTAGTTAATGTTTGTAACAATGAAATGGGAAAATCACTAGTCAAGCCAATAATGGATACAGATACATTAAAAACATAGACATCTGTAACATCAGGTTCTGCAAAAGTGATTCTGTCCTTAATCAGCCACCCCTTGCCTCAAAATCCAAAAGGGACATTTGTGAACAGATGATGAAACATGACCACATTGTATCTTGTTATTTTACTCCAAAATTCAGTATAGAACGTGGCTGGCCTATAATTTTGCATGGAGACGCTTCATGTCACGCAGGCAATATTAACCTCAGTAGGCAGGTTTGCCTTTATCTGTTTCAGGCCCACAAGCTTAAAATGTGGACCAAATACCATCATTGTAAAGAAAACAAATCCTAAATATATCTAACAGACAAAAAAAGCTTAGTAAAATGTGAGTGTAAACCACTAGCTTTCAAAAGTCAACCTCAATGAAAAATTCATTTCAGAAAAAGAATACCTAGTCAAGGCAAGGAGAAATACCCAGATCCTTGCCCATCACTGATTCTGAGTAATAAAAAAGAAGATACATAAAATAGGAAACTTAACTGTAAGCCGCAACTTATCTTGACTCGTTGATTGATTACTGATTTGTCTGATTTTTTTCTCTTTTTCTTCTTTTGTATCCTTAATGGATTATCATCTGAGCCTGTTGTCTTCCAGAACTGTGGCTAATTTCTAGGAGCTGGCATGGGGTGGGAAGAATTACTGAGTGTCAGAGAACTGTACACTATTTGGAGACATCTCCATGTCAGAATCACTGTTTTTATTTGATTTAGGACTTTTAAGAATTAATTTGGATGTGCTCCCAAAAGTCTATCAATGAATAACTTAATCATAAGGCTTATTTTAGCCAAGACAGGCAGCTCTCCTAAAGAATTACATAGTGCAGGTCAGGTTAAAAAAAAAAAAAAAAGAGCCAATTTCTTTTCCCTACAGAGAAAAGAAAGTCCTACAAAATGTTTCTCCCATTCCTTATACAGGTAGATGTAGCCTAAAAGTCTCCATTCTTGGTCTAAATATTCTGCTTTAATAATAAATTTCCTTCCTCATTTTCATGTTGGATTACTCCAGAACTGTCTCTCATTGTGTCTTTGTTTTTCAAAGTGCCGAAGAATTAAATGTAACTGTTTCCTCACCTGTCCTCAACAAACTTCTTTAAAGAGTTGTTTTAAGTAGTCTCATTTTTTTTCAAACTCATTCTCTTCTCAAGCTACTGTACTTTGAGTTTCATCTTTCCCTGTCACCAACATTATTTCTTGATCACCAGTTGCTTCCATGTTGACAAGTCCCTGTCGCCTCCTTTCTGATACAATATTAGTCAATTTCCCACCACTGTTTATGCAGGAGATAGCTTATTGATCTTGAAATATTTTATTATACTTGTTTCCAAGACACCAAAATTCTACCTTCCCTTGCCTTCCTTTTCATGTTTTTTTAAATTTATAAACACATTAAGCACTACTTTGCCACGACAGCTAAGCATACTTTACAACTCTTAACACTATTCCATATGGAATATAATACCCTTACAATATAATATAAACCCTTATTATAATATATATCAATATTACCCTTAGGTAATTATGTATATTATATAATACCTTATGTAATACCTATATATTACCTTATATATATATAATACCTAATGTAATATAATACCTTGTCTGAATCAACATGTGTTAAAATACAAATTTAATATATTTGAGAATATAGGAATTTGAAATCAGAAGGAAAGAAGCTAAGGTAGAATCATGAACACTGAGCTCAGTAGATACTTTATATTTGTCTTCTACCTTTACAAAATTAGAACCTGCTATTAATCTTAAGTAAATTGTTAAAGTAATATAGTTTTGCCCTGATACCATTAGCCATAACACCATAAGGTAACTGCTACTATTTAGCCTCAATTTTCCAGTTTCAAGGTAACACTGATGTTAACTTAGTTTTTTTGTTTTTTTTGTTTGTTTTGTTTTTTTTGCGGTACGCGGGCCTCTCACTGTTGTGGCCTCTCCCGTTGTGGAGCACAGGCTTCAGACACACAGGCTCAGCGGCCATGACTCACGGGCCCAGCCGCTCCACAGCACGTGGGATCTTCCCGGACTGGGACATGAACCCGTGTCCCCTGCATCAGCAGGCGGACTCTCAACCACTGCATCACCAGGGAAGCCCCAATTAACTTAATTTTCTACTAAGTTTATAATGAAGTTGTAGGGATCTAGAATTCTCATTTACATTATTTGAGGGTTGTTGTTTTTTTTTAAGTTTGAGTTATATTCATATCTGAATATCTAACTTAAAGTAGTAAAAACAGAAAATGTTGATTTAAAACCTTAATCCTGTTGCTTAGTGCGTGTAATAAAAGGTAATGTAAAAAGATACTGTTTATAAACAACATTTGAATATTTTTGTTAGATTCCTTTCCAAAATGAACTTTAAAGTCAGTAGTTTAAGAACCATGAATATCCTTGCTAGAAGGCTTTTTTTCCCTCAGAGTTTCCTTTTAGGGTTACTTTGGTGTTTCGGATCTCCAGTGATAGTCACTCATTTCCAAATGCTGTAAAGATGATTTCCCCAGTAATGGTATTTGGCTAAATTGGTCCAGCGTCTTAGTTGTAGATCATAGTCGGCAAGGTTCTTATGAACAGTCTTATTATCCAGTACCTTATCTGTTGGCAGGCAGATATGAAATATTGTATTTGGCTCATGTGTATATAGTCCTACAGAAAAAGACCCACTCTCTGAAGATTTGAGTAGCATGGTCACAAAATGTAGAGAATAAAGCATGATAAGACTTACAATCTCCAAACTAAATTAATCTTTATATCCAGAAAGAGCCTGTGTTTTCATATTTACACTTCATGCCTTAAACATTTGTATTGTGGCACCTTGGAAAGCTGTAGGGGATAAGAGGGTTGGTGGAAGTCATGCCTATGGACCTGAGTTAGCAATTATGTTCTTACAGTTGATCAAAAACTTTAGCAATGTAAAGGTGTTGACCTCTTTCACCAACACAGTAGACTAAGTCTGTAATCCATGTTTCTCTTTACTTATGTTGATAGAAAATATATCTTGTTCTTAAATTTTATCTTTCACTCTCATCTCTTCCAGCCAGAAAAATCTACTTAACCTTCATCACTGAATGCTAGCACCTCCCTCCTGTGTCCCAAGCTTGTTCCAGTTGCTTTCTTTTTCTTATAGCCATTTTCTTTTATTAAAGGCAGAGATAATTCAATACCTTCATTTTCTCATAGCTCTTCTTACACCTCTAGGTGTAGGAGATATGAGAGTCATGATTATGTCATTTCCTACTAATCCTGCTGTGCAAAATGGGATAGTAGACTGATAGGTACAAGCATAGACACGGGCAAAGTTCATCTCCAGCAGATTATATAGAGACGTAAAGCATACAGACCAGTCACCAATTTAAATGTGTTGCAGGTTTTCATCATTTGACTAAGGTCTTTTCTCTCCAGCCATTTTTCTATCAACTTCAACACAAGGAAACAGTGGTAGCCAAGGCAAGGTGGCATTGGAGGGTATACCTGATAGGTAAGGCTCTGCTTAAGGCCCAGTGGAGCTCTGTGGGATTTTGGGATTCTGTTTACGTTGAGACAAACTATTGGGTTAGCCAAAAAGTTCATTCAGGTTTTTCCATTAAGATGGTACGGAAAAACCCAAATGAACTTTTTGGCCAACCCAATAACTCTGTTGCCCTACAAAGCTGGACAAGACCTCAGACTACTTCCTATGCTTTCAAATGATCTTCCTAGGAAAAGAGTTGAGAAGGAGTGAAAAGGAGTCAAGTTTTAATACTTCAATTCACAGGTAACTCAGTACTTGAAGATGGGATATCAGATTTGCAGAAGGATGTCTGTGGAGTCTGGAGCAATTCAGTAACTGTTTAATCTTCTGAGATCTATTTGTAAATATTGGGAAAAGGGAGGGCTCAATCCTGTTTCCCCCTATTTTTTGCTATCTATTTTCTTTCCAAAGGTCCTTCTCTATGGCTCACGTTATATTCCAAGGACTTCACATTTATATATCAAACTCTGTAAAACTTGTATATCCTATCCTCTACTTGACATAGTTAAATGAGAAATTTTATTTTCACAGATCTCTTTTGGCAAATGTTCATTTTGGGTAGCTGTACCCACACTCAGCCAATTATCATATCTAAAAATAAAGCCATTTTGAGACATTATTTCCTTTCCCTCACCAGCCTATAATGTCTTTAATTTCTATTCTAATTAGAAAACATGTCCTGATTATGTGTGTTTACCTCTCTATCCTTCTTTGCACTTAAGTCTAAGACTAAGTCACTTACAGATTGCTGTAATAGTCACCTAACATGGATCTCTCCTTTTACTCTTTATTCTTTATAGTCAGTGGTCCACCCAGTGGATAAAGAAATCTTAAAAATACATATAACATCAATGTGACATCAAAGCCAAAAGAAGAATCTTCTGGTATAGAGGAAATTAAAAATTGCATCAAATGATGCTGACTAGCTGATAAAGATGTTTACAGACTAGCAAACACAAAATTCAGCAATATAAATGTCATTAGTGATATGGATAAAAGCAGTTTGAGTGAAATGGTGTGGAGTGAAGTGGGATAAGAAGAGAAAGGAGGTGATAAACCAGAGATTTGGGTGAAAGAAATAAGGAAATGGATAAATAGCTGGAGAGAAATGTGAAGAAAGAGAGATGTTTGGCATGAGAGCATACATGCATGCACATGTGGTTGTGATAGATTTCATTGTAAAAGACATCCATGCATGTCTGTATAATGGTGGAAGAAAATCCAGAAAAGGGAGAAACTTGAGATGCAGAAGAGAGAAATGGGATGAGGAATCTGAGATTTGAATTCATGGTAGACAAAGCAGCTAAATCTAGAGGATAGAATCATGGAGAGGAGGAAACATTGATGAAATTAATCTCAAACTGTGCCAGCTCTCCTTCCTTCAAATATTTGCTTACCTGTAAATTACTTGTATGCTAGATGAAGAATTACCAAGAATTACAGCAGAAAGAAGTAGCAGGGAGGCTAAAGGCTTAGCAAAATTAGCTACATGTAGGGCTTCCCTGGTGGCGCAGTGGTTGAGAGTCCGCCTGCCGATTCAGGGGACACGGGTTCGTGCCCCGGCCCGGGATGATCCCACATGCCGCGGAGCGGCTGGGCCCGTGACCCATGGTCGCCGAGCCTGCACGTACGGAGACTGTGCTCCGCAACGGGAGAGGCCACAACAGTGAGAGGCCCGCGTACCAGAAAAAAAAAAAAAAAAAAAAAGCTACATGTAAAACACTGATGGATCTCACAGATAGAACCTGGAATGAAAAAAAGTAAGAAATGCCACATCAGGCATAACTAATCACCAGTGATAGAAATAAAAATAGTCATCTTTGGGCTTCCCTGGTGGCGCAATGGTTGAGAATCTGCCTGCCAATGCAGGGGACACCGGTTCGAGCCCTCCTCTGGGAGGATTCCACATGCCACGGAGCAACTGGGCCCATGAGCCACAATTACTGAGCCTGCGCGTCTGGAGCCTGTGCTCCCCAACAAGAGAGGCCGCGATGAGAGGCCTGCACACCGCAATGAAGAGTGGCCCCCACTTGCCACAACTAGAGAAAGACCTCGCACAGAAACGAAGACCCAACACAGCCATAAATTAATTAATTAATTAATTAAAAGGCAAACCTTTAAAAAAAAGTAGTCATCTTTATCAGGGGAATTGATAGTACTGTAGAGGGATCACAAGATAAAATTCTGAAGTGCTTAAAATGTTATATATTTTGATGCGGGGGGAATTACATGGGTATATATCAAACATCGAACCATACACTTAAGATTTTTATTACTTTCTGCAGGTATGCCACGTAGCAATTGAAAAAAAAATTGCAGATTTTATAATCTCCTTGGATTAGTCAGACTACGATCATTATTTGAATTAAATGTAGCTAGATAAACTGGTTTATTCCTCCTTTTGTCACACACAAACAAGCCATTAAATCCTGAGCCCCACGAGAGAAGAGATTTTTCTGCTTTGTTCCTTGACATATTCCAGCTGTTCAGCAGTAAGATTTAACAGCTGTTATCAAATGATGAGTGTTTTCATGACTCAGTATTTTGGGCAAACAATTCTTCCTGTTAACTCCCACCCCATTTTACTCTACATAGTGTGAATATGAATAAGCCTGAAGATGTTTAAAAAAGAAATTTTCTCAAGAGTTCAAATTTATCCATTTATTAAGTCTCTGAATTTGGAGACACACGTGAAACAGAAATCCCAGCAGATACCTTAATTCTGGTTATATAACTGGCATATTATCAACTCATTTGGTAAACTGCCATCCAATATCAAAATTAGTATTTTTCATCATTTGGGGTAATTTGTCTATCATTGTAATATTAATATGTTTGCATGATCTTTGAACACCTAGTGTTATAAACTTTATTTTCAGGAAGTGTATAATTTGCATAAAATTTAAGGCTGGAGATATTCAAGTTTGGGTCTATAAAAGATGGAGAATGAAAGCAAGAAGGAATTCTCAAAACTTCCCTAAATCCAACAGTCCCACATAAAGCAGGAGCTCCAGACACAATACATAGATCTATGAAAATGACTGGGGACAAGTCCAGGGCTCTTTTATACATCTCTTAAATCTTCCCTGAAATAGAGGGAGTTGCCCAGCAGTGTGAACCCTGAAACACCCACCAGTGTGACAGTTCCATTTTTACTTCTCCCAATAATGAGCTATGGAAAGAATATATAATAGGAATATAGAAGTCTATACGTGGATGGGACCAAATTGCACATAAGTGAAAAAAAAAATCAGTAATCTTCCATCTGAGCTGTACAGATGCTACCATTTCTTGCCAAATCATGAGCATTTAATTTTCTCCAGTAACAAATCAGTGATTGGATGCAACATTATAGAGAAAATGAGGCAAATCTCATGTGATTTCCAATAATTCATTTTCAACTCAGAAACTTTTGTTTATACACTTATCCCATATAGATGTGTCTCTGAGATGCTCTTAACACAAGTGTTATTTTACTTCTCGTTTGAAAGTTTTCCTCCATCTTTTGATAGTAATAGTAGGTACCCTCTCAAACTCATATTCAAAATTAATATAAGTTTAGACATAAGGGATACTGACCCTAAAACTTGAAATCTTCATCTGTCTTGTGTTCCTCTTTCTGGGTTTCCTTACCTGCAATATCCAGTTGATATTTTTTTATCTAGAATAGCAGGTGTATTATGTGTTCCTGTAATCTGCAGTGAGATTTAACTTAAAAGACCGATAAGCCTTCTTAGAGTGTCATTTGGTAAGTGTTTGAAGATGGAGGAATTATAAATTATACTTGCATTTGACCTATTCTGTGTCCTAGATTTCCTAACTTAATTATTTCACTTCACTACAGGTCACCAAACCGCCTTACGTAACGGTAGTATTAATCATGTTGCCAAATCTACAGTTAGGGTACCTTGCTTTCCTATGACTCTAATGTTCTTTAATTCAACATGTCTGGGACAGGGGATGTTTTTGGGTATCTCAGTCTTAAACTTTATTTATGCATTTTCCCTCACTGTCTCTTTGTATGCCTTAAGAGAAATGTGACTATCATTTTCAAAGTTTCCTTGGAGAGCTTGGGAGATAGTAAGACTTTTGTCTCCCAGACACGTTCAATTAGTCTTACAAGTATAACAGTCTCTCCTGTAGAACATTTTCAAGACACATTATAGGTGTGCCATTCCTGTTCCTATCTGCACCTCTGCCTCACAACCAGATAACAATCAGACTCACATAATTAAATCAATTTTTGATTTGTTTCCTTCTACAATGGTTTTGTTCTTGCAGAATTCCTCTTATATATTGGTTTTAATTTTTGCTTTAAAACATCATATTTAAAATTTAAATTTTTAAAATTTGTATATATATATAGCTTAGTTTGGGCTTACATACTTAAAATTCTAAGATGATATGCCATTTTTATTAAACGTTTCTTATTTTTACTATTTCCTATTTTCCATTGTTTTTCTTTTCACTTTATTTTATTATTTTTTTTTTACATCTTTATTGGAGTATAATTGCTTTACAATGGTGTGTTAGTTTCTGCTTTATAACAAAGTGAATCAGCTCTACATATACATATATCCCCATATCTTCTCCCTCTTGCATCTCTCTCAAACCCTCCCTTTCCCAACCCTCTAGGTGGTCACGAAGCACAGAACTGATCTCCCTGTGCTATGTGGCTGCTTCCCACTAGCTATCTATTTTACATTTGGTAGTATATATGTCCATGCCACTCTCTCACTTCGTCCCAGCTTACCCTTCTGCCTCCCCATGTCCATTATCTACGTCTACATCTTTATTCCTGTCCTGCCCCTAGGTTCTTCAGAACTTTTTTTTTTTTTTTTTTTTTTTTTAGATTCCATATATATGTGTTAGCATATGGTATTTGTTTTTCTCTTTCTGACTTACTTCACTCTGTATGACAATCTCCAGGTCCATTGACCTCACTACAGATAATTCAATTTTGTTTCTTTTTATGGCTGAGTAATATTCCATTGTATATATGTGTCACATCTTCTTTATCCATTCATCTGTCAGTGGACATTTAGGTTGCTTTCATGTCCTGGCCATTGTAAATAGAGCTGCAATGAACATTGTAGTACATGACTCTTTCTGAATTATGGTTTTCTCAGGGTATATGCCCAGTAGTGGGATTGCTGGGTCGTATGGTAGCTCTATTTTCAGTTTTTTGAGGAACCTCCATACTATTCTCCATAGTGGCTGTATCAATTTCCATTCCCACCAACAGTGTGAGAGTGTTTCCTTGTCTCCACACCCTCTCCAGCATTTATTGTTTCCAGATTTTTTGATGATGGCCATTCTGAGTGGTGTGAGATGATATCTCATTGTAGTTTTGATTTGCATTTCTCTAATGATTAGTGATGTTGAGCATTCTTTCATGTGTTTGTTGCCAATCTGTATATCTTCTTTGGAGAAATGTCTATTTAGGTCTTCTGCCCATTTATGGATTGGGTAGTTTGGTTTTTTTTGTTATTGAGCTGCATAGGCTGCTTATAAATTTTGGAGATTAATCCTTTGTCAGTGGCTTCATTTGCAAATATTTTCTCCCATAATGAGTGTTGTCTTTTCATCTTGTTTATGGTTTCCTTTGCTGTGCAAAGGCTTTTAAGTTTCATTAGCTTCCATTTGTTTACTTTTGTTTTTATTTCCACTTCTCTAGAGGTGGCTCAAAAAGGATCTTGCTGTGATTTATGTTATAGAGTGTTCTGCCTAGGTTTTCCTCAAAGAGTCTTATAGTGTCTGGCCTTACATTTAGGTCTTTAATCCATTTTGAGTTTCTTTTTGTATATGATGTTAGGGAGTGTTCTAATTTCATTCTTTTACATGTAGCTGTCCAGTTTTCCCAGCAGCACTTATTGAAGAGCCTGTCTTTTCTTCATTGTATATTCTTGCCTCCTTTATCAAAGGTAAGGTGGCCACATGTGCATGGGTTTATATCTGGGCTTTCTAACCTATTCCATTGATCTGTATTCCTGTTTTTGTGCCAGTACCATACTGTCTTTATTAGTGTACCTTTGCAGTATAGTCTGAAGTATGGGAGCCTGATTCCTCCAGCTCTGTTCGTCTTTCTCAAGATTGCTTTGGCTATTCGGGGTCTTTTGTGTTTCCATACAAATTGTGAAATTTTTTGTTCTAGTTCTGAGAAAAATGCCATTCATAGTTTGATAGGGATTGCATTGAATCTGTAGGTTGCTTTGGGTAGTAGAGTCATTTTCACAATGTTGATTCTTCCAATCTCTTCCAAACAAAGAGATATGTTATATCTCTCCATCTGTTTGTGTCTTTAATTTTTCATCAGTGTCTTATAGTTTTCTACATACAGGTCTTTTGTTTCCTTCGGTAGGTTTATTCCTAGGTATTTTATTATTTTTGTTGAAATGGTAAATGAGAGTGTTTCCTTAATTTCTCTTTCAGATTTTTCATCATCAGTGTATACGAATGCAAGAGATTTCTGTGCATTAATTTTGTATCCTGATACTTTACCAAATTCATTGATTACCTCTGGTAGTTTTCTGATATGATTTTTAGGATTCTTTTATCTTTTTCCATCCCCTCCCTTTCAGTCTGTATATGTCGATAGGTCTGAAGTGGCTCTCTTGTAGACAGCATATATTTGGGTCTTGTTTTTGTATCCTTTCAGCCAGTCTGTGTCTTTTGGTTGGAGCATTTAATCCATTTACATTTAAGGTAGTTATCAATATGTATGTCCCTATTACCATTTCCTTAATTGTTTTGGATTTGTTATTGTAGTTCTTTTCCTTCTCTTGTGATTTCTGCCTAGAGAAGTTCCTTTAGCATTTGTTGTATAGCTGGTTGGGTGGTGTTGACTTCTCTTAGCTCTTGCTTGTGTGTAAAGGTTTTAATTTCTCCATGGAACCTGAATGAGACCCTTGCTGGTAGAGTAATCTTAGTTGTAGGATTTTCCCTTTCATCACTTTAAATATGTCCTGCCACTCCCTTCTGGCTTACAGAGTTTTTGCTGAAAGATCCACTGTTAACCTTATGGGGATTCCCTTGTATGTTATTTGTTGCTTTTCCCTTGCTTTTAATATTTTTTTTCTTTTCATTTAATTTTTGAGTTTGATTAATATGTGTCTTGGCATGTTTCTCCTTGAATTTATCCTGTATGGGACTCTCTGCACTTCCTGGACTTGATTGACTATTTCCTTTCCCATATTAGGCAAGTTTTCAACTCCAATCTCTTCAAATATTTTTTTTCAGTCTCTTTCTTTTTCTCTTCTTATTCTGGGACCCCTGTAATTCGAATGTAGGTGCATTTAATATTGTCCCAGATGTCTGTGAGACTGTCCTCAATTATTTTCCTTCTTTTTTCTTTATTCTGTTCTGTGGTAGTTATTTCCACTATTTTATCTTCCAGGTCACTTATCTGGTCTTCTCCTTCAGTTATTCTGCTATTGATTCCTTCTAGAGAATTTTTAATTTCATTTATTGTGTTGTTCTTCATTTTTTTTGGTTGTTATTTAGTTCTTCTATATCCTTATTAAACGTTTCTTGTATTTTCTCCGTTCTATTTCCAAGATTTTGTATCATTTTTCCTGTCATTACTCTGAATACTTTTTCAGGTAGACTGTCTATTTCCTCTTCATTTGTTTGGTCTGGTGGATTTTTATCTTGCTCTTTCATCTGCTGCATATTTCTCTGTCTTATCATTTTGCTTAACTTACTGTTTTTGGGGTCTCCTTTTCTCAGGCTGCAGGTTTGTAGCTCATGTTGTTTTTGGTGTCTGCTCTCAGTAGGTGAGGTTGGTTCAGTGGGTTGTGTAGGCTTCCTGGTAGAGGGAACTAGTGCCTGTGTTCTGGTGGATGAGGCTGGATCTTGTCTTTCTGTTGGGCAAGTCTGTGTCCAGTGGTGTGTTTTGGGGTGTCTGTGACCTTATTATGATTTTAGTCAGCCTCTCTGCTAATGGCTGGTGTTGTGTTCCTGTCTTGCTAGTTGTTTGGCATAAGGTGTCCAGCACTGTAGCTTGTTGGTTGTTGAATGGAGGTGGGTCTTAGCATTGAGATAGAGATCTCTTGGAGGGCTTTCACTGTTTGATATTATGTGGAGCCAGGAGGTCTCTGGTGGACCAATGTCCTGAACTCAGCTCTTCCTCCTCAGAGGCACAGGCCTGACCCTTGGCCAGAGCACCAAGACCCTGTCAGCTACATGGCTCTGAAGTAAAGGGAGATTAAAAGAAAGAAAAATTAATAAATGAAATAAAGTTATTAGAATATTTTTTAAAAAAATTAGTAAAAATTAAAACAACTAAAAAGTAATAAAAAAAGAGAAAGAAACAAGAGAGCAACCAAGCCAAAAAACAAATCCACCAATGACAGCAAGCGCTAAATACTATACAAAGAAAAAGAAATAATAATAAAAGGACAGAACCCTAGAACAAATGATAAAAGCAATGCTATACAGGCAAAATCACACAAAGAAGCACACATATACACCCTCACAAAAAGAGAAAAAGAAAAATATAATCTATATATATAATAAAAAAAAGGAAGAGAGCAATCACATCAATAAACAAATCTACCAATGATAATAAGCTCTAAATTCCAAACTAAGATATACATAAAACCAGAAACAAATTAGATGCAGAAAGCAAACCGGAAGTCTACAGCTGCTCCCAAAGTCCACCACCTCAATTTTGGGATGATTCGTTGTCTATTCAGGAATTCCAGAGTTGCAGGGTACATCAAGTTGATTGTGGAGATTTAATCTGCTGCTCCTGAGGTTGCTGGGAGAGATTTCCCTTTCTCTTCTTTGTTCTCACAGCTCCCAGGAGCTCAGCTTTGTATTTGGCCCCACCTCTGCGTGTAGGTCGCCTGAGGGCATCTGCTCTTCCCTCAGAGAGTACGGGGTTAAAGTAGCAGCTGATTAGGGGGCTCTGGCTCACTCAGGCTAGAGGGAGGGAGGGGTATGGAATGCAGAGCGAACCTGCTCCAGCAGAGGCCAGCGTGAGGTTGCAACAGTCTGAGGCCTGTTGTGTGTTCTCCTGCAGAAGTTTCCCTGGATCACGAGACCCTGGCAGTGACAGGCTGCACAGGTTCCCAGGAGGGAAGGTGTGGATAGTGACCTGTGCTTGCACACAGGCTTCTTGGTGGCTGCAGCAACAGCCTTAGCATTTCATGCCCATCTGGTGCCTGCACTGACAGCCGTGGCTCGTGCCCATCTCTGGAGCTCATTTAGACGGTGCTCTGAATCCCCTCTCCTCACACACCACAAAACAATGGTGTCTTGCCTCTTAGGCAGTTCCAGAATTTTTTCCGGACTCCCTTCCAGCTAGCTATGGTGCACTAGCCCCCTTTAGGCTGTGTTCATGCAGCCAACCCCAGTCCTCTCCCTGGGATCTGACCTCTGAAGCCTGAGCCTCAGCTCCCAGCCCCTGCCCACCCCGTCGGGTGAGCAGACAAGCCTCTCAGGTTGGTGAGTGCTGATCAGCACAGTCCTCTGTGCGGGACTCTCTCTGCTTTGCCCTCTCCACCCCTGTTGCTGTGCTCTCCTCCATGACTCCGAAGCTTCCCCATGCCTACCCCCCGTCTCTGCCAGTAAAGAGGCGTCCTAGTGTGTGGAAACTTTTCCTCCTTCATAGCTCCCTCCCAGAGGTGCAGGTCCATCCCTTTTCTTTTGCCTCTGTTTTTTCTTTTTTCTTTTTCCTACCCAGGTACACGGGGTGTTTCTTGTCTTTTGGGAAATCTGAGGTCTTCTGCCAGTGTTCAGTAGGTGTTCTGTAGGAGTTGTTCCACATGTAGATGTATTTCTGATATATTTGTGGGGAGAAAGGTGATCTGCACGTCTTACTCCTCTGCCATCTTGAAGCACACCCACAAGAAAATCTTAAAATCATTAATACAAAATGCCACAGTGCCAAAATCAGAAATGATTTCTATCACTAAAATATTAGGAATATTTCAAATAAAGGAAACCAGTATATTATAATTGGGTTTGAAATGTAGCACCACCATTGACCGTTTTTCCTTAAAATTAATTACAAATTCCATTCCTCATGTAAAACTTTACCTCTGAAGGATGTTCTGATAATTGTCATATAATAAACATTAAGTAAGTAAAAGAGTACTTGGCATTTAGATAGTTTTTAATACTAATATTAATACTTGTTGGCTGCAAACTTAGACTGCCAGATATTTCTTCAGCAGGGATGGGTTTATTCAGGATCAGTAGAGAGTGGCAATTTGGGGTCTGCCAACATGGAGAGCCACATGTAAGTCCTGGCTCATCAGGCATGGAGAGGTCTTTTATAGAGGGAGAAAGGAAAGTGGGAGGGCTACAGTAAACAAACATAGCTTTTGATTGGCTGAGTCCTTTCCAGGAAAGAAGAGGAGTCTCTCTTCTTCTTATTGGCTTCTGCTATCACTGCAAGGTGTGACAGCTCCTCCCTCTAGTTTCCCACATGTATTTAATTGAGGTTTCTGCTTATTAAATCTTACAAACCTATTATTGTATTAGTAGAATATTTCTATTACTTTTATTATTATCTTTCTTCCAACATCAAGATAAAGTATGATGTAATGTATCCACTGTTATAAGGTTTATTTTATTTTATTTATTTATTATTATTATTTTTTTGTGGTACGCAGGCCTCTCTTTGCTGTGGCCTCTCCCATTGCAGAGCACAGGCTCCGGACGTGCAGGCTCAGTGGCCATGGCTCACGGGCCTAGCCGCTCCACGGCATGTGGGATCTTCCCGGACCGGGGCACGAACCTGTGTCCCCTGCATCGGCAGGTGGACTCTCAACCACTGTGCCACCAGGAAAGCCCTTATTTTATTTTTAATTCTGATTCTTCCAGCAGATATATTTCCCAAGAGCAATTCAATTGATTTTGCCTTGATATTTTTATTTTTTTAATTAATATTTATTTATTGCTGTGCTGCATGTCTTGCAGGATCTTAGTTCCCCTATCAGATACTGAACCTGGGCCCTCAGCATTGAAAGTGCAGAGTCCTAACCACTGAACTGCCGGGGAATTCTGACTTTTTTTAAATAAAATGATAATACAGCCTGAGAGAGTAATGAGACCCTTTAGCCAGTTGAGAGAATTGAGGAGGAACTAATGAATGAAGGTACAAATTATTTATATGTATTAACAAAGTCACAGTAACCATGTGTTGTCCTGATCTTACAAAATGAAAATTTTAGTTTCAGTCTTTTTCCCTGATAGTATGTTGTATTTAGAGAATTTTTATTTCACAGTTGTTTCCAGCTATATGACAGAGGCCTGAATTACATCTTTTATATGTGATTTCCAGGTGTAAGTCTAAATACCTTCTGAAATGTAAGAGTGATTGTGTGTGTGTGTCTGTGTGAATGTCCCAAATCAGTAATTATATCACTATGGTCAATTATACCAAGAAGTTGCACTTAATTGTAGATGAAAAGATTTAGGTTTTTAATTTAAAATCTATAGACAAAACAACTATCCAGTTCTTATTAGCATCAGGGACCTGATGATGTTTCTTTCAATATTGTGTTCTTCTTTTTTTGGTACATTAAGGTGTTCATTCGTGTGGTTAGAACAGTAGGAAAAAAAATCCATTTTAATGGTTAAATGTTTTTCAGACCACACGTATTATCAACTTCTGTTTGCCACTACTGAAATTTAGATTAGGAGCAGCAATTAAATTTTCAAGTTGATTTTTGCAATCTATGTTAAAATGATCCTTGGTAATATGTAAGTGGGAAACTAAACTTCACTTCTTATAAACTCTGTATCAGATGATGATTGCACAAGTCACCAATTTCCAAAAGCTGGTATTGTTATATATTGTAGCCCTTTCCTTTCTTTATGTCCAATGTTCGATCATTCCCTAAATCACAAAATTCTTATAATTTTCCTTCATTATTGTCAATCACTCCCTCTACAACACCATTGCTGTACAGAGATTTGAATCCTCATTATTTCTTATCTGGATTCCTCCAGTATCTTGCTAACTCTTTTCTCATCATTAGTCTTAGATCTTTCAATTTATCTCACTGACCAACTGACAAAATTATCTTCATAAAATATATTGCTTTTTGATTTTAAGATATTTTTATAGCTATAGACTCACATGCAAGGATATACATGATTTCCCTTCTTAGCTATGTATCTCCAAAATATCTTTGCTTCATGATAATTGATATTTTTGTGGCCTCTGCCATAATTAACCATGGTCCTTTGATATCATAGACAATACCTGGAATACACTAACTTGTTACAAATAGGGTTATTTAAGAACTTGCACTAGAATCTCCAATATTCTTTATTATATGTTTGTAAGAGCTTTCTATTCAGAAGCAAGGGGAAATTCACATTCTTACAGAATCTCTAAGAGTGAAAGAATCCATGCTGCCTGCTTCTAACCATCTTTCTTAAGCCAACTTCTACCACCTGATACAAGTAGGTGCTGATTCTTAGGTCAAAAATCTTTTCCTATGATTCCTACCGAAATTTCCATATGAGATTAGAGCCAAATCCAGCATAGACCGTTTTTTTTTTGTTTGTTTGTTTTGTTTTTAACATCTTTATTGGAGTATAATTGCTTTATAATTGCTTTACAATGGTATGTTAGTTTCTGCTGTATAATAAAGTGAATCAGCTATACATAAACATACATCTCCATATCTCCTCCTTCTTGCATCTCGCTCCCACCCTCCCTATCTCAGCTTTCTAGGTGGACACAAAGCACCAGGCTGATCTCCCTTTGCTATGTGGCTGCTTCCCACTAGCTATCCATTTTACATTTGCTGGTAAATATACGTCCATGCCACTCTCTCACTTCAACCCAGCTCACCCTTCCCCTTCCCCGTGTCCTCAAGTTCATTTGCTATGTCTGCATTTTTATTCCTGTCTTGCCCCTAGGTTCTTCAGAACCATTTTTTTTCTTTTTTAGATTTCATATATATGTGTTAACATACAGTATTTGTTTTTCTCTTTCTGACTTACTTCACTTTTTATGAGTCTCTAGGTCCATCCACCTCACTACAAATAACTCAATTTTGTTTCCTTTTATGGATGAGTAATATTCCATTGTATATATGTGCCACATCTTCTTTATCCATTCATCTGTTGATGGACACTTAGGTTGCTTCCATGTCCTGGCTATTGTAAATAGAGCTGCAGTGAACATTGTAGTACATGGTTTGGCTTGTCTGAAAAGATGAAAATTCACTCTAGAGATCTAGTCAGAAGTATGATACATTCAAAACAAACATCAGTTAGAAGGTCACTGAGATGTTCTAGATAAGAGGTAATATGGTTAGGGTGTTAACAATGGGAAGGAAAAGTGTTTGGATAGAGATTATAAATATTGTAAGTTTTAGCCCAAAGAAATCGGTTATGCTAGATATAGCATGCGAGCACAAGAAAAGAGTCAAGACTGACTCAAGATTTTTGGCCTAAACTGCACATAAAATGAGGCAACACTGTGGGAACAACCTATTATTTGGGAAAAGTGAAAATCAAGAATTAAGTTTTAGTTATTTCAATTTGCAGCTGTTAATCAGGATTCCAAGAGCAGGATTTCGGATGATAGATATGTGTGTCAACATGGGAGAAAAGTATGAAATTTTATATATATTTATATTTGGCTACTGAATTAAATCCCATATCTCTGTGTCTTACAATATTTTTTTCTTAGATCACAGTTCAGTACATGTTGCATGACTCCCCAAGAAATGGCACTGTGCTCTTATCTCCTGTCATTCTGTTTTGCTGTCATTTAGACAAATGACCTATGTAGCCTTCACAGAAGGAGAGCCATTACAGAATAGCATGTAGGAGTCTTTATGCCCAGGACTGAAGGGTTCCAAATACACTCTTTCTCAGTACCTGCAGTGGTACCTCTAGGACCTCCCCACATCTAAAATTCTCAGATATATAAGTCCCATTGTTGGCTCTCTGTACCTGTCATTCCACATTCACAGATTCAACCAACCTCGCATAGTGTAGTAATATATACATTTATTGAAAAAAATCAGCTTAAGAGTGGACCCACACAGTTCAAGCCCATGTTATTCAAGGGTCAACTCTACTTCTTCCCACACAATCCTGACCAAAATGCAGTCATCTGGCACTGAACTAATTACACAGAAAAGCTGAGAAAATTTTTTATCCTATCTGCTCATGAATACCAAGTAACCAAGAAATACTTGGCAGTCTCTGACACAGTGGTTATGAGGAATTAATGAAGGGTATCTTTACAAGATTACACTTCATTGTAGTTTGATGGGTCTTATTTACTGTCTGGGGAGAGGTTTCTTTTGATACCGGTGAGCTTGTGGGCAGAGTTACTTTGTGCCATAGAACAAAATTAGATCTCATGCCATAAGAGGACTTGGAAAGATAATTTGGAAAATAAATCTTGTGCCACAATGCAGTGGTAATTGAACAGGAATATCTTGAACCACAAGGCAGCTTTGAACACAGACATCTTGTTATAAATGGTTGCATTCCCTTAACTGGGAGAATCAGTTGTTTCAAATGTTGCTCACAGTCTAAGTAAGATGACTTCTGAGATATGATGATTGGATTCAACATTTAGAGGTTAATAGCTGCTTGAGAGGAATGGTGGTAACAAAATCCTTTCTTGGATTCAAGAAAGAATAGAATATTATAGCTGTAAAAATGAGCAGAGAAATGAGTCATAGTTGAATGAGATATAGGATCATTGGAAGGATTTGCTTTTTCTTCTTTTCATGTTCTGGCTTGTCCATTGACACGACTAATTCAATAAAGCTGAAATAGTCAATCATGAAAAAGTACAAAGGAACAATTGCATATGTAATATGATCAAATAATCAAATATACACTGTATCCTGTACACAAGAGCACCTCTCCTTACACAGGACAACAGATGCTTCATCATTCAATTAAGTGGGGAGGAAGCACAGCTAAGAATTATTGTACTTTCATGTGTTTGAGTGTGACTACATTTTTATCCAAAAACCTCTGGAGTTGAAATACTACAGGGTTAGAATACTGGAAAGTCATGAGTGCAGCCTGAAGTTTGGGACACTTGGATACTCTGGAAGGTGTTATTACGGGTAATGATAAGATCTAGGATTCCAGCATGACATAGTGGTTGGGTAGACAAGAGGAAAATATATTTGAAGATAAATTCAAGGATTTGAGAATGCATAATCTCTGAAACTGTATCCTATGTAGATTTCTTTGTTTCTATTTTGCTTAGAGTGAATTTCCTCCCAGAAGGTTCCCAAGCCCCTTATAAAAATAAACCAGAGTGATCAACATGGACCTTTAAAGTATAAACATCACCCTAGATATTGCAAAATCTTGCTTAATGACTTTAAAGAAAATTATCCTGCTGTTCTATCTCACAATAAGATGGAAAATCGAAATTTAGCTAAATTAAAACTAAAATTCAGCTTAGGTGTGACTACCTCATTCTTTTGTCAATTTATCATTGGTAATTATATTAGAATTAAATATAAAAATTAATTTGTTATTTTCATCCTCAAGGCATGAACATCTATCAATCATAAAGGCAAAAAGAGCAATAGAACTTTTCTAAGACAAAAGTTTTAAACTGAATAGGGTTAAAGAATAATGGCACATAAGTATGCCATGATATAACAAAACTGAACATAAAGCAACATTGTCTTTTGGGGGGAATATTAACTTGACCTCAAAACTCACATTTCATTAAATTACTAAACTCATTGTTTTTCAGTCAATCTTGAAAATGCATTTATAGAGGTGTTTTAGTTTATAACAAACAAAAATTCAATGTCATATTTTAAACACATTTAATAAAGAAGTACACTTAAATTTTAAACAATATCAATTTATGAACTAATATGTGTAATTATTGAGACATTTCTCAGGAAATAATATTAAAACTTGTGCAAATAAAAGTCCAAGTTTTGTATATAATTTAGTCTTTATAAAAACTGCACTCTAAAATATAACAGGAGAGAGTAAGGGAGTGAAAGGGGTTGAAAGAGAAAGAGAGGAAAAAGGAAATTAAAAGAAAAATATCCAAGAATAATTATTTTTCAGTTCCAAGAGAAATGATGATTCAGTCCAATATATTTAAAATTGAAGGGAAAAAAGCTCAAGTTCACTGCTTTCCTGTTACTACTCTTTCCAGAGCTGTGCCAAATGTCATTATTAAGGTGGTCATTTACATATAGTGCCATAACATGGGGAGCTTAAAGGTTAAGGTCAGTAGTAGAAAGAACTTCATTGAAAAGGCCACGTTTTAGAAATGGGAACATCTTTTTACTAGTAATGTGAAATGGGGAATTAAGGCAATGACCTAAATAATTAAAGTAAAACAAACCCTCTGCATCTAAGAGAAAAATAAAAGAGAACTTCAAAACTTAAATCATCACAAATTACTGTCAACATTGATCACATTAATGGGGTAATTGCTCAGCATGCACTTTAAAGAGGCTACATATCTCCAAATGAAGTCATTTCTATATGTAGACATTGATTTACTGATTTGTGTTTTATTATTTCCAAAGTCTCAGTGATTGATTTCTTTTGATACAATGAGCTAATTTTGATATTAAGACAGGAAAAAAATGTGTATAGTCTATACTAAGTAGTGCTTATTTTTATTTTTTTGAAATCCATACATTATAAGGGTCAAATATTAAACTTGTATTGTGGCAAATGTAGACTGCATAATAAAATGTTATCTTTTCATGTTATCTAAAATATGCAAATTGGAAGCACATGACCCTTACAATTCTGCATACTTATTATTTCCTGGAGTCTTTTAATTTATTTTTTTAAATTAATTTATTTGGAGTATAGTTGATTTACAATGTTGTGTTAGTTTCTGCTGTACAGCAAAGTGAATCAGTTATACATACACATATTTCACTCTCTTTTAGATTCTTTTCCCATATAGGTCATTACAAAGTATTGAGTAGAGTTCCCTGTGCTATGAGTAGGTTCTTATTAGTTATCATTTTTGTACATAGTAGCATGTATATGTCAATCTCAATCTCCCAATTTATCCCTTCTCCCCCTTTCCCCCTTGGTAACCATTAGTTTGTTTTCTACATCTGTGACTTTATTTCTGTTTTATAAGTAAGTTCATTTGTACCATTTTTTTTTAATCCACGTGTAAGCGATATATGACATTTGTCTTTCTCTGTCTGACTTACTTCACTCATTATGAAAATCTGTAGGTCATCCATCCATGTTGCTGCAAATGGCATTAGTTTTTTTTTTATGGCTGAGTAATATTCCACTGTATATATGTACCACATTCTTCTTTATCCATTCATCTGTTAATGGACATTTAGATTGCTTCCATGTCCTGGCTGTTATAAATAGTGCAGAGCATATAACCGGAGAAAAACATAATTAAAAAATATACAGGCACCTCCATGTTCACTGCAGCACTAAAGTCCTTTTAAAACCAGCACAGTCAAAGCCCCTTGTCTCATGCATGTCACAACCAACAAAAGGGTCTGACAACTGATACGCACTGTAGCATGGACCTCTTCCTGCTTCAATTGTATCTTGTCTCCCTCCTTCCACTTTTCCTTCATCCATTCCTCCCTCTCTTTATGTGTGGTTCTTTCTTTCTTTGCCATTTGAAACAATGGAAATTGTGTAGGCAGGAAACACAAGAGAAGAAAAAGACCTACAATAACAAACCCAAAACAATTAAGAAAATGGGAATAGGAACATATATATCGATAACTACCTTAAATGTAAATGGATTAAATGCTCCAACCAAAAGACATAGCCTGGCTGAATGGATACAAAAAGAAGACCCATATATTTGCTGCCTACAAGAGACCCACTTCAGAAATAGGGACACATACAGACTGAAAGTGAGGGGATGGAAAATGATATTCCATGCAAAAGGAAATCAAAAGACAGCTGGAGTAGCAATTCTCATATCAGAAAAAATAGACTTTAAAACAAAGACTATTATAAGAGACAAAGAAGGACACTACATAATGATCAAGGGATCAATCCAAGAAGAAGATATAATAATTGTAAATATTTATGCACCCAACATAGGAGCACCTCAATACATAAGGCAAATACTAACAGCCATAAAAGGGGAAATCAAAATTAACACAATCATAGTAGGGGACTTTAACACCCCACTTTCACCAATGGACAGATCATCCAAAATGAAAGTAAATAAGGAAACACAAGCTTTAAATGATACATTAAACAAGATAGACTTAATTGATATTTATAGGACATTTCATCCAAAAACAACAGAATACCCTTTCTTCTCAAGTGCTCATGGAACATTCTCCAGGATAGATCATATCTTGGGTCACAAATCAAGCCTTGGTAAATTTAAGAAAGTTGAAATCATATCAAATATTTTTTCTGACCACAATGCTATGAGACTAGATATCAATTACAGGAAAAAATCTGTAAAAAATACAAACACATGGAGGCTAAACAATACACTACTTAATATCCAAGGGATCACTGAAGAAATCAAAGAGGAAATTAAAAAATACCTAGAAACAAATGACAATGGAGACACGACAACCCAAAACCTATAGGATGCAGCAAAAGCAGTTCTAAGAGGGAAGTTTATAGCAATACAGTCCTACCTTAAGAAACGGGAAACATCTCAAATAAGCCACCTAACCTTGCACCTAACACAATTAGAGAAAGAAGAACAAAAATCCCCAGTTAGCAGAAGGTAAGAAATCATAAAAATCAGATTAGAAATAAGGGAGAACCAAGATTATCTGGATAGAGAGGTTCAAGGAACAAGTCTGAGGAATAGGAATGAAAACAACTTCAATTGTGAAAACCATATTCCACATTCTATAAACTACAAAGGTTGTGCAAAATCCAACTAATAATAAATCCAAAGAAATGACATGTGGTTATTCATATTCCAAGAATGGCATAAATGATACATAGACAAATAAAGAGGAGGAAAAAAATAAATGGCAAGCCAACTAGAGAGGAACTAGAACTTGATATCTAGAATGAAGAGCTCCTTGAGGTATCACTGAGAATGCAGAAATAACCCGGGTCCCATAGCCACAGCAGCCTGGAAAGAGCAAATACTTTTTGGCTCCACCCTCCCCCATTTCTTGTTGGATACTTGAGCATTGCCTCCACAGTGGCTCTGAGTATGTGTCCTTCTGATGAGTCCATGCATGAGTCATACCTATTTCCTCCCACTCAAGCAGCAGTGGGATGTCTGCTGTGACTGGGCCTCAAAGCTCCTCAAGTGAGGTGTCCCTCAAAGCCTCTCCCAGTTCATCATCAACCCCATGATTTGTGCCATCACTCAGACCAAGTGTGAACAGTGCCCTACAGCTCCTTGTGCCACATGTGATACACGGGCTGCAACACAATCCTGACTTCTGCTTGCAGCATCTTAGTGCCCCTGGTTCCACTTTTGACTTGTTCTTATTGCACTGCTCCTCTTGAGACTAAGGCAGAAGTCCCAAGGCTTGGGCTACAGTACAGCCCGTGTGATGGACACCACACCTCAGCAAGAGTCACCCCTTGGACAATAATCTCTAAACCTCCCCCTGTCCTCTGCTGGTGTAAATTCCAACTGGGAGGACCTCTGCACAGACCCTCCTGGTAAGTCTCTGAATAGTAATGACTTCTGGATTTCGACTTCTCTGTTTGCCAGCACCAGATTTTACATGAGTTTTCTTAGTCAATCAACACTCCTTTGGGATGGAAATCATCCCCCACATTACACTTGAGGAAAATTGAAGCTCAGAGAATTAAATGCCTCACCCAACACTTGTCAGCCAGTATATTAGAGTCAAGATTTATGCTCTAGTATTCTGCTCTCCAAGAATAAAACTTTTCAAATCTAGACAAAATTCATTCCAGGGGTAATGCAGCTAAGACAGGGGTTCCCATATACTTGGGGCAAGATGCAGGGCTGTCTCTTGCCTAGGTTTAAAGCCGCTACATTCCTTTAAACTGAATATCCAAGGAGGAGGACATGATAAAATAATTTCTTCTGCCTCAGAGCTTATGACATCCCTTAACAACTATTGATTCCTACGAATTAGTCTCAATCACGTTAGATAGGAGAGATAAAACGGCTTCAGGTTAACAAAAATTTTGTATGAAGTAAAAAGAAATGGTGTTTTTCAAGTCTGAAAAATCCCAAAGATCTGCATTAACATAATGCATGCGTACCTGCAATAGGTACTTTAACAGAGTAATAGTGTACAGTCATATCAGAAATGTTTCTTTAAATATTTCAGTTTTACAAGATAATTAGTGACAAAGAACACAGCCATAGGAAATTAGGTGTCATTGTTTGACACTGCTGTATGGAGGGGAAACGTTGTAAATTTTAATTCCAAGACCCAAATGATTCTAAGTAAGACAGCAGAGAACAGTCATTCTACCTGATGTTCGGAAGCAACTAGACAAGTGTAGGAGTGTATCTGAGTTTGTAAGAAACTGAAAATGACAATCAAAGCATGTTCAAATGTTTGTCTTATATGTATAGGGGAAAGAAAGCTGGCTATGCAGATTCTAGGTATAAACTGGCAGGGCTGGACATAGGGAAATAATAAAATAAATCTATTGTGAAAAAAAAAAGATGCAAAATATGCCTCACAGATTTTTGGATTGCTATTTAATTGTTCTTTCACACATGTAAAGCAAATGGGAATCCTGACTCTTGTGACATGGCTGACATAGTTCTGACATCCTATGTTTTGTTTTATCTACTAAAATTATGCCCAGGCCCACTCCCAGAAATTCTGATTCAGTTTGTTTGGAGTGAGACTTACACATCGGGTGGGTGGTTTGTGTGTGTGTGTGGTGATAAATGGTATAGGTATTTTTAAAAATTCCAGATAGTTAGTTACATACTTAATAATACATATTATATATACATATTAAATTGTATATAACAGGACATAAATTTTATGTAATATACAGTATACAGTTACTAATATAGTTTAATTATATAGTTATAGCTATAAATATATAGTTAAATTACCAGATATTAATTAGCCAAAATTGGGAACCTCTGATTTAGAGGTTTATTTGAATATTTGTTACACTGCTTATATTCTGGTAACAGGGTAAAGGCAATAAATAAGTAAGGAATAACATAAATATCAGAGAGTGACATTGGTGATTTGTTTATTAAAAATATTTATATTCATAAGAGACTCTCATATGTCTTTCCAAAATTGTTGTATATTTTTACAATTCCACCAGCCATGTATAAGATAAAACATTGTTTCCTATCCTTACAAAAAATAGGTATTTTCAGTCTTTTGAATATTATATATCCTGTTGGGTGTAGTGGAATCTTCCTGAAATTTAACTGTCATTTTCCTGAAGATGAAAGGCAATGAGCATACTTTTATGTGCTTATATTTCTCCATATTTAGTGATATGTCTGTTCAAAACATATGCCCATATTTGAGTTGCTTGTCTACTTATTACTGAGCCATAAGGTGTTTTTATATTTTTGATACAAATTATTTATTACACATACATACTTCAGTTACTCTCTCTACAGCAAAATGCAGGTATGTTTATTATCTCGTATAATAAATGTATTCCTCAAGAGCAAAGGGACGGCATGTTTAGTGTCCATTGTAAAAGATTCAGATTCCCTAAGCTCAGTGTTCCTCTCCTATAATGCTACTCCATGTGGGCGCTGGTAATCATCTGACTCGCTTTACCATTTCCCTGTGGGAATTTGGACTTGGGAAGTAGGTTAAAAAAATGCTGATATTCTACGTACAGCTATTTTCATGAGGAATAAACTTCTCTTCATTTCTGACTCAGGAATTTCCTGTCAACTACCAACATCCTTGAAACCGTGGCAGCCTAACTTGTTAGCTTGCAACTAGTTTAAAATCTCAGACCCTATACAGTTCTTGACACTGACTTCATCTGCTGGGCAGCTATTTATGATGTATTTAGATCTCTCCATCAACCCTCTCTTCTGGTCTCATAGCGGTTTCCAAAGAAATTTTGTCTGAGAAAACAAACAAACAAGCAAACCTCAATCTTGGTTTTTAGAAGATTCTGGTAAGAGTTGACAATGCCTTTACTGAATTATAACCCTATACTTATGTGATTATGTAAGAAAATGGAGAAAAAATCCTCCCATTGATTAGAATGTCAAAAATGGATCTTGCTGCTTACCTTCCTTGGTATATAATATGACCAGGGATAAAATATACATTGATTTATACACAGTTAAGTAATGGTTTGGTGTATGATCATGGACTTGTTTACTTGAAGATCTGTGACAGGTTTAAGAATTGGTATTTCAAGCATATTTTGTGTCCTATTTGTATGTACACCAAATTTCACCATCATAGTGGAACATCTTGATAATGAAAGGAACCACGTAGCTAGTTGTTTATATGATTGTCAGCTTGCTTTCTCAGCCATACTATACTTGTTCATTGTCATAACTAACCATGACATGTTTCTGAGTACCACTTCTGTCAAAGGTAGAGACCAGTGTGAGTTACCAATATGCTACTTTTCCATAAGAGAACAAGCTAGCTACCTGGTAGCAAATTGATTACACTGAGGTTTTTGTTTTTTTTCCCAAAATTAACAGTGCAAGTATTTTTTCTTTATTAGATAAGTGAATTTATCTTAATATTGATTTACCTTCCTTGCTTCTGAGGCTTCTGTCCACATTTTCATATGTTGATTTACTCATCTTCTTCCCTGCCACCTCACACAACATTGCTTTTGACAAGTCAGTAATTGTATAACAAAAGAGGCAACGAGCAACACCTCAAGGAAGTTTGCAGTCTTACTACATACATGACATTTGGAAAGATTTGTAACAGAATATTGAAATATCATTTACACTGCCATCTAGGTAATAAGAGCTTACATGTTTAGATACTATCTATAAAAACATACCATGCACCTGAAATCTGCATCTAAAATAGAGTACTTTATTGCAAACCAGAACTCACTTATAAGAACCAAGAGATGCAAGGCCGAATACTCTCTCACTACTACTCCTAATTACGTTCTCAGTTATCCTTAGTTCTTATTTCCCCAATTTTACCCTCTTGTGATTTAGAGGTATTGTTTCTACCTAATTTAGTAGTAGTGTTTCTACCATGAAATAGTAATGGTTCCACTGAACTAGAGTTTGATACTATCGCCTTTCCATTTTGATTTCTTCATGCCATCTGGCCATTTTGGGTTCTGAGACATATGCTACAGAAGCATCACCAGTGACTGTGGTAATTGATCTTTATTATCATGATCAAGAAGAAATGAGACTGCTATCGGGTAAGGGGTATATATTCGGAAGACAGAAGATTCTATAGGGCACCCAGGAATGGCTCCAGTGATTGATGGATTTTGTGCCTTCCCTATGGGGGAAAAGGATGACCATCTGTTCATTTGTACAATATTTACGACCATACAGTGTGGAAACATGTTTTTGGTTATTATTGTTTCCGTACTTTAATTTGTATAGAAGGGTGTATTTGAAAGTTGAGTATCCAAAGGGACAGATTGTGTGGGCTGTTTTATTTTTGTATTAAAAACTACCATAGGGCTTCCCTGGTGGTGCAGTGGTTGAGAGTCCGCCTGCCGATGCAGGGGACACGGGTTCCTGCCCCAGTCTGGGAGGATCCCGCATGCCGTGGAGCGGCTGGGCCCGTGAGCCATGGCCGCTGAGCCTGCGCGTCCGGAGCCTGTGCTCCACAACGGAAGAGGCCACAACAGTGAGAGGCCCGTGTACCGCAAAAAAAGGAACCAAAAAAAAAAAACCCCAAAACCCCAAAAAACTACCATTACCCATCTAACATTTTGCTGTGTAGCAACGGCTGGAAACCTAGCAACTACATTTCCCAGACTCCCTTGACTGCAGGATTCCAAATTAAAAGCACATATGTGAGGTTTAGAAATTAGAAGAAAAGCATAAGCTATTATGCTACACCTGCAGAAATGGCTAACTGCTTGGGCAGTTAGAAGAAATGATGTTGGCAGTGGCTTCCCTAACATCTACAGTTAATCACCTTATGTGATGCAGGCAGCTAGACCACTGGAGGTAGCTGCCCATGACTTCTATACCACCAGATTCCCTCCTGTTGGTCCTCATGATAGCTGTTCTCCATCCATTTGCAATGGTTTTGAGGGCAACACATTTCTTCTGTAAATTTCATTTCAATAAAATGCCTGCAGTGTTTTCTGTTCTCATACAAAACCTGGATTTACATACCAATCATCTATTTTAGGAAATTAATAGTTGCCTTTTGATTAATGCATCAGTTCTTTTGAGATTGCTTAGCAGAGACAATTATTCTTAATTCTGATGATCTCTGTTAAGATATAATTTAAGTTAAAATAAACAACAAATGAACAACAAATAAGAGCCTGTCTAACCTGCAAAATTTGCTGAGTGGCATGCTGAATATGCACAAAAAAATATATTCTATATATCAGTGATTTTTAAACTCTTGAGTAGATTAGGGTCACTTGCAAGAATCATTAAAATAGATTTCTGGGCCTCACCCTCAGATTGAATTTCCATAGGTTTGGGATAGGATATAAGAATTTGGATTTCTAACAAGTTCCCAGATAATGTCCATGCTACCGGTTTATGGACCATACCTGGGAACAGCTGCTCTCTCTTTATTTTAATACTTCACTGGTTTCTCCTTCTTTGCAAATATGTATTTAATGGATCAGTTTACATTTTCAGCAGACTTTATATTTTATTTTTCTTTTCTAATGTAGACTCACTACCTGTCACTAATTCTTCAAGATTTTCTCAGCTTATTTGCCCAAGCCTAATGGCCTCTGATAAATCTTTTCATTATCAACCAGTTATTTTTATAAGACAGATTGTAGGCATTCAAAAATATGAAACTCATGTTAATAATAAATTTTAAAATGATTCGTGATGAAAAAAATTTAAGCATAAGAGAAAAAAACAGAAAACTCAGGTTGGAAATTGTGTGTATGCGTACTTCTGTGTATATAGGACCATTTTCAAATCTGGCACTAATATTCTTTCATCCTCTCCCCTTAAATCTGGGCTTTGTGACTGTTCTTCAAAGACGTATTTTTCGAAGACAAGTCGACTATTTAAATTGGTCAGTTCAATCTAACAGTCAGTAAAGTTGATTATGTGGTCCTATGAAGAACTGATTAATTCTATGAATGTATAATCTGTCCTACTGCAGTTCACCATCCTTTAGGGACATTGTCTAATTGATACTTTCTTTCATACGCTTTATTTCATTTCAGAGTGGAACTAAACAACAACAGCTTTGTTGGTCAGAAGCAAGATAGCATGGTGTTTAAAACATAATCTTTGACACTCTGATCTATCTTTGACACTCTGATCTACCAGTTGACCATTGTCATACAGAGAGTTAAGTTAGTTAATGCATCTATTTTCAGTTTGCTTGTCTAAATGATAATGATTTTAATAATTAATAAGTATTAATCATGTTCTGATGATCCTATAAGTGTGTAGCTATAAAATTCTTAGGGGATTCAATAAACATTAGTTGCTAGGTAAAATCCAACCTAATCAGATAAGACTATAAATTTAAAATATCATCTGGACTTTATAATTTATTTTCTGATTATAAAAAGGAAATACAGAAATTTAACAGTGGAGCCTGCATGCCATATTAGCTTGTAAATATTTTATCTCACATAATATAACTTTTTAATTGAAGAATTTGTCAAATTTAGCCATCACATGCTTCACCCAAATTAAATATTTTCTGAATCTTTTTAAAAATAGACATTTGGGAAAATTGAGCCTGGATGCTGAATTTACACCTGGCTGCATTCCCCTGTAACTCCTGCCTCTCTAAGAGGTCCTCAGTTCTGTAGTTCATTATCTGCAGTCAACTTCATTTATTTTCATTAGTGTCTCAATTTTCCATGTATTTGCATTTTGAAAATGTGGCGTGAGAAGGTTAAATGTTTTAGGCCAGGTTCTATAAAAGCAGAGCCTGAGACAAGGATCCAAGTGCATATGATTTGTTGGGAGAGGATTTTTCATGGAATGCATACAAGGGAAGAAGTGAAGCAGAACAGGAATCTAGGAGAGAGCTGAACAAGGATTTGGTTTCAGGTAAAGCCTAGCCTTGGCCTTACCCACAGAGGGACTCCCTTGGAGCATCAGTTGCATCACAAGGCTAAGCCTCTAAAGGTCCCATCTAGCTTTTGTAACCACAGGTCAGGCAGGCATTGACTGAAGGCTGCTGTTGGGAGTGGAACTACCCTGGTGAGGCAGCTCCATTTAGCAGAGGACAGTTCTCCAGATAAGAGGTACCTGTGAAATTTAAAAGCTGACAAGATAAGAAAAAATAAACTATCAAGATAATGGTTTGTTTCCTGATTGCTTTAATAGAATACTTTGTGGTGATGACAGTTCAGTGTAGTGTTTAAGACCATAAATGCTGAAGCAAACGTCTGAATTAAAATTCAAACTCTAACACTTAGGGATTGTTTGGGGCAAGTTAATTAACCTTTTGTGTCATACATTTTTGAATCGGAAAAGACACAGATTATATTGGAATAATATCTTTATCATAGGGCACTTGTAAAGGTTAAATACAAGCATAAATGTTAAGATTTCCAAACTGTGTTTGACCCGAATTAAGCAGTACATGAATGTATTCCATTATCATTATTATTTTTAATTCTTTATGAAAATATGTGGGAAGATAGGTAGATAACTAAAAAATATATGAGGTACTCTCTCTCCCCAAAATAGGGTAACACTGAGAATGCTTTCTTGCAAGTGTCTTTTATAATTAAGAATAGCTATGTCAGGTGACTTTTCATGTATCCATAAATATAATAAATTTTGTCAATTTCCCATAAATGTTTATTTTATATTTCAGCAATTGTTAACAATGTTGCAATAAAATATTGTATATAATTATTATAGAGAAAGAAATTGTTGTTTTTAAATACCTAAAAGTGGAATTTCTATGTAAAAAAAAGTATAAAGTTTTTGATGAGTTTTATCAGGTATTCTTCTGGAATATTTAACAGTATTTTACTATAAATAACTGTATCAGAATGCTTGTGTCTCCTCAAAATATGCACTTTTCCTCCAGTATACACACTGTATATATTTTTTTATTTTTGCAAATCTGGTATGTTAAAAATATATTTGACATTCAATATTGTTCTTAATCTTTTTTTACTATAGTAATACTAAATATTTTTCTATGACTTTCTATTCTATTATTTAAACTGGTAAACTTTCTGGTTCTGTTGTCCTAATTATAACTAATCATTCTGTTATAAATTTATAAGAAAGTCTATCTACTAATACATTGATTATTATATATCCGTGTTGTAATGCCTCCCATAATTTTGAGAAACAAACAAAAAACAAAAAACTTTAGTCACATCACCCCTACCACCATTTCTCTTTCTTTAGTGAACTGAGTATTTCTTTAATATTTCTTTTCATACTCACTATTTCAAGTTTCTTACTTCCATTCTCTCTCTGTTTTAAGTGCAAATGAATTTTCACTTTTTTATGGTGAAAGAAAGTACAACTTACTGTATTTATTATCAATTAAATACATGTAATTACCACATGGAAAAAGAAAGAAAACATTATTAGGAACCCAAAGCATTCCACATACCTCTTGCCAATTTCACTTTTCCTTCAGTGTAATTAATTAGCTTTTCTTTAGGGTTTTCTCACCTATGTATTTACACCTAAAATTACAGTTTAGGTTTGCTTGTTGATAAAGGAAAGAATGCTTGATGCTTGTTGCATCAAGGGAAGCATGAAGTTTATTTCTTTGTGTCTGGCTTCATTGATTGCATTACATCTGTAAGATTTATCTTTTAAATAGCTTGAAGGAGTTCATTATTTTTTATTACTAAATAGAAGTCCATTTCATTAATATATCTTAATTTACTTTTACATTATAGATTGATTGACATTCGTGTTGTTTCCAGGATTTAGCTACTATGGTTAAGGTTTGCAGAAATTTCTTGTCCATATTTCTCAGTGCAAATGCTGATATATGTCTGAATACATGTGTTCAAATTCAATAGATACTTCTGAACTTCAGTAGAGATTTTTACAAAGCAGTTGTGCCAGTTTACTCTTTCACCAAAAGATCCATTGATCCATATCCTTATGAATTCTTTATATTTTAAATCTTTGGAATTTCAGTAATCAGGGTAGGTTTGCAGCGTTTTGTTTTTTAATTTTAATTTTCCTTATAAATAATGATGTTAAGAACTTTTTCATATTAGAACTTGGAATATTCTCTTTTTAAAAGTGGTTGATAAGATCTCTTGCTGATTTTGTTTAATATTTTCCTCGTACAGTTAGATACCTGTATATTTTATTAACAATATTTTAGTTAAGCTACATATATTTTCAAAGGATATTCATTTTACTTTCTTTTTTTCTTTTGATTATGTTTTTAATAAGAATATAATTTAGTTTTTAATCATTACATTTGTTGTGAATTTTTGTGTATTGTTTAAAAATATTATGTACAAGCCAAGAAGGTATTTTCACATTATGATATACAATTAAGATCTGAACTTAGACATATAATTTATTTAGAATTTTGTGCAGACAGAAGGAATCAGATTTTATTTTCATATATATATGGATATTCAATGGTTCCAGTACTATTTATTGAAAAATATTCTGTCTACTGCTATATTCAACATTTTAAAAAAATTATCTTATGTCCCAATCTACACTGTCTTAATTACTTCAGATTTATAATAATTCC
The DNA here is from genome assembly GCF_964374135.1 of Grampus griseus. Classification (NCBI taxonomy): domain Eukaryota; kingdom Metazoa; phylum Chordata; class Mammalia; order Artiodactyla; family Delphinidae; genus Grampus; species Grampus griseus. Next base: position 121,967,031 of record NC_138998.1, on the reverse strand, counting down.
TGATGTCTGGGAAAACCATTATTTTCTGTTTTCCATTTTTAAAGAATATTTTGACTGTTCTTTTTCCCTCTTCCCCATATGTGCTTTAGAGTCTACTTGTTAGATTTTTTGTTTAGATTGAGTCAAATCAGAATAATTTTGCGACAGTGAGCTTCATTCTAATATTGAGTCTTCCAAACCATATACATGATATATCTTTGCTGTTAACTAGTTATCTTTTTCTTAATTTCCTCATTAGTCTTTTATAATTTTCTTTGTATGTGTCTTGCACATTTTGTTGGATACTTTCTGGGTGTTTTTTATATATTCCTAAAATTAGAATATATATGCATTTACATACCCAAGTGTGTGTAATTTTATAGAAACTCAATAGAATTTTCTTTCTTCTTGTATTCTGTAAGATTTCTAAACCCAGTTTTAAATCCCTAAATTTATCTTCAGTCTGTTGTGTGTTCCACATCTTCATGGAAAATGGGAGCTTTATTTCTTCCTGTCTGATTTTTATAACATCATTTCTTTTTCTTGCATTACTGCCTAGAAACTTTAGTTCAATATTGAATCAAAGTGAAGGTACTTGATATCTTTATCTTTATTATTTTTTCATGCCTATATCATTTTAGTCTTTTAAAAGCCTTTAAAAGTAAACATTTGAAATTATCTTCTCTAGTATAGTTTATTTCATTAATTTCTGTTTTTATCTTTTTATTTTCTTTCATCTAATGTTTTCCCAACTTCTTAATATGGATGAAATTTCATGAAATTAAAACTATTTTTTCTTACTAATATTTGCTTCTAAGATTATATAATGTCTTTTTATAGCAATGCACAAGTGTTCATACATATTCCTTTGCTTATAATTCACTTAAATATCCTATAGTTTCAATTAGGACTTTTCCATAAAGGTTTATTTAATAAGTTATTTTCTTAACTTACCAAATCATAGGTATTTTCTAGTTATATATTGGATACTAACTTCAAGCTGTTTTTTTTTTAAATTGAGGTATAATTGATATATAACATTATATTAGTCACAGATATAAAATATAATAATTCAGTATTTGTATACACTGTGAAATGATCACCTCAGTAGGTCTACGTATCCTTTCCCATACAAAATTACATTATTTTTCTTGTGATGAGAAATTTAAGTATTTGCTCTCTTGGAAACTTTGTATGCTCTACAATATTACTGACCACAGTCACCTTGCTGTACATTGCATCCCCATGCCTTACTTATTTTATAATTGGAAGTTTGAACCTCTTGACTCCCTTCACCCATTTCACGCAACCTCATCCTACCCCCAGCAACCACAATCCTGTTTTCTGTATCTCTGATTTTTGTTTTTTATTTTGTTTTATAGATTCCACATATAGGTGAAATCATACAGTATTTTGTCTTTTTCTCTCTGACTTACTTCACTTAGCATAATTTCCTCAAGGTCCTTCCCACTTTGTAGCAAATGACAAGATTTCTTTCTTTTTTATGGCTAATACTATTCCATTGCATATGTATACCACATCTTCTTTATTGACTCATCCATCAGTGAACACTTAGGCTGTTTAATATCTTGGCTGTTGTAAATAGTGCTGCAGTAAACACAGAAATGCGTACATCTTTTTGAATTAGTGTTTTCCTTTTCTTCAGATAAGTACCTAGGAGTAGAAGTGCTGAATCATATAATAGTTTTATTTTTAATTTTTTGAGGAAACTTCATACTGTTTTCCATAGTGACCTCACCAATTTGTTTACCCACCAATACAAATTGTGCATGAGGGTCCCCTTTTCTGCATATCTTTACTAAGACTTGATATTTCTTGTCCTTTTGGTCATACCCATTCAAACACTTGTGAGGTGTTATCTCATTGTGGTTTTGATCTGCATTTCCCTGATAATTAGTGAGGTTGAGAATATTTTCATGTGCTTGTTGGCCATTAGTATGTCTTCCTTGAAAAAATGTCTATTCAGATCCTCTGCCCGGTTTTGAACAGGCAGGTTTTTTTTTTTCTTTTTGCTATTGAGTTGTATGAGTTCTTTATACATTTTGGACATTAACCCCTTATCAGATACCCGGTTTATGAATATTTTTCCCACTCAGGAGATTGCCTTTTCATTTTGTTGACAGTTTCCTTTGTTATACAGATGTATACTTTGATGTACTTCCATTTGTTTGGCTTTGCTTTTGTTGCCTTTGATTTTGGAGTCAGATAGAAAAAAATCATCACCAGGACAGATGTCAAGGAACTAATTGTCCATGTTTTATTCTAGGAGATTTATGGCTTCATGTCTTACATTCAAGTCTTTAATCTATGTTGAGTTTTTTGTGAATGGTGTAAGATAGTAATCTATTTTCTTTTACATGTGGTTGTCCAATTTCCCCAACCCCATTTATTGAAGAAACTGTCCTTTCCCCATTATAGATTGTTGCCTCCCTGGTTGTAAATTATTTGACAATATATATGTGGGTTTATTTCTGAGATCCCTATTCTGTTCCATTGACCTATGTGTCTATTTTTATGCCAATATCATACTCTTTTGGTTACTGTAGCTTTGTAATATAGTTTGAAATCAGGTAGTGTGATGCCTCCAGTTTTGCTTTTGCTGCTCAAGGTTGTTTTAGCTATTCAGGATCTTTCATGTGTTCATACAAATTTTAAAGATTTTTTTTTCCATTTCTGTGAAAAATGCCATTGAACTTTTTATACAGGATACATGAAATCTGTAGGTTGCATTGGATAGTATGAATGTTTTAACAGTATTAGTTCTTCCAATCTATGAGCATGAAATATCTTTCTGGTTTTTTTGTTTGTTTGTTTGTTTTATGTCTTTATTTTCTTTCATCAGTATCTTACAGTTTTCAGTGTACAGGTCTTTCACATGCTTGGTTAAGTTTATTCCCAGTTTTTTTTTTTTTTTTGAAGCAGTTGTAAATGGGACTGTTTTCTTAATTTGTTTTTGATAGTTTTCTGTTAGTGTAAATTAATACAACAGATTTTTGTGTATTGATTTTGTACCCTGTAAGTTTAATGAATTCATTTATTAGTGTTAAAAGTTAGTTGATGGAATCTTTAGGGTTTGTGTATACACATACACACACACACACACACACACACACACATATATATATATATATATATAATCATATCATTCACATAGAGTTACAGTTTTACATCTTCCTTTACAATTTAGATGTCTTCTATTTATTTTCTTGCCTAACTTCTCTGGCTAGGACTTCCAATACTGTGTTGATTAAAAGAGGTGAGAGTAGGCATCCTTGTCTTATTCCTGATCTTAGAAGAAAAGCTTTCTGCTTTTCACCACTGAGTATGATGTTAGTTGTAGCCTTGTCATATGTAGCCTTTATGTTGAGATACATTCTCTCTATACCCACTTTGTTAAGATTTTTTTATTATAAACGAATGTTTAATTTTGCCAAATGCTTTTTATGCATCCATTGAGACAAATAATTTTTATCCTTCATTTTTTAAATGTAGTGTATCATGTTGATTGATCTGCAGATGTTGAAAAATGTTTGCATCCTGGAATAAATCCTGCTTGATTTTGATGTTTGATCCTTTTAATGTATTGTTGAATTCAATTTGTCAGTATTTTTTGAGGATTTTTGCATCTATGTTTATTAGTGATGTTAGCTTATAATTTTCTTTTTTTGTGAGGTATCCTTGTCTGATTTTGGTATCAGGATAATGCTGTCCATTGTAAAGTGAGTTTGGAAGTATTCCCTCCTCTTCAATATTTTGCAAGGAGTTTGGGAAGGATAGGCATTAAATCTTCTTTGAATGTTTGGTAGAAGTCACCAGTGAAGCTGTTTTGTCTTGAGTGTTTGTTTGTTGGGAAGTTTTGATTACTGATTCAATCTCCTAACTAGTAATCACTCTATTCAAATTTACTACATTTTCATGATTCAGTTTTTGAAGATTGTATGTTTCTAGAAATCTATTCATTTCTTCTAAGTTGACTATGTTTTTGGTGTATAATTGTCCATAGTAGTTTTTTATGATCCTTTATATTTCTGTGGTATCAGTTGCAACTTCTCTTTTACTTTTGATTTTATTTATAAAAGCCCTTTCTCTATTTTTCTTGGTAATTCTAGCTAAGCATTTTTCAATTTTGTTTCTCTTTTCCAAGAACCAGCCATTAGTTTCATTGATCTTTTCTATTTTCCTTTTTAGTCTCTTTTTGTTTTATTTGCACTCTGATTTTTATTTTATTCCTTCTAGTAAACTGGCCTTTATTTGTCTTTCTTTTTCTGGTTCAGTTAGGTGTAAGTTAGATGGTTTATTTGAACTTTTTGGTTTCTTTCTTGAGGTAGGCCCATATCATTGTGAATTTCCCTCTTAGAAATTCTTTTGCTATATCCCATAGATTTTGATATGTTATATTTCTATTTTCATTTACCTCAAGGTACTTTTTGATTTCTCCTTTGATTTCTTCATTGACTCATTTGCTGTTCATTAGGTGTTGTTTAATCTCCACATATTTGTGATTTTTTCCAGTTTTCTTCTTGTAATAAACCAAAGCCCAGGACTAGATGGCTTCACAGCATAATTCTATCAAATATTTAGAGAGGAGCCAATACCTCTCCTTCTCAAACTCTTCCAAAATATAGCAGAAAGAACCTGCATAGCCAAAGCAATCTTGAGAAAGAAAAACGTAGCTGGAGGTATCAGGCTCCCGGATTTCAGACTATACTACAATGGTACAGTAATCAGGACAGTATGGTCACCTTATGTTTGATAAAGGAGGCAAGAATATACAATTGAAAAAAAGACATCATCTTCAATAAGTGGTGCTGGGAAAACTGGACAGCTACCTGTAAAAGAATGAAATTAGAACACTCCCTAACACCATACACAAAAATAAACTCAAAATGGATTAAAGTCCTAAATGTAAGGCCAGACACTATCAAACTCTTAGAGGAAAACATAGGCAGAGCAGTCTATGACATAAATCACAGCAAGATCCTTTTTGACCCACCTCCTAGAGAAATGGAAATAAAAACATACAAATGGGACCTAATGAAACTATAAGGTTTTGAACAACAAAGGAAACCATAAATAAGATGAAAAGACAAGCCTCAGAATGGGAGAAAATATTTGCAAATGAAGCAACATACAAATGGTTAATCTCCAAAATATACAAGCAGCTCATGCAGCTCAATATGAAAGAAAAAAAAAAAAAAAAACAATCCAAAAATGGGCAGAAGTCCTAAATAGACATTTCTCCTAAGAAGATATACAGATTGCCAACAAACACATGAAAGAATGCTCAACATCACTAATCATTAGAGAAATGCAAATTAAAACTACAATGAGGTAACCTCACAGCAGTCAGAATGGCCATCATCAAAAAATCTACAAACAATAAGTGCTGGAGAGGGTGTGGAGAAAAGGGTACCCTCTTGCACTGTTGGTGGGAATGTAAATTGATACAGCCACTGTGGAAAACAGTATGGAGGTTCCTTAAAAAAACTAAAAATAGAACTACCATATGACCCAGCAATCCCACTACTGAGCATATACCTTGAGAAAACCATAATTCAAAAAGAGTCATGTACCACAATGTTCACTGCAGCACTATTTACAATAGCCAGGACATGGAAGCAACCTAAGTGTCCATCGACAGATGAATGGGTAAAGAAGATGTGGCACATGTATATAATGGAGTATTACTCAACCATAACAAGAAATGAAACTGAGTTATTTGTAATGAGGTGGATGGACCTAGAGTCTGTCATACAGAGTGAAGTATGTCAGAAGAGAAAAACAAATACCGTATGCTAACACATATATATGGAATTCAAAAAAAAAAAATGGTTGTGAAGAACCTAGGGGCAGGACAGGAATAAAGGTGCAGATGTAGAGGATGGATTGAGGACACGGAGAGGGGGAAGGGTAAGCTGAGATGAAGTGAGAGAGTGGCATTGACATATACACACTACCAAATGTAAAATAGCTAATAAGTAGGAGTCAGGTGCATAGTGCAGGTACATCAGCTCAGTGCTGTGTGACCACCTAGTGGTGTGGGATAGGAAGGGTGGGAGGGAGATGCAAGAGGGAGGGTGTATGGGGATATGTGTATACGTATAGTTGATTCACTTTGTTATAGAGCAGCAACTAACACAACAATGTAGAGTAGCTATACTCCAGTAAAGATGTTAAAAAAAAAAAAAAAAACTGCAAGTGATTTTGCAGGCTTATAAATGTATTTCTGTGATTAGAGGGAGCATGTGTTTATTTTCTGTTTTCCTGTTTGTAGTTTATTCGGTTAAAATTTTAATAAGCATTTAGCATTCATTCAATAAATATTCATTAAGCACCTACTATAAAAAATAAAAGATTTGTACATTGTTTTCTTAGACATAATGCCGTTGCAGACTTCATAGACTACAGTGTAGTGTAAATATAACTTTCATATGCACTGGGAAAACAAAAAAATCATATGACTTGCTTTATTGCAATATTTGCTTTATTGTGGTCTGAAACCAAATCACTGTATCTCTGAGGTATGCCTGTATCTATTCCAGATAATAAAATAAAGAACCAGGGCTATTTTTTTTTTAATTTAATCTTAGCAGTTTCATGGGCTTTTACTTTCACAAGTATATGATTTTGTGATGGACATCTCAATAACATGTTCTATGCTTTCATTTATTTTTATGTCACAAACATTATCATTCTAAGCAGGCTTTTCTTTGGTAGTGTCCCAAGACTTCTTTATGAGGTTAGAAAAATAGTATTCAGAACTTTGAAGCTGTATTTCCACCCCAAAGCCATGTTAACATTATCCGTTTCTGTGGAGTGCAAATTCTTTAAAGTGAGAATCAAGTTGCTATTAAAATTAGACTCTCTTTCAGTGTTTTCTTGTTGAATTTCTTGCAAAAAATAGAAAGTTTAGCACAATAGAGATGTGAAAAAAATTGATTATTATCATGCAAGTTATTAACAGTGTCAGAATAGCAGCCATAAAAAATATCCTTCAGGGAAAAGTGAGTCGGTAATGGGATTTATCAGCTCAGTGGGCGTGTAAAGCCTATTTGTTTTAATGGCATATTTTAACACAAACAAGGAAACATATTTTGTGGCAACAATCTTAATTAATTTGTTTTTGGTCAAGCTATATTCCTTTCCAAATTTAAAATCAATGGCAATGAGAATACTTAAAATTAATTATAATACTTTACATTATTCATTACCCATTTTAAAATGCCAGCCATCTTAATCACTGAATCCTTTTTGTGCAACTATAGCTGTGCTGAGAAATGTCATTTATAACAATTTGGATAGCCTTATAACATTCATTAAGTATATTGTATGTGTGGCCCTATGCTTTATATATCTCATGCTGATAACTACTATCTGAATCTAAGAGACAACAGTATTATGATTAAATTGCCCCATGCCTATCAGAAGTCAGTTGATCATAAAGGCCTATGAGTGGAAAATGTTTTCAATCTGGAAAATCGTACAGTCCAGAATCAGTTTGAAATATGTCAGAAAACAGTAGTGTAACAGTATTTGTCATCAGTTATTATAAGGATATAGGTTTCAGTGGAATTAATATAATCTCTTTCAGGTAGCCATTCAATAGAAAACAGTTAAACCATTGTCCGTACCATCGTAGTCTTATCGGCAGACTAAAAACTGCAGTCTGACTAATTGAGATGAAGTTTCACACTTACTTAATCTCACCTTGCCTGGAGCATATTTCCACATTTATCCACCCAGATTTTAAATTCTATAATGATGAATATTGGTTTCTCTTTTCCTTTTGATACCCTGATATAGGTCCTTGCCTTGAAATGGTATTTTCTAAAGGATTTAATTTGATTTCATTGTCTTAATAGATTACTTCACATTGTTTATGCTTATCTCCCTTAAGTTGTAACTAAGGTTATTAAATCACCAATTGAAAATCCTACCAATATAAAAGCTCAAACAGCAGACCACAATAACACTATGCAAACTTTCCCTCTACTTTATTTTTCAAACCCTTTGAACCCCTTGACCCCCAGTGTCACAGTGTGCAGTTTTCTATAGTGCCTTCCACTTTCTTTTGCTCCCCAGTCACTCAAATCTGGAAAGGCAAAACTGAGAACTAGTAAGAGGTCTTATTTCATGCATACTTCCTCTAGGAATATCTCTGCCATTTTCACTCTCATAAATCTACGTTTTATCATGGGAGTGATTTTTTTTTCCAAAAGATTTTCTCTTCTGTAAAGCATGTTTAGCCCTTCTAAGTTGTCAGATTTTCAAATATCTCAGCCTTCTCTGATACTGCCTTTTGTCAGTCTCAGGTCCATGGCTCTATTTTTGCACAGCTTTTGAGATGTCATAGCGAATGAAGTTGAGAGGTGAGGTTTCTTCTCCATACACACAAAAATAATGGTATCTGAAACTCTCTAAGCATCCTAAATCTATCTACTTTACAGTGGAATGCAGGAGCCAGCTGGCAGTAACCTACAAGTGGTAAGATCCAATTTTCAAATGTTAAAGAATTTTGCAAGCCAAATTAGGAATATTTACAGCATGTGAATGCCCAACCGCATCCTTCTAACTAGTTGTTGAATCACTGCTGACTTTGGGCCATATGGGAGGCTACTTGGGGCAAGAAACTTAAGATTCCTAGAATTCCTATTATCTGGCTGAGAGGATATACTAGGAAACACTATAATTCTTTAATAGGGAGATCTTAACAAGGAATTTTATTGTTACCCTTAATTGTTGCACTGAGGCGAGCTCTTACTTTGAGATTGTTTATTCTTATAGAGAGACTACGAAGAACAAATGTTAGAGCATGAAGATAGCTAGATATGAGCAGAGAAAGAGGAACATGGTCCAAATTGCAGGAAACAATACATCTTATAAACTAGGGTTCTTGGGCAAAGAGAAACAGGAACACTGGACAAACAGGAAACCACACATTTTGGGGGGACATCTGTCCTGGAGGCAGACAAAGAAAGGTGGGAAAAGATAGAGCTCTGGCATCAGAATGTGACCTTTTGCACATTATTCTCTCATTATAATAAAATTAGCCTTGCAGCTAAGAAGTACCCATCATGCACCAAGGCCATGACACTTCCTGTGAAGACTAAATAAGGACAAAAATCCCTCCTCCCCTTAGGGAGGTGCAGCTGGAATGAAAATCAGGGAATACTACCCAAAACCCCTCCCTCTTCAATGAATATTCCACCCTTTCATTTTTACATCCCATGTAGCTGGCTTGCCAAACAAACTCACAACAGCTACTCACCTGAGTCTGCCTGCTCTCCCCTAGAGAGTATATTATCGTTTGATCAATCCTTGCTTTACTTTCCTTGCCTCTGTGTCTCGTCTCTGAATTCTTTCTGTGACTATATAAGAACCTACTCTCCGGTAACACAAACAGTTTCATTTTTTAACCCAATAGGTCCTGCTTCCAATTAAGAGGAGCTAGCTGGCACTTCCTTCATTCTTCCAGAACTGTCCTTAGCCAGGTACACAGTCAATTTGGTAAATTTTCTGTTTTTCCAAGTTACTTCAGGCAAACCTTTTTGCCAATTTTTTTGACCACTATGTAGCTTGTGTTGTTTTTTATCTAGCCTTGGTTAATAACTTTCTTAGTGTTCTGTCAGCCTGTAACTATGGTTGACTTGCTGTCCTTTCCAACTCCACCTGCCACATGACCCCAAAGTCACTGACACATGTTTTATTCTTAGAGCAGCACAAATTTCAATTATCCATTGCTGTATCATAAATCAACTCAAAGTCTTAGGGACTTAGAAAGACAAGTGGTTTATTATTTCTCATGATTCTGTGATCTAGCTGGGTGATTCTCTGTTGGTTCTACCTGGACCCAGACATGTGACTGGGATGAAAGTTTCAAGGTGGCTTCATTCACATCTGTTGTAGCTTGTGCTGCTTGCCAGCAGGTGTACCTCTGTTCTCTTACGCATAACCTTTATTCTTCTTTACATAATTCAGCAAACATTTTCTGTGAAGGCTGAGGTAGTAAATATTTTAGGTTTTGTGGGCCATAGGGTCTCTCTGTCACCACATCTCAATTCTGCCATTGTGGTGTGAAAACAGCTATTGAAAATATGAGAACAAATTGAATATGTTCCAGTAAAACTTTATTTATAAAAACACATATACCAAACTAGGTTTGGTTGATAGGCTGTACTTTTCCTCTTCCTGCTCTAGTAAGCTATTCTATTCCTACCTGACAGTCTCAGGGCAGCATTCCAAGGAAAAAAGCCCCAAAGATTGCATTTTCTGTTTGTGTCACAATAGGACACAAGCAGAACATTTCTGCTGTGTCACAATGGGACACAAGCAGACTGCATTATCCTATTGGTCTAAATAAGTCACATGACCAAGCCCCAAATCAAGGTATGAGAGGACTAAAACATAAATAGCTACAGAGAGGCATGATTTTTTTGAGGATCATTAATAAAGTAATCTACCAAAGATAATTATTTTAATTTTATTTAAGTTATACTTTATATAAATTATTGTCCTTAAAATCCCCATTAACATCTATTGTAGCAACATTTTGTTCGATATATGTGTGTTTTAATGGCAATCTTTACAAAATGGCAATATATCATGTTACTATTCATTCATACATTTAAATTAAATACATGCTTAATATAGTAATACATGATTACTATAGACATATTTAAACATATATATGGGCAGACAATCAGGTTAAGGACCAACATTTCTGGATAATTTACTATCTTCATTGTCTAAATCTGAATAGTATGTCTACTATGAAACTAAAATTTATGTTGATTAAACTTTAAATTTTTGTCATTTTTAAGTTTAAATAATAATATATTTATTATCACCTAAGACAGGAATTGGCAAGCTTTTTGTGCAAAGGGCCAAAGAGTAAATATTTTAAGATCATGGAACATATGGTCTCTGTCACATGTTTTCCTTTGTTTTGTTTTGTTTTATATTTTATAACCCTTTGCTAACATAAAAAACATTCTTAGCTTTCAGGTCATATACAACCAAGCCACAGAATGAAGGCTTTCAGAATATAGTTTGCTGACCCATGTTAAAAAAAAAGTATCCTTCATCCTCATGTCTACTAGTTATCTCAATTTTAAGCAATAAGTGAAAATCAATAGCCCCCATTACAGGTTGAGTTTTTGTGTTTTATACAGGAATATATATGTACACATACATTTATATATATATATACACACACATACATACATCATGATTTTATTTAAGCTCAGGAATGAATAGTTTTCTTGAAATATTTACTTTACAGAATAAGTCTATTAAATAATTATTTATTTAAAGTGATATATTCTGCCTTAAGTTGGAATCTAGAAAATGCAAGTTTAGATGTATCCCTTTGTGTGTGAATTAGTTTATATCTGCTCTTACTATGCTCCAGAGTCTTTTCCCTGGTACCTCACATATTTATGATAGTCACCTGTCTTATACAAACATTTGAATTTGCAGTCCCTTGTATAAATGAGCAATAATTCCTTGCTTGAAACAATTTAGTGCCTTTCTATTTCTGTCTGGGTAAAACCTCACATCCAATTTGTTTTTTCCCCATCTGATCTCCATTCCAAATTATTCAAGTTCTGTCCATTCTGTGTTTCATCCACACTGGAATTCCTTTAGTTTTTCTAATATGTTTTGCAACCTGCATTCCTCTTGTCTTTAAATAGCGCTCTACCCCATTTGTTTTTCTAGTTTAGTTCTACTCTCTGTATCTCAGCACAATCCCCACAACCTCAGAAATACCTCTCTGTTAACGCAGAGGTGGTAAATAATAGTAATATTTAATTATTAATACTATTAGTTAATATTTATATCCTCTTAGTAAGGACCAGTGTTCTCAGTACTATATTTACATGAACTCATTTCATCCTAGAAAAATCCTTAAGCACTTGACACTATTATCCTCATTTTTCATGAGCTGAGGCTAAAACAAATAGACAAAGTTACTTTCCCAAGCTTTGTAGGTGGTGATTCAAATTTTGAGCTAGAGGTATGGCTTTGGGGCTCATGATCTTATCCCCATGGTTCTTCATCACTATCATCTTCGTCATTGTCATCTTCATCTTTGTCTTCTTCAGCAGCAGCAATAACAGTAGCACACTTTGTAAAAAGCCAAATGATAACAATAACTAAAAGAACTAACATAAATCAAGAGCTTGCAATGTTATGGTTCCTGTTTTAAATATATTCTATGAATATGTTAACTTCACCTTCACAAGAACACCTCAGAAACAGCTTTCTAATAAGGGAAATAAGTAATGATTCTTTGGTGTCTTAGTAATTCCTATTATTTTTTCTCAAAGACTTCAAATTCACATTGTTATAGAAAACAAAAAAAACTTGATGTCTGTTTTTCTGTTTGTTTTGCTTTTGTAAATATAGTGATGTTTTCTTTCAGTTCACATTAACCATTAGGATTAATGTCACATGTTAGATCTTAACCCTCGCCAATAACTGTAGCATCTTTTAAATATCAACTCCACAGTAGACTAAAAAAACCCAATTCCAAAATATTTTCTTTACTTTCTCCGTGCATTTTCCTAAGCAAGTGAAATTTGCTGGTTAAAAGCCCATTCTAAGGCTGATAATTTCACCCTAAATTCATAATCACAAGATTCAGCTTAACATTTGATACTTCTTACACTGTATGATATGTGAAATAGTATAAGATCATTTGAAAATTGTTTTTGAGTTATAAGATTAGTCTTGCACTCAGTTACTTAAAATTGCTCAAATCTGGAAAGAAATGTGTGCATCAACAGGAAAACATGTATCAACAGGAAAATGTTTAACTATATGGGTACTTTCCTACAATGAAATAGTGCTCAGCAATGAAAAAAAAAATAAACTAATGAAGACCATAGTGATATTCATGAATAATTTCAAAAGCCATATGTCTGAGGGGGTAAAAAGCCTGGTATAAAAATGTATGGTTCAGTTTTTTATGAAGTCCCAGGAACTGTAACACTGCTCTATTGCGATAGAAATAAGAAATTGGAACAAGTAGTTTCTGTGTAGGGATTTTGAGGAAATGGACTAAAAAAGAGATGAGAAGAGGTTTCTGTAACCTTTATTTAGGTATTGGTTAGATCAATAATTCTATAACTTAATTTGATGGTTGTTTATATCCATGATGATAATAATCAAAAGTCATTGTCCATTTTAATTCTGTGAATTTCACTGTATGTCAATTATAATACCAGGAGTGGTTTTAAAAGTGAAAGAGTTTCCACCATTCGCCTCCAGTTACTGTTCCATTTTCTGCCCTACCCATAGCCAAACCCCAAGAAGAATCTTCTAAAAAAATACCATATTCACTATTTCTCATTCAGTAGAGATCTGCAGTGAGCTGTCAAATTGGCCAGTAATCTCATATTGCCAAATCTTCATCTCACTTGACCCTTCATCAGTATTCTTCACAGTTGACCTATATTTTGTTGTTGTTGTTGTTGTTTTCTTGACATACTTTTCCTTTATTTAACTGGTCTTACACCACAATCCTCTCACCCCCATCCCATCCTGGCTCTTCTTTCTTTGGTTAGTTTTTGTTTTTACCTACATCTACGTCTGTTCTTCAAAATTTGTCCTCATTGGCAGTACTGTACTTCTTTTAATTTCTGTATTCTTTTTACATTATCTCATCTACCTTTTTGGCTTTAAAATACTCTCTGTGAAGATGAAGACTGACTTGCACTTGAAGCCTAGAGATTTAGAGTCACAGATCTTATTAATCCGTTGGCATGTTTGGATACTGGACTGATATCTCAATATTTTAACATATCTAAAATTGAACACTTCGGGTCTCCCTTGAATGGACTTCATCCCAAACTACAATATTACTCTAAATATATCATCTACATAGTTACTCAAGGGAGACAAGAAGTCATCTTTCATTTCTCCATTTATTTCATTCATATTTAATTAGTCCAGTCATCTTAGTCATAGATAGATGATAGATTGATCAATAATAAAAAAAGAGGGAAACAGAAATGTGTATACATAATAAAGATATTTTCTAGTAAAACCACAGAAGTGTTTTAGTGGTATTCCCTAATTACATTTTATTTTTAGTAAGATCCAACTTAAAGGTAATTAAATGTGATATGCATTTAAAACTAAGTTGAAATCATAATGTTCCACAGAAGCACTAACAGTATACAGACAAGTCAAAATGTAGTTTCACTGATTATTCATATTTTTAAAAGACAAAAATAATGTGGCATGCCTTACATAAATATACAAATGGCTGCATTTGTATGATTACATAAATAAACAAATATTTCTGTACCTTCATATTCCTAACACAGAAACTAACTGTATAGACTCACCTAATTCTGTATTAATGGAATGATCAGCTTCTGTTTTCTTAACAAATGCAACATGCCACACAATTTAGCATACTTGTAGTTCTCATGATAACCAGAAGCCATTTCAGATGAAAGTAAAACTTTAAAATATTGAGGTGATATGTGAAGCAAAATAATTTCTGCTCAATAATGCAGAAAATAATGTCTATTAGGAACATAAATTTTAGACTAACACCTGAAGCACATTCCTTCACCCACTAATTTATTAGCACAGTTTGCATATTATGCCATGGTTAAATAGCCTTAAGTAAATTGCTATGCTCCAAAACGTAAAAATAGATTTCATTTATACCTGTGTTACATGCCCTGTATGTTTGCTTCTGTTGACTGTGGTTGAGAACATGGAAGTATGCAATTTTCCTGTAGTACCAATTTTTATGAATTCAAATCACATAGGAAAAAAAGTTACCTTTTTCTGAAATGTAATTAAAGGTTTATAAAAAGGAGAAGACATTCATGGCCTGTTTTGTTTGATATATATTTTGGTTTCATTTGTCATGTGAAGCGTTACTCTTTCTCATATAACATGTAGCAAGAAAAGTAAATTATAAAACCTAAATGTATTGAAATTGTAAAATCAATATATATAAAATAATGCCAGATGATGTAGTTAAGAAAAATAAAAGCTCTTTTATATCTGTGAAAAATATTCTGCAGGATGAAAATTAACAACTGCTAGTCTTCAGCAGCCCCAATATGAATCCATGGAAACATTTAATATACTTAACTACTCACACTAATACTTTCATACTCATACATTCATGTTTTCATGATATGAGCACTTTATAATAATAATTTGCTCTCTGAATGTTTCCTTTGCGAATTGTGATAGTATCAGAAAATGTTTTCCTTTTTACTCCATTACAGGATGTATCACTTAAAGGAGATGAGCCTACACACTAATTACTTTGTGGATACAGAAAATTAGGATATCTATTGGGCAAACAGTTACAAAAAATATAGTAGCTTAAGAATGAATTTTAGTTCATAGGAAAGAAATTAATTAGAATAAAGTTGCCCAATTAGGGAAATTAAATTGAGCAAAAATATAGGTTTTCCTAATTTTAATGATTTTCTGTAGTTTAAAATAAATTTTATAAATTTATTAATTAAAAGAAAAGATATTTCAAAGAAAATGTTATTTCAATTAGCTGTACAGTTGACTACTAACCAAAATAATGTACATTATTGCTAATTGTTTATAGGTCCAATACAATTTAATATGTGGAAATTTATTTCAATACATTTTATCTAATAATCATACTTAAGACTAAATTATTAAAATCAAAAACAGGGAGAAAAAAATGTTGATAGTTTTTGGACTTAAAAGATACAAGTGATATTACACAAGTAAAGCTTATGAATTAAGAGATTTGTATATTTGTGAGCTTTCCAATTATATTTGAACTAATTATGGTTGATTGCACTAATTATGGTGAATAATACATTTTCCTTACATTTATTTTACTGCTATGATATTTTCATGAAAACGGTATTTTCTGAGCTCTAGTTTTTATTGCTTTGAAAAGTCCACTTAACACAGTTGTAAAAAACGTCAGATTGCATATAAAGATTCTATGAACAATTTTTTTACATATGAAAGTTATTTGAGAGTAAAAGTGACCCCCCCCACACACACATGCAGCTCCTAAAGTTACCTCTTCAAAAGCAAAGGATGCAGCACTATTTGTCACTTAAAAAAGAAATCAATTTACAAACCAGTTTCCAATTAAAATCCTTCCATATATATTATTTTAATAGGCCTTATTACTCTAAGTGTGCACCTCCCTAGATTTCAAACCTTTATGTTTCTAATAGCAACAGTTGTTTTTATAAATGTAATCAAGCCTACATAATATACTTGAAGACAATGACAAAGCAAAAGAGATACTGCTTTCAATTCAATATAATTCTTTGTTATGTTATTATATTTATGACTCCTCTATAAAAGTTGAAATCTAGCTAGGACAAGCTGTGTAATTACACCAAATTTAAATGTACCTGTGAAACATGATTCTAGCTCATCTGAAAACCAGGTTACAGCTGCTGCTGTTGTTTTTGCAGCTGTTGACCTGGAATTCTGTTGCTTTGAGATCTGCAGGTGGTAGTTGTTATTAATTCAGAGAAAAATTAATTCAGAGAAAAATTAATTCAGAGAAACATTAATTCAGAGAAAAATGAGAATTATATAAAAATATATATTTTATATGTAAGTTATATTTTTAAGATACATATATGTATATGTGTACAGGTACACACACACATATATATAATTTTTAAGGAGATTTTTTTGTTTTATAAATTTTATTTTATATTGGAGCATAGGTGATTTACAATGTTGTATTACTTTCAGGTGTACAGCAAAGTGATTCAATTATATATACACATATATCTTATTTTGCAGATTCTTTTCCCATATACATTATTACAGAGTATTGAGTAGTGTCCCTGTGCGATACAGCAGGTCCTTCTTGAATATTTTATATATACTAGTGAGTATATGTTAACTGCCACCTCCCAATTTATCCCTCCACCCTAGGTTTCCCCTTTGATAACCATAAGTTTATTTACTAAATCTGTGAGTCTGTTTCAGTTTTATAAGTAAGTTTGCTTGTATCATTTTTTTAGATTTCACATAGAAGTGATATCATATGATACTGGGCAAGCCTTGTTGGTTTTTTTTTTTTTTTTTTCTTTTTTTAACATCTTCATTAGGGTATAATTGCTTTACAATGGTGTGTTAGTTTCTGCTTTATAACAAAGTTAATCTGCCATACATATACATATATCACCATATCTCCTCCCACTTGTGTCTCCCTCCCACCCTCCCTATCCCACTCCTCTAGGTGGTCACAAAGCACCAAGATGATCACTCTGTGATGTGCGGCTGACTCCCACTAGCTATCTATTTTACACTTGTAGTGTATATATGTCAGTGCTACTCTCTCACTTCATCCCAGCTTACCCTTCCCTCTCCGTGTGTCCTCAAGTCCATTCTCTACATCTGCATCTATATTCCTGTCCTGCCCCTAGGTTCTTCAGAACCATTTTTTTTTTTTTTTAGATTCCATATATATGTGTTAGCATACAGAATTTGTTTTTCTCTTTCTGACTTATTTCACTCTGTAAGAGACACTCTAGCTCCATCCACCTCACTACAAATAACTCAATTTCGTTTCTTTATATGGCTGAGTAATATTCCATTGTATATATGTGCCACATCTTCTTTATTCATTCATCCAATCATGGACAATTAGGTTGCTTCCATCTCCTGGCTATTGTAAATAGAGCTGCAATGAACGTTGTGGCACATGACTCTTTTTGAATTATGGTTTTCACAGGGTATATGCCCAGTAGTGGGATTGATGGGTCGTATGGTAATTTTATTTTTAGTTTCTTAAGGAACCTCCATTCTGTACCCAATAGTGGCTGTATCAATTTACATTCCCACCAACAGTGCAAGAGGGTTCCGTTTTCCCTACACCCTCTCCAACATTTATTGTTTGTAGATTTTTTGATGATGGCCATTCTGACTGGTGTGAGGTGATACCTCATTGCAGTTTTGATTTGCATTTCTCTAATGATTAGTGATGTTGAGCACCCGTTCATATGTTTGTTGGCAATCTGTATATCTTCTTTGGAGAAATGTCTATTTAGGTCTTCTGCCCATTTTTGGATTGGGTTGTTTGTTATTTTTGATACTGAGCTGCATGAGCTGCTTGTAAATTTGGGAGATTACTCCTTTGTCAGTTGCTTCATTTGAAAATATGTTCTCCCATTCTGAGGATTGTCTTTTCATCTTCTTTATGGTTTCCTTTGCTTTGCAAAAGCTTTTAAGTTTCATTAGGTCCCATTTGTTTATTTTTATTTCCATTCTCCAGGAGGTGGGTCAAAAAGGATCTTCCTGTGATTTATGTCATAGAGTGTTCTGCCTATGTTTTCCTCTAAGAGTTTTATAGTGTCTAGCCTTACATTTAGGTATTTAATCCACTTTGAGTTTATTTTTGTATACAGTGTTAGGGACTGTTTGACTTCATTCTTTTACACGTAGCTGTCCAGTTTTCCCAGCACCACTTATTGAAGAGGCTGTCATTTCTCCATTGTATATTTTTGACTCCTTTATCAAAGATAAGGTGACCATATGTTTCTGGGTTTATCTCTAAGCTTTCTATCCTGTTTCATTGATCTATATTTCTGTTTTTGTGCCAGTACCATACTGTCTTGATTACTGTAGCTTTGTGTAATAGTCTGAAGTCAGGGAGCCTTATTCCTCCAACTCCGTTTTTCTTTCTCAGGATTGCTTTGGCTATTCGAGATCTTTTGTGGTTTCATACAAAGTGTGAATTTTTTTGTTCTGTTTTCTGTGAAAAATGTCATTGGTAATTTGATAGGGATTGCTTGAATCTGTAGATTGCTTTGGGTAGTAGAGTCATTTTCACAATGTTGATTCTTCCCATCAAAGAACCTGTTATATCTCTCCATCTGTTTGTATTTTAATTTCTTTCATCAGTGTCTTATACATTTCTGCATACAGGTCTTTTGTCTCCTTAGGTAGGTTTATTCCTAGGTATTTTACTCTTTTTGTTGTGATGGTAAATGGGAGTGTTTCCTTAATTTCTCCTTCTGATTTTTCATCATTAGCATATAGGAATGCAAGAGATTTATGTGCATTAAATTTGTATCCTGCTACTTTACCAAATTCAGTGATTAGCTCTTATAGTGTTCTGATAGTGCTTTTAGGATTCTCTATGTATAGTATCATGTCATCTGCAAACAGTGACAGTTTTACTTCTTTTCTGATTTGGATTCCTTTTATTTCCTTTTCCTCTCTGATTGCTGTGGGTAAATCTTCGAAAACTAGGTTGAATAATAATAGTGAGAGTGGGCAACCTTGTCTTGTTCCTAGTCTTAGTGGAAATGGTTTCAGTTTTTCACCAATGAGAATGATGTTGGCTGTGGGGTTGTCATATATGGCCTGTATTATGTTGAGGTAAGTTCCCTCAATGCCTACTTTCTGGAGAGATTTTACGATAGATGTGTGATGAATTTTGTTGAAGGCTTTTTCTGCATCAGTTGAGATGATCATATGGTTTTTCTCCTTCAATTTGTTAATATGGTGTATCACATTGATTGATTTGCATATATTGAAGAATCTTTGCATTCTTGGTATAAACCCCACTTGATCATGGTGTATGATCCTTTTAATGTTCTGCTGGATTCTGTTTGCTTGTATTTTGTTGAGGATTTTTGCATATAATATTCATCAGTGATATTGGCCTATAGTTTTCTTTTTTTGAGACATCTCAGTCTGGTTTTGGTATTAGGGTAATGGTGGTCTCATAGAATGAGTTTGGGAGTGTTTCTTCCTCTGGTGTATTTTGGAAGAGCTTGAGAAGTATAGGTGTTAGCTCCACTCTAAATATTTGATAGAATTCACCTGTGAAGCCGTCTGGTCCTGGGCTTTTGTTTGTTGGAAGTTTTTTTTTTTTTTTAACATCTTTATTGGTGTATAATTGCTTTACAATGGTGTGTTAGTTTCTGCTTTATAACAAAGTGAATCAGTTATACATATACATATGTTCCCATATCTCTTCCCTCTTGCATCTCCCTCCCTCCCACCCTCCCTATCCCACCCCTCCAGGTGATCACAAAGCACCGAGCCGATATCCCTGTGCCATGTGGCTGCTTCCCACTAGCTATCTACCTTATGTTTGTTAGTGTATATATGTCCATGACTCTCTCTCGCCCTGTCACAGCTCACCTTTCCCCCTACCCATATCCTCAAGTCTGTTCTCCAGTAGGTCTGTGTCTTTATTCCTGTCTTACCTCTAGGCTCTTCATGACATTTTTTTTCTTAAATTCCATATATATGTGTTAGCATACGGTATTTGTCTTTTTCTTTCTGACTTACTTCACTCTGTATGACAGACTCTAGGTCTATCCACCTCATTACAAATAGCTCAATTTCGTTTCTTTTTATGGCTGAGTAATATTCCATAGTATATATGTGCCACATCTTTATCCATTCATCCGATGATGGGCACTTAGGTTGTATCCATCTCTGTTGGAAGATTTTTAATCACACTTTCAATTTCAGTGCTTGTGATTGGTTACTTTTAATTTTCTATTTCTTCCTGGTTCAATCTTGGAATGTTGTGCTTTTCTAAGAATGTGTCCATTTCTTCGAGGCTGTCCATTTTATTGGCATAGAGTTGCTTGTAGTAATCTCTCATGATCCTTTGTATTTCTGCAGTGTCAGTTGTTACTTCTCCTTTTTCATTTTTAATTCTATTGATTTGAGTCTTCTCTCTTTTTTTCTTGATGAGTCTGGCTAATGGTTTATCAGTTTTGTTTATCTTCTCCATGAACCACCTTTCTGTTTTATTGATATTTGCTATCATTTCTTTCATTTCCTTTTCATTTATTTCTGATTTCAACTTTATGATTCTTTCCTTCTGCTAACCTTGGAGTGTTTTTTCTTCTTCCTTCTCTAATTGCTTAGGTGTAACGTTAGGTTGTTTATTTGATTTATTGTTTCTTTAAGTAGGATTGTATTGCTGTAAACTTCTCTCTTAGAACTGCTTTTGCTGCACCCCATAGGTTTTGTGTCATCGTGTTTTCATTGTCAGTTGTTTCTAGGTAATTTTTGATTCACTCTGATTTCTTCAATGATTTCTTGGTTATTAAGTAGTGTATTATTTAGCCTCCATGTGTTTGTATTTTTTACAGATTTTTTCCTGTAATTGATATCTAGTCTCATAGCACTGTGGTCAGTAAGGATATTTGATATGATTTCAGTTTTCTTAAATTTACCAAGGCTTGATTTGTGACCCAAGAGGTGATCTCTCCTGGAGAATGTTCCTTGAGCAGTTGAGAAGAAAGTGTTTTCTGTTGTTTTTGGATGGAATGTCCTATAAATATCAATTAAGTCCATCTTGTTTAATGTATCATTTAAAGCTTGTGTTTCCTTTTTTTATTTTCATTTTGGATGATCTGTCCATTGGTGTAAGTGGGGTGTTAAAGTCCCCTAATATGATCGTGGTACTGTCGATTTCTCCTTTATGGCTGTTACCATTTGCCTTATGTATTGAGGTGCTCCTGTGTTGGGTGCATAAATATTTACAATTGTTGTATCTTCTTCTTGGATTGATCCCTTGATCATTATGTAGTGTCCTTCTTTGTCTCTTGTAATAGTCTTTATTTTAAAGTCTATTTTGTCTGATATGAGAATTGCTACTCAAGCTTTCTTTTGATTTCCTTTTGCGTGGAATATCTTTTTCCATCCTCTCACTTTCAGTATTTATGTGTCCCTAGGACTGAAGTGGGTCTTTTTTAGACATCATTTATACTGGTCATGTTTTTGTATCAATTCAGCCAGTTATGTCTTTTGGTTGGAGCATTTAATCCATTTATATTTAATGTAATTATTGATATTTTTCTTTCTATCACCAATTTCTTAATTGTTTTGGGTTTGTTATTGTAGGTGTTTTCCTTTTGTGTTTCCTTCCTAGAGAAGTTCCTTTAGCATTTGTTGTAAAGCTTGTTTGGTGGTGCTGAATTCTCTTAGCTTTTGCTTTTCTGTAAACGTTTATTTTTCTTTTGAATCTGAATGAGATTCTCGCTGGGTAGGATAATCTTGGTTGTAGGTTTTTCCCTTTCATCACTTTAAATATGTCCTGCCCGTCCCTTGTGTCATGCAGCGTTTCTGCTGAAAAATAGCCTGTTAAACTTATGGCCATTCCATTGTATGTTATTTGTTGTTTTTCCCTTTCTGCTTTTAATATTTTTTCTTTGCATTTAATTTTTGATAGTTTGGTTTAAATGCCTTGGCATGTTTCTCTTTGGATTTAGCCTGTATGGGACTCTCTGTACTTCCTGGACTGATGGACTATTTCCTTTCCCGTATTAGGGAAGTTTTAAAGTATAATGTCTTCAAATATTTTCTGAATCCTTTTCTTTTTCTCTTCTTCTTGTGGGATCCCTATTATTCTAATGTTGGTGCATTTAATGTTGTGCCAGGGGTCTTTGAGACTGTCCTCCATTCTTTTCATTCCTTTTTCTTTATTCTTCTCTGCTGTAGTTATTTCCACTATTTTATCTTCCAGGTCACTTATCTGTTGCTCTGCCTCAGTTATTCTACTATTGATTCCTTCCAGATTATTTCTCATTTCATTTACTGTGTTGTTTATTATTGTTTGTTTTCTCTTTAGTTCTTCTAGTTCCTTGTTAAACATTTCTTGTATTTCCTCCATTCTATTTCCAAGATTTTAGATCTTTATTATCATTATGCTGAATTCTTTTTCGTGTAGACTGCCTATTTCTTCTTCATTTGTTTGGTCTGGTGGGTTTTTGCCTTTTTCCTTCATCTCCTGTGTGTTTCTCTGTGTTCTCATTTTGCTTAACTTACTGTGGTTGGGGTCTCCTTGTCGCAGGCTGCAGGTTCATAGTTCCTGTTGTTTTTGGTATCTGCCCCCAGTGGCTTAGGTTGGTTCAGTGGGTTGTGTAGGCTTCCTGGTGGAGGGGACTGTGCCTGTGTTCTGGTGGATGAGTCTTGATCTTGTCTTTCTAGTGGGCAGGACCATGTCCGATAGTGTGTTTTAGGGTGTCTGTGAACTTAGTATGATTCTAGGTAGGCTCTCTGCTAATGGGTGGGGTTGTGTTCCTGTCTTGCTAGATATTTGGCATAGGATGTCTAGCACTGTAGCTTGATGGTCATTGAGTGGAGCTCAGTCTTAGCTTTGAGATGGAGATCTCCTGGAGAGCTTTCAGTGTTTGATATTACATCGAGCTGGAAGGTCTCTGGTGGACAAATGTCCTGAACTCAGCTCTCCCATTTCAGAAGCACAGGCCAGACACCCAGCTGGAGCACCAAGACCCTGTCAGCCACATGGCTCAGAAGAAAAGGGAGAAAAAAAGAAAGAAAGAAAACAATAAAATAATATAAAGTTATTAAAATAAAAATATATTAAAAATAAATTAAAAAGTAATAAAAAGAAAGAAAGAAGAGAGCACCCAAACCAAGAAACAAATCTACAAGTGATAACAAGTGATAAAAACTATACTAACAAAATAGAGAGCAACCAAATCAATAAAAAAAAATGTACCAATGGTAATAAACTCTAAATACTAAACTAAGATAAATATAAAACCAGGAACAAATTAGATCCAGAAAGTAAACCCCAAGTCTATAGTTGCTCCCAAAGTTCACTGCCTCAATTTTGGGATGATTTGTTGTCTATTTAGGTATTCCACAGATGCAGGGCACATCAGGTTGATTGTGGAGATTTAATGTGCTGCTCCTCAGGCTGCTGGGAGAGATTTTCCTTTCTCTTCTTTCTTCTCACAGCCCCTTGGTTTCAGCTTTGGATTTGGCCCCACCTCTGCATGTAGGTCACCTGAGGGCATCTGTTCTTCTCTCAGACAGGACACGGTTAATGTAGCAGCTGATTAGGGGGCTCTGGCTCACTCAAACCAGGGAGAGGGAGGGGTACAAAATGAGTGGTGAGCCTGCGGTGGCAGAGGCCGGCTTGACATTGCAACAGCCTGAGGCACACCATGTGTTCTCCAGGGGAAGTTGTCCCTGGATCACGGGACCCTGGCAGTGGTGAGCTGCACAGACTCCCAGGAGGGGAGGTGTGGATAGTGACCTGTGCTTGAACACAGGCTTCTTGGTGTCTGCAGCAGCAGCCTTAGCATCTCACGCCCGTCTCTGGTGTCCTCTCTGATAGCTGTGGATTGCGCCCTTATCTGAGCTCATTTAGGCGGTGCTCTGAATCCCCTCTCCTTACGCACCCCGAAACAATGGTCTCTTGTCTCTTAGGCGTTCCAGACTTTTTCCCAGACTCCCTCCCAGCTAGCTGTGTTGCACTAGCTCCCTTCAGGCTGTGTTCATGCAGCCAACCCCACTCTTCTCCCTTGGGTCTGACCTCCGAAGCCCGAGCCTCAGCTCCCAGCCCCCGCCCGCCCCGGTGGGGAGCAGACAAGCCTCTCGGGCTGGTGAGTGCTGGTCGGCACCGATCCTCTGTGTGGGAATCTCTCTGCTTTGCCCTATGTACCCTTGTTCTGTGCTCTCCTCGGTGGCTCCGAAGTTTCCCCACCCAGCCACCCCCCGTCTCTGCCAGTGAAGGGGCTCCTAGTGTGTGGAAATTTTCCTCCTTCACACCTCCCTCCCAGAGGTGCAGGTCCCGTCCCTATTCTTTTGTCTTTGATTTTTTCTTTTTCTTTTGCCCGACCCAGGTACCAGGGGAGTTTCTTGCCTTTTGGGAGGTCTGAGGTCTTTCTGTCAGTGTTCAGTAGGTGTTCTGTAGGAGATGTTCCACATGTAGATGTATTTCTGATGTATTTGTGGGGAGGAAGGTGATCTCCATATCTTACTCCTCTGCCATCTTGAAGGTCTCTCCCTTAAGGAGTTTTCTTAGTCTCCCTGTATAGCAGCAAACTAACAGAGCATAATCAGCATTCCTGAATTTCCTATTGAGAGCCCTCAAATGGAGTACATTCAGCTATTCAGCTGTTAGTTTTGAACTAATTTTTTAGAAGCCTTGAAATGATTGAAAGAAAGTCTTGAATGACAGTGAATATTTATATTTTAATACTTTCCAAAAAATAAGTGAAAGAGTGAAGAGGTCTTTAAGAGATCATTAAGTCTTCTGGTCTTTGGCACTGGTCTTTTGCCACTGCTCGTGTTTTCAAACAAAGCTGAAGAGGGTACACTGTCAGATTCTTGGTGAGAAGCAGGAAGAAGAGAGTGAGAAGGCCTGAGAGAATGGCAACAAAAGTTACCATTTCCAGGCTTCCCTGGTGGCACAGTGTTTGAGAGTCCGCCTGCCGATGCAGGGGACACGGGTTCGGGCCCCAGTCCGGGAGGATCCCACATGCTGCAGAGCAGCTGGGCCCGTGAGCCATGGCCGCTGAGCCTGCGTGTCTGGAGTCTGTGCTCTGCAACGGGAGAGGCCACAACAGTGAGAGGCCCATGTACCACAAAAAAAAAAAGAAAAAAAAAAGTTACCATTTCCCAGAAGAAAACATTTTTGTAAAAGGTGGTCTTGTTTTTGAGCCACACTGCTCATTTTGAAGTCAGCATGAGTCATTACTAAAAGTATTTGTAGTTGAGATTTATTTAAAATGGAAGTAAAGAATGTGGGAGAAAAAAGGCAGGGATAAAAGGGAATTAGAAAATGAATTTGTTATTGGCTCTTGTCCCTTTCATTTAGGCAAAAATTGTGTTGGAATATAACCACTCTTAGTGCTGAAAACATTTTATTTTATATTTCATTTACCTGTTGATATACAAAAGCATATACTTATATTATTTGCTACTTAAACTGTGATCAGCATAATAGAAGCATTGGAATCACCATGGAGTTCGAAATAAGAATATCTTCCCCTCCTCTCCCTGCATAAGGAATCAGAATTTGCTTTTTAACAGCATCCCATATGGTCCATATGCACATTACTAGTTGAGAAATACTTTCTGTAGACTATGAGGGACCTGTAATTGAATAAATATGAAGTTCCATTCAAAAATAAACCATATAGTTATTTATACCATTGTTTTCATAACATATGTGGCTTAAACTATATGTTATACCTATAAAAGCAAACAGAAACAAATCAGTGACATGTTATTAGGGGCACAGTTATAATTGGTACATTTATCAATTATAGATACAATTAAAGTGATTTAAATGATAAAAACAAAACATACTTTTTATAACCAATTATAATCTTGGCATATGTCAATGTCCTTTATTCATTCATATATCAGTACATATTACATTCTAAAATAACATATATCACATGACAGGAAGATGATTATGGCAAATATATAATTAAAGAATTGATAGTAGAGAACATATAACACATTTGTTCATTCAAGAGGTGAAATATATGTGACTAATGCTCAAGGGCTTTTTTCATCAAGTTATTCTGACTCATTTGCCCTTGGTGTCCATACCCATGTTGACCACAGGAATAAGTCAAACTTCATGCTGGCAAGGTGAATGATTTATAGTTTTCATCCTGAAATGTAATACCTAAAAGTGATTGCATTGTCACAGTAAACCATTCTCAGACTATCCCTCTCATCGAATGACATATACCAATTGTTTATTTTACAACAAAAGCCATTTAAAGTTTTGACTCAACTAATAACAGTTCTCTGAAACAGTGAATCTAGGAAGGACTGTCCTCAGTTTTTATAGTGGAAACTATTAAGATTTGAGAGAATGCCCTTATTTTAAAGCGCCCTTTCTACTCTGGAAAATATATAGCTATTATTATTTCAGTGACTAGAATGCAAATGGACAAAATATTAAGCCCCATTCTCTCATTTCCTCCTCTCAATAGAAAAGAGTAAATCTACACAGATATAGTGCTAGAGGAGATCAGTGATCCATTCCTCCACTGAAGTATAATTCATCCAGGTGCATACTCTCTGCCTGAACATTCCTAGAAAAATGCGGTTAGCTTTGACCTTGTGAAAAGAAAGGAGTGAAGTTTGAAAATACTGTAATAATTTTTTCAGCAAATGCACTACAGAAAGTACACAGCTCCCTATTATGTTCAGATTGTATTCACTTTTTTCATGATAAAGTTGTCACTACCCTCCATCACAGCTGCCATCTTCCTCTACTTTAATTTGTATCAATTTCAACCATACAATTAGCAAAAAATGTAAGCCAGAGTTCATCAATTTAAATATTTTAGTAAAAGGTCTCAAATTCTCAAAAAACTGTTTTTAATCTCTATTTTTTTTTAAATTATTTTTATTGGAGTATAGTTGATTTACAATGTTGTGTTAATTCCTGGTACAGCAAAATGAATCAGTTATACCTGTACATATATTCACTCTTTTTCTGATTCTTTTCCCATATAGGTCATTACACAGTATTGAGTAGAGTTCCCTGTGCTATACAATAGGTTCTTACTACTATTTTATATACAGTAGTGTATGTATGTCAATCCCAATCTCCCAATTTATCCCTCCCCCCCCTTTCCCCTTGGTAACCATAAATTTGTTTTCTACTTCTGTGACTCTATTTCTGTTTTGTAAGTAAATTCATTTGTACCATTTTTTTAAATTCCACATATAAGTGATGTCATATTTGAATTAACAAGGTTTGAAAAGAAAATTAACAATCATTACAAATGACAATTATAAGTACATTGATTTGACAGCGCACACTGGCAGGTGGAGAGAATTTAGAGTTGGGTGGAAACATCTGGAATTAGAACCCATCTCCACCCAGGGACGCTGAGGACAAAGCCAGCCCTTAAAGTTACGTGTTAGTTTCAGTCTGCAGAACATTCCCAGGTAAATAATTCTCCTTATCTCTTTATTACCACATCTACCCAAACCCCTTAATCTGAATCCACGCTTGTCAGCCTCTTCTTGTTATTGTTAATCAAGTATCCCTTCTACTATTCAAGTCCAAACTCTTCTCGTGTCCCAAGTCTTCTCACCATCCATTAGTTGCTTCTTAAAGACATCTTCCATCACTACTTTCTCTTTCGACCTTTTCACAGTCATAGAAATATGTACCACATTCCCTTCAGCTACTGTCTCTCTTTCTTTGTCTTTTCACAGCAAAACCTCCTCTGGAAGGTGACCATAATCAATGCTTATATTTTCTCCCTCCCCACCTTTTTGTATCATCAAGCCAAGCACTTTTTCCTCATTATTCCAGTAAATTTCCTGGTCTTTGTCACCAAGGACCTCCATATTTCAGTGGTCACTTCTTTGTGTTCTACTTATCTGACCAAAAGTTGCTTGTGGTACCCCTCCTTTTTTTTTTTTTTAATAATTTTCTTCTCTTTGACACCATAATACTTCAGTATCTTGGTTTCTTCCCTCCATATCACTAGCCATATATACTAAATCATGTGTACTACCTTCTACTTTATTATAAAATCTTGATTGTAAAGTTCCTAAAGGTTTGGTGCTCAGCCTTAATGTTTCTTTTTTTTTTTTTTTTTTTTTTTTTTGCGGTACGCGGGCCTCTTACTGTTGTGGCCTCTCCCATTGCGGAGCACAGGCTCCAGACACGCAGGCTCAGCGGCCATGGCTCACGGGCCCAGCCGCTCCGCGGCATGTGGGATCTTCCTGGACCAGTACACGAACCTGTGTCCCCTGCATCGGCAGGTGGACTCTCAACAACTGTGCCACCAGGGAAGCCCCAGCCTTAATGTTTCTTATATTTACTCTTCAATTTAATCACATGTAGACATGATTTTGCATACAATCTATATGTCACTGTGTCCCAAATTTATATCTCCAGCCCTCACAGAACACCCAGTTCATATGTTCTCCACTCATATTTCAGCCATACCCCACATGGCTCCACATAAGGACGCCCACAATCAAATCACTACCAATAAACTTTTTCATCCTCCAAAATTTCTTATTTCAGAATTCTGCAGATTTTCGCAGTTGTTAAACCACAGAAATAGGAGTTAGCATTTATTCCTTTTTTTTTCTCTCTTATGCCCTCCATCTACTACATAAGCAGTACCCACATCTCTCTCTACCAAAATATATCCTGAACATGTTCACTCCTTTTCTCTCCCCTTATACTTGCTCTTGCACAAGCTATCATTAACAACCAACTAGGTTATGCAGTAGCCTGCTGATCATCCTCCTGGCATTCACATTATTCACAGAGAAGTTAGAGGAACATTTGAAACCATAAATTATATTGTGTTTTTTTTAATCAAATCAAAACTATCCATTATTATGGATTCAAATGCATTCATAACAAAATCCAAACTCTCCAACCTAGTCTATTAGACCTAATATGGCCTGACCCAAAACTTCATCTCTGAAAACATCTCTGAGCTTCCTTTTTATTTTTATTTTTTTTAATTTTAAATATATATATATATATATATTATTTTTGGCTGTGTTGTGTCTTCGTTGCTGTGCACAGGCTTTTCTAGTTGCAGTGAGCGGGGGCTACTCTTCATTTCAGTGTACGGGCTTCTCATTGTCGTGGCTTCTCCTGTTGTGGAGCACGGGCTCTAGGCGCACAGGCTTCAGTAGTTGTGGCACGCAGGCTCAGTAGTTGTGGTGCACGGGCTTAGTTGCTCTGCGGCATGTGGGATCTTCCTGGGCCAGGGATCAAACCCGTGTCCCCTGCACTGGCAGGCAGACTCTTAACCACTGTGCCACCAGGGAAGCCCCTGAGCTTACTTTTTATAACTCACTAAAATCATAGTTTGATAAACAATCCAGCCACATTGGCTTTCTTTCTGGTCCGTGATTGTACTGAATATTTTTGTCACTTTAGGGCCTTCATCCTATTTCTCCTACCTGAGAAGTTATTCTGTTTAAAAAACTAATTCCTTTTAACAGTTGCTTAAATGCCACATTCTCCAATTGGCCTTCCCTGACCATCCAACATAGCGTAGTGCTCGGTTCTCTCTGTATCTGTTAGTTGATTCCCTTAACCTAGCAATTATTATAGCTGGCATTTTCTTGTTTACCCAGTTGTTTAATTTATACAGTGACTATCTTTGTTAACTACATAGTAGTATCCAAGAGAAGAGCGATTTTTCTGTTTTGTAAATGGTTGTATCCTAAATGCTTTGAAGAAACCCATCACATACTTAGTGCACTACAGACATTAACCAAATGAGTGAACAGGTTATATTCAGTATTTGAGCCACATATACTGTATTCTGACTTGGGTATATATTAAGCCCACAGATGAAGGACTTATACAGCTATGAGCATCTATCAAATTCAGAAGTAACTAAAATAAGATGAACAGTTCTCCACCTGGTATAAATGTTCCTCATAGCATCCATATTCAAGTGCTATTACAACTCACCCTTTTTTTTCCTGATAAAAATATTATCACTCGCCTGGTAATGAGAAAGTCAATCTTAGTCGTGTTATTCTGGGCCTTTCCTAGAGATGTAGAAGAAAGAAATAGGTAGATAATTTGAGAGTTTCCTGGGACTTCATCATGGTCAATTTTGTTTTTCCTTTGTGGTAGTTTCCTTACAAATATTGGACACTGAAACCTTTGGTAAGTGTAAGAGCTGTCCATCACAAGAGCTTTTTCAAATGAATGCAGGTTCAAAATCTAAACTAGGTGATGGGGAAATTTTCCCAATTTGTAGAATTTTCAATTTTTAATTACTGCAACACAAAAGCTATTAGTAACTCCTAAGTCTAAGTCCTTGTACCCAAACACCTACACTTAGCCACCTTTTTAGGTAACAAAGAAGAAAAAAATAAATACCTCATTATTTTATATTCCTACAGCAGGAAGAAACAAATAGTGACATCTGTATAAATTACCTTGTTATAGTTATTAAAATGTCTGGATGTAATACCCAATCCAATTTAATTAATAAAGCATAAAATTCTTAGTTTTGTCCATTAATAATAATTTTTTAACTTCTCATCCTTCATTATCAAAATGTTAATATCCCAGACCTTTTACATGAATGTTTACCAGTTTTATTTTTATAATTAATACATCTGTGGTTTATGCTTAAATGGTGAAAACAGTGATCTATAGAGCTTTGTCTCCAAGTGACTATTTAAAGTACATGAATGTGAATTGCAAAATAGCCAAGCTTTATTAAAGCTGCTGCTACATCTTCAGAAGAGGTCAGTAACCTGTGAAAAAGCAGTTAACTGAGAAATAGAGATAATCTAGGATACTGGGGACCATTTCTAGTTACCACTCAAACTAGAAAGTATATTCTGTTCTACCCAAAAGCCAAAAAGGCTCAGAAATGACCTCAAGTTCCCATCCAAAATCCTTGCAGAAGAAGAAAAAGATGATTCTTCTAAGCAGTGGATAGCAGTAGAAATTTACATGAGGGCAGGGGTGATGTGTGCTTACAAGGATGGCTGATACTTGGCAGACATGTAGATAACATTTGATCAATAAAGGAATGTGGGAGTCAGCAAACAAACAAATGAATAAAGGACAAACACATATCCAGCATTTATAAAAATCAGTATAACAGGAAAAAACTGAGCAGAAAATGTGAAGTACAAAGAAAGAGCACAATGTGCATGTGCTTTGCCTTACAGTCCACTAGTACCTACTCAATGTTCTCTTTCTCCTCCATAAGACCATGCCATTCAGGAACTCTCATATGATGTTTATTTGTCTTATATATTTCTACTTGTTTCCATCTATTTAAACTTTATATTTTTTAGTTTTACTTTTCATTTTATAATTTCTTTCAGAAATTATAAACAGAGGATTACCAGTATAATTTATAAATGAATGTTCTCACATGCAATAGGCCTAAAACATCGGGAAAACAACTCAAAAATAAGTTTAATTATTTTAAGGACTTCTGCATTATGAAACTGCAGTACAATAAGTTCCATAAATGATTTTTATCTCTTTTAATACATAAAATATCCCAGTCATCTCATGGACGTATATATATATATATATATATATATATATATATATATATATATATATATATATATATATATATATATATATATATATGCATATCTAAAGATGCCTCACCTCCAGTATTAAAGTTTAATGACTTTTCAAAAGTAATTATATAGAAGTGCCAATTACTGTATTAATCACTTGGAAGGGAGATGCAACATAACTGATTAAAAGTAATAGTAATGTTATAAATATGAAGCATCTAGAGAAAGTAAAAAAAAAAATACTGTCGTTTAAACTATGTTCAAAGCCAAAACTAATATAGCCTGTTATTTATTTTTTTAGTAACTTCCTTTTATTCTATTCAAAGAGACATGCATTATTTGTTATCTTAATGGCATCTGTGGAACACTGTGAATCACTGTCTGTCCTTACTAAATCTATTTTCACTTAGTGTTTTATCTAACTCTTAGAGAAATTGTTGGGTATGATTAATAACTGAATTACTGCATTTTGTGGATATATTAGATATAGTAAAGAGAGGTCAAGTTTGTTTAGTAAGCAATAGAAACAAAGAGAAAAAACATCAACAATTCAAGGTTAAGGGAGACTATGAGAACCAACAATATTTGTTTGACAGAAAATGCTGAAATGAGTTAAGTTACTGAAAAAGCTCATTTGTATACAAACAATATTCATTCATATCATTTTATCCTTAATAAAAACAGTCAACTTATATATTAACAATCAACTTTTAATTTTATAACAGTTTGGGATTTACACAATTATTGAGAATATATTGAATAGTTCAGAGACTTCCTGTACACCCCACACCCAGTTTCTCCTATTATTAATATCTTATATTAGCATACTGTATTGTCATAATTAATGAACCAATATTGTTATACTATTTTTAATTAAAAAACTATACTTCATTCAGCTTTCTATCATTTTTCCTAATGTCCTATTTTTGTTCCAGGATCCCATCAGGACACAATATTTTATTTAGTCACTGGGTTTCCTCAGGCTACCCTTGGCTTTGACAGTTTCTCAGATGTTCATTGTATTTTATGACATTAACAGGTTTTTTTAATTCTTAACTTCTTGATTTATTAGATTATTACATGGTAGAAATAATTTTTTATACATCTTTATTGGAGTATAATTGCTTTACAATGGTGTGTTAGTTTCTGTTGTAAAGCAAAATGAATCAGCTATACCTATACATATATATATGCATATCCCTTCCCTCTTGCATCTCCCTCCCACCCCTCTAGGTGATCACAAAACACTGAGATGATCTTCCTGTGCTATGTGGCTGCTTCTCACTAGCTACTTTATATTTGGTAGTGTATATATGTCCATGCCACTCTCTCACTTCGACCCAGTTTATCTTCCCCCACCCCGTGTCCATAAGTCCATTCTCTGCATCTACATCTTTATTCCTGTCCAGCCCATAGGTTCTTCAGAACATTTTTTTCTTTATTAATATTCCATATATATGTGTTGGCATATGGTATTTGTTTTTCTCTTTCTCACTTAATTCACTCTGTATGACAGACTCTAGGTCCATCCAACTCATTACAAGTAACTCAATTTTGTTTACTTTTATGGCTGAGTAATATTCCAGTGTATATATGTGCCACATCTTCTTTATCCATGCATCCGTCGATGAATACTTAGGTTGCTTCCATGTCATGGCTATTGTAAATAGAGCTGCAATCAACATTTTGGTGCATGACTCTTTTTGAATTATGGTTTTCTCAGGGTATATTCCCAGTAGTGGGATTGCTGGGTCGTGTGGTAGTTCTATTTTTAATTTTTTAAGGAACCTCCATACTGTTCTCCACAGTAGCTGAATCAATTTACATACCCACCAATAGTGCAAGATGGTTCCCTTTTCTCTACACCCTTTCCAACATTTATTGTTTGTAGATTTTTTGATGATGGCCATTTTGACCAGTGTGAGGTGATACCTCGTTGTAGTTTTGACTTGCATTTCTCTAATGATTAGAGATGTTGAGCATCCTTTCATGTGTTTGTTGGCAATCTGTATATGTTCTTTGGAGAAATGTCTATTTAGGACTTCTACCCATTTTTGGATTGGGTTGTTTGTTTTTTTTCATATTCAGCTGCATGAGCTTCTTATATATTTTGGAGACTAATCCTTTGTCAGTTGCTTCATTTGCAAATATTTTCTCCCATTCTGACGGTTGTCTTTTTGTCTTGTTTCTGGTTTACTTTGCTGTGCAAAAGATTTTAAGTTTCATTAGGTCCCATTTGTTTATTTTTGTTTTTATTTCCATTTCTCTAGGAATTGGGTCAAAAAGGATCTTGCTGTGATTTATGTCATATAGTGTTCTGCCTATGTTTTCCTCTAAGAGTTTTATACTGTCTGGCCTTACATTTAGGTCTTTAATCCATTTTGACTTTAATATTTGTATGTGTTAGGGAGTGTTCTAATTTCATTCTTTTACATGTAGGTGTCTATATTTTCCAACACCACTTATTGAAGAGGCTGTCATTTCTCCATTGTATATTCTTGACTCCTTTATCAAAGATAAGGTGACCATATATGCGTGGGTTTATCTCTGGACTTTCTATCTTATTCCATTGATCCATATTTCTGTTTTGTGTCAGTACCATACTGTCTTAATTATTGTAGCTTTCGAGTATAGTCTGAAGTCAGGGAACCTGATTCCTCCACCTCCGTTGTTCTTTCTCAAGATTGCTTTGGCTATTCGGGGTCTTTTGTGTGTCCATACAAATTGTGAATGTTTTGTTCTAGTTCTGTGAAAAATGCCATTGGTAGTTTGATAGAGATTGCATTGAATCTGTAGATTGCTTTGGGTACTATGGTCATTTTCACAGTGTACATTCTTCCAATCTAAGAACATGTTATATTTCTCCATCTATTTGTATCATCTTTAATTTCTTTCATTAAAGTCTTATAGATTTCTGCATACAGGTCTTTTGTCTCCTTAGGTAGGTTTATTCCTAGGTATTGTATACTTTATGTTGAAACGGTAAATGGAAGTGTTTCCCTAATTTCTCTTTTAGATTTTTCATAATTAGTGTACAGGAATGCAAGAGATTCCTGTGCATTAATTTTGTATCCTGCTACCTTAGCAAATCCATTTATTAGCTCCAGTAGTTTTCTGGTAGCATCTTTAGGACTCTTTACGTATAGTATCATGTCATCTACAAACAGTGACAGTTCTACTTCTTCTTTTCTGATTTGGATTCCTTTAATTCTTTTTATTCTTTGATTGCTGTGGCTAAAACTTCCAAAACTCGATTGAGTAATAGTGATGAGAGTGGGCAACCTTGTCTTGTTCTTGGTCTTAGTGGAAATGGTTTCAGTTTTTCACTGTTGAGAATGTTGTTGGCAGTGGGGTTGTCATATACGGACTTTATTATGTTGAGGTATGTTCCCTCTATGCCTACTTTCTGGTAGGTTTTTATCATGAATGGGTGTTGAATTTTGTTGAAAGCTTTCTCTGCATCTATAGAGACAGTCATCTGGTTATTTTCCTTCAGTTTGTTAATATGGTTTATCACATTAATTGATTTGCCTATATTGAAGAATCCTTGAATTCCTGGGATAAACCCCACTTGATTGTGGTGTATGATCCTTTTAATGTGCTCTTGGATTCTCCCTCTGCTATATTTTGGAAGAGTTTGAGAAAAATACGTGTAAACTCTTCTCTAAATGTTTGATCGAATTTGCCTGTGAGGCCATCTGGTCCTGGGCTTTTTTTGTTGGAAGATTTTTAATCACAGTTTCAAATTTAGTGCTTGTGTTTGGTCTGTTTATATTTATTTCTTCCTGGTTCAGTCTCTGAAGGTTGTGCTTTTCTAAGAATGTGTCCATTTCTTCCAGGTTGTCCATTTTATTGTTGTAATCTCTCATGATCCTTTGTATTTTTGCAGTGTCAATTGTTACTTCTTTTTAATTTCTAATTCTGTTGATTTGAGTCTTTTCCCTTTTTCTCTTGATGAGTCTGGCTAATAGTTTACCAATTTTGTTTATCTTCTCAAAGAATCATCTTTCAGTTTTATTGATCTTTGCTATCATTTCCTTTATTTCTTTTTCATTTATTTCTGATATGATCTATATGATTTCTTTTCTTCTGCTAACTTTGTTTTTGTTTTGTTTTGTTTTGTTTTTTCTTATTTCTCTATTTGTTTTAGGTGTAAGTTTAGGTTATTTACTTGATATGTTTCTTATTTCTTGAGGTAGGATTGTATTGCTATAAACTTCCCTCTTACAACTGCTTTTGCTGCATCCCATAGGTTTTGGGACATCATGTTTTCATTGTCATTTGTTTCTAGGTATTTTTTGATTTCCTCTTTGATTCTTCAGTGATCTCTTGGTTATTTAGTAGTGTATTGTTTAGCCTCCAAGAGTTTGTATTTTTTACAGATCTTTTCCTGTAATTGATATCTAGTCTCATAGCATTGTGTTTGGAATAGATACTTGACACAATTTCCATTTTCTTAAATTTACCAAGGCTTGATTTGTGACCCAAGATATGATCTATCCTGGAGAATGTTCCATGGGCACTTGAGAAGAAAGTGTATTCTGTTTTTTTTTTTTTTTTGATGGAATGTCCTGTAAATATCAATTAAGTCCATCTTGTTTAATGTATCATTTAAAGCTTGTGTTTCCTTATTTATCTTCATTTTGGATGATCTCTCCATTGGTGAAAGTGGGATGTTAATGTCCCCTACTATGATTGTGTTACTGTCAATTTCCCCTTTTATGACTGTTAGCATTTGCTTTATGTATTTAGGTGCTGCTATATTAGGTGCATAAATATTTACAATTGTTGTATCTTCTTCTTGGATTGATCCCTTGATCATTATGTAGTGTCTTTCTTTGTCTTTTGTAACAGTCTTTATTTTAAAGTCCATTTTGTCTGATATGCGAATTGCTACTCCAGCTTTCTTTTCATTTCCATTTACATGGAATATCTTTTTCCATCCCCTCACTTTCAGTCTGTATGTGTCCCTAGGTCTGAAGTGGGTCTCTTGTAGACAGCATATATATCAGTCTTGTTTTTGTATCCATTCTACGAGTCTATGTCTTTTGGTTGGAACATTTAATCCATTTATATTTAATGTAGTTATCAATATGTATGTTCCTATGACCATTTTGTTAATTGTTTTGGGTTTTCTATTGTATGTTTTTTCCATCTCTTTTGTTTACTGTCTAAAGAAGTTCCTTTAGCATGTATTGTAAAGCTTGTTTGGTGGTGTTATATTCTCTTAGCTTTTGCTTGTCTGTAAGGTTTAATTTCTTTGTCCAATCTGAATGAGATCCTTGCTGGGTAGTGTAATCTTGGTTGTAGGTTTTTCCCTTTAATCACTTTAAATATGTCCGACCACTCACTTTTGGCTTGCAGAGTTTCTGCTGAAAGATCAGCTGTTAGCCTTATGGGTATTCCCTTGTATGTTATTTGTTGCTTTTCCCTTGCTGCTTTTAATATTTTTTCTTTGCCTTTAATTTTGATAGTTTGATTAATATGTGTCTTGGTGTGTTTCTCCTTGGATTTATCCTGTGTAGGACTTTCAGCCCTTCCTGGACTTGATTGACTATTTACTTTCACAAATTAGGGAAGTCTTCAACTCTAATATCTTCAAATGTTTTCTCAGTCCCTTTCTTTTCCTCTTCTTCTTCTGAGACCCCTATAATTCGAATGTTGTTGCATTTAATATTGCCCCAGTGGTCTGTGAGACTGTCCTCCATTCTTTTCATTCTTTTTTCTTTATTTTGCCCTGCAGTAATTATTTCCACTATTTTATCTTCCAGGTCACTTCTCTGTTCTTCTGCCTCAGTTATTCTTCTATTGATTTCTTCTAGAGAATTTTTAATTTCATTTATTGTGTTGTTCTTTGCTGTTTGTTTGCTCTTTATTTCTTCTAGTCCCTTATTAAACGTTTCTTTGATTTTCTCCATTCTATTTCCAAGATTTTGGATCATATTTACTATCATTACTCTGAATACTTTTTCAGGTACACTGCCTATTTCCTCTTCATTTGCTTGGTCGGGTGGGTTTTTACTTTGCTCCTTCATCTGCTGCATATTTCTCTGTCTTCTAATTTTGTTTAACTTACTGTTTTTGGTGTCTCCTTTTCACTGGCTGCAGTTTCATAGTTCCCATTATTTTTGGTGTCTGTCCCCAGTGGTTAAGGATTGTTCAGTGGGTTGTGTAGGCTTACTGGTAGAGGGGACTAGTGCCTCTGTTCAGGTGCATGAGGATATATCTTGTATTTCTGGTGGGCAGGACTGTGTTTGGTGGTTTGTTTTGGGGTGTCTGTGAACTTAATATGATTTTAAGCAGCCTCTCTACTAATGGGTGGGGTTGTGTTCCTGTCTTACTAGTTGTTTGGCATAGGGTGTCCAACACTGTAACTTGCTGGTCGTTGAGTGGAGCTGGGTTTTAGCATTGAGATGGAGATCTCTAGGAAAGCTTTCACTGTTTGATATTATGTGGAGCCAGGAGGTCTCTGCTGGACCAGTGTCCTGAACTTAGCTCTGCCACCTCAGGGGCTCAGCCCAGACACCCAGCCAGAGCACCAAGACCCTGTCAGCCACATGGCTCATCTGGTGGTGCCTGATGATGCGTTCCTTGTGCTGAAAGTTGTGCCATCTTTTAGGCTGCTCATGGGCCTATGCAATATGCCCACCATTTTTCCTGCTGAGAGCCCCAGTGGACCCTCAGACCAACCTGCTGCAGTGTCTCCCATACCCCCCAGCATGGAGCCACTCACCTGTCAGCCCATGTTGTTTTCACCGACTCTGCTCTGCCAACCCAACAGCCCCACAATTTTCTACATTGACAGTTTTGAGTAATACTGTCAAATATTTTTCAGAATGCCTCTCAGTTGGGATTTCTCTGATCTTTGTCTAATGATTAGTCTGTTGTGATGGTATTGGAAGGAAGATCAGGGAAGTAAAGTGTAATTCTTATTACATAATATTGAGTACCTACTATAAACATTACTTTCACTTTTAATGTTGAGTTTGATCACCTGGGTGAGGTAGAGCTTGTCAAGTTTCTGCATTGTTAGGTTATGCAATCCTCTTTCCATATAATACTTTTTATATGGAAGTCAGATTATGCAGCCCATACTTAAGGAATAGGGAGTTATGCTTTACCTCTATAAGGACAGAATATCTACATTCAACATTTGGAATTCTCCTGCACAGAATATTTGTCTAATGCATTCCATTTATTTATTCATTCCATGATTTATTTATGTTAGTATGGACTCCTGGTAAATTATCTTGAATCTGTGGCCTGATAATTCCAACATTTCTACCATGCCTGTTTCAGATGCTTGCTCTCTCTCTCTCTCCAAACTGTGTTTTTGTCTTGTGGTATGCCTTTTAATTTTTTTTTTTTTTTTTTGATGGCTGGACATGGTGTATTAGATAAAAGGAACTACTGTAAGTAGGCCTTAGTAACATGATGGTGAAGTGTGCAGGATGGAGAAGCGTTGTATAGTCCCATGGTTAGGTCTCAGTCTCTGTGAGTCTGTGCTTCTGCACTGTGAACTTCACAAGAGTTTCTCAGTCTTTTTCTCTCCATTTAGTTAGGACAGGATGAGTACAGCAAGCTGGATTTGAATATTTCCTTTCCCCTAAATCAGTTAGGCTCTGATAATACCCCAAGAGGTTAGACTCTGGTTGACTAGTTTCCCCTGAGGGCAGGCCTTGTTAAGAGGAATAGAGTACACTGGGGTATTTCAGAATTGTCCCTTTTCCTCTCTCCCTGTAGGAGCAGGAGGGGACTTTTCTCTGCTATTTATTGTGGGAAACTTGTCGAACACCTGGAGAAAAATATTGAAATAATGTGGGGCCCCCTATGCCTGGGTCCATTTGGAGTTTGTAACTTTCAGACTTGTCCACATTGAGCCAACAGCAATTCATCAGTTTCACTCTCTGGTTCCCAGGACAGTTTCTCTGTACTGGTCTAAGCCATGACTCCCTGAATTCACCTCCCTCTTTAGTCCTGGGGGAAGAGGTTTGCCCTATCTATGTCCTCCTTTCTCTTACTGATCCAAGAAAATTTTTGGTTTTGGTTTTTCATTCTGTTCAGCTTCTTACCTGTTGTTAGGATAAAGTGGTGACTTCCAGAATCCTTACATTTGGAGCCAGAAATAGAAGTCCCTTAAATTATTTATATAACTGTTGGGCCATTGGGAATTCTTTTAATTGTTTTCTGGGACCCTTTGATGGACCTTTATCACAGTGGGCTTTTTCTTTTTTTAACCTTCTGTTACTTTCTGGCACTACAAGACACTTCATAGATCAACTTGTGTATTTTCTGCCCATGACCTAGATTCAGCAGTTGTTCCAAGGATCGCTAGTTCCTTTTATGGGAAAATGATATTAGAAACCAAGATTTGAGTGCTATCTATGCTACTGCTACAGAGTGCCATGTATATCTAGCTATAAACATTTCTACATAAAACCATCTGTGTCTGTAGTAAGCTCAAATGAATTCATACTGATGTCTCTGATAGTTTAGAATCCATTAACGCATGGATAATTTTAGCATCTTTGTCCTCTTTTCTGTAAACTGTCACTCCAACAATGAGAAATCTAACATAGGGCACTCACCATAAATTTACTAACTTG
Organism: Grampus griseus; assembly: GCF_964374135.1. Lineage (NCBI taxonomy): Eukaryota > Metazoa > Chordata > Mammalia > Artiodactyla > Delphinidae > Grampus > Grampus griseus. The sequence continues at coordinate 121,926,610 of NC_138998.1, read as the reverse complement.
TTCAATTCCAGTCTATATGTACAGTAGATACAGAATAAGTAACCCATACCCTATGGGAAACAACACTATTAAGTGCTTATGTGCAGTTCGATCCCTCTCCCCGTTTTTACTTTTATACATTCCATTCATTTCCGAAGTTGTTTGAGTTATTTTTTCATTTCCCTACCCACTTAAGTTGTTTTATTCATTTGTAGTGCATTTAGATTATTTTGTCACATTCTTTATTTAATCTTGAAATCTACAAACTCTAAATTATTTTTTTAAAATTTTTATCCCTTAAGGTTGCTCTTTGGGCTATAAAGTTCTTTAGGTTTTGAAAATGCTTACTATTTTGATTTTACTATAATACCATACAAATATTTTTCTCTTTCTTAAAAATTTCCTATGCTTCAGCTGTTCACTTCATTCCCTCTAAATCTGAAGAAAACACTTGTCTTTTTACTCTTTCCATAGTTTGTTTTTTTCCAGAAATGCATATAATTGAAGTTATATACTATGCAGCTTTTCAGACTGGTTTTTCTCACTTAGCAATATGCATTTTATCTATGTCTTTTCATGGTTCGATAGCATTTTATTTTTTTCACTAAATAATAATCCACTGTATAGATGGATTACATTCTGTTCACTTATTGGTGTATATCTTCATCACTTTCAGTTTTGAGCTGAAATTTGCTTTGTTTATAGACCAATAAACAATGGTCTATTGTTTAGACCATTATAGTAATGGTCTATAGTACTTACTATAGACCTATAAAGCTACTATAAACATCTGTGTTCAGCTTTTTTATTGGATATAAGAATTCAACTTAATTGAGTAAATACCTCTGAGCTTTTATTGCTGGATTACATGGTAAAACTATATTTAGTTTTATAAGAAATTGCTTAAACGTGTTTCAGTGTGGCTGTACCATTTGCCTTCCCTCTAGTAAAAAAATGAGAGTTCCTGTGCTCTGTATCATTGTCACATTTTGGTAGTGTCAGCCATTGGATTTTAGTCATTCTAATAGGTATGTAATGGTATCTCACTGTGACTTTAATTTGCATTATTTTTAATAACAGATGATGGTGAGCATCTTTTCATATGAATTTTTGTGACCTATATATTTTCCCCAGTGATGTCTGTTCAGATACTTTGTTCATTGTTTAATTCATTTGTTTGTTTTCTTAATGTTGGTTTTTTTTTTACATTTTTGATACAAGTATTCTTTTTTATTTCAGACATGCCTTTACAAATATTTTCTTTTGGTCTGTTCTTTATCTTTTTTCATTCTCTTAATACTGCCTTTTACAGAGAAGTTTTAAATTGTAATAAAGTCAAACATCAGTTTTTTTTTTTTTTTTTTTTTTGATGGATCATGCTCTTGGTGTTATACTTAAAACTCATCACCAAACTAAAGGTCACATATATTCATCTTATATTTATTCAATAAATTTTATACTTTTATATTTAGGTCTAAAAGCCATTTAGAGTTGATTTTTATGAAAACTGTAAGGCCTATGTCTAGATGCTTTTCTTTTTTCTTTCTTTTTTTTTTTTTTTTTTTTGCGGTACGCAGGCCTCTCACTGCTGTGGCCCCCCCTGTTGCGGAGCACAGGCTCCGGATGCACAGGCTCAGTGGCCATGGCTCATGGACCCAGCCACTCCATGGCATGTGGGATCTTCCCAGACCGGGGCACGAACCCATGTCCCCTGCATCGGCAGGCGGACTCTCAACAACTGTGCCACCAGGGAAGCCCTTATTTTTTTTTTTTTTTTTGCATATGCATGTCCAATTGTTTCAGCACCATTGATTTAAAAAGCTGTCACTTTTCAATGACTTGTGTATATTTCTTTTCAAAGATCAGTTGACTGTTACGTATAGTTTATTTGACATATGTGTCTATTCTTTTGCTGGTACAGCAATATATTGATTATGGTAGTATTAAAATCTTGAAACGAGGTAGTGTGAGTCCTCCACTTTTGATTTTATTCTTTAGTATTGTGTTGATTATTCTAGGGCTTTGCTTTCTCATATAAATTTAGAATCTGTCTGTCAACATACACAAAATAGATTACTGAGATTTTGACTAGGATTGCATTTAAATATATCAATCAATTTGGGAATAATTGACGTCTTACCAATAGTATGTCTTCTGATTCATGGACATAGAGTATCTTTCCATTTATTTAGATCTTCATTGACTTTTTTCAGTGTTTTATAATTTTATGCATGTTAAGTTCTGTACAGTTTTTTTAGATTTATATACCTAATTATTTAATTTTGGCAGTGTATATTTGCAATTGGTAGTGTTTTTCCCTTTAATTTCAGTAGTTCATTTCTAGTATACAGAAAAGCAGTTGACTTTTGCATAACTACATATCATGTGACCTTGCTGTTCCCATTTATTGTTATATTTTTAAGTATATACTTGTGATTTTCTATTCAGACAATGATATCATCTGCAACCAGAAACAGTTCTTCCTTTCCACTTGCACATATTTTATTTCCTTTTATTGTACTATTGTATTAAATACAATTTCTAGTGTGATGTTGAAGAACAGCGGTGAGAAGAACATCTTTGCTTGTCTAAGGATGTGTTGGAATTCATTGATTAATAATTGAAACTTTAACCAGACTCACAGATGTCGTGGTGGGATATAATTCTTTTTATAATTGTTGGATTCAGTTTGCTAACATTTTGTTGATGATTTTGGCATCTATGCTCAATGAGAGATTTTGGCTTGTTATTTTTATTTTCAGTAATATCTTTATCTAGTTTTGATGTTAGGGTAATTGCTGGTCTCATATGTTCTTATAGAAATGTTACTTCTTATATTTTAGGGAAGAGATTATGGAGAATTGGTATAAATTTTTCCTTTAACCTTTAGTAGAATTCATTGGGGAAACCATCTGAGCCTGGTGCTTTCTTTTTTGGAAGCTAACTAATGACTGATTCTATTTCTTTAATATATTATATATCTATTCAGGTTACCTACTTCTCATTGTGTGAATATTGGTATTTAATGTTTAAGGAATTTTTCAATTTCATTTAAGAAACCAAATCTGTAGGCATATAATAGTTCATAGAACTTCTTTATCATTCTTTTTATTTCAGTGATGTCAGTAGAGATACTCCTTATTTCATGTATGATATTAGTAGTTTTTTTTTTCTCCTTTTTCTTCCTTGTTAGCCTTGATAGAGGTATACTGATTTTTAAAGAACTAGCTTTTGACTGTGTTGATTTTCTGTCCTGTTTTCCTGATTTCAAATGCAATGAATTATGTTCTAATTTTTATTATTAACTTTTTGATTAATTTAGACTTAAGTCACAATTTTTCCCCTAGTTTCCTAAGATGGAAGCACCAATATCCTTTTTTTTTGTTTTTTTTTTCAAATACCACCAAGCAATTCTCCGACATCAGCTGTATATCCTACAATTCAACTTAATTCTGATACTATGTACCCACAGTTTATGGCTCATGACTTGCATATATTCTCCATAGCTGTTATATTGCTTTTGACGTCTAGCATTTCCTTTTGTTCTTTTCTTAGAATTCCCATCTCTCTCTTTATATTACTCATCTATGTTTGTATTCTGTCTAGTTTTTCATTACAGCTTTTAACATAATAATCATAGTTATTTAAATTCCCATTCTGATGATTTGAATATCTGTATCATATCTGAGTCTGATTCTTCTGCTTGCTTTGTGTCTTCAGATTGTTTCCTCTTCCCTTTTTGTGTACCTTGTATTTTTGTTGCAGTTCTTGTTATTGATAGCCAGTCCTGATTTATCCAGTATTAGGAACTAAGGTAAATGGGCCTTTATTGTGAGGATTTGTATCAATCTGTCTAAGAGTTGTATGTGGTTATTTTTTGTTTTATCAGTAGTTCCCATGACTTCAAAATCCTCTGCCGTATTTTTGTCTTTGTTCATGACTTTGGTCTTCCCTTAGTGATCCTCTTCGGAGAGTCTGTTTCTTGCAGCTCTTTCATTTGTTTTAATAGTGTCTTAGGCCTGCTGTAAAAAGTTAACACCATTTAAATGACTTAAAACAACAGACATTTATTCTCTCATGGATCTGAAAATGAAAAGTCAATCCCCCAGACTGGGAGAAAACATTTGCAAAACATATAGCTGGCAAGTGATTTGTGTCTATAATGTATAAAGTTCTTCTACCTCTCAGTATTAAGAAGACAACCTCACTGAAATATGGATAATTTTGAACAGGTAATTCATCAAAGAAGATATCTAGATGACAAATAATAACATGGAAAGCTGCTTGACAGAATTCACCTTTAGGAAAATTCTAAATAAAATCAAATATACCAATATACAGCCTCTTGTATGGTGAAATTAAATTATTCTCCACACAAACTGCTGGTGTGACTGGTATTTTCTCACCTTCAAATCCTCAGGAGTCTCATTTTTTTATGAATGGAATCATACAATATTGTGTTGACTTTGTGTGTTACTCAACTCAATATCTTTCTGATAAATGACAATGGCCAGAATGCATAAATAATTCCTAAAAATTATTAATGAGAAGAAAAACAACCCATTTCAAATTGGCAAAATATTTGAGCACACACTTTACAAAAGAAGACAGGAATTGGCAGTTACATGAAAAGATGATCAACATAATTATTTTGAGACTCACCTTTGTGTGTTAATTCATTTTTATTACATTGTATGGATACTAAAATATTGTTATTCATTCAACTTTTGATAAGCATTTGGGTTCTTTCCTGTTTTGGCACTTATGAATAAAATTGCCATGAACATTTGTGACCAAGTCTTTATGTGTACATATTGTTTCATTTCTCTTAGGTCAATTTATTAAATGTGATTATTTTTAATATTACATTTTTGTGTACTTAGATAGTAGTTTCTTCCTTTATTAAATGTTGAAGTTATTGACAAGAAGATTACTCAGAAATCATGTTGAGCCTTTCAACATTTATATTAAAGTCTGATGAGATAGATCTAGAGTAGACATTGCTTTAAAGCTAGTTAAGCCCTAATATTAATGACTAGCTTTGTATGGTCTATGTTAGTTGTGTTCAGTGTTTAACAAGATGTCTCTTCTTTGGTTAGACAGAAATCAAATATGTTCCATTTCTGCATGATTTGTAAAAATTGTTTTATTTATATCACTTTAGCATCAATTCTTTGCTAGGCTTCTTGGAATCTCCCCTTATATATGTGCAGTTTAATATTCAACCAAAGACTCAAGAGAACACCTAGAAAGATTTTTGGAGCTCTGTATCTTTGTACATTGATTCTCATTAATTGTTTACTCTTCAAATTTCATCTCCCTCAGCCGCCAAAAAAAGATTTTTATCCCCAATTCAGTGGAACAGCAATGCTCTGTTTAATTACTTCTTCATGTGCAGCAGTCCAGAAATTGGGACTAGGCAGAAAGCCTTGGACAAAGCAGGGCATACTTTGTTTCCTTTTTCTCAGGTACACAGTCCTACAGTGTTTATTCATTCGTTAATGTTGCCATAACAAAGTACCACAGACCGGGTGATTTTAAACAGAAGAAATTTATTTTCTCACAATTCTGGAGGAGAAGTCTGATCACAGGGGTAGGAAGCGTTGGTTTCTTTTAAGGCCTCTCTCCATGGCTTACAGATGGCTGTCTTTTCCAATGTCATTACATGGTCTTCCCTCTGGGTCTGTGTCTTAATCTCCTCTTATAAGGACAACAGTCATATTGTACTAGGGCGAATCCATTTGACCTTATTTTACCTTCATTAACTCTTTGAAGCCTTATTTCCAATCACAGTCTGAGGAACTAGGATTAGGAATTCATATGAATTTTTGTAGGGGAAAATAATTTAGACCATAACAAATACCTATTATCTAAATATTTGAAAATCATTGTTATATATATATACATATATATATATATATATATATATATATATGTTTCTAGTTGTTGATTGTGGTAGCAAAAGTTCTTTACCACATGGTACCTTCACCAGGAGGCATATCTGGGCCACATAAAATATGAAAAATGTTTATTTCATTATTTTTTCTTTGACAAATATACCTAATATATAAAAAAAATTACCTAATTTATATATCATCCTGAAATATTTATAACTTTATGCCATCTGTCCCTAGATTTTCTTTGTGGAAACTATTTTAATTATGAAATTAGTTTTTAGCAGACAAAGAATTATTCTGTGTTTTCTAAATTCTGTTTTTTCTTATTTCAATGTTGGTAAGAAGGGATGTGTAAAAAATTTAGCTGATTTACACACATTACCAAATGTATTAACATAAAGCATATATATATATATATATATATATATATTTTGATTATCTATAGTATCTGTCTATGATGATGTAACCTATTTCAATTTTAACATCTCTTTCTGTCTTTTTCCTTAGCAGTATTGTTAGGTATTTTTACATATGTTTTTGGGATATACTTTACATATAGGAAATTACAATTTTTTTTGTAATGCCTACAAATGATATAGAGTAGTTTAACCATCACAAAAATAAAAATATAGAACATTACCTACACTCCAGAAAAAGTTTGTATCTCTTTTTACGCAGTCATCTGTACCACTCCCAAATCATTGATCTGGTTTGTCTTTTCCAGAATACCATATGCAGTGAATCATATATATGTAGACTTTTGCAGCAGCCTGTTTTCTCTTAGTGTGATGGATGGGATTCATCTATGGTATTGCCTGTATCACCTTTGTAACACTTTTGATAACGTATGACACGCTGACTACATGTGAACCATGTAAAATGACTTGCTTGTTTTATATTGCTGAGTAATATGTCCTTGTACCACAGCATGCTTATGTATTCATCAATTGGACATTGGTATTGATTTCAGTTTTGGTGATTATGAATAATGTTACTATAAACTTTCACATGCAGATTGTTTAGTGAACACAGGGTTTCATTCTCTTGAGCAGTTCCCTAGGAAGGGAAATGATGAATCATATGGTAAATGTATGTTTAATGTTAAGAAGCTGTCAAACTACTTTGGCAAGTAACTATACCATTTTGTATTGCTGCTGACAGTGTACGAAATCTCTGGTTCATCTTCCTACTAGCCAGCTATTGATACTGCCATTTAATTTTTTTTTAATTATTCGTTCTATCAGGTATACTGAGATTCTCAGTTTGGCTTTAATTAATATTTCTCTAATAAATGATGATAAATCTATTTTTATGCACATATTTTTCACTCACCTATCTTCTTTTGTGGAGTGTCCAAATGTTTTTCATTATTTTTTGTATACTATTATTGATATATGTTTAAACAAGTTTTCAGATATGCACTTAAAAATATTTTTCTATTATCTGACTCTTTTCATTTTTAATGATGTTCTTCAAACCAATTTATTTTTATTACTGTGAGGTTCAACTTGATTTTTTTATTATATTATTTGTCCTATTAAAAAACTTTTTGCCAACCAGTTAAAGAGATTGTCTCTCATGTATTAATCTAGGTAATTTATAGTTGTAGATATTGCATTTAGATCTATGATTAATTTGAGTTTTTTTCCCCCAATATGAGTTACGGGTGGCGCTTCTTTTTTTTTTTTTTTTACTCTTAAGGATACAAACTCATTTCAAAACTATTTTTTGAAAAGATCTTTTCAAATTGAATTGCCTTGACCTTCATTAAAAATCAGATGACTATCAGGCTTCCCTGGTGGCTCAGTGGTTAAGAATCTGCCTGCCAATGCAGGGGACATGGGTTCGAGCCCTGGTCTGGGAAGATCCCACATGCCGCGGAGCAACTAAGCCCGTGTGCCACAACTACTGAGCCTGCGCTCTAGAGCCCACGAGCCACAACTACTGAGCCCATGTGCCACAACTACTGAAGCCTGCACGCCTAGAGCCCACACTCCACAACAAGAGAAGCCACTGCAATGAGAAGCCAGTGCACCACAACCAAGAGTAGCCCCCCCCTTGCTGAAACTAAGGAAAGCCCACATTCAGCAAATAAGACCCAATGCAGCCAAAAATAAATATAAGTAAATAAATTTATAAAAGAAATCAGATGACTATGAATAAGTTAATCTGTACTCTCTATTCCATGTGTCTGTGCTTTTGCCAACATGACACAATCTTGATAATTGCATAGTATGGGCTCTATAAATTTTCAAAATCAAAATTGTTTTAGTTATTCTAGTATCTTTTTCATTTTACATTTTTAAAAGTTTCCTGATTTTTACATAAAAAGACTATACTCAAATATGTTTTCTCCTTTCCTAGCATTTGTTTTTAAGCTTCATTTTTATAATAATATACACACATTTAAAATATACAGGTTGGTGAGTTTTGGCATATGTTGATAATGAACATACACAACACTAGAAGAAATTTGCTTGTGACTCAGACCTCATTATAATCTCTCCCTCTCTCCTACGTTCTTATTCCTGGTGACAACTAACCTGTTGCTGTCACTATAAGTTAGATTGTATTTTCATGACTTTACATAATTATAAAGTACATGCCTTTTTTAGCTGTTTAAAAACTCAAAATAAGTATTTTGAGATTTATCCTTCTTTTGTATATAAATAGTTTATTCTTTTTCATTGCTGAATGGTATTCCATTGTAGGCTTAAACCATATTTATTAGGTTGTTTCCAGGTTTTGGCTTTTACACATAAAGCTGCAATGAACCAAGTTGATTCATGGACATATGTATTCATTGTTTTTTGAGTAAATATGTAGAGTGTAATAGCTTAGCAATTTGGTAGGTGAATATTTGTTACTAAATAACTGTAAAATTGTCTTCCAAAGTGTTTATGCAACCATCCCCACAATATATTAGTGTCATAATTGCTCCACATCCTTACCAACAGTTGGTACAAATGTTTTACCTTTTTACCATTCTAGAGGATTTGTAGTGATCTGCTATTGTGATTTTATTTTGCATTATCCTAAAGACTAATTCTGTTGAAGAGTTTTTCACTTGATTACTTGCCACCCATATAACTTCTTTGATAAATTATTTTTTAAAAAATCTCATTTTAAGTGATGTTTTATGATGACTTATGGAGTCATAAGATTTTTCAATATGTATTTTAGATATGACTTATATTACATATATATTTAAAAAATAATTTCTACCATTCTGTGAGGATTCTACACACAATAAAAATATTTTCCTTTTAAATGAGCAATATATACCTTTTTCTATTCATGTTTTAAAAAATAGCTGAGAGAATTTATTACCAACAGAGATGGAATGTTAAAGAAAGTTCTTCTGGCAGAAGAAATATGATACAGATAGAAAGTTGGATATATTCCAAAAAAATGAATATCTTAGGAAATGGTTGAAATGAATTTAAATATCAATGACATGTATTATTATTTAGCACTCTAAAAGTTAAGTGGACATAAAAAATAAATATTGTTACATTATGTTATTATATAGTATATAAATATAAAATGCCACAAAATATGGGAGAGAGGAATTAGGAGCATATGATTTAAAGTTCTTACTTTACAAATGGAACCTTATCTAAGATTACTCAAAGGTAGATTCTGATTAATAATGTACATATCTGTCAAATATCTTTACAGTATAATTTTTAAGTGTATTAATTTCTTTGAATTATTTCAGTGAAGGCTATTGACCTGCTGTAACTACTACAACCGCCCTGCAAGTGGATATTGTCACACTTAATTTTAGCCTTGTAACATAAGATACAAATGATACTGAGAATCTCATACTCAAACATTACAAAAATAATGCATTATGCACACCTTACAAATCATGTTTACCACAGTAATATGGTTTTAGATGGTAACAAAAATTCTTATTTCAAAAGAGCTAAATTCAACAATATGCTTTATAAAATAACATGAATTAAAACAAAACAATAATTCAAGAACAGAAAGAATACAACTAAAATGATACTGCTAAAACTATAAGTTGATTTAAAAATTCTTTCTGGAATAAAATTTATAAATGCAATTTAAGACTTACAAATATTTTATCTGAATAACAATAAAAATTCTACATACAGGAATTTATATCAAAATAAAACAAAACAAAGCAAAAATTAAACCAAATTTACATAAAGAGATTTTTCATTTTTTAGCATATGTAGTAATATATTTGAAACTACAAAACCTGTGTACAGAAGTTCTATAATAGAGTACATTAGCAGAGTAAAATATTAAGTAGACAAAACATTATTTTTATGCAGGTTAAAAGACAACAGATTTCCATCACTTTCAAATGAGGATATTCTGAAGGAAAGAAAAACTTCCAAATTGAAATATTAAGACTGTATATATGTGACTGTGTATGTAATAAGAACTCCACTTTAAAAAGAATTAAGAAATATGTAAAAAAAATTCATATTGGATACAACAGTAGTAAAAGCACTTAGGTTATTGTGGCACTTATCACAAAACACAAGTAATGATTTATGAAAAAACAAAAAGAAACTATGCTAGTCCTCATGTTATTAGGAAAACATCCAAAAAAATCCTTTAGTATACTGTTTTGTCTTGCTGAATTTTGGGTTTGTGCTCTACTCTATTAGATGGGTTTTAAAAGTAACCTAAATTATTTCAAATACTTTTTCATAGTAAATGTCTACACTAGTAAATCATGTATGGATTCTCAATTAGAAACTAAGTAGAAAACAGCTTTTCTGTTATATTTCAATTTCTCTTGTCTCAAAAGAAGAAAAAAAAAGTCTCTGAATTTGTTTTTAAGTACACATTAAATAACATTGGCAATGTTTCTTGTTTAGAAACTCTAAATTGGGAAATAATAAAATGAAAAATTGAAGGCCCTGTGTAAATAACTGTTTGGTAATTCTGTATGTAACAAGATATGGAAAGGGTGGAAAATATACTCAAACTTAGACCCCATTCCTGCATTGGTAGGGTGATCTCAGTGGGCAAAATATGGGGCTGAGCCTTGTAAAAGAAGAACTGGTATAATGGAGTTAGAGAATATTGTGGTTTTCCATGCCATTTGATATTAGTATAGTTGTGTTCATGTATGAATGGGATTTCTGGTATTTATTCTAGTGGAGAATGTTTCACAGAAATTGCTATTCTGAATGGAAATAATTTTGTTCTTTAAATCTGAGTAATGTTATATTCCTATTCATTGCATAGATTTGATCAAACTTCAGAGGTGGCAATAAATATCTTTATCTGAAATTTTTAAGGGTGTAAGATTTTTAATGGGTTGAAAATAAAAACTTTGGATAGAATATTTTCCCCTAAAACTCCAGGAAAATAGTACAGCACACATACACTTACAAGCATCCTAAATCACATCAGCAAGTTTCCTTTGAAACTATTCCCTGTCAAATATGAATGCTTTTCTAAAAAAAGAAATAAATAATACAGTTTAACTTAACATACAATTTTTATGTCAGTGTTTTTTTTAATGTATTTACAGAATGTCAAAATACTTTAAAAAGTTGCTAAAGCTGTGTGAGACTTAATGACCATAATTTCCTGTCTGCACTTTTAACAGTTACTCTTTGAAACTTTTGAGTATATTCACAGTTTTGTTCTCAGTAAATTGAATATGTTGAGTTGATTTCAGTGTCCAGAGGAACCAATTAAAGGTGGGATATTAATAATAACAGGAATGTTTCACAAATGATGAAATTATTTATCCCCTATTTTTCATATTGGAAGATAGATTGCTTTCCCTCTAGAGCTAAAAGCTTTTTAACTTTTTTTGACTTATTAAAGTATTTTTTTAAGTGAGATTAGAATAACTCTACATGTAATCATCCTAGTTGGAAGTAGGAGAAAATGAACCCTCTGTAAAGTCATATTTAATCTATCCATCTCTTAGAATCATGCAGAGAATTGTTGCCAATGGAAATTCAATCAAAGAGAGTTGCACACGGGGGTCAATCTCCACTTTAGAAAATAGCGTTTCCTGATTATGCATTTGGGACCATATTTTGTAGAGGAAATTATATAAATATAAATGAGATTATTCTACCTAAGTTTTCTGTATAAGTTCCCTATTTGAAATGTCTGCTATTCATTGGTTTTCAAATGGCAATAATAATGTAAATATAAATGTATATATTTACATAGTTTTAAAGAAAACTTTAGTTTTTGATACCTAGATACTCCTAATTGTAAAATAAGTCTAATAAGATATATAAAAGTGAGGCAGGTAATACTAAGAAGGTATGTAAGAAATGTTGAAACATGTTTATAAAACTACTGTTCTGGATATTCACTAAATCAACAGATTCACAGTTATCCTCTTGCACTCTTGCCTTCAGTACACTCATTATTTAATTGAATTAAGAAAATTGATTGCTCTCTATGCTCTATTTTTAGATTATCACAGAAAGCCATATATCACTGTTATTCCCTTTTATTAGTTCAGTATAAAAGCCTAAAATGCCATTGATCCATTATTAACAGTTAATCTGAACTGATTGAAGTAAAAGTAAAATTAAAGAAATTGAAAAGCATTCTAAAGTGACTTTAATATTAGAGTAATGTAGGATACATCTAATAGTCAAAGAAAATTTCTGCTTCATAGCACTAAAATCATTTAATTACTTTTATAGTCAAATACAATGATGGCCAAATAAACAATTAATTCAGCTTCAGCATTATGCTACAAGTTGTACTTTGGTTATAGTTTAATATTCTTTTTAGTGGTATCTATTAACAGGATCTAAGTATAAGAGTGTTTAAAAGGAAAAAAAGAAGATATATAAAACCTGTAAAAAAGAAAGAAAGAAAGAAAAAGGAAGTCAAGAAACATGGATTAAATTACCTTTTGTTATTCACTGGGTGTAGTAAGAAAGGTATAAACATAATTTTCTATTGAGAGATTTTGTTATAAAGACATTAACTCTCTAAAACAAAACAGGAAAAGATTAGTGATGTCATGTGAATTTTAAGCATATATTAAGTTAAAATGTGTGCACACAAAAGCACAAGGGATTGGAGAGTGGAAATGAGAATATGCTGTGAAGCAAACTAATATTTTGTAAAGGTAGAATCTAAATTATTAAACATGGATATCTTGAAATCTATGGCATAACTAATTTTAAAAAGAGATATAAAAAATAAGCTGGGGCTTCCCTGGTGGTGCAGTGGTTGAGAGTCCGCCTGCCGATGCAGGGGACACGGGTTTGTGTCCCGGTCCGGGAAGATTCCACATGCCGAGGAGTGGCGGGGCCCGTGAGCTGTGACCATTGAGCCTGCACGTCCGGAGCCTGTGCTCTGCAGAGGGAGAGGCCACAACAGTGAGAGGCCCACATACCGCAAAAAAAAAAAAAAAAAAAAAAACAGTGGAGATAATAAGAAATCTTTAAAAATACTCAGTCTAAAGAAGACAGAAAAAGAGGAAAAATAAAGATAAAATGGAATAAATAGAAAACAAAATGGTAGATTTTAACCCAATTGTAATAATATTACAATAAGTATAAATAATTAAGAGACAGAGATGGTACAGTTAAATATAAGGCCATAGATATGTTGAAATGTTAAAGGTGACAAAAGATGTACAAATCAAGTACTAATCAAAGAATATGTTGTTATTATAAAACAAAAAGTTGACTTAAGGATATGGACTCTAACCAAGAAAAATGCTGACATTTCATAATGATCAAGAAGTCATTTTCCAGAACAAATAAAATTTTAAAATGCATATACACCTAATAACAGAGCTGGAAATACATAAAAACTGAAAGATGAATAATAAAAATCATAATTGTACTTGGAAAATTCAATATTCATTTCTTAGTAGTTGACAGAACAAGTAGACAGAATATCAGAAAATAAATAACAGACCTCTGAACAGCACTATAAACCTACATGACAAAGTTGAAAGTTGTAGAACATTCTAATCTAACACCATAAGAATGCATATCCATTTCAAATTCATGTTAAACGTTTAGAAGATAAACTATATTCTAGACCATAAAATAAATCTTCATAAATTATAAAGAATTAAACGTATACAAAGTATGTTCTTGTATCATTACTGAATTATACCTGAATTCACAAGAGATTATAAATTATTTTGAATTGAATAAAACCAAAAACAAACATATAAGAATTTATGGGTTGCAGCCAAGTCTGTGCTAAGAGGGAATTTTCTTGCATTAAAATTTTATATTAAAAACAAAGACCTCAAATACATGATCTAAGCTACAGCCTTATGAGAATAGAAGAAAAAAAAAAGAGCAAAATAAAACCAAATGAAGCAGGAAGTAGGAAATAATACAGTTAACAGAAAAATCAATGAAAGTAAATACAGATATACAATAGAAGAAATAATTTTTAGTTCTTTATAAAAATCAATAAAATTGTTAGACTTCCAGTCATGTGGATAAGCAAAATGAAACAGAATGTGCACATAATCAATGTCAGTAATGAAACTGGTGTCATTACTACAGATTATACCTATTTTTAAAAAATCAGAGAATATTATAAACACTATTTTACTAAATTATACTATAAAGTTGATTATACAGATGAAAGGGGCACATTCCTTAAAAGACATGAACTAACTAACCTCACTGGAAAATAGACTACCAAAATGCCCCTATATCTTGTATAAAATTTTGAATGTTTAGTCAAATATATTTATACATGCACACATACGTACCTACCCCTCAATCTGAGATGGTTTCAGTGGTGAAATTTACCACTTGATGTGGACATAATACCCAATCCTGTATAATATCTTCCAGAAAATTGATGAGGGAATACTCCCCATATCATTCTAAAGGTCAGCATTCCCCTCATAAAAAAAGGCAAAGACAGGGCTTCCCTGGTGGCGCAGTGGTTGAGAGTCCATCTGCTGATGCAGGGGACACAGGTTCGTGCCCCGGTCCGGGAAGATCCTATGTGCCACCGAGCGGCTGGGCCCGTGAGCCATGACTGCTGAGCCTGCGCATCCGGAGCCTGTGCTTCGCAACAGGAGAGGCCATGACAGTGAGAGGCCCACGTACCGCAAAAAAAAAAAAAAAAAAAAAAAAAAGGCCAAGACATGAAAAGAACAGACAGCTATATACCAATATCCCTCATAAAAATAGACACAAAAATTCTAACAAGAAATAGTTGAAAGTTCAATTTAACAAAATATAAAATGGATAATAGATACAGCCAAGTGAGTTTTCTCCTGTGAAGGCTAATTCAACATTCAAAAAATCAAGCAAGGGACTTCCTTGGTGGTCCAGCAGTTAAGACTCCATGCTCCCAATGGAGGGGGCCAGGGTTTGATCCTGGGTCAGGGAACTAGATCTCTCATACTGCAACTAAGAGCCCTCATGCCACAACTTAAGATCCTTCATGCCACAACTAAAGATCTCGCACATGGCAACAAAGATCTTGTGTGCTGCAACTAAGACCCGGTGCAGCCAAACAAATAAATAATTAAAAAAAAAAATCAAGCAATGTAATTCACCATATGGACAGACTAACCAAGAGCAACTATTAAAAATTCAGAAAAAAACTTTTGTGCAAACTCAATATCCATTCATGATAAGATTTTTCAGTAAATTAGGAATAAAGGAATATATCATTAAGCTTATTGAGTAATTCAAAGAAAATTCTAAGCTAATTTCATACTGCATAATGAAAGACTGAGCACTTTCTCTGTAAGATGAGGAACAAGAGAGTAATGACTAGCGTATTTAATATCATACTCAAGGTTCTGGTAAATGCAGAAAGACAAAACAAAGCCATAAAGATTCAAAAGTAAGAAGTAAAAATATTTGTTTAGTAACAACCTAGTTGTATATATAAAAATTCTTTAAAAAGTCACAAAAAGTTACTAAAACTAAAAAAATGAGCTTAGCAACTTATAGGCTATAAGGTCAATACAAAATTCAATGTGATATTAATATAAAACTGATCACCATTTTTATATAGTAGTTGCAAACTATTATAAACTGAAATAAAGGTAAAAACTACCATCTACAATACACAAAAAATAAAATAATGAGGTATAAATCCTACTTCATAAATGCAATACAAATATTATGAAATCTATAAAATGATAAATCAGGAAAGACATAGACCATATTCATTGACTGGATGATTAACATTAATTATCTTCATATAATGATCTACAGATTTGAGGCATTACAAGCACATCATTGCAACATCACTGCATATATATATATATATATATATATATATATATATATATATTAGTAACCTTAACCTAGTATATTTGTAGAAAGGCAAAGAGATTATAATACCCAAAATAATTTTGTAGAAGAAGGCGAACGTTGGGGAACTTTCACTACTTGATGTTCAAGTCTGTGATAAAAGTACATTATTCAAATAGGTTGCTATTAGAGAAAGGATGGACATATAAATTGATGGAATGTTATAGTGAGCCAGCAAATACATTCTCATATATTTTGTCAATTTATATTCAAAAAACAAAAACTCAAATATTGGTGGAAAATACCTATAAATGCAAATAAGTGAACATGAATCCCATTCTCACACTCTGTACACAAAGTAACTCTTCAAAATGAATCAATAACCAGAGTAGGAAACCTAAATCTATAAATCTTCAAGAAGAAAACATAGGAGAAAATTTTTTGTCATTTTAGGTTAAGCAAAATTTTGTTAGATATGATGGCAAAATACCAATCTATAAAAAACCGATAATATGGACTTTATCAAAATTAAGAAAATCTAGTCTTTAAAAGAAACTGTTAAGAGAATGAAAGAAAAAAAGTAAGCTGGGAAAAAATACTGTAAATTACAAATCACATAATAAACTGTGTTCATAATATATAAAGAACACATTACATTTAAAAATGACAACTCAATTTAAAAAAAATGGGACAATGATTTGAACATATACCTTGCCACAAAAAAAGACATGGATAACAAATATGCAAGTGAAAAGATAAGATATTCGGCATCATTAGTCATTTAGGAAGTGCAAATTAAAACTACAATAAGATTTCACTGTACAACTATTTTAATGAATAACATTTAAAATATTAAAAAATTATAAAATACCAAGTACTAGTAAGGATGTGGAAAAGGACAAGTCCACACACATCAATGAAGGGAATGCAAAATGTTTTGACCACTCTCAAAAGTGTTTGGCAGATTTTTATAAAGTCAGGAATTTATCCAAGTGAAATGAAAACCTATGTTGACACAAGTATGGATGGAAATGCTTATAGTGACTTTATTTATCATTGCTAAAACCTAAAAACAACAGAAGTGCACCTCAGTTAGGGAATGGATTAGTAACAAACTCATAGAAGAAGCAACAACATGAAGAGTCTTAAATGAATTAATGTAAGTTTAAAAAAGGCAGGCAAAATTATAAATATTGTATAATTCCATTTATGACTTTCTTGCAAAAGCAAAACTTTATGTACAGAGCACAGAACATGATCTCTCTTATATGTGAAATTTAAAGAGATATATGTATAACTACTTGTAGATCTATTAAATATAAATCTATATAAATCTATAAATGTAATATGTATATTTTATTTAAAAAGCTCATAGATACAGAAAACAGACTGGTGGTTGCCAAAGGTGGAGGGGGGTGAAGGAAATGAATGAATTGTTCTGTTTTGTTTTTTTTGTTTGTTTGCTTTTGTTTTAGTTTAAATAAATTGAATTTAAAAGTATTAAACAGGTTGGGAGAACCTGAGGTTGGGGGAGGTATTTAAGTACAAGGAGGAGAAGAGAATTTGGGGAGTGATAAAAGCGTTCTATCTTTGTATAAACTCTGTGTCTAAGACTGGTATCAAAATCCTAAAGATAGAATTTGGTATATACGTGTTGGACCAGGAATCCACATCTGCTCCAGTCAAATGTAGCTGGGCACAGATGAACATATTGATATTTTTGGCTATAAGAAGGAAATGTTCTATAAAATATACCTCCCATTTAACAAGATTCATGACTTCATTAAAACTTTTTACAAGTGAAGAAAGTAAACAATCTAGTAGAAATTGACTATTTGAAAATAATTACAATAACTGTGGCAATGACATAATTTCCCATGAAAATTATGACAAAAAATTTAGACTTATTTTTCTACAAATACAATGTCTGTAAGATATTCTTGGAGTAAATTTAGAAAGGTATCTAAATTTGGTATGTGCAAATTGATCCTTACATATTTCTAGGTTTTATGCTAATTTTGAATGTATGAATTATCTACTGCTGCTCAATAAGTTACTCAGACATTTAGCAGTTTAAAACAACACATTTTATCACACAGAGCTTGTGGGGCTGGAATCTGGGCGTGTGTTAGTTGGATCCTTTGGCTCAGGGTCTCCGGCACAAGGCTGCAATCAAGGTGCTGGGTAGGGCTGCAGCCATCCCAAGACTCAACTAAGGCACAGATCCTCTTCTACACTCACTCATATAGCTGTTACTACTGGCTGTTTTTTTGGAGCCATCAGTTCTTCCCCAGGTGAGCCTCTTCATGGGGCTTCTCACAGCATAGCAGCTTCCTCCCCTTAGAGCCAAGGTTGAGAAAGACAGAGAGAAAGAACCACAAACGTTTTATAACCTAATCTCAGAAATGACATCCCATCACTTGCTGTATTCTATTCATTAAAAGCAAGGCATTAAGTCCAACTCACAGCAAGTAGTGAGCATTACAAAAGAAGTAACAAGCCACTCAGAGCCATTTAGAAGCTGCTTACCACACGGTAATACTTATTTCAGAAATATGTAATCCTCAAAAATAAATTCCCCAAATATAAATATGTATCATCAGATTAATGATCTGAGAAAAATCAGAATTATATAAAAACAGAAATATTTCATCAATGATGAAAAATGACATCCTTGCATCTGTCAGAAATCATGCTTGTAAAATCAGGTCCAGGAAAGGGATGACTTTTTGAATTTTCTGAACAATGTTTTAATAAGACAACACCTGGGTATCCTTTAGGGTTATTGCTACCAGGCTGAGTAAGAAGACAACATTTAAGACAGCAGAGTGAAAGAATAGGAAGAACCCAAAGGTAGATGATATTATTGAGCACTAATTACTCCTCCTCCTCCTACTTCTACTATTGCTGCCAATACTACTACTCTTGCTGTTACTACTACATTGCTGTTACTTCTACCACTATGAACAATGAAAATAATAACAGTCAATATATGTTGAGTTCTTATATGTGAATTTCTGTTTTGAATGCTTCACAGAGATTGTAGAAATGTCTGTATGTGAAATAAAATATAAATAATTCACTGTTATATTGGTATCATAGAAAAGAAAACTGTCACATGAAGAGAGTTAGCACATGCCTAGGAAAGAGATATAACACTGGCTCCAAGTCTGCCCTTGTAAACATTGCTCTGTGGTGCTCCAGTGGAGCCTTGGGACTCACATGAATTCTAGACATCTTTAATGTGAGCTAATCATGACTGTTTATGCTCCTTTGAGCACAGTTACTTTCGGCCTCTGATATTCTAACTTATAACATTCCAGAAGTATTCTTAAAAAAACACACACAAAGAATAAAATAATTATTTTATGCATAATTATTGATTCACCTTAGAAATATTCATATGTACCAGAATTTTAGTTATTTACTGTCTCTTACGAATAAAGAAACGATTTGAGATTTCTCTGCCTTTTATTTTCTATGAGATAATGGTTAATGGGCTTGCTTGGTAGGTGAGACTATACCTACAAAGGAGAATTTGTTTACCGTCTGCCCTCCATGTGTCCTGTACAACAAGAATGACTCTGTGTTCCATTTCCTTTGGCCTGTCTCCATGAGTACCCCTCAGACAGATATCTGTCTCAATTCCCAGTCAAAAACAACATTGTACTTTTCCAAGGTAATTTTTCAAATTTCTTCCCAAATTGAATTGTTTTTCATATTCTTTTCATCTGCTTCATTTACGATTTGTTATTCCTCATACTTAATTCTCTCTCTTTATAGTTATCTCCCCAAGAAACTAAACCCAAAGTGGGAATATGCTGGAAGATAAGTTGTTATAATTCACAGAACTTTAATCAGAAATCTAGTAATTGCATTAGAAAATTTTACAAAATTTATTTGTATATAACATCATGTACAATTTTGAGTGTGACATACTCATAACAAAGGTAAACAAACAGAATATATGTAATACCTGAGAGATTGTTATAAAATATTGAGGAGATGAAATTATGTGTGTATATTATCTTAATTCATTTGGATAGGTAGATATTGTGTATAGGTTACTTCTTTATGACCATTACTTTTATAGTCTCTAGGAATTCAATGTATCATGTATATTTATATGAAATATTCATTTTAGATTCTATTGTTTTATTCCTGGGTTTTATTACAAAACGAAATAATTATTAAATTTTGTTAATTAAAATATTTTTTAATATTTAAATGAAAGATATAAAGACAAAGTAAAAATTCTTCTAATCCAACTGTCAGAATAATCCTGTTGGCTTAAAAGTAAAATCAATAATATATATTGAACACCCAAATAAAACAGAAAAATCCTTACTTCCCTCCAGTAATACAGTTCCCAAGTTGGTTTTTATTAATATTTTCCTGTATAACTTTCCAGTAACAAAGTATGTCTCTGAATGAACTGAAATACAAATTTTGTGACTCTGGATAATATTACTTAAGTGAATATTGATAGCAAAATAGGATAAATAAGACCCAAAGCTAGATCTAGATAAGACAAATCTATATATTTTTTATAATTTATATACTTATATATTCATATATTTATAGTGTATATATAATAGTATATATATTTATTATTTTGGTATTAAGAGGAACAAATATTTTCTGCATATCACTTGTCTTTGTTTTTGGTAAATATCATATAGATTATATTATTAACATATTCATGTTTTCATTATTTTAAGAGTATATAGTATTTCATTGTATGAATATTCAACTATTTATTACTATTTTTCTTCTTAGAAAGCATTTAGAATGATTATATTCCAATTGTAGTTATGCTGCTCTAAACATTCAGGCTTATTTAAAACAGTGTATATAAGTGAATGTTTAAGTTAAATTTCTACCTGTTGAATTGGTCTGTAAAAGGCCATGAGAAAATTAAGTTTATAATATTTTTAATTATAAAAAAGTACAAATTACCTTTCCATGTATAATTAGTTAATACATTGTTGGGGATTTCAATATTCTACTTTAATACTGCATGCACATTAATAAAGTAACTTTAGAGAAAATTACAAGTTAATGTTTCTTATTCTATAATTCAATGGAAATAAAAATGAAAGGTGCAATAAATGGGTCAGTGACCTAAGTTAAAATACATTAGCTTAGGAGAGGAAGAAATAATAAGTATAACACTGAGTAACCTCTGTATACTGCTGTGGCCTGACTGGTAAAATAAAACAAGTAACACTCAGGATAACTCCCATTATGCTCTTAGATATTGTATTATGCAAGGACTCATGAATTTTTAGATGATAGCTGGACCTAAAAACATTTTTAACAGCTTACAAATCATGTTCCAATGTGTCATTTAATATTTTGATGGGATAAAAAGGCAAATCTGATATTTCAAGGATCATTTGAATCAAGATTTTCCCTTACATTTTTTGCCATACATATTCCACTGCTGAACATTTTGTTTTCAGATTTGCTTTTAGAAAAAAAAAGGTTTAATCAACCTTCTTTTATGAGTCTTTCTCTTAGGGAAAAAAATAATTATCTATGACAGGCATTAGGCATGCACTTCACTTAACTGAAAAACATTTCTAAAGTATTTATAATATTTTACTTTCCAATTAGCAAAGTATACGAGTTCTCGACACTACTTTCTCATTAATATTTAGTGTGTCAGTCTTTTGGCTTTACTATTCTATTTATTATGTACTTTGTTGTCTTATTTGTGTTTTTTAATACTTTATTTTTACAAATAGTTTAAACTATTCTGTTTTTATTGCATATTCATATAAATTTAAGAAGCAACTTATTTTTTCTGTATTAAAGAGTCTTGCTGGAACTTTTATTGAGATTGTGTTGAATATTTATATATATTTGGACAAAACGAACATCTTACTAATATTAAGTCTTCCAATCCTTGAACATGATGTATCTCTTTATTTGTAATCTTTAACTTAAATTTTTCATATATTTTATATTTATAATTTTGTATTGTTACTATATTTTAATTTGTATTTAATATTGTTAATGGTATATATAAATGTATATATAAATAAGTATACATGTATATATAGAGTTATATATGCATACTGTATAGAAAATACACATGCATTTGTGTGTGTGTGTGTGTATGTACACTTACAAGAGAAAGAGAGGGGTCATGTTGTATCCATAATTGTATGCTATTCTGGATCTTTAAGAGGAGTTAATTAAAAGGTGAATTTAAAATGCCATTTACTAAAGTTGTAAATACACAGATCATAAATCTTTCTTGGTAAGCTTTTGGATATTCTTATTAATAAATCTGTCACTTAATTTTGGAAAGGGAATTATTCAAATAGATCAGATCTTACTCCTGAGAAGCAATATTTTGTTTTTTCTCAGTATGCATGCTTATAAAACACATAAAATACATGCTGTTTTTATGTAATCATTCAAAAATAAAAGGGATATGCTCTGTTTTCTGTATTGTTCGATATACATGTAATACTTAACTGAAAAATGTTTATCATGGCTATTTGGTCTTTGATTAATTTCCACTTGTACTAATATCATATTGAGGACTTCTTTAAGTTTGTCCTTTTTTGTCCTAACCTGATGCTTGCTATCATATAGTTTTTATTTCTTTTTGTAAGAGCTTCTTGATGACTCTCAGTGATTATAGCCCATTACTTATACAATTTTATATTTCTGAGGATGCCCCAGTTACCATCCTTAATTTCTGGCAAGCTAAATATGAGCACTTGCTGTTTATGTAGTGATGCATTCTGTTGGCCACATAAAACAACATACTTTGCCTACAGACATAATTATTGAAATGTCTGTCAGAAAGACATGTTGAATCTGTGTGAGCAGAGAGAAAAAATTACCAAAATTTTTCTTACAGCATTGTTATTTGGTTTGTTTCTCATTAGGTATAAGGTTATTCCAAGTTTCAATATATTTTACTCTTTGTCATAGGCAATATATTTGGAAATTATGGAAAAATAAGGAGGAAAAAGATGTAATATGTGTACTAGTTAAGAATATTGCCTTAAAATTAGATCTGGATTTGAATTCATTTGTACATCTTTCTATTTGTGGAAACTTGGACAATATTTTAAATCTCTCAACATTTCAATATCTATAGATAAGAAAAGCACTAAGTTTATTACTTGTAGGGTTGTTAGAGGCAATAAATGTAAAATATTTAACTCATTGGTTACAATAAATACTAGTTACTATTTTTATTATTAGCTATTATTCAAAGGAACTATATCAGAGTCTCCTGGACAGTTTTAATTTTATTTCAGAAACTAGATGTCTTCGAGATTTACCAGTTATCCTTTCCTGGATAACAAATTACCACAAAACCCTGTGGCTTTAAACCACCAATTTCTTTGCTCGTGATCTTGTACGTCAGCAATTTGGGATGGGCTTAGATGGGGAGTTCTCCCACAGCGCTTGCTTGAGATCGCTCATCAAGCCATAGTCATCTTCTGGCTGTACTTTTTCTAAATATTCTAAGATGGACTGACTTGTTTTGTGTTTGTTGCTGATTGTCAGTTGGTAGTCAGATAGTAGTTCTAGAGGAACTCAGCTAAGATATTTCTGCTTGATATGATATGTAATCCTCAAGTAGGTTGAGTAGGGGCTATTTATATGGCAGCTTCAGAGCAATTTGCCAAGAGAGTGAGAGTGGAAATTTCCAGTCTTGTCCAGGCCTAACATCTAAAATCCCTCAGTGCATTTCCACTGCATTTTATTGGTCAACACAACTCACAGACCAACACTGATTCCACAAGGTGGAGGAATGGACTCCACCTCTTGATGAGAAGAGCAATAGAAAATTACATTGCAAAGGGAAAGGACAAACTTATACCCATTTCTTATTTTAATTTTATGTATTGTAAATTTATTTTTTCTATTTTACCTTTATATCATAGACTCTGTTTCTTAGAATCTGTACCCTGGACTCATTATGTTAACAAAGTATTTGGCAATTCTCTATCACTGTGAAATCTCTATTACATTTTTTAAAAATGATAGAAAATTCCTGAATATCTTCTTCCTAATCTAGTGAGAGGGTGGTGGTTTGTACTGGTGGAATATTAATAAGAAATTTTAGGTTTTATGCTTTCCTATCAGAGTAATAATCTCATTTATATCTACAAAGATTTTTTAATGCAATTATTTTTACCAGTTATAAACAACATACATGTATGAAAATCAATGAAATGTTTTATACATAGATTATAACAAATCAAGAATATTTTAAATTTTAACCCAGTAAGTTATGTTTTAAGTGTTTACAGGAGTGCTTGCTTCTGTCACAGAATGGAAATTACATTTTTGTGCTTTGTGTGCTGGCTTTCTGATTTTTTTTTAGTATTATCAAGTTATTTATTTTCATAAGAAAATAAAACATAGTACTTTTAAAATATTTACATCATTTCAAAATTTTAAATATAAAATCTTCTTATTAAAATTTGGAAAATAAAGAGTATAAAAATTTCAGTAATTTAATCACTTAGAGATAGTCATAGGTAGCAGACTATTTAAATATCCTTTAAGTTTTTCACTCTGAGTTTATCCATGTTGTACACTTGAGGTTGTATCACATAATAACTTGTATATCTTGCTATTCTTGCTAAACTTTAGCATACTTTTAATATTCCATGAACTTCTCTGTTATAGCATTTTTCATCATTGTAATTTTGCATTTGATTAATGTCTCTACCCTTCACTACATTGGAAGCTTTCTCTGTCAAGACTGTATTTGTCATATGATCATCATTGTTCCCTTTTCCATGGGCAATGCTAGCATATAGTAGTAGTAAATATATTTTACTACATTTATTTTTCTAATAAATGTTGAATGGAAATGCAAACTGAATACTTTAAAGCCCATTATCTATTGAAACTCAAAAACAACTTGTATTTTTCTAAAAAAAGAAATGTTTTCTCATTAAAACACATCTATTGGTCATGGATTAAAGGTCACAGTTCTCTAATGATGAAGGAATAATGAGTAAATGGTTTAGGATTGTAATGCATTTCTCAGTATCATGGGACTAAAGCTGCTGATGGTTTTCCTGCAACTTGGCACTGAATGGGAAGCTCAGGAGGGTAATTAGCTTAACTTCCTTTGATAATAGGACAAAGGCATTACTACTTTTACACTGTTCTCCTTCTCTTGTCAAGAGCAAGCATCTTGACTCTGTACATTTGCTACATAGCCTATTTAACCATGTGGTCAAGCAGAAGTCAGGCTAGGCATGGCTTATTGCACTTGAGCTTTCCACACCCTATTTACTAAAACACACACTGATTTAGCCTTTGACATGCTCCCTTTGCTCATCCAGAGATGTGAGAGAATCAGCAACTCTAATGAGCTCTAGAGGTTGCAACATGAGAAGACATTAAGGCCATAAGAGGCTATGTCCAATTTGATCTTCCCTGACAAAAGAGTGAGACATGCCTTTGGCTTCATCAATATTTTACAATTATGTCAGACAGTAATGCCTATGAAAAATTGTAGAACAGACCACTCCTTTTTTGTGAGTGAAAAGGAATGGGATAAATGGCATCCAGGATTTATTTTTAAAAATAAATGAGGAGAATCATTTTAGAATTGTGCATCAGACACGTGTGCTACATGTCAAGGAGTTCGCAATCCAGTGCAGTTATTTTCCTTTTTTTTTTTTTTTTTTAATGAAAGCATTATTCTTGGTTCTTCTGAGGAGACAAAGCTGGATAAAGAGCTTAGAAAAACACCTCCCACTCTATTCTGTATCTCTTCATATATTGCTGTGTTTCATGATCTAAGCACAGTGAACAATCTCATCTACCATATATGTAGATAGTAAATGTTTGGAGAATTTTCCTACCTACATTACATAATCATGGATGGTTTTAATTTTGTTATTTCCTGGCATACAGAGTCAGTGACTCTCAAATACCTTAAGTGAAATATCACCAGAAACAATAACAAGGAAACAAAAACAAACACTAATAACTCTTTAGTTCATTTTTATACTATATCATGGAAAAATTGGACCATATAAGTTAAACAGGCAAGGGAAACTTTATTCAAGACTACTGCAGTAGGGGAGAGAAGAAGGTTAATTTAAAAGTTATTGTAAAATACCAGTCAAAACAAGGTGAGAACCTAAGTTGTTAACTTGGCAGTGTTACATAATATTATTTAATGTAATTACTTTAAGCTGTTTAAATGTAATTTTGAGACATGATACAAAGATATTTTTTAAAATATTAGTGCCAAATTTGAGACCTGCATAAACACCTTTATTTAAATATTTAATCTCTGAAGTAACAGTAGTTCATTTATTCACGGATTTCATTTTCATTTGTTCCTGAAATTCAGCTGACAGTGTTTAGAAGTATACTACTGAGTTATGCACGTCTACAACTATATATCATCTATATCTATATCATCTGAATCTATATCCACTTCTATATTTGTATCTGTATCAGTAGATATATATTTTAACAATCTGGTGATTCTTGTATTACCTTACACTTTCTTTTAAATGATTGCTTTCTAAAACTTCTGAGGAAATTTGTGAAAGTGAGTTTGAATCTATGGATTTATCTGTCATTCTCCACTTTACCATTACTCTACATCTCTCCTACCATCCTCCATTCTTTCATGACCATAAAGGTTTTACTTGGTGTATAAGCATGGATATAGTTGTTAAAGTCTTATGCAGCCATTGATTGAGAAGCATTTCCACCAAGAATAATCTAGGGAGTAGTTTTTTTTTTTTTCCCCCATTTTTAACAGTATGTAGTTTTGTTTCCTATCACATGCACCATCACCTTTTATAGGTTTTACTTAACTGAGGAAATATGAATTCAATTTTTAGCATAAATATACCAAATTTCCTGCGAGCATGATGTACCCATTAAATACAAAATTTTTATATCTTTAATAGTCTCTAAGCCACCATTAGTGGGAATATCTTGGTTTCCAGAAGACCCGTGTGGTGTTTCAGATTAAACCACTTACTAAATCTCTACACACGAGACAATTTTTAGCATATGCATTAATGTATCAATAATCTTTCTACATGATAGCCCTTGTCACTTAGTGTACTTGGGTATCCTTCCAGGGGGCCAGAAAATGTGGATAAGATTTTCTGTTAAATAAATGCTAGTAACATCTAGTCTGCAGGAGATAAAAATTTGTCAGCAGAAAACAAATTTCAACCTAAAATCTGAACACAAGTACACTTGGAGCAAATTGCTTCTGAGTCCTTAATGTTTGATGTCCTTCGTTGTCACGTATTTTCTTATTAAATTTTGATAACATTAAGGTTAGGAGAGAGAGGAAGAGAAATGGAGAGAGAGGTGGGAGGAGAAAGAAAGAGATTGGTTCATTGATTGAGGGAGATAGAGATGGATTGACTTAATTTTAAAACTTTAGGCACCTTACCATGAATATGTATTCCTGTTATTTAGTGTTGCTTCCTCATTACATAAAATAGTTACCTTGTTACTCAAAGTTAATAGGTAATTTGATTCAGTTTACCAAGAGTTGACAACTCATTTCATCTTATTTGGAAATTGAGAATCTCTTTGATGTGTTTATATGTTTCTTTAATTAAAAAGTGCAATCATGAATTTTCAAATTTAGATTTGAGTACTTCTAAATAAATGTTACTTACTAAATTCCACTTTTGACTAGCAAGTAAACAAAGGAGGGAAAAACTTTGCCTTCTCATGTTTAATCTTTTTTTCCTTGACATCACATTTGTTTCTTGCTTGGGTCCTCAAAATTTCTCATCTTCGTGAAAAAATTGACCTTGGTCTTTTTTTCAAAATATATGGGAGAAATGACTTAACTGCATTTTATTTTAAAAGGACAAAAGTGTGTGCTACAGAAGAATATTATAGTTGTCTATGAGTCTAGGATGGGTTGGTTGTGGGGTTTTAGGAAATGGGATATGAAGCAGAGGAGAGGTTAAGAGAAAATAATGAGGAAATGAACATAAGTTGAAAAACTTTGAAGAGATTTTGGATTGTGAAGAGATTTTGGATGAAAAATGAAAAGTAATTTTGAGAAAGATATCATAATATTTGAAATTTTGGGAGATACATAATAACTACTAGAAAATCTAATTTTAGCTCTCTTGGGAAAACTTCAATAAAAAATTTAAATTACATGCATGTGTTTTGAATGACTGATAAGTGTCTAGATGATACCCAAAATTAAGAACTTTATATTTACTTAATTATATTTATTATATTATATTTCAAGCCTTTGATTTGTCTTGTTTTTTTTTTTTAACAATTAGAAAATTCTAAATATTTTGTATTAAAAAAGTCAAGCTGCTCTTTACATTAAACATAATGTCAGGTTTTAAACTACATATTCTCTGATCGTACAATTGCTTTCAAAAGCTACAAAAAAGGAAACATCATTCTTGCTTTATTATCAATTATTTGCTATTTTGCAAAAAATAAAACAAAAAACTGTAGACAGCTTCTCCTTCCCAAAGGCTAACCTACTGAAATATTTTAAAGTACAAATGTAAATAATTATATAAAAATTATATAAAATATATAACTATAATAACTACATACAAAACTACACAATACACAGACATGTGTGTCTTTGTGTATGTATGTCTTTCTCATCAACTCTTAAACTTGAAATATTTTTATGTACCTTTTGGTTTATTTTTTTCTGTTGTTTCTGCTCACAGTGTCAAATACAAAATACCATCAAGTAAATATGGGTATTTCTACTTACTAGTGTTTCATAACAATATATGTGACTGAGTCAAGTTAATGGTATATATTTTCAAGAGGACACATTTGAAAAATACTCATTCTGAACATTATAATGTTTTAAGCATATCAGGCATATGTCTTCTAATAATTATTTTCAGATGTAAATGGCTGGTTATCTAAAGTTGATTTATATTATAAGAGGATATGTTTGTATAGTAAGTGATTTAACTTTATAATTTTTGCTTGATAAAATTAAAATAAAAGCATCTGTTGCAACTTTTATCTCCTTAAAACACTTTATTACGTGTAATTTCAATATGTTAGCAAAAATTAGACTATTGATGACATTTTTGAAATGAAAGTAGTTATCAAAAATATATAAATGATGAAGGGGCAAGTACAGTGTCTCAAGTTGAATTGTAAAAATTCAAAAATTAAGAGTTATAGCTCATTCTAGTGAACCCTTCAATGATATGTAAATATTTGTTTATATACAAAATTCAGCACTTTTAACCCTGTTAATTAATTCATGGACATGTGATATTTGGAGCTTTATTTTACCCTTACTAGTGAAAAAGATTATTCAGATTAAACTGAAGAATCACTTCTACACCTCACTCTCTGGGTTCAGTCAATCACAATATAGTAACTTCTTTAAAAAACTATATTACTTTCCTTTAGAACTCTAATAGAGATTGTAATTCTTAAAATTTATTTACTGTGTTATCTTCCTAATTTAGCTCCATGAGTTCAAGGGACAGGTGTAAGATCTGGCACATAGTAGAGCTTTATTTATATAGAGTATATATTTACTCGTTATTTTTAAATTAAATTTTGGAATAAGGAAAGACTACTTGAAGAATATTTCTGATCACCTACAAAACTGTTATTTTTCATTGTCCGTACTCTACTGCTTACTGATTCTTATATGATGCAGAATGGAAAACCATTGTCCAGGAATTTTGTGCTATAAAAATGTCTCCTCAGGTAAATTGTGGACTTCCTTTTTTTTTTTTTTGCGGTACGCAGACCTCTCACTGTTGTGGCCTCTCCCGCTGAGGAGCACAGGCTCCGGACGTGCAGGCTCAGCGGCCATGGCTCACGGGTCCAGCCGCTCCGCAGCATGTGGGATCTTCTCGGACCGGGGCACGAACCCCTGTCCACTGCATCGGCAGTCGAACTCTCAACCACTGTGCCACCAGGGAAGCCCTGGGCTTCCTTTTAACATAAGTAAATAATATTGCTTTTAACTTTAGCTTTGGATAATAGGAAGCTGTGAGATAAGTGTTTAATTGCAGTAATGATCTTATCCTAGGTATAGATACAATTATTCTTTCTCCCATAAATTTGCTTTAATGTTTGTTTTAATGAAATGTGTTTAAATTATATTTCCTTGTTATTTTGATGAGTGTCTGCACAAGTCAGTACTAGAAAAATCTTTATGTTGTCTTTGCAAAGGATGTAATGATGCAAGTAACTATGGAGGAAAACTGTAAGGCCAAATATATTTAAGTAATATTTATTATAATTTCTACTGAACTTTGGTGTATAATAGAGACTTTGATATGTTGCCTAAAAGTATCTAAAACATGCAAATTCCAGTTAGCTATGATTGATAAAGTATTATAAGAAAAGACATTACAAGGAGAGACATTCAGAAAAGAATTGGCCAGTCAGCGAGCATACATGAAACTGAATAAAGGCACTACCTGATTTCAGTTAGTTATAGGACTGAAAAAGGCAACAGACTCTCATATTCAAATATCAAAATATAAACTTGAAAATGATTTGAGTGACAAAGACTGATTTATTCTCAGTCTCTTTCTCAGTGAACAGAACAATTTTGTGGTTGGCATATCCATTTTTAAAATCTCTGAATGAGTTTATCTCAGAGTAAAAGTTCAATTTAGGGTAAGGGCTCCAGGAAATTATTCCAATTGGATTAAATAGCTTAGGGAAAGTTCTAATGGTGTGGCTCTCCCACTAGGCTTGATAGATCCTAATTTCCAAAATTAATGTGAGATTGAGAAAGAATCACTTGGGGGAAAGAAACCAAAAATAATACAACAAAAATAGTTTAACACGGAAGCATAGGTATGACTATTGCATATAGAGTTGAGTAAAATTACATAGATAAAAAGTTTTGGAGTCTTGTATACTGTCAAAAGCATTTCAATGACTTTACAAGACTAAAATGACCCTTGGTCAGCAAATGTATACAGACAGGAAGCAGACTGAGAAAGCTGCTCAATTATGAAAAAGGAGAATCACTCAATCTGAAGGAAGGAAGCAATATTTACCTCAGAGGTGTTCAAGGAGGTGAAAGATGGTTTCAGAGGTCAGAACAAGACCATGGAGAACATTAACTTGGAGCTGATTCACAATCCAGTCATCCAGGAGCATTCTCTACTCATATATGGGACAATCCTGAAAGTCCCTGTAGAGACATTTTAGGATTTACACAGACTAATCACTCTTGTTCCAATCTCATCCATTGGAAAAAAAAAAGTTTGTTTATTGTAGATAAACTTTGTATATTGCAAGGGCAGGGCAGATAACTTTCCCAAATATTTGATGAACATGATGAAGAGACCATTGTTCATCAAAAATCCTGGATGTTTATCTGTTTGCAGAAAATGAGTGGGACTCCTAGTTGTCTCCTTTGAGATGAGAATGTGTTGAGCAGAATATTAGTCAGGGTTCTCTAGAGAAACAGAAGCATTAGAAGATAGATAGATAGATAACTATAGATGTATTACAAGGAATTGACTCAAGTGACTTACGGAGTCTGAGAAGTCTCAAGATCTGCACGGTGAATTGGCAGTCTGGAGATGCAGGAGAGCTGATGCTGCAGGTCCTTACAAGACTGAAGTTATGAGAACCAAGAGAGTCAATGCTGTTGTTTCAGTCCAAGTCTGAAGGCCTAAGAACCAAGAGAGCTGATGGGTAGATTCCACTCTGAAAGCCATCAGGAGGGAGACTCAAAAGCAGATGTTTCAGGGCTTCCTTGGTGGTGCGCTGGTTGAGAATCTGCCTGCCAATGTAGGGGACATGGGTTCAATCCCAGGTCCAGGAAGATCTCACATGCCGCAGAACAACTAAGCCCATGCGCTACAACTACTGAGCCTGAGCTCTAGAGCCCACAAGCCACAACTACTGAGCACACGTGCTGCAACTACTGAAGCTGCATACCTAGAGCCCGTGTTCTGCAACAAGAGAAGCTACTGCAGTAAGAAGCCCAAACACCTCAACAAAGAGTAACACCTGCTCTCTGCAACTAGAGAAAGCCCCGCCCAGCAACGAAGAGCCAACA
The DNA here is from genome assembly GCF_964374135.1 of Grampus griseus. Lineage (NCBI taxonomy): Eukaryota > Metazoa > Chordata > Mammalia > Artiodactyla > Delphinidae > Grampus > Grampus griseus. Next base: position 121,894,451 of record NC_138998.1, on the reverse strand, counting down.
CAGCCAAAAATAAGTAAATAAAATTAATTAAAAAAAAAAAAGCAGATGTTTCAGTTCTAGGATGAAGGCTGGAAAAGTCTGATGTCCCAGCCCCACATAGTCAGAAAGGAGGAGGTTACTCCTACTTGAGCAGGATCAGTCTTTTTGTTGTATTTAGTCCTTCGACTGACTGGATGAGGTTCAACGACTTAAGGGAGTACATTTCTTTACCAGTCTTCCTATTCAAATATTAATTGCATTCCCCCCTCAAAAAAAACACCTCTCACAGACAGACTTAGAATAATTTTTGACCAACACTCATGACATCCCATGGCTCAGTAGGATTGACATATAAAATTAACTACCACATCCACATCGAAGAATACAGATATTACTTAGTGAACAGAAAGGAAAATTATAGCAACCATTAGAATCATCAAATGTTTTCAATTGTACTTCTGCACCATCTTAAATTTAGATGTGTCCATTTAACTTGTTTTGACCCAAGGAACGTTAATAAAAGTTGTAAGTATCCCTGACAGTTTGAGGAACTGGTATGAAACTACTTTGTCTTTCCTTCAATTACAATTCAGTAGCACTCCAGAAAATGCCTACTTTGTTACCTTGGGTCCTTAGTGAGGATAAGGCATAATAAAATTCTCAGACTACTCCTGATGAACATGTGACATGACAGAGAAACTAACTGTTGTCTAAGCCACTGAAATTCAGGGTTTGTGTATTACCACAAAATAACTTAGTAGTAAAGCTTCTATTTCTAAAACATTATTTCCACAATTTGTTTTAGACTTAAATTTTTCCTTAAAGGTAAGTTTTTAATTTACATTTTTTTTGTAAAAAATTGTTTATTTCATCTAGCTTTCAAAATTATTTCAAATACTTAAGAAAGTATTTCTCTTTTATTTCCTTATAGTTTATGGTGTTTACCTAAATTTTAACTTTGGTCTAAGTCATGATTTATTTTTATCACTGCTTGTCTGAATGATAGATTTTTGTATTTATTTATTACTGAATCTATACATTTCCTAGTATCTAATCCAATAATTTCTGTTTCCCTCCTTTATTTATTTTTTTAATAAATTTATTTATTTATTTTTGACTGCATTGGGTCTTCATTGCTGCACGTGGGCTTTCTCTAGTTGCTGCGACTGAGGGCTACTCTTCATTGTAGTGCAGGGGCTTCTCATTGTAGTGTCTTCTCTTGTTGTGGAGCATTGGCTGTAGGCATGCGGGCTTCAGTAGTTGTCGCACACAGTCTCAGTAGTTGTGGCTCACGGGCTCTAGAGAGCAAGCTCAGTAGTTGTGGCACACAGGCTTAGTTGCTCTGCAGCATGTGGGATTTTCCTGTACCAGGGCTCACACCCATGTCCCCTGCATTGGCAGGCAGATTCTTAAGCACCGCACCACCAGGGAATTTCCTCCCTCCTTTATTTTTAAGGACTTATTCTGTTTTTCTTATTATACAATTTCTTCTTATTAAATTAATTATTTAATTTATTGAAATAAATCCCTTTTTAAAGTTTTATTTCTTTCTAGCTTGTAAATACAATAAATTAATACTATGGACTCCTTCTCAAGAAGAGCTTGTCATTTAATAAGATCTGCTATAGGATTATTTTTATAAATAATATAAAGTAGCCTATAATTTTTATTTGATATGATTACATCAATAAACTAGATTTATCAGACTACAAATTAGGGTAGGTTTCTAGTATATATTACATTAGTATAATACATCTGAATGTAAAAAGAGGTTAAATATTATATTGTGTTTCAGTGTTTTGATGAAGTAGAATTTTAAATTGGCCATCTTAGTTCAATAGTACATATGCAATAATTCTCTTGTTGTTTATGTGCTTAATTTCAATTTGAATTATGGATTTCAGAAAGAGGTAACAGGCACAAATTGTAGATTTTTGTAGGATATTGAAGGGAGTTTGATTTTGCTCTCGGATTGAGTTAAGAAAGGACAGGGTGATCTTGAGCACAAGAGTGACAGGAAATCTGGATTTTCCTATGATTAACAGGACAAATGGCTATTCTGTTGGAAGTGACTGAAGGAGAGAGGAAATGTTTTCAATAAGGCAAAAACAATTGGAAGTTTAAAGTAATAATCCAGACAAGAGACGCTGGTGGCAGTAGAAATGGTTACAAATATATTTTAGAGCTAATGATGACAGGAATTGCAATCAATGCATTATTTTATTGATTATATCTTTTGCTCCATTGTTTCTGTTCTTAATTTTTAAACTCCTGTAGGTGTTGTGTTGAATATGGTTTTGGCCTATGTCTTTCATTTTTCTTCATGTGTACCCTAAATATTTTATGTGATTCTGATGTCTCTCTTCTTGAATTTTATGACCCTCTGTCATCCATTTTTACTTTAAAGAATTTTAAGCTGCTTTTTTTCCTCCTTTTTAATTGCATAAATAGGACAGTTTCCTGCTAGGTCTCTTAGTTGAGTGTAAATTCTCACTGAAAGATCCATGTGAAACAGGATGGTTCAGGGCTTATAATTTAATAGACCTTGCTAAAACCCTTCAAGTTGAGATGCTTAAGGAGGTGGCCTTGCATACAGGAATTAAATTTCAACAAAACAAATCAATCCTTTCCTCTGCCTTAGCAAATCACAATGAACACAGAGCTTCTTCGTATTTTCTTCAGGTTTCTGCTTCAACCTCCTCTACTGCCTCTTCTAGTTAACACTAAATTGTGTTCTTCTCACTTAACAGTAAATCTTTCCCAGCTGAAGAGAGGTCAGATAAATTAGTTTGCTTAATTTGCTTTCCTGTACATGAAATTGCCCTTCCTCCATCATCTAAATCTCTTTGTGTTAGGAAGATTTAATTCTCTCCAAGATGATAGGCCTGAAAAAAATTGAAGTAGGCCCTGTATAAATTAACTACATTAGTTGAAACACGTTTTGTAATTATTGTCTTTATATATGAACTTATAATATTATATATATATATATATATATATATATATATATATATATATATGTTCTGATCCAGTGAAATTAACAGTTTAGTAATTTGGAGCGATTAAATTGAGTTTGTATTGTTTCGATGGATATGACAATATGTTCTATAACTAATTAGTTCTAATAATTACTTATTTGTTATTTCATGTGTGTTCAGATGGTCCTAAAAAACAACAACAACAAGAAAACCTCAGTAGCTTCCAGAATATATACTGATTACTAACATTTTCACTGATCTGGGTGGGACCAACTAATTGAAGAATTCTTTATTCCCAGTGTATTACATAATAAACAAGCAAACAAAAATTCTATTCTTCAGCGTGGTATGACAAAGTTAAGACATGACATAGCCTTCCTTTTTACTATCCTCATTTCTAAAAATAGACTATTTCTTATGAGCAGCACTCCTCCATGAGTGTGGAACTCTATGTGCAGATAGTGTGGATATTTTGAGGCATATTCTTCCTGACTGATTTCAGGTGCCTTGTCCCCGAGCCATGTCAGAGTTACTTTACTTGGGAGACGCATGGTAGAATAAAGATAGAACTGATCCTACAAAATTGTGGTAGTCAAAGGACACCTTGTTCCTGCCCAAATTGGCCCTGAGTATTATGGCTTCATGTTTTTAATTCTTTACACTGAAGTGGGAACCAGCCCCAAATTATTCCCTTTCATAGTTCATACTGTGGTAGGAATAGTAATTGCCAGTTTATTTGTTTTCAGTCATTGAATTTACATGAATCTCTTAATATTTTCCCCCAAGTTGTTTCAAATACATAAAAGCCTTTATCAGAATATGACATTTATAATTACATAATGTTCCTTAATAGTTCTCTAATTACTTCTTGTCTATGTGTTTCATTGTATTTACATGCAGATGTCAGAAATAGAGACCCAAAGCCAGATAAAATATAAACATAGTTCTTTTTCCTGTAAATTCCCTGAAGTAAACAGCCCAGGGTATATATGTCAATGCTGTTCTACATCATATTACCTACAGGGTGACACTTAAGCCAAACTGGCAGCTAGAGCTCCAGCCATCAGATATCAATTTTAGGCAGCAGGCTGGAAGAAATCTTGATGAATGAAAGGATGAAAGTTATGCACTTCTGAAGAAAATTTTCCAAACTTTCGCAAGATGCTTCTGCTTATATTGGCCATTACTTAATTATAGGGCCATTGCTATCTGTAAAGGAGACTGAAAAATATTGCCTTTGTATTAAGTATTCATGTTGCTAGCTTCTAATCCTGTCTTTGATGGCTGTTCAGCTCATCTCTCAGTTATGCAATTGCCCAGTGAGAAGGAAGCATGAGCTTTCTTGAAGCATGAGCAGATTCAAAGGTAATAAGTTACTTAATTTGATACTCTGTTCATATACCTATATGTACTAAAACTAGTAGTTGTATATATCTAATCTAGTTGGATAAACACACACATACATATTCACACATATGTACACATATATATATTCAGTGTTTTTACCTATCACTTTATTTATTCATTGTTATTTATTTTTTCTATCTGTTATGTGGGAAATTTTAACTTCTGTGTTAAATGTTATCAGAAAGAATTTTCCCACAAATTCAGCAATTTCCTGTGGGTGTTCATATTTCACTGCTTATGTATCAATACCTATCTTTGCAGTAATATGGCTAAGGATAATATCAGTTTAAATTACTAGGAATTTATGTTGATATTATTCTCATTTTTACATACTTTACACATATATACAAATGATGATATGAAGATAGTGATGAATATATTCTTATATTTTCACATCTCTGTTTAGTTTTCAAAGTGTATCCACATATATTTCATTTCCTCTCACAGCTCCCTTGTGGGTCTGCTGCTATTCTTACCCCAGCTGTGCAATAAATACAGGTCAAAAGTAAATATTTTACAGGTTCATATTTAGGTAGTGGTAGAATTTAAGAATTTACCTAGATCTGTCTTCTAATTTTCTTTCTGTAATTTTCATCATACTGCCTCTTCATTAATGCACTTGTATATATTTGTGGTTATGTATACAAGTAATCTGTAATGATTTGGAGAGAAGGTGAGAAAAGAGATGAGGATTGTAATATGATGTACCTAACACTTATATGGTACAAAGTTAACATTCAACAAACCATAAGTTTCACACAGACACAGTTTGCTCTTTCTTGCACAACCAAACAATAGTAGCCACCCAGAAATACTCTACTTTAGTTTTCAAAGTAGTGCTTATTATCTATTTATTGCTTTTGAAATCTATATTTTTATTTTTATTTTTTAACCATCTTTTTAAATTGAAGTCTAGTTAATTTACAGTGTTGTGTTAGTTTCAGATATACAGCAAAGTGATTCAGTTATATGTATATATACATATAAATATATATACATTTATATACATATAAATATAATTATTTTTCAGATTCTTTTTCATTATAGGTTATTGCAATATATTGAATATAGTTCCCTATGCTATACAGTAGGTCCTTGTTGTTTCTCTATTTTATATATAGTAGTATGTGTATGTTAATCCCAAACTCCTAATTTATCTCTCTCCCCCACCACTCCTGCTATCCCCTTTGGTAACCATAAGTTTGTTTTCTATGTCTGTGAGCCTACTTCTGTTTTGTAAATATGTTCATTTATATCAATTTTTTTTGGATTTTTAAATTTAGTATTCTCCCATCCTCTATTCCCACCCCCACCAGATAAGAACAGACACTTTTATCTCTTGTAGTGATAGAACACAGTTTGGTACAAGTAGATTTTTAATATATATTTAGTCTATATAAAAAATGTACATAGTCAAACCTAATAGCTTGCCATTCTAGATTTATGCCTTGAAGATCTCATTGATCTGAATTTGGCCTTGATCTTACTTCCTGGGGTATGCTTACATACTTCTTAGTCTATCAGTAACCTAGCTATAACTTCACTGCCTACCTCAAATTCTCTCTTTTGCATGGATTGTGATGATTCCCATGAAAGCTGCTTCTTTACTGAATTTTTCTATATAATTAATCTTCCCTGACTGTTATATTTGTACATCTGTTTAGTCCTTTTTATTTTTATAGTCATTTTTTTTTTTTACTGACCTTACCTTGCTTTGATCCTGGTTTGCTGAAAAATTGGGGCCATACACATTTAAATCTGAATATCCACCCAGCTTATCATACTGCAAAGAAAGTTTAACTTAATTATAGATTTTCATTAAATATAATATTTCTATAAAACAAAAAATACATTTTCAATTAAGCACATCTTGTTTTAGCAGGAACCATTTTACTTTAGTGAGCAGCTCTAATGATCTTCACTTACATTATATTATTCAGGGTTCTCCAGAGAAACAGAACTAATAGAATGTATTCATATACAGTACATATTATACATATTTTATATATATATATATATATATATATATATATATATATATATATATATATATATATATATGGAATTGGGTCACATGACTGTGAAAGCTGAGAAGTTCCAGTCTGCCATCTGCAAGCTGAAGACCCAGGAAGACTGGTAGTGTAGTTCTACTCTGAGTCCAACACCTTGAGAACCAAAAGAACCAGTGGTGTAAGTTGTAGTTCACATTCAAAGACATGAGAACTATAGAGCTAATGGTGTAAATTCCAGGCTGAGTTTGACAGCCTCAGAACCAAGAACACCAATCATGTCTCAGTCCAAGGATAGGAGATCAGTGTCCCAGCTCATGCAAATCAGGCAGAGAGAAAGCAAATTCTCCTTTCTTCTGCCTTTTCTCTTCTATTCAGGCTATCAGTGGATTGGATGATGCTCACCCACACTGGGGAGGGCAATCTGCTTTACTCAGTCTACTGATTCAAATGTTATTCTTACCTAGGAACACCCTCACAAACACACCCAGAAAACACTGTTTAGCCAAATGTCTGGGTACCCTGTGATACAGTCAATTTGACACATAAAATTAACCATAACATGCATTTTCAAACATTCGCTTTAATACTCTGTAAGTTTCTCCTTCTCAAACTTCTCCTCCTTGCCCCCACCTTCAGCAGAATAGCCCAAACTACTGTGTAATATGTTTTTTATTAACAATGTCATTTTTTGTTCAATTTTTCAACAACCCTTCCCCTACTACCTAATTTTAACAAGTTAATAATATCCAGTATGTTGTTCTTATTATAATATTATTATTAATTATTATATTATTGCTACGTACCTCTGAGAGAAACACTAAGACACAAAGATTTTTCTAAAATAGTTTCAATAAATTATTCATCAATTGTTAGTTTTAACTTTTTGAATCCCAAAGGCATGAATTTCAGGAAATAGAGAAGTAGGCATCATGATTTTATTTATATGATCAGAAATAATTATCCAATTTGAAGTTAACACATAAAGCCTGAGACTCTGACATTGCTGATGTATTTGTCATGTGTCATGATACAATAAAAGTACTTATATTGCAATTTAAATGGCTCACAGTACCTATTCAGTTTCATATTCTAAAAGAAACATGATGAAGGGAAACTGGTGGAGGTAATTTCATCATTCTGAAATGTGTCTTCCCAATCGTTTCTGGAAAATTTATTTTTAGCCAAATTTTTCAGTTGTCTTTTATTATGTGATTCAAAATTTAATTAAGCCATGGATATATTCTTCTGTTAAAGTAGTCCTGGTTGTCAGTATACTTAATAAATTCTCAATTTGAAATTCTTCTATATTTCAAGTTTGGCATCACTATAAATTGCAGTCATTTAGGTTTTCTGATATTTTACTTCTAACAATTATTAAAAGAGGTAATGAGGAAAAAGATATACTCTTAAGAAGTTATCCTTTTAAAAAAAATCACAATAACATGAAGAATTCACATTTTTTAAGTTACTTCAGGCACTGTACAGTTTTAGTAGCCACATTTAAAACAAAAGCTGCTGTGAAATAGTCATACAAATAATAAAAAGGACTAATCTGATAAAAGAAACTCAAAAGGTCGAAAAAGTGATAAAGTCATCACAATTCTGAAACTATATTTATATTCATCCATTCATTTAACCCATATTTACTCAGTGCTTTCCATGTGCTAAGTTCTATGTCAGGAGAGAAACGATTTGGAATATTAAACAATTATGCAAATAAAAATCAGAAATAAATTTTGATAGCTGTTATGGGATGTACACGGGGATATAATCTAGACTTTAAGGACAGTGATGGATACCCTGAAGAAGGAATACTTAAACCAGGGCTAGAATAATGAAGAGAAAAGAGAAGGAAACAGGAAGAGTGAAGAATATGTGGAAGTTCAAGGAGAAGTGAAAAAGTGTGGTGTCACTGAACAGTTGAATCATGAGAAGAATGTTTGGACTGTATTTGATGAGGGAAAGAGTAGGTTGAGCTTCAGCCTGGCTGTCAGGGCTTTAACTTTATCCTAAAAGCAGTAGGCATTTTTAAGATAATTCTGGGTGCTCGACTGAGAATACTTTTTAAAAGGTCAAGAACAAATATACAGATAAGTGTTTAAAAATATTGAAATATTTTCAGATGGTTTGAGCTAATTTGATAACAGAGATAATGAAAAGTGACATAAGGATTGACTTAGAATGTATAATAAAACGTTTTTGGAGTGGAAGTGGGAGGTGAGGATGAGAGAAGTAAGAGAAAGTGTTGGGGTAAATTTTCCAGCTTGCTGGGCAGACTTAACTAAGTAGATAGTTATGAGAAAGTGATTATTTTGGGAGAAGTCCTGGGGTTGTGGAAAATCCAGAATTCTCTTGGTTGTATTTCTTCATCCACATTCAGTTTTAGAAGTATTTAGATCCTTCACTTAGTGGTTTAAAATAGGAAGATGACTATATTTGTCTTGATCCTAGGAGAGAGACATAATTTGAACATACACATTTAGAACAATTATTAGTATACAGTAGCATTTGATTTCATGGGAATTAATCAAACCACCTAGGTAAAGAAAGTACAATGAGAACTGAAAGGCAAATTCAAAATCTTAATGATCTCCAACAAGTGAAATCAGATGCATGAAGAAGAATTGATATAATAGGAAAAAAGTGGTCAGGAATATACACTAAGGTATGTAGAAACAGTCTGTTCCCAAACCTGTTTAATAAAATACAGGTTCAATTGTTGTAGTATGTGGCTCTCCAGTTACCACAAAAATTGTACCAGATGCTTTGGACTTGTGCCTAATATGATTCCCTATGTCCATTCTCCAGTAACAGTTTTCTTCCTATCTTCTGCCTGGTCCTGAAACCAATGTCACTTGTGTTAGGTTGTAATGGTGGTAACAACCCCGTTGCTCATACAATTTTCATACTTTTAAACTCTTACCAGGTTATGCTATAGTAAGAACCTGAAAATCTCAGTGGCTTACAACAAATCATTTATTTGTCATCCATGCTACATTTCACCTGAGGATTGGCTTTGGCTCTGTTCTTCCTTACTCAGTTCTGTTCAATGTATTTTCTTTATTCAAGAATCCAAACTGAAAGAAGAGCCAAAAGTACTCCATGATATTACTCTAGCAGGCAATGGTAGAACCATAGAAAGGATTTTAAAGTGTCTTTCAGAGTAATACACATTCATTGTTCTTATATTTAATTGACCAAAGCAAGTCACAAGGTCAAACTTGAAGTCAAATAGGTAGGGGGATAAGTTCCTGCCATAGAATTCCATGCATGTCACATGAAATGGAGTGAAGAGATGTAACTGTCTTACAGGGAAGGAAGTCAGTAACTGGGAAAAATAACACAGTCAGCTACAGCCGGTGTTCATTTAATGTGTTATTGACAAAAATACTTTGAGTCTTATGTGAACTCTCAGTAAAATAATAAATACTGAATATTTTCATTTAGGAAGCCACACTTTCTGTCAAACAACAGAATAACACTTGTTTATCCTTCCTTTCCTCACTCCCACCCACTCTTCCTCTCCCTATCCATTTTTTCCCTTCTTTCTGCTGTCTTTCCTTGTTAATTGTTTGTCAACACTTGAGACAAGTACATAGAAAAATGATTCAAAGAGAGAGGAATCCATAGTTTGGAGAGAAAGAAAGCCACATAACCATAGAATTTTATAGACTTTCCAGAGAAGATCATTGAGAAGAAGTCTGTTGAGAATCTTGTGTAGAGAAACTTTGTAGAAAATACCTCCCAAGACACACTACTGATATTTAATTGATAGACTTGAGAAATTGAATTCAAATTCAAGGAAATGCTCAAGTATTTTCAAAAAATACTATAACAACAAATACATCCCAGTGAGAACTCCATATGATCATTAAAATAAGGATGAAAAAACAAATTCACAACAAATGAATAATTCAGAACAGAGCAGAAAAACTCCTTGCTTTCAACTCAGGATTTTCACCAGTTTAATAATGTGTAAAAAAAAAAAAAATCAGAAACTCACCGAGTAATCAAATGTCTTTTTCTATAGAAATATGTTAGATTAAGGGTCGGCCACCTGTAGCCCATAGGCCAACTCAAGCTAATCTGCCTTTTATTAGAAGACAACCATTCTCATTTGTTTATGTATTGTTTTTGGAAATTTTCATGCTAAAATGGAAAACAGATGCCACAGAGACTGTATGGACACAAAGCCTAACATATTGAATTGGCCAAAAGTTTGTTCAGTTATTGAATATGTTGTCCAATAAAGGTCTTTGTGAAAATGAAAAATGTGTCTTTTATTTTTACTTAAGACCAAATGAACGTTTTGGTCAATCCGGTATTTATTACCTAATTATTTTTTACAGAAAATATTTGCTATCCTCAGGTTTATATAATAATTTATTCACATATTCTAAAAATAAATGATCAACTTAGACTTTTTATATTGTTAATAAGTGTTTATATCCATGATGTCTGAGTATAAAAAAAAATCAAAAATTTGATTATTCTTTTTTTAATTGAACTACTTTTGATTTACAATATTGTGTCAGTTTCAGGTGTATAGAATAGTGATTCAGTTATTTTTTTTCTGATTATATCCCATTATAGGTTATTATAAGATATTGCATATAATCCCTTATGCTATAAAGTAAATTCTTGTTGCTTATCTATTTTACATATAGTAGTTGTATCTGTTAATGCCATATTCTTAATTTGTCCATCCCCCTGACCCTCAGTAACCTAAGAAGTTTGTTTCCTATGTTTGTGAATCTGTTTCTGTTTTATATATAGATTTATTTGTATTAATTTTTAGATTCAAAATATAAATGATATTATTGGTATTTAGCTTTGATTTACTTCACTAAGTATAATGTTCTCTAGGTCTATCCATGTTGCTGCAAATGGCAGTATTTCATTATTTTTTATGGCTGAGTAATATTACATTGTGTGTGTAAACACATACACAACGTGTATATATCACACCATCTTAAGTCAATCATCTGTTGATGGGCAGTTGGGTTGTTTCCATGACTTGTCTATTACAAATAGTGCTGCTATGAACATTGGGGTGCATGTACCTTTTCAAATCAGAGTTTTTGTTTTTTCTGGGTATATACCCAGAAGTGGGATTGCAGGATCATATGTTAGCTCTATTTATAGTTTTTTAAGGAACTTGCATACTGTTTCCCATAGTGTCTGCTCCAAATTACATTCCCACCAACAGTGTAGGAGGGGACCCTTTTCTCCACATCCTCTCCAGCATTCATTATTTATAGACTTTCTGATGATAGCCATTCTGACTGGTGTGAGGTGAACCAACCTCACTGTGGTTTTGATTTGCATTTCTCTAATAATTAGCAATATTAAGCATCTTTTCACGTGTCTGTTAGCCATCTGTATGTCATCTCTTTGGAAAAATGTCTGTTTAGGTCTTCTACCCATTTTTTGATTGGGTTGTTTGTTTTTTTGATATTGAGTTGTATGAGCTGTTTGTATAATTTGTATATTAATTCCTTGTCAGTCTCATTGGTTGCAAATATTTCCTCCCATTCTGTATGTTGTCTTTGTTTTTCTCTATGATGTCCTTTGCTGTGCAAAATCTTTTAAGTTTAATTAGATCTCATTTGTTATATTTTATTTTTTTTTACTTTGCCTTAGGAGACTAATCCAGGAAAATATTGCTACATTTATGTCAAAAAGTGTTTTGCCTGTGTTTTCTTATAGAAGTTTTACGGTTTCATGTCCTACATTTAGATCTTTAAACCATTTTGAGCTTATTTTTGAATATGGTATGGAGGAGTGTTCTAATTTCATTTATTTACATGCATACGTCCAGCATTTCAAACATAACTTGTTGAAAGGCTGTTTTTTCTCCATTGTATATTCTTGCTTCCTTTGTCATAGTTTGATTGACTCTAGGTGTGTGGAATTATTTCTGGGATTTCTATTCTGTTCCATTGGTCTATATGTCTGTTTTCGTGTGACCACCATGCTGTTTTGATTAGTATCTTTATATTCCTTTTTGATCTCTATTTTAATATAATTGGAAATCTGGAAAGGTTATACCTCCAGCTTTGTTCTTTTTCTTTAGGATCACTTTGGCAATTTGGGGTCTTCTGTGAATGTGTATAAATTTTAGGGTTATTTGTTCGAGTTTTGTGAAAAGTGTCATGCATATTTTGATACAGATTGCATTCATTCTGTATTGCTTTGGGGAGTATGGCCATTTTAACAATATTAATTCTTCCAATCCAAGAACATGGGGTATCTTTCCATTTATTTGAAACACCTTAAATTTCCTTTAACAAGGTTTTACAGTTTTCAGTGTGTAGGTCTTTCACCTCCTTGGTTAAGTTTATCCCTAGGTATTTTATTTTATTTTATTATTTTACTGACATGATTTTAAATGGGATTGTCTTTTACTTTCTCTTTCTGATATTTCATTGTTAGTGTAAAGATATGCAACAGATTTCTGTATATTAACCTTGTATCGTGCTACTTTGCTGAATTTATTAGTTGTAATAGTTTTTTGTATGGAAACTTTAGGGTTCTCTACTTAGAGTATCATGTCATCTTCAAATAGTGGCAGTTTTACCATTTTCTTTTCAATTCAGACACCTTTTATTTCTTATTTTTTTCCTTCTATTTGAATTTTTTTATTTTAAAATTTTTATTGGAGTATAGTTGATTTATAATGTTGTTTTACTGTCTGCTGTACAGCAAAGTGAATCAGTTATACATATACATATATCCACTCTTTTTTAGATACTTTTCCCATATAGGTCATTACAGAGTATTGAGTAGAGCTCCCTGTGCTATACAGTACATCATTATTAGTTATCTATCTTCTATGTATAGTAGTGTGTATATGTCAATCCCAATATCCCAATTTATCCCTCCCCCTTTTATATATAATTTAAAATATTTAATGTGGGACTCATAATTAAGAAGTATAGTTTCTAAAGATGGCTTTTCCACAGACTTTTATTGAATACCTAGTATGGAAAGGCACTGTGCCCAAAGCTAGGTGTATGAAGATGAATAACAGCTATACCTGCTCTCAGGACTTCATGGACAGGAGAAGGAGGTAGACATGTAAATAACTGCATTAACACATTATAATAGGTATTAATGAGAAATTCAGTGAAACATATAAATGCATTTTTTGTATCAAATATACCTGGATCATGACAACACCCATAGCTTTTTACTACTAAAATGAATTTTACAGATAGTTTTATATCAATGACTAGGAAGTGGAGGTCCAGGAAATTCTGCAAACATTTACTAGGAACATACTGTATACCAAGAAGGCTTTTTGTCCTTCCACCTAAGAAAGTTCTACAGATAAAACAGCAAGTAGCACCAACACCAAAAACCACTTAAGCCTCCAGTTAAGTATGGAACCAGGAATCCCACCACTGCAGAATGGCAACTCAGATGGGCACTGGCAGCAACAAAATCTGTTTGCTGTGTCAACCTGAGAAAGTTATAAGGAAACCAGTGGCAATTCACATGTAGAAATCAAAGCGAGTTTGGGAAAGTGAGAGGGTTTGGCAGAGGGAATGGCTGGGGTATTGGCTCATGGATGCATTAGCTACATGACAGCTACTTGGGCAGGCTCTGTTCTTAGTGTTTGTTTGTTTTTAACATCTTTATTGGAGTATAATTGTTTATAATGGTGTGCAGTTTCTGCTTTATAACAAACTGAATCAGCTATACATAAACATATATCCCCATATACCTTATATTTATTTTTCTTGTCTGATTGCTGTAACTAGGACTTCCAATACTATGTTGAATAGAAATGGTGAAAGTAGGCATCCTTGTCATGTTCTGGAATTTTGTAGGAAGGCTTTCAGCTTTTCACCATTGAGTACTATATTGGCTGTGGGCTTGTCATAAATGGCTTTTATTATGTTGAGACATGTCTTCTGTTTACCCACTTTGGTGAGAAGTTTTATCATGAATGGACGTTGAATTTTTTCAAATGATTTTTCTGCATCTATTTAGATGATCATGTGGTTTCTGTCTTTCCTTTTGTTAATGTCACATGTCACATTGTTTGATTTGCATTTGTTGAACCATCGTTGTGACCCTAAGGTGAATCCAACTTGATCATGGTATGTGGTTCTTTTCAGGTATTGTTGGATTTAGTTTGCTAATATTTTGTTGAGGATTTTTGCATCTGTATTCATCAAAGGTATTGACCTGTAATTTTTTTTTTTTTTGTATAGTCTCTTTATCTGCTTTTGATATCAGGGTGATGGTGGCCTCATAGAATAAATTTGGAAGTGTTCTCTTCTTTTCAGTTGTTTGGAATAGTTTGAGAAGGATAGATATAAGTTCTTCTTTGTATATTTGGTAGACTTCCCCAATGAAGCTGACAGCAGGGAGTATTTTTATAACAGATTCTATTTCACTTCTAGTAATTGGTCTGTTCAAATTATCTGTTTCAATTGTGGTGATTGGTTTTTTCAAATTATCTGTTTCTTCTTGACTCAGTTTTGGTAGGCTGTATGTTTCTAGAAACTTGTCCATTTCTTCTAGGTTGTCCAGTTTGTTGGCATATAACCATTCATAGTATTCTTTTATGAGTTTTTTTTTTTTTTTTGTATTTCTGTGGTATTGGTATTTCTTGTCTCTTATTTCTTATTTTGTTTATTTGGGTCCTCTTTCTTTTATTCTTGATTAACCTGGATCAAGGTTTGTTGATTTTGTTTATCTTTTCCAAAAAACAGCTCTTGGCTTTATTGATCTTCTCTATTCCTTTTTGATCTCTATTTTATTTATTTCCTCTCTGATCTTTTAATTTCCTTTCTCTGCTGATTTTGAGATTTGTTTGTTCTTCTTTTTCTAATTCTTTTAAGTGGCACATTAGGTTGCTTGTTTGAGTCTTTTCTTTTTTCTTGAGGAAGACCTGTATCACTGTGCATTTCACTCTTAAAACATTTACTATATCCCATAGATATTTTAAGGTTCTGTTGTTATTGTCATTTGTCTCAAGGTATTTTCTGATTTACTCTTTGATTTCATCATTTCCCCATGGTTTTAGTAGCTGCTTGTTTAGTCACCATGTGTACATTTTTTTCCTTTTTTTTTTTTTTTTTTTGCTATGATTGATTTCTATTTTCATACTATTGTGGTCAGAAAAGATGCTTGAAATAATTTCTATCCTCTTAAATTTGTAGAGGCTTGTTTTGTGACCTAGTATGTGGTCTATCCTAGAAAACATTCCATGTGTGCTTGAAAAGAATGTGTATTCTGTGCTTTTTTGGATGTGCTGCCCTGTAGATATCAATTAAGTCAAACTGGTCTATTATGTCATTTAGAACCTCTGTCAACTTACTGATTTTCTGGCTGGATGACCTGTCCATTGATGTCAATGAGGTGTTAAGGTCTCCTATTATTATTGATTCCTGTCAATTCCTCCCTTTATTTCTGTTAGTTTTATGTATTTAGGTGCTCCTAAATTGGGTGCATACATGTTACTGTGCCTATACTCTTCTTGTATTGATCCTTTATCATTGTATAATGCCCTTCTTTTTCTTTCTTTATGGATTTTTAAAAGTCTATTTTGTCTGATATGAGTATTGCTTCCCCTGCTTTCTTATTGTTTCCATTACCATGAAATATCTTTTTCCATCTGCTCATTTTCAGTCTGTTTGTGGCTTTGACACTGAAATGAGTCTCTTACAGGCATCATGTTGTAGTTTGTTTTTCTATGCAATCTGCCACTCTGTGTCTTTGATTGGAGCAGTCTACTGCCATTTAAAGTAATTATTAATAGGTATGTATTTATTACCATTTTAATTCTTGTTTTCCAGTTGTTTTTGTAGTTGTTCTTTATTTTTTTCCTTTTGTGGTTTGATGATTTTCTTTTGTAGTATTCTTTTTATTTTATTTTTTTAATATCTTTATTGGAGTATAATTGCTCTACAATGGTGTATTCGTTTCTGCTTTATAACAAAGTAAACCACACATACCTATACATATTCCCCATATCTCCTCCCTCTTACGTTTCCCTCCCAGCCATGCTATGCCACCCACCTCGGTGGTCACAAAGCACCGAGATGATCTCCTTGCGTTATGTGGCTGCTTCCTTCTTGCTATCAATTTTACATTTAGTAGAGTATATTTGTCCATACCACTCTATCACTTTGCCCCAGCTTACACTTCCCCCTCTCGGTATCCTCAAGTCCATTCTCTGCATCTGCGTCTTTATTCCTGTCCAGCCCCTAGGTTCTTCAGAACCTTTTTTTTTTTTTTTCAGATTCCATGTATATGTGTTAGCATATGGTATTTGTTTTTGTCTGTCTGACATACTTAACTCTGTATGACAGACTCCAGGTCCATCCACCTCACTAAAAATAACTCAATTTCATTTCTTCTTATGGCTGAGTAATATCCCATTTATATATGTGCCACATCTTCTTTAAACATGCATCTGTCATTGGACACTTAGGTTGCTTCCATGTCCTGGCTATTGTATATAGAGCTGCAATGAATATTCTGGTACATGACTCCTTTTGAATTATGGTTTTCTCAGGGTATATGCACAGTAGGGATTGCTGGGTCATATGGTAGTTCTATTTTTAGTCTTTTAAGGAACCTTCATACTTTTCTCCATGGTGGCTGTATCAATTTACATTCCCACCAACAGTGCAAAGGGGTTTCCTTTTCTCCACACCCTCTCCAGTATTTATTATTAGTAGATTTTTTGATGATGGCCATTCTGACCGGTGTGAGATGATACCTCATTGTAGATTTGATTTGCATTTCTAATGATTATTGATGATTTCATGTGTTTGTTGGCAATCTGTATATCTTCTTTGGAGAAATGTCTATTTAGGAGTTCTTCCCATTTTTGGATTGGGTTGTCTGTTTTCTTGATATTGAGCTTCATGAGCTTCTTGTCAATTTTGGAGATTAATCCTTTGTCAGTTGCTTTGTTTGCAAATATTTTCTCCCATTCTGAGGGTTGACTTTTTGTCTTGTTTATGGTTTCCCTTGCTGTGCAAAAGCTTTTAAGTTTCATTAGCTCCCATTTTTTTGTGTTTTTTTTTTTTAATTTCCATTTCTCAAGGAGGTGGTTCAAAATTAAATTGCTGTGATTTACGTCATAGAGCATTCTCCCTATGTTTTTCCCCTAAGAGTTTTATAGTGTCTAGCCTTACATTTAGGTCTTTAATCCATTTTGAGTTTATTTTTGTACATGGTGTTAGGGAGTGTTGTAATTTCATTCTTTTACATGTAGCTGTCCAGTTTTCTCATAATCACTTATTGAAGAGGCTGTCTTTTCTCCATTATAAATTCTTGCCTCCTTTATCAAAAAAAAAAAAAAAAGGTAACCATATAAGTGTGTGATTATTTCTGGGTTTTATATTCCTGTTCCATTGATCTATATTTCTGTTTTTGTGCCAGTACCATACTATCTTGATTACTATAGCTTTGTAGTATAGTCTGAAGTGTGGGAACCTGATTCCTCCAGCTCCATTTTTCTTTCTTAAGATTGTTTTTGCTATTTGGGGTCTTTTGTGTTTCCATATCGTGTGAATTTAGTTCTGTGAAAAATGCCATTAGTAGTTTGATAGGGATTGCTATGAATCTGTAGATTGTTTTGGGTAGTATATTTATAGTTATTTTCACAGTGTTGATTCTTCCAATCCCAGAACATGGAATAGCTCTCCATATGTTTGTTTCATCCTTAATTTCCTTCATCAGAATCTTATAGTTTTCTGGACACAGGTCTTTTGTCTCCTTAGGTAGGTTCATTCCCAGGTGTTTTATTCTTTTTGTTGCAATGGTAAATGGGAGTGTTTCCTTAATTTCTCTTTAAGATTTTTCACCTTTAATGTATAGGAATGCAACAGATTTCTGTGCATTAATTTTGTATCCTGCTACTTTACCAAATTCATTGATTAGCTCTAGTAGTTTTCTGGTAGCATCTTTAGGATTCTCTCTGTATAGTATCATGTCATCTGCAAACAGTGACAGCTTTACTTCATCTTTTCCATTTGGGTTCCTCTTATTTCTTTTTCTTCTCTGATTGCTGAGGCTAAAACTTCCAAAACTATGTTGAATAATAGTGGTGAGAATGGAGAGCCTTGTCTTCTTCCTCATCTTAGAGGAAATGTTTTCAGTTTTTCACTGTTGAGAATAAAGTTGGCTGTGGGCTTGTCATATACGGCCTTTATTATGTTGAGGTAACTTCGCTCTGTGTCTACTTTCTGGAGGGTTTCTATCATAAATGGGTGTTGACTTTTTTCGAAAGCTTTTTCTGCATCTATTGAGATATCATATGTTTTTTTCTCCTTCAATTGTTAATATGGTTTATCACATTGATTGATTTGCATATATTGAAGAATCCTTGCCTTCTTGGAATAAACCCCACCTTATCATGGTGTATGATCCTTTTAATTTGCTGTTGGATTCTGTTTCATAGAATGTTGTAGAGGATTTTTGCACATATGTTCATCAATGATATTGGCCTGTAGTTTTCTTTCTTTGTGACATCTTTGTCTGGTTTTGGTATCAGGGTGATTATCACCTTGTATAATGAGTTTGGGAGTATTCCTCTCTCTGGTACATTTTGGAAGAGTTTGAGAAGGATAGGTGTTAGCTCTTCTCTAAATGTTTGATAGAATTTGCCTGTGAAGCCATCTGGTCCTGAGCTTTTGCTTGTTGGAAGACTTTTAATCACAGTCACAATTTCAGTGCTTGTGATTGGCCTGTTTATATTTTCTCTTTCTTCCTGATTTAGTCTTGGAAGGTTGTGCTTTTCTAAGAATTTGTCCATTTCTTCCAGGTTGTCCATTTTATTGGCATATAATTGCTTGTAGTAATCTCTCAGGATCATTGTATTTCTGCAGTGTCAGGTGTTACTTCTGCTTTTAATTTCTAATTCTACTGATTTGAGTCTTCTCTTTATTTTTCTTGATGCGTCTGGCTAATGGTTTATCAATTTTGTGGATCTTCTCAAAGAACCAGCTTTTAGTTTTACTGATCTTTGTTATTGTTGCCTTCATTCCTTTCTCATTTATTTCTGATCTGTTTTTTTTTTATTTCTTTCCTTCTGTTAACTTTGGTTTTTTGTTGTTGTTGTTCTTTCTCTAATTGCTTTAGCTGTAAGATTAAGTTGTTTATTTTAGTTGTTGCTTGTTTCTTGAGATAGGATTTTATTGCTATAAACTTCCCTCTTAGAACTGCTTTAGCTGAAGCCCATAAGTTTTGGGTCATCGTGTTTTCATTGTCATTTGTTTCTTGGTATTTTTTGATTTCCTCTTTGATTTCTTCAGTGATCCCTTGGTTATTTAGTAGTACATTGTTTAGTCGCCATGTGTTTGTATTTTTTACAGGTTTTTTCCTGTAATTGATATCTAGTCTCATAGCATTGTGGTCGGAAAAGATACTTGATACAATTTCAATTTTCTTAAATTTACCAAGGCTTGATTTGTGATCCAAGATATGATCTGTTCCTGAGAATGTTCCATGAACACTTGAGAAGAAAGTGTATTCTCTTGTTTTTGGATGAAGTGTCCTATAAATATCAATTAAGTCTATCATGTTTAATATGTCATTTAAAGCTTGTTTTTCCTTATTTATTTTCATATTTGATGATCTGTCCATGGTGAAAGTGGGGTGTTAATGTCCTCAACTATTATTGTGTTACCGTCGATTTCCTCTTTTATGGCTGTTAGAATTTGCCTTATGTATTTAGGTGCTGCTATGTTGGGTGCATAAATATTTACAATTGTTATATCTTCCTGTTGGATTGATCCCTTGATCATTATGTAGTGTCCTTCTTTGTCTCTTGTAATAATCTTTGTTTTAAAGTCTATTTTGTCTGATATGAGAATTGCTACTCCAACTTTTCTATTTGCATTGAATATGTTTTTCCATCCCCACACTTTCAGTCTGTATGTGCCCCTAGGTCTGAAGTGGGTCTTTTATAGACATCATTTATACGGGTCTTGTTTTTGTATTCATTCAACCAGTCTGTGTCTTTTTGTGGGAGCATTTAATCCATTTACATTTAAGGTAATTATCGATATGTATGTTCCTATTCTCATTTTCTTAATTGTTTTGGCTTTGTTATTGTAGGTCTTTTTCTTCTCTTGTGTTTCCTGCCTAGGGAAGTTCCTTTAGTGTTTGTTGTAAAGCTGGTTTTGTGGTGCTGAATTCTCTTAGTTTTTGCTTGTCTGTAAAGTTTTTAATTTCTCCATTGAATCTGAATGAGATCCTTGCTAGGTATTCTGTCAGTCCCTTCTGGCTTGCAGATTTTCTGATGAAAGATCAGCAGTTAAACTTATGGGGCTTCCCTTGTATATTATTTGTTGTTTTTCCCTTGATGCTTTCAATATTTTTTCTTTGCATTTATTTTTTGATAGTTTGATTAATATATGTCTTGGCATGTTTCTCCTTCAGTTTACCCTGCTTGGGACTCTCTGCACTTCCTGGACTTGATTGACTATTTTCTTTCCCATATTAGGGAAGTTTTCAACTATAATCTCTTCAAATATTTTCTCAGTCCCTTTCTTTTTCTCTTCTTCTTCTGGGACCCCTATAATTCGAATGTTGGTGTGTTTAATATTGTGCCAGAGGTATCTGAGACTTTCCTCAATTATTTTCATTCTTTTTTCTTTATTGTGCTTTGTGGTAGTTATTTCAACTATTTTATCTTCCAGGTCACTTATCTGTTCTTCTGCCTCAGTTATTTTGCTATTGATTCCTTCCAGAGAATTTCTAATTTCATTTATTGTGTTGTTCATCATTTTTTGTTTGCTCTTTAGTTCTTCTAGGTCCTTGTTTAATGTTTCTTGTATTTTCTCTATTCTGTTTCCAAGATTTTGGATCATCTTTACTATCATTACTCTGAATTCTTTTTCAGGTAGACTGCCTATTTCCTCTTCATTTGTTTGGTCTGGGGGGGGGGGTTGCCTTTCTCCTTCATCTGCTGTGTGTTCCTCTGTGTTCTGATTTTGCTTAACTTACTGTGTTTGAGGTCTCCTTTTCTCAGGCTGCAGGTTCATACTTCCCATTTTTTTGTTGTCTGTCCCCAGTGGCTAAGATTGGTTCAGTGGGTTGTGTAGGCTTCCTGGTGGAGGGTACTGGTGCCTGTCTTCTGGTGGATGAGGCTATATCTTGTCTTTCTGGTGGGTAGAACTGTGTCTGGTTTTGTGTTTTGGGGTGTCTTTTAACTTATTATGATTTTAGGCAGCCTCTCTGCTAATGTGTGGGGTTGTGTTTCTGTCTTACTAGTTGTTTGACAAAGGATTTCCAACACTGTAGCTTACTAGTTGTTGAGTGGAGCTGGGTCTTAGCATTGAGATGGAGATCTCTAAGTGAGCTTTCGCTCTTTGTTACTACATGGGGCTGGGAGGTCTCTGGACAAATGGTAAAAGCAAAGCTATACAGACAAACCAACACAGAGAAGCATACACATACATACTCACAAAAAGAGAAAAAGAAAAAATATATATATTTAAAAAAAGGAAGAGAACAAGTAAATCAATAAACAAATCTACCAATAATAGCAACCTCTAAATACTAAACTAAGATAAACATAAAACCAGAAACAAATTAGATACAGAAAGCAAACCCCAAGTCTACAGTTGCTCCCAAAGTACACCACCTCAATTATGGGATGATTTGTTGTCTATTCAGTTATTGTAGAGATGTAGGGTACATCAAGTTGATTGTGGAGATTTAATCTGCTGCTTCCAAGGCTGCTGGGTGAAATTTTCCTTTCTCTTCTTTGTTTGCACAGCTCCTGGGGTTCAGTTTTGGATTTGGACCTGTCTCTGCCTGTAGGTCACCTGAGAGTGGTGTCTGTTCTTTGCTCAGACAGGACGGGATTAAAGGAGCAGTGGATTAAGGGTCTCTGGCTCACTCAGGCTGAGAGGAGGGAGGGATACAGAATGCAGGGTGATCCTGCGGGTGCAGAGGCCAGTGTGACGTTGCAACAGCCTGAGGCACACCCTGTGTTCTCCTGGGTAAGTTGTTCCTGGATCATGGGACCCTGGCAGTGGTGGGCTGCACAGGCTTCTGGGAGGGGAGGTGTGGATAGTGACCTGTGCTTGCACACAGGCTTCTTGGTGGCTGCAGCAGCAGCCTTAGCATTTCATTCCCATCTCTGGTGTCTGCACTGATAGCCACAGCTTGTGCCCATCTCTGGAGCTCATTTAGGTGGTGCTCTGAATCCCCTATCCTCACACACCCTGAAACAATTTTCTCTTGCCTCTTAGGCAGGTCCAGACTTTTCCCTGGACTCTCTCCTGGCTAGTTGTGGTGTACTAGCCCCCTTCAGGGTGTGTTCACGCAACCAGTCCCAGTCCTTTTCCTGGGATCTGACCTCTGAAGCCCAAGCCTCAACTCTCAGCCCCCACCTGCCCTGGCGGGTGAGCAGACAAGCCTCTCAGGCTGGTGAGTGCTGGTCAGCACTGGTCCTCTGTGTGAGAATCTCTCCACTTTGTCCTCTGTACCCCTGTTGTGGTGCTTCCTCCGTGTCTCCAAAGCTTCGACCCCCCCACCCCCTGTCTCCACCAGTGAAGGGGCTTCCTAGTGTGTGGAAACTTTTCCTCCTTCACAGCTCCCTCTCTAAGGTACAGGTCCTGTCTCTATTCTTTTGTCTCTGTTATTTTATTTTCCCCTACGCAGGTATGTGACGAGTTTCTTGCCTTCTGGGAAGTCTGAGGTCTTCTGCCAGCATTCAGTATGCATTCTGTAGGAGCTATTCCACCTGTAGATGTATTTCACATGTACTTGTGGGGAGGAAGATGATCTCCACGTGTTACTCCTCTGCCATTTTGAAAGGCTCTCCTCATTTGTAGCATTCTTGAGTTCCTTCCTGGTTTTTGTGAATCTATTATGTTTTTGGTTTGTGGTTACCATGGAATTAAGTATGTTGACCCATAACTGTATCAACTTGCTTTAGACTGAGTCATTTAAATTCAAACACATTATAAAAGATCGACATTTTTATACTCCCCTACCCCACATTTTGTGATTTTGATGACTTATTTTACATCTTCATGCTTTTCTGTTACTCTTTATTGTAGTTATAATCGGTTTTACATGTTTTTATTGTTTTTAAACTATGTACTGACTTATTTTTATTTAAGTGATCTTCAGGCTGACCCTTTACATGTTTGCCTTTTCTATTGTTATTGTCCCTCTCCTTTAAATTCTTGCTTCTTTTTCTATTTAGATAAGACCCTTCAATGTTTCTTTTAGTGTTGGCTTAGTATTGCTAAATTCTTTTAATCTTTGCTTGTCTGAGAAATTCTTTATCTCACTTTCTGTTCTAAATGATAATCCTGCTGGGTAGATATCTTAGGTTGCAGGGTTTTACCTTTCAGGACTTTGAATATGTCATACCACTCCTTTGTGGCCTGCAAAGTTTCTGCAGAGAAATTAGCTGATAGTCTAATGGGAGTTCCCTTGTAACTGACTGTTTTTCTCTTGCTGCATTTAGAATCCTCTCTTTAATTTTTCCATTTTAATTATGATATGTCTTGGTGTGCGTCTGTTTGAGTTCTTCTTGTTTGGGAACCTCTGTGCTTCCTGTACTTGGACATCTGTTTCCTTCTTTAGATTTGAGGTGTTTTCAGCTGTAATTTCTTCAAATACATTTTTGATCCCCCTCTTTCTTCTCCTTCTGGAAACCCTATTATGTGTAGGTTGGCATGTTTTAAATTATCCCATAGATCTTGTATGTTGTTTTCACTTTTTTTTTTTTCATTTGCCATGTGTCTGCTCTTCTGATTGGGTGATTTCCATTATTCTACCTTCCTGATCACTTATTCATTCTTCTGTGTCATTTAGTCTGCTCTTCATTGCCTTTAGATTGTTTTTTTTTCTCAGCAGTTGAATTTTCTATTTTTGATTGGGTCGTCTTTATAGTTTCTAGTTCCTTGTTACAGTGATCTGCATTTTTACCCCAGTCCCTCCAGCCTGTCTCTGGGGAGCCAGATGCGTCCTTTCCCAGGGCCTCTCCACCCAAGACTCAGAGCTTAGCCACTCAACCTCTTGTGGCACTGATCTGTATGCATGCTGACAGTGGCCTCCAAGACTCTACCTGGATTAAACCCCAGATGCCCTGGTCTGTCTCTGCACAGCTAGACTGAGTCTCTGCCCAGAAGTCAGATCACAGTGTGGTGTAGAATGAGTGAGGCTAAGGTTTGCCCTTTCAGATTGGGAAGTGGAGTGAGGTGGCAGCCACTAGTGCAAGTCTGTCTCTGCCCTGATTATTGGCAAGCAAGCATGTATGCACTCTTTGCGAGTAGAATCCAGCTTCTCCAGCCCTTCTATCTGTCCCAGCAGATTTCCCAGGAGGCAGGGAGTCTTGCCTCTTCCAAGCAGGACTCTAGGACTGTGATGCCCAGATAGTGGCTCAATCTGCTTGCTCCCCAGGGCAAGGGTCCACCCATGTAGATCCCTTCCTTACATATCCCTCCCAGAGGTACATGTCATAACCCAATGCCTTTTTTTCAATCCTGCCCAGTTACTTGGAGATCTTTGTTGTGCCTTTGATTATGTAGTTCTTCTGCCAGTTTCCAGTTAGTTTTCCATGAGAACTGCTTCACATGTAGATGTATTTTTTTTTTTTTTTTTTTTTTTGCTGTACGCGGGCCTCTCACTGCCATGGCCTCTCCCATTGCGGAGCACAGGCTCCGGACGTGCAGGCTTAGCGGCCATGGCTCACGGGCCCAGCCGCTCCACGGCATGTGGGATCTTCCCGGACCAGGGCACGAACCTGTGTCCCCTGCATCGGCAGGCAGACTCTCAACCACTGTTCCACCAGGGAAGCCCGTAGATGTATTTTTTTATGTATTTGTGGGGAGAGGTGAGCTCCATGTCCTCCTACTCAGCCAGATTGATCCCCACTCCCTCAAAATTCAATTATTCTTAAGGGTAAATTTTTAGGCCTAATCTAAATATTGTTTTTAAGATCCTGATTTTCAATGTGGACAACCAAAGAAATCAAAGCTGCATGTGCAATGTCAGTTTATAGAGATCATCTCTAATCGTGCCACAAACTACTCTGCAGATAATCAATTAGTTTACATAAAATTCAACACCACAAGTGAAATTTTGAAAAAAAATAATATTGAATACAAAATAACGTGGGAAATCTGAGTGTGATACAGATATGAATATCAGCACAAAGATAGTCAAAGATTAGAGCAATACACAAATAAGTAGTAAATATTTGTGTGTATATATATATATATATTAATGTATAGATTTAAGAAGGAAATATAACTGATGGGATTAGTGACACTTTAAAAATATCAGTAATGTAGATGTCATTTGGAATGAGTTCAGAAGTCTGGTTAGAGACTCAGTAGAGATACATGATTTTATTTTGAGAGGGAAAATGATAAAATAAGAAAATTATAGCATTTTTTTCTTTTTTTTAATCTGCAAAGGTCAAGCCAATGTCATAAGTTTACAATCTGTTCTCATACTGATTGCTCAATGTTGCATCAACTAAATTATACTGAATTTCCACTGCTTTTTCAACAGGAGATTTTCTGATGAGAAATTAGCAGATGCTTAATTATTAAATATTTCAAGGTATTTTCAATCACAAACATTACTAAAATAATGGTAACATTTCATTTTTAAAAGAATATCTTTAAAGTTGTTTGCCTATAATATTTTAAATATGTATGTATATTACAGAAAAATAAATAGAAGTCTTCCACTTCCTTGTCACGGTAAATAAATCTTAATAGATATGTGCTGCCTTGAAGGGATACTGTGTTTTGTGAGATATCTAAGCTTACTAATTGGTCATAAACAAATCTACCCTGTGTATGGGTTTTCTTAAACTGTGAAAGATCATTTATACTGTGAAGATTTGATGGCATTTTAAAATGCCAACCTTAGCCAATGTAGTTAGTTAGGCATATTTAGACTTTCAGAGAGTAAAATGAGGTTAAAAAGGAAAAAAAAAATTGCTATCTCCTGAAGGCATTAAAACTTTAGTAACAGGACCAAAGAGAACAGAGTGTGACACCAAAATATGCATTTCTGACTTTAGATTCGGGTCAACATACTTCAAAAGAGACTTAATATTGTAACAATTTCTTGTATGAAAAATGCATGCATCCCAGTCTCTGGTTGGCAATATTTGTGAGAATTGAGGTGATAACCCAAGAGAAAATGGAAGAAGCAAAGACAGAGGCCCTAAAACTGTTCATTCATAATATTTCTTTCACTTTCATGTTTCTTTTCTATTTAAAAAGTCTATTTTGCTTCTTGTTTCTTAGTATAGTATGTGATTACCATAAATTATTTGGAACATACATATAAATTCTTTCTATTTTTCTATAATGCAGCAGTTCACATTTATTGCTTTTTTCTTTCTTTCAGTAGTCTGTTTTCTTCTGTTAAATATAATGGCAATGAATACAGAAAAACTTTTCACTTCTTTTTTAAGTAAATTACACTAAGATTCTTTTCTCTCCATCCCCTTCTCCCTGTACCCCTACCTCCCCAGAGTATAACTTTGAAATCTTTGTCATGGCTTGTTAATTTGTGAATTTCCTGTGAATGTCTGAGATCTCATAGGTATAAGATTCCAAAGTGAGTTGGGATACTGGCCAAAATGCAAATTTCCAAGGAAACAGCTGAGTATTTTATTTTACAACATTTAAAAAACCCTCATTTAGGTCAAGAATATAAAAAGGATCAAGAAGGTTTTTTTTTTTTTTTTGTAAGTCTGTATTTCTGAAAATATTTCCTTGAAAAAAATATTTTCATGCTCTGAAAGTTCATCCAAACCCCAAATCAATTGTCATCCCCAAGAAATAAAGGATGAAAGTGACTTCTGAGCTTTAGCTTGCTGAGAGAGCCTTCAGGGAAATCACTCAGAGAATTAAAACTAGGTGCCCTGGAGTTACAGGCTTACACATGAATGACTTTTGGTGTTTGCCTGAGGAATCTAAAGATATCATAGTGTCTTTGGCAGTATGTTGGGTAGAGAAATGAAGAGAGAAAGAATGAAGGCATTGGGGGAGGGGGGCATGGTCATTATTGCTGACTTGGTAAATAAATGTACTTCCTTCTAACAACTGTAAATAATAACTAAAACATGAAACTCAGGGATTAATTATAAAACAAAATCTAACAATGTATGACCAGGGTCATTTAAAAGGGATCTTGCCTCAGCGCATCTGCTAGGCTAGGATTGCAGTACCATAAGGCAGGTCTATGTGAGGTAGACTGTAGGAGACTCAGTCATTGAGAGGGAGTTGCATGAGCTGGAGGAAGGACAGGCACCGCTTCAGAGTCAGGAGCCTCTGCAGTGCACATGGGAATACAAACTAGAAAGAGCAGAGGTGAAGTGAGAACTTGGCTATGTGTCTTTCTCCTCCTACCCATCACCACCATCTTTATTTATTTTATTTTATTTTTTTAGAGTATTATTATTATTTTTTTACATCTTTATTGGAGTATAATTGCTTTACAATGGTGTTAGTTTCTGCTTTATAACAAAGTGAATCAGTTATACATATACATATGTTCCCATATCTCTACCTTCTTGTGTCTCCCTCCCTCCCACCCTCCCTATCCCACCCCTCTAGGTGGTCACAAAGCAGCGAGCTGATCTCCCTGTGCTATGCGGCTGATTCCCACTAGCTATCTATCTGTTTTACGTTTGGTAGTGTAAATATGTCCATGACACTCTCTCACTTTGTCACAGCCTACCCTTCCCCTACCCCATTATTCTCAAGTCCATTCTCTAGTAGGTCTGTGTCTTTATTTCCTTCTTACCCATAGGTTCTTCATGACCTTTTTTTTTTTTTCTTTTCTTAGATTCCATATATATGTGTTAGCATACGGTATTTGTCTTTCTCTTTCTGACTTACTTCACTCTGTATGACAGACTCTATGTCCATCCACCTCACTACAAATAACTCAATTTTGTTTCCTTTTATGGCTGAGTAATATTCCATAGTATATATGTGCCACATCTTCTTTATCCATTCATCCAATCATGGATAATTAGGTTGCTTCCATCTCCTGGCTATTGTAAATAGAGCTGCAATGAACATTTTGGTACATGACTCTTTTTGAATTATGGTTTTCTCAGGGTATATGCCCAGTAGTGGGATTGATGGGTCATATGGTAATTCTATTTTTACTTTTTTAAGGAACCTCCATACTATTCTCCATAGTGGCTGTATCAATTCACATTCCCACCAATGGTGCAAGAGGGTTCCCTTTTCTCCACACCCTCTCCAACATTTATTGTTTGTAGATTTTTTGATGATGGCCATTCTGACTGGTGTGAGATGATATCTCATTGTAGTTTTGATTTGCATTTCTCTAATGCTTAATGATGTTGAACATCCTTTCATGTGTTTGTTGGCAATCTGTATATCTTCTTTGGAGAAATGTCTATTTAGGTCTTCTGCCCATTTTTGGATTGGGTTGTTTGTTTTTTTGTTATTGAGCTGCATGAGCTGCTTGTAAATTTTGGAGATTAATCCTTTGTCCGTTGCTTCATTTGTAAATATTTTCTCCCATTCTGAGGGTTGTCATTTGGTCTTGTTTATGGTTTCCTTTGCTGTGCAAAAGCTTTGAAGTTTCATTAGGTCCCATTTGTGTATTTTGGTTTTTATTTCCATTCCTCTAGGAAGTGGGTCAAAAATGATCTTGCTGTGATTTATGTCATAGAGTGTTCTGTCTAGGTTTTCCTCTAAGAGTTTGATAGTTTCTGGCCTTACATTTAGGTCTTTAATCCATTTGGAGCTTATTTTTGTGTATGGTGTTAGGGAGTGTTCTAATCTCATACTTTTACATGTAGCTGTCCAGTTTTCCCAGCACCACTTACTGAAGAGGTTGTCCTTTCTCCACTGTACATTCCTGCCTCCTTTATCAAAGATAAGGTAGCCATATGTGCATGGGTTTATCTCTGGGCTTTCTATCCTGTTTCATTGATCTATCTTTCTGTTTTTGTGCCAGTACCATACTGTCTTGATTACTGTAGCTTTGTAGAATAGTCTGAAGAAAGAGAGCCTGATTCCTCCAGCTCCGTTTTTCATTCTAAAGATTGCTTTGGCTATTCGGAGTCTTTTGTGTTTCCATACATATTGTGAAATTTTTTGTTCTAGTTCTGTGAAAAATTCCAGTGGTAGTTTGATAGGGATTGCATTGAATCTGTAGATTGTTTTGGGTAGTAGAGTCATTTTCACAGTGTTGATTCTTCCAATCCAAGAACATGGTATATCTCTCCATCTATTTGTATCATCTTTAATTTCTTTCATCAGAGTCTTATAATTTTCTGCATACAGGTCTTTTGTCTCCTTAGGTAGGTTTATTCCTAGATATTTTATTCTTTTTGTTGCAATGGTAAATGGGAGTGTTTTCTTAATTTCACTTTCAGATTTTTCATCATTAGTGTATAGGACTGTCAGAGATTTCCGTGCATTAATTTTGTATCCTGCTACTTTACCAAATTCATTGACTAGCTCTAGTAGTTTTCTGGTAGCATTGTTAAGATTCTCTGTGTATAGTATCATGTCATCTGCAAACAATGACATCTTTACTTCTTCTTTTCCGATTTGAATTCCTTTTATTTCCTTTTCTTCTCTGATTGCTGAGGCTAAAACTTCCAAAACTATGTTGTATAAGAGTGGTGAAAGTGGGCAACCTTGTCTTCTTCCTGATCTCAGTGGAAATGGTTTCAATGTTTCACCATTGAGGACGATGTTGGCTGTGGGTTTGTCATATATGGCCTTTATTATGTTGAGGAAAGTTCCCTCTGTGCCTACTTTCTGCAGGGTTTTTATCATAAATGAGTGTTGTCTTTTGTCAAAAGCTTTCTTTGCATCTATTGAGATAATCATATTTTTTTCACCTTCAATTTATTAATATGGTGTATCGCTTTGATTGATTTGCATATATTGAGGAATCTTTGCATTCCTGGAATAAACCCCACTTGATCATGGTGTATGATCCTTTTAATGTGCTGTTAGATTCTGTGTGCTAGTATTTTGTTGAGGATTTTTGCATGTATGTTCATCAGTGATATTGACGTGTAGTTTTCTTTCTTTGTGACATCCTTGTATGGCTTTGGTATCAGGGTGATGGTGGCCTTGTAGAAAGTGTTTGGGAGTGTTCCTCCCTCTGCTATATTTTGGAAGAGTTTGAGAAGGATAGGTGTTAGCTCTTCTCTAAATGTTTGATAGAATTTGCCTGTGAAGCCATCTGGTCCTCAGCTTTTGTTTGTTGGAAGTTTTTTAACCACAGTTTCAATTTCAGTGCTTGTGATTGGTCTGTTCATAGTTTCTTTTTCTTCCTGATTCAGACTTGGCAGGTTGTGCATTTTTAAGAATTTTTCTATTTCTTCTAGGTTGTCCATTTTATTGGCATAGAGTTGCTTGTAGTAATCTCTCATGATCTTTTGTATTTCTGCAGTGTCAGTTGTTACTTCTCCTTTTTCATTTCTAATTCTATTGATTTGAGTCTTCTCCCTTTTTTGTCTTGATGATTCTGGCTAATGGTTTATCAATTTTGTTTATCTTCTCAAAGAACCAGTTTTTAATTTTATTGATCTTTGCTAACATTTCCTTCATTTCTTTTTCATTTATTTCTGAGCTGATCTTTATGATTTATTTCCTTCTGCTAACTTTGGGGGGTTTTTTTTGTTCTTCTTTCTCTAATTGCTTTAGGGGCAAGGTTAGGTTTTTTATTCGAGATGTTTCCTTTTTCTTAAGGTAGGATTGTATTGCTATAAAATTCCCTCTTAGAACTGCTTTTGCTGCATCCCATAGGTTTTGGGTCATTGTGTCTCCATTGTCATTAGTTTTTGATTTCTTCAGTGATCCCTTGGTTATTAACTAGTGTATTGTTTAGCCTCCATGTGTTTGCATTTTTTACATATATTTTCCTGTAATTGATATCTAGTCTCATAGCGTTGTGGTCAGAAAAGATACTTGATATGATTTCAGTTTTCTTAAAATTACCAAGGCTTGATTTGTGACCCAAGATATGATCTATCCTGAAGAATATTCCATGAGCACTTGAGAAAAATAAGTATTCTGTTGTTTTTGGATGGAATGTCCTATAAATATCAATTAAGTCCATCTTGTTTAATGTATCATTTAAAGCTTGTGCTTCCTTATTTATTTTCATTTTGGATGATCTGTCCATTGGTGAAAGTGGGGTGTTAAAGTCCCCTACTATGAATGTGTTACTGTTGATTTCCCCTTTTATGGCTGTTAGTATTTGCCTTATGTATTGAGGTGCTCCTATGTTGGGTGTGTAAATATTTACAATTGTTATATCTTCTTCTTCAATTGATCCCTTGATCATTATTTAGTGTGTTCTTTGTCTCTTGTAATAGTCTTTATTTTAAAGTCTATTTTGTCTGATATGAGAATTGCTACTCCAGCTTTCTTTTGGTTTCCATTTCCATGGAATATCTTTTTCCATCCCCTCACTTTCAGTCTGTATGTGTCCCTTGGTCTGAAGTGGGTCGCTTATAGACAGCATATATATGGGTCTTGTTTTTGTCTCCATTCAGTCAGTCTGTTTCTTTTGGTGGGAGCATTTAGTCCATTTACATTTAAGGTAATTATCGATATGTATGTTCCTATTCCCATTTTCTTAATTGTTTTAGGTTTGTTATTGTAGGTCTTTTCCTTCTCTTGTGTTTCTTCCCTAGAGAAGTTCCTTTGGCATTTGTTATAAAGCTGGTCTGGTCTTGCTGAATTCACTCAACTTTTGCTTGTCTGTAAAGGTTTTAATTTCTCCATCAAATCTGAATGAGATCCTTGCTGTGTAGAGTACTCTTGCATGTAGGTTTTTCTCCTTCATCACTTTAAGTATGTCCTGCCACTCCCTTCTGGCTTGCAGAGTTTCTACTGAAAGATCAGCTGTTAACCTTATGGGGATTCCCTTGTGTGTTATTTGTTGTTTTTCCCTTGTTGCTTTTAATATATTTTCTTTGTATTTAATTTTTGACAGTTTGATTAATATGTGTCTTGGTTTCTCCTTGGATTTATCCTCTATGGAACTCACTGTGCTTCCTGGACTTGATTAACTACTTCCTTTCCCATAATAGGGAAGTTTTCAACTATAATCTCTTCAAATATTTTCTCAGTCCCTTTCTTTCTCTCTTCTTCTGAGACCCCTATAATTCAAATGTTGGTGTGTTTAATATTGTCCCAGAGGTCTTTGAGACTGTCCTCAGTTCTTTTCATTATTTTTTCTTTATTCTGCTCTGCAGTATTTATTTTCACTATTTTATCTTCCAGATCACTTATCTGTTCTTCTGCCTCAGTTATTCTGCTATTGATCCCTTCTAGAGTATTTTTAATGTCATTTATTGTTTTCTTCATCATTGCTTGTTTCCTCTTTAGTTCTTCTAGTTCATAGTTAAGTGTTTCTTGCATTTTCTCTATTCTATTTCCAAGATTTTGGATCATCTTTACTTTTATTATTCGGAATTATTTTTTAGGTAAACTGCCTATTTCCTCTTCATGTGTTAGGTCTCATGGGTTTTATATTGCTCCTTTATCTGCTGTGTTTTTCTGTCTTCTCATTTTGCTTATCTTACTGCATTTGGGGTCTCCTTTTTGCAGACTGCAGGTTTGTAGTTCCCGTTGTTTTTGGTGTCTGTCCCCAGTGGCTAAAGTTGGTTCAGTGGGTTGTGTAGTCTTCCTGGTGGAGGGACTAGTGCCTGTGTTCTGGTGGATGAGGCTGGATCTTGTCTTTCTGGTGGCAGATCCACATCTGGTGGTTTGTTTTGGGGTGTCTGTGGCCTTATTATGATCTTAGGCAGCCTCTCTGCTAATGGGTGGTGTTGTGTTCCTGTCTTGCTAGTTGTTTGGCATAGTCACCACCATCTTTAAACTCTGGCAGAATATGAAACAGCTTTAGTGAGTGGAGGAGGAAGTAGGCAAGAAATAAGGAAGAAGGCCCATATTCCCTACACTGAATGTATCTGGAAACCACAAGCTTCTGATGGTGAAATGAGTGAGAAATCTCATCTTTGATCAAGGGCTGAAGTAAAATGAATGTACTGGAGGAACATTCACATTTCTTGGAGACTCTTTTTGAAAACTTAAATTAACTGTAAATATATTCAAAATTCTGTAACAATATGTGATAAAATTTTGTTTTGATTAAGTACAAATTTAAGTATATAATATAAAATGGATTAAAATGTACAAAACACACTAAAATTAGCAAAATACTTGCATAAAACACAACAAAAAGTATGCTACCAACATAAAAGAATGTATTAAAAAATTAAAAATGAGTGAAGATTTTAAGCATTTGTTAAAAAGAAATTTGTATAGTTGATAAATTCATTGTAAATTATTCAAATTCATTAGTAATCAAAACCATGCCTTACAAAATTAATACACAGTTTACATGTTAGAAACTGGTAAGTAATGCAAGTACTTAAGAGATCAAAGAAGCCAGGTTTGAAAAGAGAGTGCAGAAATATTCTATTCACTCTTGCTGGGAGTGCAAATGAATTCAAGTGTTTTCGTGGTCACTGCAGATGAATAATCACCATAAGTATAAGTAGTTATTTTTGATGAAGCAACTGCTACAAACTTTTCATAATAATATATGCAATATACTATATGTATATGCAAAGTTTAATTATCACAATTATAGTTTATTCATATTATAGAAAATTTGAGAAAAATCTATGCATAGTAGATATCTGGTTAAATCATTCATGATGGATATAAGGACTTAATAAACACCTGCTAAATTATTATGATACCCTATATTTATGATTTGGAAAGATGCCCATTACATATTTTGAATGAAAGTACCTCATGCATAGAGTTTCTCATTTTGTAAATACACATACCCAGTGAGAATCATGTTACTACATTGTAATGTGATTTGGGATGATATCTACTTTCTTACATTTCTCTGTATTGCTGGATTTTCTTTTTATATTATGATAGGTCACTTGTACAATCAAGAAGAATAATTACTTTCAGTAACAAAAAATGTTGAGAAATTCAAATTCCTGCATTTGCAATGGGGGAAAAAAAAAAAAAGCTTTTGGCATGCTGGAGTTTTCATCCAGTGGCACTGAAGAGTTGAGAAAGTTAATAGATGTTAATGACATTCTTTGGCCAACTCATATAGCCTAGCATATGTGTGTGATTCATATATATATAAATTTGGGGAATATACTTATCTTTTATAAATATTATATTTAACAAATTAGAAGTTTAACACAGATTGAAGCCCCACGTTTGATGAGCAAATAATTTGCCTCACATGTTAGCTTTTTCTCCAGATAAGCAAACTGTTGCCCTGATAAGGCAACAGATGACTAAAAGAGAAAACGATTTACCCAGAAAAATTCGTTGGTAAAAGTTTTCTGAAGCAAATTAGAATTTTTTTTTTTCCCTTTCAGTCTTTCTAGACAAGAATATCCTGGTGCAAACAGCAGAGTTATGCAGACTCAGGTGGTCTCTCTTCTTACTCCCTTCCTGTGTACATTCTCAGCCTGAGTTGGAGGATAAACATGGCCATCTGGGGTAGCGAGTTGAGGTGTAGTGACTACGTATCAATGTCCCATTTGTGAGATTCCATTCTCTGTGATTGTCTGGTTTTCTCATTCTTTTTGTTGCATAATCCTCTTGGACAGAGATTGCAAAATAGCATTTAAGACTCTGGAAATCACACACTTGAGCACTCTGACTCACACTAATACTTAGAGAATAATTGTGATCAGAATATCTAGTTCAGAGTGCCCAAATCAAACCAAGAGAAGAGTACCCTTTCCTAATCCAAAAAGACCACAAAGACCCAAATGAGGACATTTGCCAAATTACTTAAATTTTTGTGATTTCCTTGTTTGTTTCATGGATGATTTTTATAGTATTAAAAACCACAGATATATCTTTGATGATGCAAGTATAGGAATTTTCCATCCTGGATGAAATATATTCAATCTAGAGAGGACAGTTTTATACCAAGGGCTTTTCTGTTTTTAACCCTGTCTGTCAACTCCCATGAACCTCTCTATCAAGGACTTTTATGGCTTTGGGGCTATTGATAACTACCCTGATATTCTCTGAACCATATCTTGCAGGATTTTTCCACCCTTCTGAGCCTCTTTTTCATTGTGAAATAAAGAGGCTTGAGGACAAAGGAAAGAAGTTAAGTTGAGAATCCCCCTTCAGTCGGGAAGCACTATACTTTAACTCAGGGCAGAGCTTTTTTGTTTTGTTTTCCTTTTTTTGAACTAATTTATCTTGTGATCACTTTTTCTAAGAAGAGGAATTAATGGACCGTATTAATTGTCCATTAACTGTATGCTATGAGGGGCTATACAGAATTTAGGCATCAGTTTATGAAGATAATAAATTAATTTCATTTTTCTGGTAGGGGACAATGGTTTGTTAAACTTTATTGAGGAATAATTGAGTTACGATAAATGGAATATATTTAAACTGAAAAAATTATCAGTTTTCATACATATGTCTACCCCTGAAAATATAACCACAATCAAGATAACAAATGTTTCCTTTACCACCAATGCTGTCCTCTGTGCCTTTTAATCTGAGTTTCCCTCTATCCCCATCCTCAGGCAGCACAGTCATTCAACAGCTTTCTTCTAAAGTAGTTTGCATTCTTTATAACTTTACATAAATGAAATACAGTAAGTATGCATTTTTACCTGGATTTTTTTGACTCAGCATAATGCTGTTGACATCCACCCTTGTTATTCATATATCAAATTTTTCTTGTATTTTATTGCTTAGTAGTTATCCATTATACGAATATGCCACAACTTATGCCTGTAAGTGTTAATGAATATTTCATTTGATTCTGTTTGGGGGCTATTATATATAAAGCCATTGTAAACTTTTGTGTATGAGGCTTTGTGTGGATATGTTTTTATTTTTGGGGGAGTTGGTATGGATTGGCAAGTCATATAGCAGGTGAATAATAATTTTAAAAACTGTCAAACTTTTTTCAGAAGAAAATGGACTATCTCATATTTCTACCCTGAGTGCAGGAGAATCTAAATTGCTCCACAAACTCATTAATACTTAGGATGATCAATTTGTTTTAATATTAGCCATTCTAATGGATATGTAGTGCTATCACCTTGTGGTTTTAATTTACATCTTTCCAAAGGTTAATGATGTCAAACATATTTTCATGGGATGATTCGCTATTCGTATATCTGATGAAATGCATGTACAAATCATTTGTTTGTTTAGCAATTGTGGTTTTTTTGTTTCTTGTTGTTGTTATCCTTCTATTATTGAGTCGTGTTTTTAAAATATTTTTCTGAATGCAAAACCTTTATTGGATGCACAGTTTTCCAACGTTTTCTCAGCCTGCATCTTGCCATTTTCTTTTCTTTAAGGTGTCTTTCAAAGAACAAAATGAATTCTCATGAAATCCATGTCTCATTTTGTTTTGTGGATCATGAATTTTGTGCTCTAAGAAACCTTTTTCTACCTCAAAATAGGAAAGATTTTTTCCTACTTTCCTCTAAAACTTGCATAGGTTTAGGTTTTTCATTTATGTCAATGATCCATTTTGTGTCAAGTTTTTTCTATTATATGAGGTAAAATTTGACATTTGCATCCTTCCCTGTGGATATCTAGTAGATCCAGCATACTTTGTTGTCTTTATTTTCTCCATTAAATTGCCTTGAAATCTGTTTTAAGTGAATTGACCCTATATATAACAATTTTACATCCAGAGATCTGAAATTCTTGTTTTTTTTCCATTGATGTACAAGTCTACTTGTTTTTGTCAATACTAAATCATCTTGATTAATATAGGTTTGTAGTAAGTCTGGAAAAAAGATAAAGTGATTAAGTCCTCTAATCTTTCCTTAAAAATTTCTTTGGTTGGGCTTCCCTGATGACAGAGTGGTTGAGAGTCCACCTGCCGATGCAGGTGGACTGCGCCCCGGTCCGGGAAGATCCCACATGCTGCGGAGCGGCTGGACCCATAAGCCATGGCCGCTGAGCCTGCGCGTCCAGAGCCTGTGCTCTGCAACGCGAGAGGCCACAACAGTGAGAGGCCCGTATACCGCAAAAAAACAAACACACAAACAAACAAACAAAAAACTGTCTTTGGTTGTTCATATACACTTCAATTAAACTATAATCAGAGTGCCAACACTCACCAAAAAGGCTGTTTGAATTTTGTTAGGTATAGGATTGAATCTATAGTTGAATTTGGGAAGATTTGCCATTAAACAAAAATAGAGCCTTCTAATTCATAAGCATTGCATATTTTTTCATTTATTCACATTATATTTCATTTATTTTATTTTCAGATCACAGGTTTTAGACATCTTTTGGTTAAATTTATCTCCACATAGTTATGCAATCAGTCCTATTTAAATGAATTAATTTAAAAAAATTCTAATAGCTTGCAACCAGAGTATAAGGGCAATATTGATTTTTGAATGTTAATGTTAATCTTATGACGTTACTAAATTCATTTCTTAGTTCTGCTGGTTCTTATAGGTGTTTTAGATACAGAAATTTTTAATGTAAACCATTATATTATAAACAATTAAGGAAATAATTATTTATTTTCTCTCTTTGGGCCTTTTATTTTTATTACCTTTGTACAATAGTGGGAAATCCAGTAAAACACTGAATAGAAGGGATGAAAGCTGATATACTTGCCTCATCCTTAATCTTAAAAAGACAAAATTCAACTCTTTTACCATTAAGTATAGTGTTGAGTGTGTCATTCTTTGTCCTCAGGTGTAAGGTTTTTATAGATGCCATTTAACATTTTGAGGAAGTTCCCTATTTTTCCTAGTTTATTGAGCATTTTTGTTATGAATGAGTGTTGTATTTTTTTTCAAACTTTTTCCTATATATATTGAAAGGATCATATGTTTTTTTTTTTCCCTGTTAATATTTAAATTACACTGCTTGTTTTCAAAATGTAAGACCTACTTTTCATTCCTGGAATAAACACTACTTGGTACTGAGGTACTATCCATTTTCCCTGTATTGTTAAGGCCAATGATTCAATTTGTTGATTTTTTTTAAAGGATTGTCCCATCTATGAGACACAATGACCTTTAATCTCTCCTTTATCTCTCTGTCTCTCTCACTCTTCACCCTCTCTCTTCTCTCTTCTTATCCTCCTCCTTCTCATTTTGAATATATTTATCAGTTCTTGGTATTAGAGTAATATTAGCCTCCAAAGGGGGGAAAAAGTTGGGCTATAATCCCTCATCTTCAGTTTTCTGAAACAGCATATATAAGAAGAGATTTTGTTTTCTATAACACTTCAATACAATTTACCATTGAAATCATCTGGACTTGAAATTTTTTTGAAAAATTTTTGATAATGTAATCCATTTTCTCTTCTTAAGATGTAATGCCAATTATGATGAATAGTATATTTAAAGACATTTGTCCATTTAATCCAAGTTGTTGAATTTGTTGGCATACATTTGTTCATAGTGTTTTCTTGCTAATCTTTTAATGTCTCTAGAATCTGTGATAACCTCTTTTTCATTCCCGAGAATGGCAATTTGTGTTACCTCTTTTTTTCTTTTTTCTTTTTTTTTTCTTTTGCGGTACGCAGGCCTCTCACTGTTGTGTCCTCCTCTTTTGCGGAGCACAGGCTCCGGATGCGCAGGCTCAGCGGCCATGGCTCATGGACCTAGCCGCTCCGCAGCATGTGGGATCCTCCCGGACTGGGGCATGAACCCGTGTCCCCTGCATCAGCAGGTGGACTCTCAACCACTGTGCCACCAGGGAAGCCCTCCCTCTCTTTTTTTCTTCATCATTTCAGCTAGATGTTTGTCAAATATCAAAGCACCATTTTTAACTTTAATTTTCTCTGTTGTGTCTGTTTTTAATTTCATAGATTTATGCTTTTATCTTTTTATTTCTTGCCTTATACTTGTTTATACTTTGCTTCTTTTCTTCTGATTTGTTAATGTGGAAAGTGAGATCACAAAAGTTAACTCATTCTGTTCTTATATAAGCACATTTTATGATATGTTGTAATTTTTTTGTCATTTATCACTAAATATTTTCTTATGTCCTTTGTGATTTCATCTTTGACCCATAAATTTATTTTATCTGATATTAAATTTTGCACACTAAACTTCCTAAATGGATTGTTTACATGACACATTATTTTACAACTATTTACTTTCTACTTATCTGTGTATTAACCAAATCATATTCAGAAACACTCTGGGCTGCAGTTGTATGAAATCCATTTGGAAGTCTTCTAAAGGACCATGATGCTTGCTTGGGTTCTTGTTCAAATTTTGTGTTGATAGTTTTACCAGCATTATGCTGGTGACATATGAGGAATGTTCTAGAGACACCCTCACCAACTTGTAAGATTTTATCACGAGGGTTGATTGAGTACAGTGGTCAATTTAACCTTGCTCTGATGGATAAAGTCCTGTACAATTTTAAAGATTTTATTTCAGATGCTCTGGTTCCATCACATGGGCACATTGGTATTGTTAGAGATTATTCTTGTATAATTTGCATCCAGGTATTGTTCCATTTTTTTTTCATATTCTGGAACTGATTGATGGCTTTCCATGGCCTCTTTGAAATTCTCAAAATATGTAGTTTGGGCAGTAGTACAGGGGCCAGGATTTTAGTGAGAGTTGCTTCTTTGACATAATGATCAGCTAGGGTATTTTCCACATTTTCTGTTACCTCTCCCTCCGCCACCCTCACACACTGCATCATTGTTTTTTGTTTTTGTTTTCATAATAACCACCTCCTTTAGAGGTACTAATATGCCTAATAGATCTTTTATCTGTTTAATATTTTTTAATTGGAGTTCCTGCTGAAGTGAAGATACTACCTTGTTTTCAAAGCATTCCAAAATCTTTATTTATCCACAGAATATATATTTATCTCCAGATTTTGGGCAAACTCCTGTGAGTGAAATGAGTGAAATAAGTCTAATAAAGGATTTTGGGCAAACTCCTGTGAGTGAAACAAGTGAAATAAGTCTAATAAAGGATCTTATTCTAGGGATGAGTTGAGACATATTATGGTGTAACCAACCTAGAGTCTAAACAGTTATGACTTTCATAACAGTATTTAAAACACTAAAATAATGGATAGAAATGTGTCAAGGAGACTTATAATTTAATTTCATTGGAGATAATTTTACTTAGGAAGAATGCTGTGTCTTATGAGTGTGCACAATGAAAGGGACCATCAAATTTAAGGGACATATTAAACCCAAGTTGGCAGAGAATGACATTATTTAGCTGCAGCTGCTTTTGTTCTGAGACAAGGTTAATGAACTTTTGCCACAAGATCAAGAGAAAGAGTATAAAATTTTATTGATTTCTGATGACTTCCATGAAGGTAGAGTACCAAAAGCTTATCTGGGAAATTCATAAACAACAACAAATAAAGATTCATGATGATTATGCAGGCCCAGGATGAAAGATTATTTAGAGCTAATTTTAAATCACAAAACATCTCATTGATGCTCAGACAGCAAATAATCATCTCAGAGTCCAATTTAATGTCTTTAATTTTTTATAAAAATTTTAAAGGTCACACTCCATTTACAGTTATTACAAAATATTGGAATAGTCACTGTGTTGTACAATATATCCTTGTAACTTATCTTACACCAAATAGTTTGTACCTCTCACTCCCTCACCCCAATATTGTCCCTCTCCCATACTCTGACTGACAACCAATAGTTTGTTCTGTGAATCTGCTTTTTTTTTCTTATTTTCACTAGTTTTATGTATTTTTTAGATTCCATATATAAGTGATATTGTATACTATTTGTCTTTCTCTGTTTGACTTATTTAACTTAGCATAATGCCCTCCAAGTCCATCTATGTTGCTGCAAATGGTAAAATTTCATTTTTTTAAATGACTATTATTCCCTTTTGTATATATACCACATAGATGGTATATTTCTCCATTCAGCTGTTGATGGTCACTTAAGTTGCTTCCATATCTTGGCAATTGTTAATACTGCTAGGAACACTGGGGTGCATGTGTCTTTTCGAATTAATGTTTTTGTTTTTGGATATGTATGTATGTATATATATATATATATATATATATATCCAGAAGTGATTCCTGGGTCATATAGTGGTTCTATTTTTAATATTTTGAGAAACTTCCATACTGATTTCCACAATGGCTGCAGCAATTTCCATTTCCACCAACAATGTACAAGGGTTCCCTTTTCTGCACATCCTCGCCAACATTTGTTATTTGTATGCACTTTCATGATAGCCATTCTAACAAGTGTGAAGTGATCTCTTATTGTGGTTTTGATTTGCATTTTGCTAATGATTAATGATGTTGAGCATTTTTTCATGTGCCCATTGGCCATCTGCATTTCCTCTTTGGAAAAATGTCTATTCAGTTCTTCTGCTCATTTTTTAATAGTTTTCTTTTAAATTTTTTAATGTTGAGCTTTATAAGCTGTTTATGTATGTTGAGTATTAACCCCTTATTGGTCATATTATTTTCAAATATTTTCTCCCCTTCAGTAGGTTCTCTATTCATTTTGTCAATTGCTCTCCTTTGTTATGGAAAAGCTTTTGGTTTAATTGGGTCTCATTTGTTTAATTTTATTTTATTTCCTTTACTATAGGAGACAGATCAAAAAAAATATATAGCTGTGATTTATGTCAAAGAGTATTCTGCCTATGTTTTCCTCTAGGCATTTTACAGTATCTGGTCTTACATTTAGGTCTTTAATCAATTTTGAGTTTATTTTTGTGTTTGATGTTAGAGAGTGTTCTAATTTCATTCTTTTACATGTAGCTGTCGTTCTCCCAACACCACTTATTGAAGAGACTATCTTTTCTCCATTGTATATTCTTGCCTCTTTTGTCATAAATTAATTGACCATAAGTGTGTGGGTTTATTTCTGGGCTCTCTATTCGGTTCCATTAATCTATGTATGTGTGTTTGTACCACTATCATACTGTTTTGATGATTGTAGCTTTATAATATAGTCTGAAGCCAAGAAGCATGATTCCTCCATTTTTGTTCTTCTTTCTCAAGAGTAATTTTGGTTATTCAGGGTCTTTTGTGCTTTCATACAAATAAAAAAAAATGTTCTGGTTCTGTGAGAAATGACATTAGTATTTTGATAGGGATTGCATTGAATCTGAAGATTGCCTTGGGTAGTATGGTCATTTTAACAATATTGATTCTTTGAATCCAAGATCACAGTATATCTTTCCATTTGACTGTGTCATCTTCAATTTCTTTCATCACTGTCTTATGCTTTTTGGAGTACAGTAAGTCCCCTACATACGAACCTTCAAGCTGCAGACTTTCAAAGAAGTGAACATGCATTTGCATGTCCAGTCACGTAAGTTAGTTCACGTGTCTCACATACATTGTCACAAGTGTGCATCCTCTACAAGTGGTTGTGCTTTTGTGTACTCTACTGTATAGTACAGTAGTACAGTATCTTTATTTCAAGCCCAGGAGGTCCAGAAGCAAGTGTAAAAGCAGTGTTGATGTAACTGGTACTTCTAAGAAGTGCCAAGTGATAACAATGGAACTTGCTGTGCAACACAAGCAGCTTATTAATGAAGACCGGATGAAATTGGAAACCCAGAGAAAGGATGAAGAGAGACAAGAGGAAGAAGTAACTGAAGAACCAAAGAGATTCACAAGGTGGGATATCGCAAAGGGATTTTCTTTATGTGAGAAAGTATTGTCAGTTTTTGAGGCACAGGACCCAAACGTAGAACGGTACATGAAGGTTGCAGCAACCATTCAGAATTCAATCCAATGCTACCATGACATCTATGACAAGGAAAAAAGAGCTACTACCCAGACATCACTGGATCATTTTTTCAAGAGGGTAGATAGAATTTACTCTAGCAAGGAACCAGAACCTGTGCCATCAATATCAGGCATGAGTGAAATTTCAGCTTGCCCTCCCTCTCCAATTGCTGATGATCCTTCAGCTCTACCATTTCCCACCTCTTCTCCCTCCTCCAGTCAGTAAGTCTTCTTGCCTGTTCACTCAATACCAGCCCCTGTATGCCAGCTGTTATACTGTACTACTGTACTTTTCAAGGTACGGTACTGTAAGATTAAAAATGTTTTCTTTATTTTTTGTGTTTGTTTGTTTTTTATGTATTCTTTTTGTGAAAAGTATTATAAACCTGTTACAGTACAGTACTATATAGCCAATTGTGTTAGTTGGGTACCTTGGCTAACTTTGTTGGACTTACAGACCAATTGAATTTACAGATGTGCTTTCAGAATGGAAGTCATTCATATGTAGGGGACTCACTATACAGGTCTTCTGCTTCCTTAGGTAGATTTATTTCTAGGTATTTTATTCTTTTTGATGGGATGGTAAATGGGATTGTTTCCTTAATTTCTCTTTCTAATATTTCATTGCTGTGTATAGAAATACAACAGATTCTGTATATTAATTTTGTATCCTGCAACTCTACCAGAATTATTGATGAGCTCTAGTAGTTTTCTGGTGGTGTCTTTAGGATTTTCAACTATAGGATGTTCAATAATATAATAAAAGAGTGACAGTTTTACTTCTTCCTTTCCAATCTGGAGTCTTTTTCTTTCTTTTTCTTCTCTGATTGCTGTGGCTAGGACTTCCAAAACTATGTTGAATAAAAGTGGCAAGAGTAAGCATCCT
This sequence comes from Grampus griseus, assembly GCF_964374135.1. Classification (NCBI taxonomy): domain Eukaryota; kingdom Metazoa; phylum Chordata; class Mammalia; order Artiodactyla; family Delphinidae; genus Grampus; species Grampus griseus. Next base: position 121,850,437 of record NC_138998.1, on the reverse strand, counting down.
TTTCTTTCTATTAATCTTAGAGGGAATGTTTTCAACTTTTCACTGTTGGGTGTGATGTTAGCTGTGGGTTTGTTATATATGACCTTGATTATGTTGAGGTGAGTTCCCTCTGTGCCCACCATCTGGAGAGTTTTTATTGTAAATGGATGTTGAACCTTACTAAAAACTTTTTCTGCATATATTGAGGTCATCATATGTTTTTTATTGTTCAATTTGTTAATGTGGTATATAACATTGACTGATTTGTGGATATTGAAAAACACTTGTATCCCTGAGATAAATACCTCTTGATCATGTTGAATGATCCAACATTTTATGTCTTAATGAATAAATTTTAGCTCTTCTTGAATGTTAATAAAAACACATTATCAGATTTACTGATTGATTCCCTGAATATCTATCTACATTATGTAACAATAACACATTTTAAATAATTGAAATTAACTCAAGGTTTGGGACTGATTGGTTTACTCTTGCCACAGTTGGTTCAGGAGGGTGGGCTATTTCTGGCTTGCATTTTATTCATTATTGTTACATGTCATTAAGTACATTTTATTAATTCTTGTATTCCATTAAATGCAAGAAATACTTGCTTAAGTATTTTGTGCATTTTCTTTAGTTGGAAATATTTTCATTGGAAGATTACAGAAGATAATCCAATATCTTCCAATCCAAGATATTGCTACCAGGATAACAACATTATCCAGTACTTATTTCTATCTATCCAATAAGACTATGTAGTAGAACGCTTTCCCACAGCCATAAAAATAGGGTTTTGTGACAAATATCCATAACATTTAAGAGTACTTGAAGACAGACTTTGTCAATTGCAAGTTTATATATTCTGGGGAAAATACAAGTGTATATTCAGGAGCAAAGCACTTGCTATTCTACTTGACACTTTCATTCTAATATATATTTGTGTTTACTTAGCTTTTGTACTTCAGAGAAGCAGAGACACATTATTTCCTGATGAAGATAAGCATTAGCACCATTATTTTTTCACCCAAAGAAAAAGACTGGGAAAACGTTTAACACTGCTGTTAAGGATGTAGTCTTTTTCTCTTTTCAAGATGTGAAGACTTGAATTCACCTTTGATAATCTTTCTCTGTGAAAAGCCACTAAATGTGCCTTTTATCTGTGAAAATATGAAACAAATGTTCTCTTTTGAAATGGTGTTAGTATTGTATAAAGCTGAGCCCTGTTGAAATAAAAAGTGCTTTCATGAGTTTGAAGATAATTTTTCATGCTGAGATGTGAGATAATTCTCTTGAGATCATGAATCATTTTTGGGAATATATACATATTTATATATAAATATATAGATAGATACATCTCTATATGCATATAGATGTATATACATATACAAATTCTGATGATGCCATGTTACAGCTTATTATTTCTGCTTGCCAGGTATCATTATGTATATTTGCAATTCCTCATGTAATATGGAAGAGTTACTGGCATGAACCTAAGGGTAAAAGTTATACAGGTTGAAGTTCAGGGTAAGAAGAGATTCAGTAAAGTCTTCATAGAATTGAGAAATGTGTTGATATTTAAAGAACAAAGCCATTGGGAGATTACACTTCTAGTGTAGACATTGGCTCTACTGGTTTTGAATATGTGATTTCTCAGGCATTGAAACGTCAAGGAATTTGAAGCAGAAAGGCAATATATGGTGATGTAACATGAGAGAAAGCATATATACAAATAAGGGAGCACTTTTATAGCATTTTCTAGAAATAGTTGGCTTTATGAATAGAGGAGATTTTAATAGGGATGTAAGAAGAATCGACTCTATGGTGTGAATACTGAAGTATTTATATCCAACGAGTGAGAAGGTCTTGAAATATTTAGGAGAGGGGAAATATAGACTAACTTGCATAAGAAAGATTTTGAAATTCTAGACCTGTTTCTTAGGGTTATCACAATATGTCTTTGTTGATGTTGTCATTAATTTCACATAAAAGTAAGGATGATGAAAATTATATGTCACCTGTGTTATGTTTTCTTGAATCCCATAATCTCTTGGCTCACTACTCACTAAGATATATCTATAGTGAAAATATCTGAGACTAGTCAGTCTCAGTTTCTGAGCCTGTGAAACGGGGCTAATGTAACTACCTTATATATAATATTTGTCATAAAGGATAATATGACAGTATCCATAAAGGACTTAGCAAAGTGTCTTTTTTGTTCATTTTGTTATTTTCCTTTCTGCTGTTGTCTTAAAATGATTTATCTATGCCTGTGAGAATAGCTAGAAGATAAAAAACAAACAGCCATTTATATATAGTGGTTCTAAAGTATGGTACAAAGATAAAATAGTATGTTTCTCCTGAACATTGATGGACCATAAGAAGACAGAATTGGGCAGGAGTAAGGCACAGTGAGATTGTTGGAATGGTACTTACCACCATTTCAGGGACCTCACACAATGGAAAGCCACATTCTAAGTTGATTCTGGGAACTTTGCCCAAAACACATAAACTCACACACATAAGCTTTCTTGCAACTCTCTTTCCATTAAACAAAAGCTGTAAGGGGATTTTCTACTGCACAGAGTTCCATGTAGTTTTTACCTATAACAGCATATTATGTCAGTTGCTTTGCAGATCCATTGAAGAGTCCTTGGAAACTCTTCTATTTGTATAACATTTGCCAAACGACATGTCAGTTGCTTTGCAGATCCATTGAAGAGTCCTTGGAAACACTTCTATTTGTATAACATTTGCCAAATGACATACAGGCTTAAATATTGAGGATCGATAGTGTGAATAAATAGCTCTTCTATGGATTTCAGGGATATCCATGCTTGAAAGATTTTGGATGTTTCTGTCCATGGTTTAAAGACAGATCAGCTAATACATTAGACTATAGGATTCAAGAAAGGCTAAACTGTGGACTCAGAACTCATATAGTCATTAAGTCATTAACTCATAGTCATTAAGGCTCTTTTTGGTCACAGCTGCTATCTCACATCTGTGTAACACCATATATAGTAAGATTATATATAGTAAGATTATATTATTATTATTATAGTAAGATTAATAAAATGATTTGATTAAAAAGTACAGTAGCCAAAAAAAAATGACAAGCTGTTAAATTCACAGCATGTTGTGACAGCTAAGTAAGGGCATGTTTGTCTATACCATTTTAAACCAGGATTTATCTCAGTAAGTTCTATTAATGCTGAGGGCCATATTAACACTTTTTCCAAAATGGAAATTTTATAAACATTATGTGACCTTCACTTATACAAGATTATCAGTATCTAAATAGTCAGTATATTGTCTGTGCATTTAAAGAATTTCTAAGAATAAAAGATAAGTAGCTAATTATTTTAGATTCATTCTATTTAAACATAACAAAATAGTTTGCTGCTTCATAAACATGTTGTTGATACATAGACTATCATGGTCAAGTTCTGCAAAGAAGAGGCCATATTTATTTGATGGACAAACCTTATGTATCTCCCCATATATTTAAATAAAAAATGATATAACCAGTGAAAAGGCATTTATTTCACTGGAAAATGGCTGTGCATTTGTTATGAGGATGTTTTAGTGGATATTTAAAATAATGTCAAATGAGGCTCTTAGGCTCATTCAAATCTTATCTTTTGAAATGTGAATTAACCAGAATCTGGCATTTCCTAACGTGGAACCCAAAGCAAGATACTTAAATCATTTTGAGAAATATGTTCTGGATAATTAAATAGGTGCAATGATATGAATGTCTTCCTTATTGGGTTGCTTTTAGGTTTAAATGTTATAAAGTTCATATGAGTACCTATTAAAGTGTCTTATACATTGTAGATGCTCAATATGTATTTTCTGTCTTTGCAAATACCAAGCTGTTTGACCCTGGTAAACCTCTCGAGTTCTCTGGCTCTCCGTTTTGTCACATGAGAAATGAGAAAGTTGGTCTACATGATCTCTGAGGTCTCTGTCATTTTAACTAAAAAGTTTCAATTCATATTACTTATCTACAGTGAAATATTCCATCAGTAGTCCTCACTTGATTTACCAGTAAAACGTGTGTGTCAGTGTGTGTGTTTATATGAATGTATTTTAAGATAGTAATTTCAGGTAAAATTAGAACTAGTATTCCTGATATAGAGTTTCTTTTCTTTCATGTTATAAAACCTCAAGATAGGTTTGTAAGGGAAAATAAATTCATTACAAACAAAAACCGTTATCTTGGTCTAATAGTCTAGATCCTCAGAGAAGCAGATACCAGGAAGGGATTAAATGTTCAAGAAATTTATTGGGAGAAATACATGTTTGAAGGAGACTAGGGACAGGGTCTTCAGATTGCATGATGAACTTCTGACCCCATTAAAGGGAGAGAAGCAAAAAAAAACAAAAACAAGAGTTGTAGACTACCTTTCTTTCTAAGAAAGATTCTTCAAAGTTAGGAATTCCTCCAGCCAAATTCTGCTTACAAAGTAGTCTTTAGTCTCTTAGAATGGGTCTGCTTTGGGATCTCCACTGCACTCCATTATGGAAGTTGTGGCCTTAGCACTGACATAGCAATGGATCCCCAAGGGATAAACCAGGGCCCTTGATCAACTGTGCTTCTTATAAGAATATGTCTGCGAGTATGCTCACATGGCCGCTGTGTCTGTTGTTACTGATTTCCAGGACTCTCTTACCGGTGGCAAAATGCTCCTAGGGTCTTAGAGTAGTGATGAGGTCAGAGACTGGGCTGTGTCACTCGAGATCATGAAAATGTATTAGAATTTTGTGAAAATTTCCATTGTCCATTGACATCATGGGAGTAAGCTACATGCCACCTCAAACCTAATTCAAGGGGCAGGAACTTTCTCTGAAAGTTTCTGTAGATATTATTCATATTAAGATATCTTCCCATGAAACATCCCCAGTAACTTAGCTTATCCTCTCATTATGTCAACCCAAATTTAAAAAAACAAAACAAAACTAGCTTCCCTGCCTTTTGAATATCTCCCTGTTTTTTTTGGTTGTTGTTGTTTCTTTTTGTTTTCGTTTTTCTGAATAGCTCCCTATGGTTTAAAATATTTTATATGACTCTGGATATTCTGTTTGTGAGTTTTAGTGTTATGCCATTTCCCTTATACATGTAACCTTCAGCCAATATCCAGGAAGTTCTACACTGACTAAATTTAGCAACAATTGTCAGATACTACAGTAGGAACAGTTCCAAAAATATACATAAGATACAGTGTCAGCACTCCCGATGTTTCCATCTGTGTTGACTATACAAATCTACCAAACACCTTCAATTTGTCTTTTTGTTTTCTTCCTAAATCTTAATATTTTAGAAATAACATGTTTTGCCAGTAATGTCCCCTGCCTTTTGTAACATTGTCTTCAAAGATGACAAATATTTGATATAATTGGACTAGAAACATTTAGAAAATTTAAACAGTTGGTTAGACTTAGATTCAACTATGATTTATCAATTTAATTGTGTGATACAAGGTATTTATAAGAAGAGTAGAGTGATTTTTTCAAATGGAACTTTTTCTATTGTCAGTTTATTTTAATTACAGAATATATTCTAGACAGTATTTGTAAGAGATATTATGAACTGTAGTTTACTCTAGGTACTGAAGAGAAGGCATAAATAGTAAAATACAATGGAATAAGCCCATACATCTTTTTTTTTTTTTTTTTCGGTAAGCGGGCCTTTCACTGTTGTGGCCTCTCCCATTGCGGAGCACAGGCTCTGGGCACACAGGCTCAGCGGCCATGGCTCACGGGCCCAGCCGCTCCCGGACCGGGGTACGAACCTGTGTCCCCTGCATCGGCAGGCGGACTCTCAACCACTGTGCCACCAGGGAAGCCCCATCTTTTTTATGACAGAAGATTTTATTTACTCTGATCCTTAATTTCTTCTTGCTCTGGTCCTTAGACTTTGGGAATGTTACCACTATTAAATGATTAGATCTGAAATCCATGCAAATGTCTTATAAACCTTACTTATTAAATATTTGTAAAACAATATATATGCACAGTGAATTGGCAAGATTACCATATCAGAACTATAACTGTAAGAGAATAGCTAATTCATTATAGCAATCTCAAAAAGTCACAATCTTTCAGGTCTTAGTTTCTTAGTAACCTGACATCAGAGAAAATTCCACAATGTAATGAAAATAATTACGTACCACACATTTTAAAACCAATAGCTTTTAGGTAATATGACATATATAATATAAATTCCAGAAAAACACAATATAAGATTAATTAGAATAATTAGATTAATGGCATAAAGCATTCATGCTCTTCTAAAAACCAAGTCAAAAACAGAACACACAAATAAATAACAATGAACTCCTTAAATATACTTCCATGAAAAATTAAATATAAACTATATTAAATATGAATGCACAGCTGATTCAATTTATTTCAACCTAGCACATTGGTTTCTATTAACTTCGCTTTCCTTCCTCCCCTTTATTCCTGCTTCCTTAGTGGTGCTTCTTTTCCTAGGTGGTTTATAATTCATCATTATATTCAGTGAAGCATATGACTCCTTTAACATGCACAAAATGAAATGCATGTTTGGGGACTACATAACCAAATATGAGCCTCTCCTTATATCAGAGTATTATTTTCAGAAATCTTTGTGAGGCTGCAGCTACAACCATATCTCTCACAGATCATCAACATGGTCAAATGCATTTAGGAAGACAGTCAAAGGGGCATAGGCAATTTCAGCAGCCTAGAAGAGTTTTGACTATATTTTTAAGTGCTAGAAAAAACTTTCAGGATATTTTAGTAGTGAAGAAATCCCCAAAGTGTTATATTCATTATTTTCTCACTTCTCTGGGTTAAATATGCCACAAAGAAGAAATATGATTCTACATTCTTCATCTTGCAACAATCAGTGTAAGAAACATATTAACGCTACCTATGAAAAGAGTAAGAATTGTACATCAAGTATGTTAATATTCCTAACTCAATGATGAATACAAGAAATATACATAAAAGGAAATAATTCTGTGAAATTATATATGAAGTCATGGACAAAGTGATATAAGGCAAGTCTAAGCAAAACTAGAACATGAATCATAATTTTGTTATCAGATAAGGTGAAAGCATAACATAAAACAAATCATTAAACATGAAAATAAAGGCATTTTCTAAAGTTAACAGATACAACTTAAAATACAGTAAATTATGAGTCATAGAACATAGGAGCAATGTCAGTTTCAGAAATTATAAGAAAAAATAGAAATATTCAAGTAATTAATTCATTTTTAAGTTGAGGTGTATTTTACATGCTGTGAAATTGTCTTTTTGTGTTCATAGTTCGATGAGTTTTCACAAATGCAAACAAGCCATGTAACCACCAGCTCAATCAAGATGTAGAACAGGTCCAACCACCCCTGCTTCCTCCAAATCCCCACCCACCAAACCCTCATGCTCCTTTGTAGTCACCCCCTCCTCCCTGGCAATCATTGATCTGTTTTATGTCTCTATAATTTTGCCTTTTCCTGAATGTCATATAAATGGAATCATAGAGTACGTTGCCTTAAAAGTTGAGGCTCTTTTCACTTAGGATAGAAAATGCTTTGAGATTCACCCATGCTGTTTCTTGTATGTAGTTACACTAAATCTCATACAAATGGATCCCATAAATTTTCCCAGAGATTCTTATTCTATAGGTTGGATATAGGGCATGATTAATAAGTGATCTCAGATTATTTGATGCAAAAGGGCTTTGGAATATACAGTGAGAAGCCCTGAAACAGGCAAAAGTAAACTTCCCCAAATTAATGCAGAAGACTGTTTGCAGGTATAGTTAAAGTAGTAAAGACTTAAGCCTCCTGGCACTCTGTCTATTCCCAAGGCTAACAGAACCTTGAGGAAGCATGGATCCTAGTTTTATTGATAAAGGTCACATGTACTAATTAGACATTCCACTCTAAAAGGGAGGGTTGGTCATTAAACCACAGATCTCACATTTGGCAAAATATGATTGTCTTTTCAGAAAGCCAGTGTTCATTTGTTACAAGCAATAGGAATGTCTGTAATTAGAGAAATAAAGGAGGTGTATTAGAATTATTTTATTTGTAATAAACTAGCTAAACAATATAATTTATCAGCTCTTGTATCTGGAATGTTCAGGATTATAATTGTCAACAGGGACAACTGGACCTAGAGATTCAAGTGTTTCTCCCTTTATCTCTGCCTCTTGCTCTCCTTGCCCTCTGTTATGGATTGAACATTGTCCCCACCCCCTAAAGAAAATGGATATATTGAAGTCCTAACCCATAGTACCTCAGAAGGTGACCTTATTTGGAAATACGGTTATTTCAGATGTAATAAGTTAAGAAAAGGTCATGCTGAAGTAGGATGAGTCCCTATTCCAATTTTTCCGGTATCTTTATAACAAGATGGCCATGTGAAGACGTGAACACTGAGAGTACCGTGTGATAAAGGCAGAGATTGGAGTCATGCAGCTGCAAGGGAGGGAATGCCAGAAATTGCTAGAAAGCTAGAAGCTAGGAAGAGGAAAGGAAGGATTCCCCTATAGGTTTCATAGAAAGCATAGCCTTGAAAACACCTTGATTTCAGACTTCTAGCTTGCAGAACTGTGAGGAAATAAATTTATCTTGTTTTAAGCTCCCACTTTGTGGTATGTTGTTACAGCAGTCCTAAGAAAGTTATATATCCCAGTACAAAGAAACTGAGTTTTTTTCTACCTATGTCAACTTTATTCTCATGTACTGAAAATTGGTTTTCTTCTGAACCAGAGGGAAGGGGGATTCAGGAATCATGATCACAGAATGTTCCAGGTTTACATCACCTCCATTTTTTTCTTTTGTTTTGTTGTGGTCCCCAGAGAGACATGAGAATTTCCTGCATATTGTCTCTGTATATAAAACTCAGGGGAAGAACTGTGATTGGCCAATCAATGTGATTGTTATCAGCATGACTGGGATACTTGCTGTCCTCTATGACAAGAAGGGGAGGAAGCACCGTGATTTACAGGTCCTCCAGAACTACAGGGAGTAGAGGTGTATAATGATGAGGGTGAATTTTGAGAGAGGGACTTCTGAAAAATTGCATTTTTGGTTATGGGTTAAGGGTTATGGAGCATTCAAAGTAGAGATATACAACTAGATAGATAGATGGATGGATGTGTTTATCTATGGCATAGATATATATATGCACACATAAACAGTGAAACAAATGCATTTTTACACAAATTCTAAGATGCTATACACATCGTTCTACTGTTATCATATATCAAGAAAGTTGATAATCAAATGTATCATTATCTATATTTATAGATAAGCCCAGTTGAAGCATAAAGCGAGGATCTCCTTTTACCCTGAGAGCAGAGTCTGAGGATGGTAAGCTTTGAAGTCAGAGAGACTTGGATTCTAACCTGAGCTCTGCTGCTTGTCATCTGTGTGATCTTCATGATTAATTCGCCCTCTTAGAACTACAGTTTCTTCTCCATGGCAGTGGCTTTTGGAAGATCAAATAAGAAGCATAAATCCTTTAGCAGAGTGCATGGAAGTTTTAGGAAGTGGCTAGCAGTTGTCAGCTAAATTTTTTTATCACTTTAATTTCTCATTTACAGATTAGGCCATTGCTGCCAAGAGGACTATGGTCTTGTTTTCCTGGTCATGTGTTTATGTCTGAAGTCAGGAGCAGAAATGAGGAGATAAACCTGAGGGGGAGGGATTTGTCATAGGTTTGGGATAATGGGAAAATACTACCATGAACGCTGAGGTTGATGATGTAGAGCAGCTCTCCTAACTGTAGAGGTCTGGTCAATTACAGCCCATATTGTTCTTGGTAGACCCACAGAGCTAAATTTGGTAATGGACAATTTCACATCAGAGCAAGTTCCCTTATCCAAGCTTAATGTCAGAAGCCACTGTAGAAATGGATTAAGTAGCTTGTATGCTCTACTGTCTCCCATGAGCTCCCAATGTCTAAGATGTGACAACGTTCACTTAAACTACTTAAACTATCTATTCTTGCTAACCATGGGTGATGCTCTGATGTCATGGGAACCCAGAGGTGAAAAGATAATTAAAGCAAAATCTGTTTAAATCTCCAGAGAAGAACTTGGGCTTAAAGGCACCAACACTTTTGGATGAAAAAATTTAGCCAACTTTCTTAACTTTGCTATGACTCAGTTTGTTTTGATAATTGAGTTAATATGTGTTCACTTAGAAAAGTGTCTGAGATATAGTAAGTGCTACATAAGTGATAACTCTAATTTAACAGGAATAAAGATTATCGTCAAGAAATATAAGATAGACTTAACTTTGAAAATTACCATAATTAAAATGAAACATTAATTCACTCACACAGTAATACATTTGCATAAATGATCAAGGTAGCATCAATTGATTGGTAGCAAATAAAAATTAATTTAGAAATTTTTTTGCATAAATATATAAGAACAGTTTCCTAAATGTTACTAAAATAAGGGAGTCGATGAGATATCACTAACCACCCATTTTAAATGGCTGTAGTTATTACAGTTGGCAATATCAACTATCTGTTTTTGAAAACACCAGAAAAATGGCACACTGCTGCTGGTAGGGTTGTAAAATGGGGCAACCACTTTGGCAAACTGCTTGTCAGTTTCTAGAAAGTTAAATCTACCCTAATTACATGATACTGCAATTCCACTCCTAGGCTTACCAAAGAGAAATGAAGATATATGTCCACAAAACAATGTGTACATGAAAGTTCATAAAAACTTGATTCATAATAATCAAAAACTGGAAACAACATAATGCCCATCAGTGTTAGAATAGATAAATTGTAGTGAATTTCTATAAAGGAAATACTTCTCAGCAATAATATGACATAAACTACTGATGTACTCAGTATGAATGAACATCAAAAACATTTTGCTGATGACAAAAATTTCATACAATTTTATGTCATTTACATGAAATTACAAAACAGGCAAAACCAATCAAAAAGAAGCTCACTGGTTGCCAGGCTCCAGAGTGCAGAAATATTGACTGGAAATAGAAATGAAGGTGTATTGGGGATAATGGAAAAATTCTATATTCTGATCAAAGTGGTAGTTATATATGGGTGTATGCATTTGACAAAATTCATTGACCTATACACTTAAAATGGGTGCACTGTATTATATATAATTTAAACCTCAATAAATGACAACAAGGTAGGACTATACCCAACATTAAAGATGAACTAAGACAAATAGATATGACTTTTTACATTTATTTGCTCTATGATAGGCAAGAAAAAAAACTGGGCTTGATGATAGTGGTTCTAACTCAGTAGAGAAATTGTTGTATGAGGCAAATTAGGAATACACAAACTTTCATTCATTTTATTAGTAAAAATCACCTGGCTCCATAGCATTTTCCAGGTAATTCTGAACATGCTTTCAAAAATTGTTTTAAATATTTTAGGAATTGGCCCACATTATTTTCTGTCCCTTGGTTTCCTAAGGCCACCGGACTACTCTCTCTATTGATGATGGTTGCAAAATAACCACCCCGTATGGAGCACAGTAATCATCTCAAGAGTTGATGTTGCAGGATGGATCCTTTCTGCCTGTGAGGGAAGAATGCTGATTGCATATCCCTGTCACTACTCCATTCCAAGTATATAGCAAAACATTTTCTATTCCTCCTAACAAAGTAGAAAATAGATTATATCTTCTATTGAGAAAGCTAAGAAATATGGCAGTGAATTACCAATAGAGAGTAACTTCTGAGCACTAGGGATTTTTAGGGGTCCCCCTCAATACAGAACAGTTCTGCTCTCTCCCCAGATCCTGAACAAGCTGAGATACAAAATAAGGAGTAAATATCAAGGCCAAAATATTACCTTTATTATGGGTAGACCCAGGTAAGAGGATAGATTAGCATAGAAACAAAATGGACCCTCTAAGGCAAAACTAGGGAGACTAAAGCCAAGCTGTCAGAGATGGTACTGATGTAGGTCAGTGAGGTTTAGAGACCAGCGTAGCACACAGAGAACACATATTCTCCTAGGGCAAGGTGTTTCCCAAAGTAAAAAGCATCAGCTATTGTTTCCAAATTTCCAAATCATATATTTCTTTCCACCATACAAGGGACAAATAAGAGAAGGAAAGTAAAAGGAAACACTAAGAGTGGTAAAATAGTATTCCTCTCACGGAGAATATTTTAATTTGCCCGACAAGATCCAGTGTCTACCCTTCTCCATCCTGATGCATATTCCAACAGGCTGAATTTATGGAATAAATCAACAAGACTCATGACTCTGAACCTATTGGGTTTGGCTAATGGGAGGCACTGTCAGAAGATAGGAAGTATAGGGTGAAGGTGGCCAGAGGCTTCATTTCTCTGCAGAAGTCTAAAGCTCAGCTCCACTTCTTTCTCTGGTTTAAATAATATTTTGTCCCTGACCCTTCTTTCCGATGCATAGTAACATCTCCCATGGTTTGCTCTAACCCCGGCCACTCAGGTAAATAATCCCTCTGTAAACAACTCATGATTGCCTATTAGAGCAATCTGCTTTTTTGCCAGTTGCTATATTAAAATGGCAGTTTGTTCCCAGTTCTCCTCATTAAAACACAATCAGGGCTTCCCTGGTGGCACAGTGGTTGAGAGTCCACCTGCCGATGCAGGGGACACGGGTTCGTGCCCCGGTCCGGGAAGATCCCACATGCCGCGGAGCAGCTGGGCCCGTGAGCCATGGCCGCCGAGCCTGCGCATCCGGAGCATGTGCCCCGCAACGGGAGAGGCCACAACAGTGAGAGGCCCGCGTACCGCAAAACAAAAAAAAAAAACAACAAAAAAAAAACACAATCAAAGCCTAATGTCCAGACACTCTCAGGATCCTCTTATTCATATGACAGAGAAAATTTTAGACATGACCACAATTAACAGACACAATAGAAATTTGGATATTTGACAGAACATAATGATATGCCAATGGAGAATTGGTTATTAATATGACTAGTTTATTAAGTATTTGGTGTCAAATAAGGAAAATAGAACGTTCTTTTTAAAGTCAGTCTGGTCTGATCTTCTTACAGTTGGCCTGCAGTCATGATATCTTGATAATTTACAATTATGGTAGACTGCACCAGTGTTTTCTAGATGCTTTAATTTAGCCAATGCTGTAAAAAGAATGCAACTATGTAAGATATTCTACATTCTTTGTTTTCGGTTCCAAGAAATGTGAACATCAGTCACTCAAAACCATAAGTTCCTCACGATATATTTTTCTTTGAACCAGTTTATAAAGAATTGCATAGAAAAGTTCACTTCATGTGATACTTTGTAGTTCCTCAGATAAGCTATCTTATTTAAAAATGTACATTCTCCTTATCAGATATTGCTACTATGAATTTTTTTAATGATATATACAGACAGAAGGCCAACAAAACAATATATCTTGTCTTTGCCACACCAATTACAATACAGTTGGAATGATTAAAACTTCAAATGCAGACAAAAGTAAAGAACATTTTTTATTCACAAAAAGACATTTTAAGTACTTTGTAAATTTTAAACAACTTTAGATGGTGGCAATTTCATCCCCTTAAGGCAGTTTCAATTTGAACATTATCAAGTCATGCAGGTTGTGTCTCCCTTCTAGACTGAAGTTAAATAAAATTGTTTAATTACCATATCCACCGTTAAATTGCATGAAACATTAGCATCTGTTCAGAAGTGAAGCTCTCCCTGGGGTCATGTACTGGAGAATTCTGTGTGTCCTAGTGAATCTGAGAGAAGACTTCAGATCCCCAAAATGTCTCCAAAGTAATTTACTTTTTAGCAGTGGGAAGCCTTGGTCTGAGGAAGAGAACTCTTTGAAAAAATTTCAGTTTAATCACAAAAATTAGTTATTTTTATCCAACTCACCAGTTAGAGCAGCATTTTGTTTCTGTTCTATAATTGCAGCCCCAAATGATTCACTTAATAGGTGAGATAGACTGAATGTGTATGTTTATTGAACAAGTTATCCGAAGAGATCAAAGAAACAGTATTATAGAGACTAAGTTAAATAGTTTTTGCTTAATTTTTAATAGTAAAAAAGACCATAACCTGGAGAAGTGTGTAAAAAAGCTAAATATGGACTAACAGGAAGTAAAAGAAGATGCAGCAGATAGACAGCTAGCTAATATATATATATAAAAAAAACACTGAAATTGAAGTCAGAAAAGCAGTTTCTTATAAGTCTGAATATTAATGATGTAACCTTTGGCAAGTTGATTTTTGTATTCTCTGAGTCTGTTTTCTCATCTGCTTGAAGAGGAACTGTTCTAGATGATTTTTCAGTTTCTGCTCAAAACTTACATCCTGTAATTCTACTGGTAATTAAGTTATTAAAAGGTAACACAATTAAATAGAAAAATAATATATTCTCTATCCCATTCTCTTTCTCTTTCTGCTTTGATTTTCATGGAAATTGATAGTGATGAAAATACATAAAGTAAGTGATAATAGCAGGTATAGAAAATTTTAGAACTTGAGGGCATATGATTAAGTATTTAGTCCATCATTCATCGACTATAATCAATTAGTTTAGCCATAGTGGTTTCCTTCTAGTTCTTAGAAAGTATATTGTTCACCTAATTACCTAAGGGCCCTCCAACTGTTACTGGAGTGCATTCTCTACAACCCTTCTTCACCTATTGAAAAGGTAATCCACATTTAAATTATGAGTCTAAATGTCACTTATTCAGGACAAATGCAATGATACTACCATCTTCCTCCCACTGTTTATATTAGTTAATTCATTCATATATTTACATGTATTTATAAGGAAAATTTAATCATATCTGTGCATTTCCTATTGACGCTTTAGCAAATTACCACAAACTTAGTGGCTTCAAATAGCACTAATTTATTATTTCACATTTCTGTAGGTCAGAAGTGTGATACAGGTATCATCTCAGGGCTAAAATCAGGGTGTCTGTAGCACTGTGTTCCTTTCTGGAGGCTCTAGAATGAGAATTGTTTTCTTGCCCTTTCAAGTCATTGACAGAATTCGGTTCCTTGTGGTTGTAGAACTGAAATCCCAGTGTCCCTGCTGGCTGTCAGGTGAGAAAAGCTTCTAGAGACCACCTACACGCCCTGGTTCTTGTCTTCCTTCCTCTGTCCCCCATCATGAAAGCCAGCAACTGTGGGGCCGGTTTCTCTTACACTTTAAATCTCTCCATCCTTTTCTTCTAATTTACCTTTCTCATGCACAAAACGTTCACAGTTTTAGGAACACAAATGATTAGCTTAGGCCAGCCTAGATAATCCAGGATCATCTCCCCATTAAGGTTCTTAACTTTAATCACATCTGTAAGTCCTTTCTGCATTATAAGGAAACATTCTCACAGGTTCTTAGGACCTGTGATGTCTCATAGAACATATCAGGACATGTACTAATCTGGTCACTACAGTTTTGAAGTAAGCAAAAAAAGATTAATATCTTTTTAATAGAATGCTGTACCCTTTGAAGACTTTCTAAACCTATAGGGATATGTTATTTCCATAAACATTATAATTTATAACAATCTAGTTTAGATTAATAGCAATGTAATTTCAATAACATTTAAAATTTGCCTCTATAGAGCTATGTTCCACCATTCCTTTATGCTATTTTTAATCACAAATCATATTTTTATACATTATGTGCCCAAAAACGTAGATTTGTAATTAGTATTTTATGCAATTTTCTTTATAAAATTAAGAACACTCCTTAAAAAAATGAAAACAGTGAAGCCTAGGGAGGTGTAACCTGTCATAGTTGAGTGCAAAGTGTTTTGGAACTTACATTTTTATACTGAAAATGTAGTGAGTTTCTAAATT
This sequence comes from Grampus griseus, assembly GCF_964374135.1. Classification (NCBI taxonomy): domain Eukaryota; kingdom Metazoa; phylum Chordata; class Mammalia; order Artiodactyla; family Delphinidae; genus Grampus; species Grampus griseus. Next base: position 121,834,634 of record NC_138998.1, on the reverse strand, counting down.
GAAAAGAATCCACTAACTGCTAAGGAAAATGGATGAAAAGAGATCAATATGTAGAAAGCTATCATGATATTTCACAACACATAAAACCATGGCCTTATATGAGGGGCAGTGGGGAGAAGTGCAGAAGAGAAGGAGAGAGAAAGAAAGAGTAAGAAAAAGAGAAAGGAAGGTAAAGAGAAAAAAAAAAGACAGTGAAAAACACATACAAAGGATAATAAAACAAAATGACTCCAGACTTTGATGGGAAATTCTGGAAGCCAGAAAACATGAAGGAATGCCTTTGAAATTAAGAGGAAAAATAAATAAATAAAAGGAAACAACATTTGGGTTAAAATTCAATACCTAAGCAGTCAATCAAATATGAGATGTTAAAAGAACACAACCTAAAAATTATTACTACTCATGTAGTCTTTCTCGAGATGCTAAAATGGAAGTACCAAATTAAGGAAGCATGGGATAAAGGAAAAAGGGGACAGAACATTCTCTCCTGGAGGGAGGTTACCAAAATGAGTGGAGTTACCAAAATGAGAGTAATTAATAAAACCCAGCTAGCCACCTTCCCAGATTAGAGCTGATAAAATTGCTTGTTCTTGTACTTGAAATTGATAGAGGGAATTCCCTAGTGGTCCGGTGGTTAAGACTCCATGCTTCCACTGCAGGGGGCACGGGTTCAATCCCTGGTCAGGGAACTAAGATCCTGTATGCAGTGTGGCACAGCAGAAAAAAAAAAAAAAAAACTGATAGATTATTTGATGGAAAACAGCTTTACAAAAGTTGATAATATTGGTGAATAAGCTGAAAGTCCTTCTCTCTGGGAAGGGAGACATGGATGAAGTGAGGAAAGGAAGCTGTTGTCTTTATAACAAACTTATTGAAGCATTTGACTCAAAATAATATGCATATATATTTATGAAAAAAAAAGAAAAAAGAACAGCATAAGATCTTAAAATAAGAAAGTGTCCTTTATTCAGTCCCTTATTCAGTTGAATAAATCAAATTTATAATTGCAAAGTAAGTATATTAATATTGCAAAATGAAATGCTGAAGTACTTAAGCAAACTGTTCTTATGGTTACATAAAGTGTTGGAATGGTAATCCATCTAAAAATTAAATACAGCATTACAGATAGACTGATTTTACCCTCAATTCTATGTATTGAATGAAACCTTCTTAACTGCATGTACAGTATTTAATATTTTTGAGGCAAAATATTAATACATGATTCTTATGTCAACTTGACACAGAAAGCTGAACTGAATGGTGTCAGGTTTATTATACTATAATTTCATGAAAGTTACAAAAAATATGTTTAGGACAAGATATGAGTAATAATTGTTAGGCATTTCAGTAAAATAGGCAGACTCATTTTTCTTTGATTTTGGAAAAGTAAAATATTATAATCAGAAATAACAGTGTGTTTCGTTTAGGTGTCCAAATTTCTATTTATGCGTAGCACTGTTGACTTAAAAAACATGCACAACCTAAAGGTTGAGAGTTATGTTTTGTTTGGTGGAAATTTTTAGGACTTCAAGCCCGGGAGACAACATCTCAAGTAACCCTGAGAGATCTGCTTCGAGTAGGTGAGGGGTGGAGCCAGGTTATATAGAAGTTTTGCAACAAAAGACAGGTAGCCCAAGCATCAAAATATTACTGTTAATTAAGGAAATCCAGATATCTCAAGTTAAGGAATTTAGCACTTTTCTATGTATGGGAAGATGCGAGAGTCTGTGCTCAGTGAAATCATTCCTTTGATATGCACCTCAGTCGCCTGGGGCCAGTATCCTGTGATTTCACATCCTGAGTTTCCTCAGGGCTCACCCTAGGGAATGGCTGCAGTCTGATGGCTGCTAGGTGGCAGGTATTCTTCTCCTTCCTGAGTTCCGTCACTGGTGGTGGCTGTCCAATCGCTGATGACTGTGACATCCTTTGTTTACTCACATGGCAGGCAATATTCCATTTATCAATACTTATTCTATTTACTCTCTAAAAAAATTTTTCTTCCAGAAAGATTCCTTTAACTAGCTTATGGAATCTTAAATCATATTAATTATATAGTAAATATTCAAAATAGTTTTCTTATACCAAGATGTTATGTTTTTCAGTATAGAGGTGTATCTCTCCTTGAGCTTAAAGACATACTCAGAAAAAATATTTCTAGAAACCATTGTGAATTCTCTATTTTCTATTAAATTTTCTTTGAAACCATGATACAGAGTTAAACAAGAAAATGCTGGCTTTCTTTGCAGGTAAACTTCTCCTGTTGCCCAATGCTGCTTCCAACTTTTCCCTTTCACAGGTGTTGAACCACGATGAACATTTCATACCCTAAAATCTGTTTTAAGCATCTGCTTCTGAGACTCTGATCTATGAGACTATCCTATCAAAAGTAGTATCTTCTGGCACTTTCTGTCTGCGCAAATATTTATTTCCATTTTTAGAGTTTATCACAAGCACAAATGCCATCTGCTAAAATACCAGTGTGGTTAGTTGCTGTTTGTAATTCTATTTGCCCATATTATTTATGCTATGAATGTTTAAATTTAACTGAAAAGAATCCATTAGCTCTATGAAACTTTTATTACCTTCAATAAATTAGTACTTGCTTAAGATATTTTCTCATGTGAAATAAACCAATATACAATATTACCCTTTGGAAATGACCTAATTTTGTTCCTTTTTATGGCTGAGTAATATTCCATTGTATATATGTGCCACATCTTCTTTATCCATTCGTCTGTCTATTGGGTCATTTGTACAGATGTGGATGGACCTAGAGACTGTCATACAGAGTGGAGTAAGTCAGAAAGAGAAAAACAAATATGGTATATTAATGCATATGTGTGGAATCTAGAAAAATGGTACAGATGAACCCGTTTGCAAGGCAGAAATAGAGACACAGATGTAGAGAACAAACGTATGGACACCAAGAGGGGAAAGCAGGGGGCAGGGTGGTGGTGGTGGGATGAATTGGGAGATTGAGATTGACATATATACACGAATATGTATAAAATAAATAAGTAATAAGAAAAAAAATACCCTTTGGATGTTTTTGATGCTAAAACATGCTCAAAAAGAAGTTTTTAAGGACCCCTTTGAATTTTTCGGTTCACAGCAAATTTCTAGTGAAACCATGGAACAAATTAATGTAGACATTGACAAACTTTATGGGGATTTTGTGGAATTGGGTTATGCCGAACTATTATATGCTGTGCTTTCCATTCCAAGAAAGTAATCACCAACCTCCCAGTTTTTCAGTATTTTGGATACATTAAGTTCAACTACTAGTATGCATTTAGTTTTGAAATTACAGTGAATTTCCTGAATGTTTCTCAATTTGTGGGTTTGTTTGTTACTGTCACAACTGTTGTCCATCCCTATAATGGGGGACATGTTCCCCAGCTGACAAAATTTCCAATTTTGATAGGTAGATTACTCTGGTATCATCCACACCTGACCTCTGTAGAAAATTTATTTTCTTGATTTCTCTAGATGAGAAGTTGGCAAATGTTTTTTAAAGAGCCATATAGTAAATATTTTAGGCTTGCTAGACAAGAGAAAAAATTTAAAGTATTATGTAGGTACTTATGTAGGTACTTTTTCTTATTCTTCAGTATTTTCTGTTGAACTTGATAGATTCCCAAGAGTATTTTCTTCTAATTTTTTGTCTATAGAATATATAGAACTGGCTGTTAACAGCTATGGAAACTAAGTATGGGAAGAGAGCTGGATGACTCACCATTAAGTATGTAAATATTCACTAAATTCAATCTTTTCAGTACTTTTACTCAAAATATGCAAGACTTCCTCAGTTGAGAGAATTCTTTTTTTTTTTTTTTTGGCATGGTATTGCCAGAGGTTTTCCATTTTATTGGTTTTTATAAAGCTTTAATTTTAGCTTTGCTTTGTTAATTCTCACTATTTTACTTTTATTCTCTATTTTTAAGACCAAAAAGTATAGAATGATCTCTGCTCTGTGATGCAGCTATATTATCTCTATTTTGATTTGACCATCCATAGAAAGTGACAGAAAAGTGAAGGATTACTTTTCAGTTTTTAGCAGTTACCATCAGAGAGAAGCCTGGATACCAAACCAAGATATATGTTCAAGTTTCCGTGTAAACTATGATTGCACTACTGGTTGGGCCCAGGGTTCCATATTGTTTCTTTTTTATAAGACAAAGATAAATAAAGCATGTATTTTGAGTGCCTAATACATTAAAATTAATGAATATTCAGCACATTCTTTAAAAAGTTATGTCATGCATGGCAGGTGGTAATTAATAATTAAAAAACTAGATATAGTAGTACTTATAATTATATGGTTTGGATCTCTTTATATAAATCACATCTTCTAAAAATAAATAATTCTCTATTAAGCTTAAAATCTAAACTTTTAGATATATCTTGAAAATAATTAAGTTTATTATTAGACACTCCCTAAAAGATAAAAATGTAAAGTGGCATGTTGATCTTTATACTCATCAGTAATTTAAAATTTTATTTAACACATTTATAAAACCCTAGTGGATTTTAAAAGCAATTCATAGTGAATAAGTTGAATCCATAGGAATGCAATCCAAAAGGGTATCATTGTTATTACTAAGAAAATAACTTATTTATATATTAGACATTAACTGGCATGACATATTATTAGATTGAATACATATCAGAAAAAAATGTGTCTTTCTTAATTCATTAGCTAAAATATCAACAATACAATTTTCAGATTTTTGCAATATATTAAAAACTTTTAAGATATATTGAAGAATATAACCATGTGGCAAGTTAGTGTTTTGAGCTTTAAAGATAAAAGGTTATTAAAAAATGAAACATTTGATGACATAAAGAACAGTAACTACTTTTACAATCACAGGTTTTGTCAAAAAGTAGCTCCCTAGGGCTTCCCTGATGGCGCAGGTTGAGAGTCCGCCTGCCGATGCAGGGGACATGGGTTCATGCCCCGGTCCGGGAAGATCTCACATGCCGCGGAGCGGCTAGGCCCGTGAGCCATGGCTGCTGAGCCTGCGCATCTGGAGCCTGTGCTCCACAACGAGAGAGGCCACAACAGTGAGAGGCCCACGTACCGCAAAAAAAAAAAAAAAAAAAAAAAAGTAGCTCCCTAGTGTTAAATGCAATTTTGTTGGTTTAAATATTTTCTTCTCTCAAATCCAGAAGTCACTCAGTATGTTCAGAAATATACAGGCTTTGTCTGAGAATATTAATTTGTTTCTTAGAGCATTTTATTGCAACTTGCTGACTATAATCAAACTGTCTAGAGACTGAATAATAAAACACAATAGCATGAAATTGTTAATTTAAGCAATTAGCTCATTCCTTTTTATGTGTTTATGAGGCAGTGTTTTTCATACAACATGATTTTAGTTTTGCTCTTTGGATAAGCTTTTAAAAATATGCTGGCTGTTGAATTTTAAGTTATTGGAAAACACATATAAGTCACTTGTAAGTCTTAAAAGCATGTGTTATACAAATAATCACATGTTCATATTTTATCACATTTAGTTAAACCTTAAAAAGTTGATGGGCTTCCCTGGTGGCACAATGGTTGAGAATCTGCCTGCCAATGCAGGGGACACAGGTTCGAGCCCTGGTCTGGGAAGATCCCACATGCCGCAGAGCAACTAGGCCCGTGAGCCACAACTACTGAGCCTGCGCGTCTGGAGCCTGTGAGTCTGGAGCCTGTGCTCCGCAACAAGAGAGGTTGCGACAGTGAGAGGCCTGCGCACTGCGATGAAGAGTGGCCCCCACTTGCCGCAATTAGAGAAAGCCCTCACACAGAAATGAAGACCCAACATAGCCAAAAATAAATAAATAGATATATTTTTTTAAAAAGTTGATTTAGAAAATGTTAATTTTTTTTTTAGTTTTATTTTTTTAAATCCAGGACAGCTTGTATTTACATATAAATTATGTAAGCATAACAAGTTATAAAATATACTTGCCAGTATTTGATAATATGTGGAATAGAAACCATTTCTGGTGTAATCTTATATTTCCACTGCTTTTATTCCCACCTATCTTTAAGAAACAGGGTGGCAGAGATCTTGAAACCTTTACTAATGTCTGCATAAGCTCAGCTTGTGGGGCTTACACAGCACCTGAAAATAACAGACACAAATAAACATTGTTTAAATGAACAAATAATCCCCAATACACACATGTTCTCTCTTCCTCAAATTAGAAGTCAAATATTCTAATGTAGAAGGTTAAAATTTTTCTCAAAAAAAAAATTCTCAAATGGGCAACTAAGCAATAGGACTTTTAATAAAAATACTATAGAAACAGAAATAAGAAATGAGACGTCCTCCATGATTTTGTTGCTTCAATAGCTACACAGTTTTAGTATTTGCTTATTTATCTATTTAATTAGAGAAAGCATACAATGGTTCTTGAGCAAATCACAAAATTCAATAACTTTATTCAATTTATCTACACTTCGTAAAGGCAAACTCGGTGTATATTATTGACATAATGTTCAATTGCATTGCTGAGATTAGATAGAAAAATGCTAGGGAAGGAGCTGTCAAAACATTGCACCTAGTAAGAAAGATAAATAAGCTTCGTCAGCAGAAGCTTCAGACATATGTCCATCCCCTCATATGACGTGTTGTTTTAAATTCTACTAGCTTAGCAATTTTTTCTTACATACATTTGGACTGAATTAATTACATTACATCAAAGAGAACCTACTTATAGTATTCTGATAAGAACTTAATTATTTATAAAATAATAGTCCTATTATTGCAGGTAATGTCATATAATGAGGGAGCATTTGTAATGGTCAAGAGCACTTTTTCAGCAATTTTTCTTTGCTTAAAACTCTATCTTTGGTGCGGAGGGCAAAGCGGACAGATTCCAGCGCAGAGGATCGGGCCGACCGGAACTCACCAGCCGAGAGGCTTGTCTGCTCGCCCGCCGGGGCGGGCGGGACTGGGAGCTGAGGCTCCGGCTTTTGTCGGAGCGCCGGGAGAGGACTGAGGTTGGCGGCGTGAACACAGCCTGCAGGGCGTTAGTGCACCGCGGCTAGCCGGGAGGGAGTCCGGGGAAAAGTCTGGACCTGCCGAAGAGGCAAGAGACTTTTACGTCCCTCTTTGTTTCCTGGTGCACGAGGAGAGGGGATTAAGAACGCTGCTTGAGAGAGCTCCAGGGACGGGCGCGAGCCGCGGCTAAAAGTGCGGAGCCCAGAGACAGACATGAGACGTTAAGGCCGCTGCTGCCGCCACCAGGAGGCCTGTGTGCGAACACAGGTCACTAGCCACACGCCCTTCCGGGGAGCCTGTGCAGCCCGCCACTGCCAGGGTCCCGGGATCCAGGGACAACTCCCCCGGGAGAACGCACAGGCGCGCCTCAGGCTGGTGCAACGTCTCGCCGGCCTCTGCCGCCGCAGGCCCGCCCCACACTCCGTGACCCTCCCTACACCCCGGCCTGAGTGAGCCAGAGCCTCCGAATCAGCGGCTCCTTTAACCCCGTCCTGTCTGAGCAAAGAACAGACGCCCTCCGGCGACCTACACGCACAGGCGGGGCCAAATCCAAAGCTGAGCCCCTGGGAGCTGTGAGAACAAAGAAGAGAAAGGGAAATCTCTCCCAGCAGCCTCTGAAGCAGCGGATTAAAGCTCCACAATCAACTTGATATACCCTGCATCTGTGGAATACCTGAATAGTCAACGAATCATCCCAAATTAAGGAGCCCTGTGGATGAAAGGCTCTTGGTGCTGCAGCCAGGAGTCAGTGCTGTGCCTCTGAGGTGGGAGAGCCAACTTCAGGACACTGGTCCACAAGAGGCCTCCCAGCTGCACATAATATCAAACAGCAAAAATCTCCGAGAGATCTCCATCTCAACGCCAGCACCCAGCTTCACTCAACGACCAGCAAGCTACAGTGCTGGACATCCTATGCCAAACAACTAGCAAGACAGGAACACAACCCCACCCATTAGCAGAGAGGCTGCCCAAAATCATAATAAGTCTACAGACACCCCAAAACACACCACCAGACGTGGACCTGCTCACCAGAAAGACAAGATCCAGCCTCATCCACCAGAACACAGGCACTAGTACCCTCCACCAGGAAGCCTACACAACCCACTGAACCAACCTTAGCCACTGGGGACAGACACAAAAAACAACAGGAACTACGAACCTTCAGCCTGCAAAAAAGGAGACCACAAACACAGTAAGATAAGCAAAATGAAAAGACAGAAAAACACACAGCAGTTGAAGGAGCAAGATAAAAACCCACCAGACGTAACAAATGAAGAGGAAATAGGCAGTCTACCGGAAAAAGAATTCAGAATAATGATAGTAAGGTTGATCCGAAATCTTGGAGATAGAATGGACAATAGAATGGACAAAATGCAAGAATCAGTTAACAAGGACCTAGAAGAACTAAAGATGAAACAAGCAACGATGAACAACACAATAAATGAAATTAAAAGTACTCTTGATGGGATCAATAGCAGAATAACTGAGGCAGAAGAACGGATAAGTGACCTGGAAGATAAAATAGTGGAAATAACTACTGCAGAGCAGAATAAAGAAAAAAGAATGAAAAGAACTGAGGACAGTCTCAGAGACCTCTGGGACAACATTAAACGCACCAACATTCGAATTATAGGGGTTCCAGAAGAAGAAGAGAAAAAGAAAGGGACTGAGAAAATATTTGAAGAGATTATAGTTGAAAACTTCCCTAATATGGGAAAGGAAATAGTTAATCAAGTCCAGGAAGCACAGAGAGTCCCATACAGGATAAATCCAAGGAGAAATACGCCAAGACACATATTAATCAAACTGTCAAAAATTAAATACAAAGAAACCATATTAAAAGCAGCAAGGGAAAAACAACAAATAACACACAAGGGAATCCCCATAAGGTTAACAGCTGATCTTTCAGCAGAAACTCTGCAAGCCAGAAGGGAGTGGCAGGACATATTGAAAGTGTTGAAGGAGAAAAACCTGCAACCAAGATTACTCTACCCAGCAAGGATCTCATTCAGATTTGATGGAGAAATTAAAACCTTTACAGACAAGCAAAAGCTGAGAGAGTTCAGCACCACCAAACCAGCTCTACAATAACTGCTAAAGGAACTTCTCTAGGCAAGAAACACAAAAGAAGGAAAAGACCTACAATAACGAACCCAAAACAATTAAGAAAATGGGAATGGGAACACACATATCGATAATTACCTTAAATGTAAATGGACTAAATGCTCCCACCAAAAGACACAGATTGGCTGAATGGATACAAAAACAAGACCCATATATTTGCTGTCTACAAGAGACCCACTTCAGACCTAGAGACACATACAGACTGAAAGTAAGGGGATGGAAAAAGGTATTTCATGCAAATGGAAACCGAAAGAAAGCTGGAGTAGCAATTCTTATATAAGTTATATATATATATATATATATATATATATATATATATATGTAGTTTGCTTGAGTGCAGTGTTTTTTGTTTTCTGTACTGAATTCATTAGCATGGGTCGGTATAAAATTTAGCATAGGTCAATATGTAATTTGTAAACTAATAAGGTCTTAAAAGTGAGGAATTAAGTCTTAAATTTAATTATTTATTGTAAAGAGCAGAATAGCATACATAAACAGGTGCCTAAGGAAAACTTGTATTCTAATATGGAACTCTCATGAACACCTTTTTTTTTTCTTCTAACGGTATGATAGTAGGCCATTTGATTATTTTTATGGCTTTAACTTTACAACAATGAAATATTCGTAAATTTTAAAAAGTATTTTTCTTTATTTGATGCGGGTGGGATACTGGAGAAATGAAAGGTCAAACACCTATTGAGGAATCCATACTTGTCTATATATTGTGTACTTTTATTTCAAGAACTGATTTAAAATTCCTAAAAGGATGCTATAATAAGTTATTATGCCATTTTACAGACTGAATTAAGTGAATTTCAGGGAGGTATGAAACTTGCCTAAGGCTATCCAGCTACCAAGCGGTAGAAGTGAGAATTAAATCCAGGTATACCTATCGCCAAAAAAAAAAAAAAAAAAAAAAAAAGAACAATTGAGGATGGTCTAGATAGAATGATTTCCAAGAATGCTATTGGTTGTCTGTGGCCAGCAGGAGGAGGTATATGTATATGTTATCGCTGACAATTCCAGACCATTCAGTTCAAGTTAGAGACTGTGCAAGCTATTGAAAGAGATAAGAGGGAGGGCAGGGAAAGGTGGAAGAGGTTGGGGGGTACTGGACTTTGATGTCATGAGTGTTCTAATTCTGTTATTCTCCCATTGAATTCTACAGATCTAGATTAAATACTTTGCAATATAAAATAATAATGTCTAATAAAAAAAAAAGAAAAAAAAAACTCTATCTTTGTATCAGAAATCATAAACAAAAAGATATAAAATGCAAAGGGGATATGTATATTTGAAGCATAAATTTTGATATTGTTGGTGAGTTCACTGAGGCACTCAAGTACAAATTTCTTTGGGACATTAGGAAAAGACATGAAACATACAAAATTCAAATCCCAGTTCCCAAATTTTAGTGTGTCTTGGAGTAAAAGTCAGGGTATTAATTAATCATTTCAGATAAGAACAAACATAATAATAACAGCATTATATGGTTGATATACTTAGTATAACTTGAATATCAGCTGAGCCCTTGTTCATCTCTAAACACTAATGAGGGTCAAGGATCTCCCTCACAAAGATTTTAATCACACATTACCTGCTGATGCTTCTTCTTGCCTCCTTGGTTCTCTCTCAGGACATATTGTTAATTTTGATTAACTTAAATTTTATATTCAACCCTTTCACTAATTTCTATAAGGAATTTACTTCCATAAAGTATAGTGTGATGTTTGTTAAAATTTTATCACAAGTAAGGACAGCTTCCGCTTTCACTACTTTTCTGGGATCTGATGAATCTCACATTATGTTTGTGGTTTAAAAAAAAAAAATAAGAAAGAGCTATCACAAAATTGGAAAAGAAAAATAGCAGTAGAAATGGCTGACAAACTAAGTCGATTTAAGTAAAGTAAAAGCAGAAGCAGGAGGGGGAGGGAAAGGGAAAGAAAAAAGGAAAGAAAAAGAAACAGTAGCTTCACTGCCAGAAATCGATGATGTACTACGTTTCTTCCAACCAATTAAACATGCATAGGTCTCTGAGACGAAAAGCCAAAGCAGCAGCATTTGGGTACTATGTATTTATAGACTATTTTCTGAACCAATCAATGAGTTCAAATACTGAATAAATTTAATAAATTAACCAATCTTTTACAAGACTCCATCAGTTACAAAAATCAAAATGATGGAACCAAATAGGCATAAAATTATAAAGGAGTAAGAAGATCATCATTATATAATGATTGACTAAATGTCTGCAGTTATTTATATTCAGCGTTACTTAATTGGCCTGAGTATTTTTATTCATTCCTATATCTATTTATCGAGTTAAATGATATTTTCCTGTTTAGCCTTTGTACTGCTTTTAATTGAAATTAGAAGATCTCCAAAGTTCTTTGTAGTACAGACATGAGCTAGATAATTCTTTGGACTGAGGGTAATTCATTCTTCTTTTATTTTTGTGACATTTTTATTTTTGTAATCAAGGATCTCATTAGTATAAAAGATGAATGAGGTAACATCCTTTGTTTGGGGGGAGTAGTAGTAGTTTCTTCCTCTTTTATGTCTTCCTTCTCAATACATATAACTTAAAGAATGACAGCAATTTTTATATACAGTTTATTTTAATGAATTAGTGTTGAATCTGTAAGTGAATAATATTTCACATGCTACCATCAAAAATGCCCAAATCATTCTAATGAACTGTGGGTATTACTATGTTGCTGATGTAATTAACACCTCCTGGAAATGTGGTCCTTTGACATCTCTTTCAGCTGTCAGTGCATTTGGGCTTCCCTTGTGGTGCAGTGGTTGAGAGTCCGCCTGCCGATTCAGGGGACATGGGTTCGTACCCCGATCTGGGAGGATCCCACATGCTGTGGAGTGGCTGGGCCCGTGAGCCATGGCCGCTGAGCTTGTGCGTCCGGAGCCTGTGCTCTGCAGCAGGAGAGGCCACAGCAGTTAGAGGCCCGCGAACCACAAAAAAAAAAAAAAAAAAAAGATGCTCTCTCTCTCTTTTTTTTGTTATTTTGATTTTCTCTGGGAAATAGAGAGTACGTACATCAATTGAGTGGAATTTTGATAGGATGTTGCAGTGGTGTGCCTCAAACTGTTAATACCCCTGTATCCACATTCTTAGTTGGTCATACCCACACTGACTAGGTTGGAATACACTTACTTGGTCCACTGGTACAATAGCAAACATGACACAATCAGAAACTGTAGAAAAGTGGAAGGACATTGGAGTTTGATCTTCCTCTTGCTGTTTTAAGGATCTCTAACACTATTTCTATCAGCAGAATTCTGAAAGATCATTACAGAAATGTAACCCCATTGCCTGAGCCACCCTAGCTGACAACTAATGATTACCAGAAGCATAGCTAGCCACCTATTTCTTAGCTGGCTCAAAACTAAAAACACATAAACAAATTCACTCAAGAGAAGACCCAGCCAGCTGAGCCCAGCCCAATTTGCCAAACTGAGGGAATCATAATGAAAATCAATGGTGGTTCTTTTAAGTCATTAATTTTGGGGGTAGTTTGTTATGTAGCCTTAGACAACTGATATGAAAATGGGTACCTAGAAGTCAGGTGGTATTGTAACAAAACCTAAAATGAGTGACACTGGCTTTGCTACAAGGTAGCAGGCAGAGACTGGCAAAATATTGAAGAGACTGCCATAGAAAGCAGGTAAAATTTCAATTGCTGATACATAGTTGTGAAACAATTGGAGAACCCTTGCCTCTGTTAAAAATGGACCATCTGAACTTTTGGATTTAGACAATAAAAATCTCCAGACAATATGTCCGAGAGGTAAGCTGGTTGCTTTTAAATATGTCTGATAAATGATGAAAAATAGATAAACTAAGGTAAGTAATGACCAGTTAGCAAGTAGGATTTTAAGGAAACACAGAGTGATAGGGTTTGATTGGTTTAAAAATAAAATCATTTCTTCTGTCCAGTTTATTCAGTCTGAAAATTATGAGCTGAATTTTGTTTCCTCCAAATTGACATGTTGAAGTACTAACCCCTAGTACCTCAGAATGTGACTGAATTTGATGATAGACTCAGTAATAAGCATTAATTAAGCTCAAATGAGGCCATTATGGTGGACAGGGAATAATCCAGTATAACTGGTATCTTTATAAAAAGAAGAAATTTGGACACAGACAGTACAGAGGAAAAACCATGTGAGGACATAGGGAGAAGAAGGCTATCTACAAGCCAAGGAGAGAGGTCTCAGAAGAAACCAATCTTGCTGACACCTTAATCTCAGGTTTTTAGCCATCACTCAGTCTGTGATACATTGTTATAACAGCCCTAGCAAACTAATAAAAAGATAAATAAATGAATAAAAGATTCTTAAGCAAGATATAATCTACTGGAGTATATCTAATCAATGGCTTAGCTGTGAGATTCTTTTGTTAAGACTTCTGAAAGAATTAAATCAAGGTTCCTTAGTTACTTGCAATTAGACAATAATTTTCTAGACCTCTTGAGAGATTTGGTCCACTGTAGCCTAAATCTCCAACGTATCAGTGAGTAAATCTGGAAAAACAGGCAGTTCTCCAAAATGATTTTCAGTTTGGTTTTTGAGTTACAGATTCTTAGAAATCAAATTAATAGAAAATCCACCATGTTGTTAATGAAGTTATGCCAACAGACATGTTGACAGTCCCTATGAAAAGGTGTTGGAACTGTTCAAAGTTCAAAAATTATCTGGTCCTCCATCTCTATGAGAAGCAAGTAGGTTACAACTATTGCTCTAAGGGCTATGTTCCAGTGACTTATCCAGAAATTAGCTAAGAAGGGTGAAAAAGGAAGTCTTGGAGGTTAGAGACAAGAACCATGAAGAGAATAAGGAAACAACAGGGCTTGATCAAGGAGCATCTTTTTCTCTCAGATAAGCAACTATGACACATTAGCCCAATTTGATTTCAGAATTGCTATGGATCAGGGAATGCTTATGGTTGCCTTTCTTCTCCTCCTCAAATCGAGCATTTCCTGTGGTTATTCCATCTTTGTATCACCATCATAAGTGGGATTTGCATAGAGAAGATATCATGTCTTTTCAACATGGTGTCTTATTCACATCCAGTATGACAGTATATCACTATATTAAGGACTTCAAGCCTGATGCTTTCTTTGCTTAAGTGAGAATTTAAGTGTTCTTGTGAGAGAGTGAGTATACTTCACATGTGGGAGACAGGTGAATCCTTGGTACTAGAGACAGACTATACTAGATTGTCACAGTAATAGCTCCCGGTTATTTATGCCTTCTTGTGTCTCCTATTTGGCTTGTGCCCTCACATGTTAAATATGGGCTTTTCCAACTGATCTAATTTGAACAATGAGACAATAGTAAACATGGCATAAGCAGAGACTTGAGAATTGTCTTTGTGTTGTGGCTTGTCCTATCTCTTGATTTTCTTAAAACCTGTCGTATAAGCATCATGTGATGATAACCAGGATAATTTGCTAGATGAGGAGAGTCCATTGGTCCAGTAGCTCTTGTCATTTCAGTCCAAAGCTAGAAATTGAGCCTTTTCATTCACCAGCAACTTACCATCTTATGGGTGAGCCCAACTGAGACTATAGGCTAAATTGCCAAACCACAAAATTACAAATTAAAATAACATTATTTCAAGGCAATAAATTTTTGTAGGATTCAGCATGGGTAGGAGAGAGGAAGTAATCAAGTTTGAAAGAGGGAAGATATAAAACACTTTTCTTATTCATTATGTAATTTAAGTAATTGATTATTAAATTAAATATTGTATTATTTTTGATTGTAAAGAGCAAAATTATGAGTGGAAAAATAAATTTTATTCTTAAAAAAAATTGGGGAAAGTAAACATTTGTCTTCATAAATCATTCAAGGTTAAATTTAAATAATATTGTCATAAAATCTATAAGATATACTGCTCTAAAATGTACTTATCTTAAAAACATTTCTTTTGATAGTCTGAACTTAAAAATGATGAAATACTTCAAGGAAATTTAAAAGATTACATATTGTTGGAAAACATTTCACTAAGTCAAAATATATTGGAGAAGAGCCCAAAAGACATGTATTTTATTCTCAGCTCTGCCTTTAGATTTTCTGTATTCTTTGTTTGTAAAATTGAAGTTGAAGTAGATATTCAGTGTGTATTCTGACATCTAATATTTTATGACTTTAAATACCTTTAAGGTATTTGCATTCAGTCATATGATAAAATGTGCCATCAAAAACTGACACTTGGGCTTCACTGGTGGCGCAGTGGTTGAGAGTCCGCCTGCCAATTCAGGGGACATGGGTTCATGCCCCGATCCGGGAGGATCCCACATGCCGTGGAGTGGCTGGGCCCGTGAGCCATGGCCGCTGAGCCTGCATGTCCGGAGCCTGTGCTCCGCAAAAAACTGACACTTATAAGGGGTTTCCCAACAAAATGCACTAAAATAGCATAATTGTTCTTTAATATTCTTCTTATTTTTTCTCTCTAGACATGAAAGGATTCATGGTTGATAATTTATTACTTCTTTTGTACATAATCCATTCTAATATGACAGAAAATATCTATTCTTCAGGGCACTAAAATTAATCCTACTTTCTTAGCATTACATTTCTCATATTTTTTTATGAGACAAACTATGATTATCTCAAGCATAGGAATATATAAAAATAAATATTGTAAGTAAATATACTATATTAGTTTATGGAAGACAAGTACATTCAAACAGCTACCAAACATTATTTCATGGCTGGTAAATAACTTTGTAAATCAAATTAACAGAAAAATACAATGGAGGGAGAGATAATTATTTCTACTTGTCTCAGCTCTTACATAGGCATACATACACACAATGCCAAATTGAGCAATAAGAAAATTTATCAAAGTCTAAGATAGTTTAATTAATGTGCCGATGTCTCACCACCAATTCTGAAAGCTAATTAGTAGATGGATCCACAGTGTGATTTGTTACTCCATGTTTTCTTTACAGGGACCAAGCCATGAGAGTCTGCTTACCTTCTTTTCTACTCTATATCTCATTAATTTGGCTGTGCAACAGGTGTATCCCCATCCTCTCTGTAGATATATGCTTTTAAATGATCTATATTTAGTTAACCTGAATATTTAATGGTCCTCCCCACTGAAAAAGAGAAATTCCAAGTGGAAATAAATTCAGTCCTGTTATTAAAAACAAAGTGTATCTGAATGTGAATTTCATACAATATACTTGTTTAGCGTGCATAACAATTTATAGTAGATATCACATCTATGCTCTCTTTTAATTTATTTCCACTTTATAGACAAGAACCTAAGATCCGAGAGAAGGTTGCCCTTCTTAGATAAGATCCAAGGTTTTCTAGCTTATAATTGACAGGATTGGATCTGTTCATGACTGAGTCAGTGTGTACTGCCCCTTTCCTCTATGTGATGGAAAATGTATACATATATGACATTGGCCTACCAAATTAAACAAGCAGAATTTTCAAGCTAGAAACATGCACATGCTAATAGTGCATTAATTTGCATTATTTCCTGCTTTTCTTCTTTGGTTTTGGTTTTGGTTTTGGTTTTGGTTTTGATTTTTTTGCGGTACCCGGGCCTCTCACTGTTGTGGCCTCTCCCGTTGCGGAGCACAGGCTCCGGACGCGCAGGCTCAGCAGCCATGGCTCACAGGCCCAGCCGCTCCGCAGCATGTGGGGTCTCCCCGTACCGGGGTACGAACCCACATCCCCTGCATCGGCAGGCAGACTCTCAGTTTATCTAGTAACTCATTTTTATTTCACACTCAGGTACAAGTGTTTCATTTGTAGAAATTTTAATTTGTAAAATAATTTTCACAACTCATTTCTTCATTCTCTGTAAGGCATCTGACACATCGTGATGTTCTAACACAAAGTTGTAATTACTGATAGTGCTAATTGTAGACAGGTAAGTGATAAGATATTTTCTAGCCATGTGTCTTATGAAACCTCTCAAATTATACTACAGGGTCCTATTTATTTAGGCTATATGTGAAGATTTATTTTTACCAGTTTCCAATTTAAATTCCTATAAACAATTACAAGGAGAGCAGATTTAACATTCCCAGTGACTTTTGTGACCATTGATTTTAGATCTTAAATAAGTTCCCTCTGTAAAAGACTCAGTCACCAGAGCTATCATTCATTTACGGCTTACTGTGTTCCTGGCATTAAATAAAATAGTGATGAGACATTACCTACTGCCTTCCAAATATCCATTCTCTCCTTCCTCCTTTTCTAATTTGGTTTTGGAAGGACCATGGACTCATCTAAAATTATTCACATGCCTGGATCCACTGTAGGTAATGGTGCATTTGCTATGTGCAGAGTTCTGATCAAGGATTGTTATATGGTTTCTGAGACAGCATTTGCCTTCCTGATACGGGCAATTTTGTCTTGTTCTCCTTCATTCTTTCTGAAACATGTAGATGTTATTGCCATCCTGAAATCATGAGTTAATGATCATGAGTATGAAACTTAACATAGAAAGATGAAAAATGGAGCTAGAGCCCAGTTTTATAGTGTTAGTAAGGTTTCACAGTCTCTGTAGAATTTTCTGTTATTCGTGGCTAGATAATAGAGCTAGCGATACCTTATCACATTTATCTTCACAAAAGCAGCATGAGTTATTTTATTATAGTTATTTGCACATTAAAGAAGGAAAAAAACAAATAAAAGTTTATTAATCATTTTATTTGCCCCCCAAAAGTGGTTGAAATGGAAATTATGTATACATAATTTAAAAATATATACATATATAAAAATATATATACAAATATGTAAACATATTTATAAATATATTTATATATAAAATTATATATATGTATACACACACACCCAAACATACACATAAACAAATACATAACATTATGATTCCAAACAAAATTCTGACTTCTATAGTTTTTCTCCATTCATCTTTCAAGAGGGGGAATAAAAATTTTGTGGTCTTATGCAAAGAGTATCTGAAAGCAAGATGTTACTAGAATCATAGAATTGTATATATGTAGCTATATAGCTGGGAAATACAAACTCTCACAGGGTGAACTAATATATATTAAAAAAAAAATCAAACAGAGATCCAAAAAATTTGACATTAGAAGACTTATGCTCAAATGTCAGTGTGCCACTTACTCCTAACCAACTCACAAGTTGGAAGGTATATAGAGTAGTTAGCACCATGGGCTCAGAAACTAGACTGGTTTTGTTTTAATTCCATCTCTATTTTACTCCATCTCTATAGTGTACCCCCCCCGAATTAACCTCTAGATTCACACTACTTAATCATTTTTGCTTTCAGATTCCTCATGTACAAAATAGACTTAATTAGAATATTCATCACATGGCTGTTCGAAAAAGTAAAATGAGCTCATACATATAAAAAGGACATTAAAACCTGTAAAATTATTAGGGATTGAAAATATTCATTTATTTATACATTTTCACAATATATTCTATAAAACTCTAGTATGTGGAATATTAACTAATGCTTTAAAAGAAACTAAAATGGTTCTGGGGCAAAATGACCATGAGAAATATAAAGTGAAACAAAGTTAAATATGTGTAGTTTAGAGCATTACCACAAGTTATTTGATGGAGCATTTGTTTTTATCCTGTAACAGACATACAAATGTAGGGGAACTGGTATTTCTTCAGGAAGTAAAGGTTCACTGAATAAGAGACTATGTAAAAAGCACAGGAAGGAATATTTCCAACTATGCAACAGAATATATATTGGTCTAATTATTATTTCCGAGGTCCCCTTTCAAAGGAAGACATAGTACTTCTCTACAAGGTCCCCAAAATATTTAAGATTGGAACTTCCTGGCTCGTGGGAACTGAAATTTGTGTTAATAATGCAGGACATGTTTGATTTACCTTCATGTAAAGTGTTTTAGGTCTTTTTTAAACATTAGCTGTCAAAGCATGTTTTAATTGGTTGGATAGCAATTTCAAACTGAATGCCTCAGTTACCAACATAAACATTTCAAGCATGATATTTAAATAAAAGGAGCTTTAAAAACAACAAGTTGAGGGCAAGAGGATTATTTTAATCATTTCATCAAGTGTCTCAGAGAAGGAGCCAATTAAATGTGAAGATATAGTGATCCACTTGACACACAGAAAATTGTTTATGATGTATTTTGCAACATGTATTTTTTATTATAACCAAGTATGAGGTTTTGTAAAAAACAGGCTGAGAGATCACCTATAATTTCTAGTATGAAAATCCTTGTTAAATATTTCTAGAGAAAAAATTCTTTAAAAATATAAAAGGATCATAGAATTTTAAAAGTTAAAATTTACTTAAGTTTCTGTGTGGCATGACTTTTTTTCTATTCTGCAAATTTAAACAATATAAAGTAAATAATTTAAATAATAAAAAAATAAGTATTTCCTTCCAAGTAATGCACTACAAGGTAATAGTAAATAATTTTATGTAGCTTTGGTCTTCATAAATGATCATTAGGTAAATTTGCACTGAATTCAATTATAACCACATACACTCTCATTTGTTGTTGGAATCACTTACAAGACTTCAAATAAGTGCAGATTCATGGTACACTCATTTACTAGATGTGTAAGAATGGAAATCATAATTGTTTTGAGCAACAAAAGATGATAATAACAGTTACATAACTTAATAGAATGTAGAGATTCTATAATCTCAATACCAAAATGGGTGCTCAGAATTTTAACGATCCATGAATATGGCAACTTTTCAAGCTACTTTTGATATTTCTGTGTTAAAACAACCCAACGAAGATATTTACTAAACAGGACTTCTGAGTAGTTTGTGATTATTCGTGCAATTATACCGAAATTTAAAATTCTAACCAAAAGCAAATAAAAACAAACTTGCAGTTTCAGTGTCCACATGTATAATATATATGCTAATTCACTGGAAAAAAAATAAGTTTATCTATCCTTAAATTCAAAAACAAAATTTGTGATTATTTGGTGTCTTAAAGAATGGATTTAGAGATTAGTGTTCATCACTACTGCAAAATTTTATAAACTCAGAAAATAATTATATTTAAAAATTACTTTTTGGAAAAAAAATAACTTTATTTTACCCCCAAATGACAGGTTATGTATGAGCAATTTCTGAAAGCTTAAACAGCTAGTAAAAAGAAATTAACTCTGCCATTTTCTCTGAGTCAGGGTTTTTCAGCAATAAAATAATTATCTGTGAGTGCTATGACAATGGAAATGGTTTTTACCCTAGGGGAAAAAGTGAAGAAATTGTTATCTTTCTGAAAGCTTTAGGACTAATCTTAAAGATATCCTTGTTACCTCAGAACACACCACTGAGTGAAATCTAAACAAAAAATGAAAGTCGCATTTTACCAGTGTGGCTTCCTTTCAATAAAAATGTAACTATAAAATATTGATTCTATATATCAATACTATCCTAGGTGACTGTGAGTTAAGCTTTCGGATTTACTTCATCATCATATTAAAGCCAAAGACCATCAGAAACACACTTGTAATGAAAAGTAATTGGATTATTGAGCTTGGTGCAACAAGAGAGAATGCTATGTGGAAGAATTCTGGGCAACCCTAAAGGGTTTAGTGGAAGGGAGTTATCTTGAATGTAGGCAAGTTGCTGTAAGGCCAGATTGTCAGTGGTTTTATTTGAAACACGTGGGTGTGAAACAGTTGGAGTTTTTTGTTATTTGTATTTTTTTTTTGAAGTAGAGTTGACTTAAAAATATTGTGTTAGTTTCAAGTGTACATCTTAGTGATTCAATATTTTCACAGATGGTATTCCATTATAGGTTATTACAAGATCCGGTTTTAAGAGTTCAGTCTTAGAAAGTCTGATATACATCGTGAATTCGTTTGTTATGGTTTAACTGTTTTGACAGTTGCAATGTGCAAACTGTGTTTGTTTTCATTCAATCTTCAGCTGCCTTTCACAGTCCTATTGCCAGCAGATCCACTTATTACCTTTTTCTGCCACCCTCTTTCATAATCCTTTAAACTCAGCTGAAGGATAAATTATTATATTATGAACACTTCAAAAATCCAGATCTGTGCTGCAATTCAAAGCTCTTAAGCACATATCATGCCTTTAATAGCTGTTGTTTTGATCTTTATCAGCACCTGACCTTATTTTTGTTTCCAATGGAGGATCATATTATGAATCATCTGGTTTGACAGCATTTGCTTGTGACTAAAGTGAGGATTATTATTTAAGTTTGAAATGTGGCTCATATTATCTATAATCTGCTTAGATCTTCTTTATATCCAAGTGATATTTCACTTTGATTTGATATCAGTTGTTTAATTTGCTAGATTCTGAAAAAAAAAGTCCTAATCTAGTGAACTATGTGTAAGGAACTTGGAAGTCCTATGAGTAAAGGACAAGGGTGTCAACTAATATTACAGAACCTTGACACTTAGGAAGGGAAAATGGAGCAGAGGTCAAAAAACAAAAAGGAAAAAGAGAATGACGCCATCAGAGGAACCTTTTCCCAGTGACCTTGGGTAAAGCAGTCTACCTCTTGCACTTCTTTTCCCCCTAAAGGTCCAGAACTATTCATGTATGTTTGTGAGACATTCGCTTCTAGAGATTGTCTAGAAAAGTTTAGTTTATAGGTTCCAATATTTATAATATTTCCAATTTTATTGGAGAATGGATGTTATTTTAACATAGAAATATGTATTCAAGAATCAGTCCCTGAGAGTTTTACTATTCAGATGTTAGCCTTCCCTGATAAGGTTCTCTCCACTGAACTTCAGGTTCATTATGTCTTTAGAGTTACTTCCAGATTACCCAATGGCCAAGTCTAAAATCATATATGAGTTGATTAGGCTTGTCAGAGAAGGTGATCCATTTCCCTTGATAAGTGGTAAGTCTGAGCAGCTTTAGGTCTTTTTTTTTTTTTTTTAACATCTTTATTGGGGTATAATTGCTTTACAATGGTGTGTTAGTTTCTGCTTTATAACAAAGTGAATCAGTCATACATAAACATATGTTCCCATATGTCTTCCCTCTTGCGTCTCCCTCCCTCCCACCCTCCCTATCCCACCCCTCCAGGCTGTCACAAAGCACCGAGCCAATATCCCTGTGCCATGCGTGAAGAACCTAGGGGTAAAGCAGGAATAAAGACGCAGACCTCCTAGAGAACGGACTTGAGCTTTAGGTCTTTTATCACTTTGTCAGAATGGGGAAGAATTGAATCCTCTATTGAATTATCAGGCAATTTTTAAGACTAAATTGGTAGATGTTGAAACTGTGAAATAAACTAGACTATGAATATTGCTAATTTATAAGCATATTCAATAGGAAGTATTTTTTAGATAGTATTGAACCTATCTTTGCATATAAAATTGAGTATATTTCATTTAGCCAAAGGATGCATGTTGACTGAAGGACATAATCATTTCAACATAGTTATATTAATGTATCTCATATATATATATATATGTATGTATATATATATATAATTAATCTAGGATTTTCTATTTCAGTGTGTCCAGTTTTCTTCCTCTCTTTTATCATAATTCAGTAAACAAAGAATCCATCAAAATACCTTTGAGTTTTTGAGATAATTAAAATTTGGAGAATGCTCGGAATATTTAACCATTCTTAATACAATTCCTTTTATAAATTGAAGTAACAAAACTTTGTTTTGCCTAATATCTATTCAAGAAACCCAAAGATGTTTAGGTGTGAAAGATGTGCTGACATTTTTATTATTCTGCATTTAGGGCTTCAATTTGGGAAAAGACAAAATGAAGACACAAAAGACAAATTGTGGACAGAGGAGACAGATGTGCTTAAGGCAAGAGTTACAATGTGATATTTTCAAAACACAGCAGTAAATGACAATGATTATTAGAAAGTGAAACTTTTAAAAAGGAAGCTTTATACAAAATTATTTTAAAGTATTAAAAAGCAGAAAGTGTTAGTGTATTTTGGCAATTAAAAGAACTGCTTCTCCTTGAGTACAGTATGACTTGTTCATTTTTAACAGAAAAAATCCCTAGTTTTACATTTTTAATTACCATCCATGTTAACAATTTGTTATAAAGTATTTATAAGGCTTTTTTCTACCCATCATAGTTAATTATTTTTAATTTATCTCACTTAATTGTTCCTCACAAACTCAGCATTTGTAGGTATATTACAAAACTAAGCAAATTAAAACACTTCCATTCAGATATTATATCTCAAGAGTATACTTTCCAATATATCTTTTGTCTTTCATAGTCTAGAACCATGAAGACATTTCTTACTTTAGGAAACTCATTTCTCACTTTTTTAATAAACAAAAAATAAAGAACTTACAGAATTCGATTACCATAATGTTTATTTTTTATGTTACTTTAAATAAGAACATATGCATTAATATAACTTAAATTTATATATATATATATATATATCCATTTAATATAATATATTAAATGAGAGTACAGGTATATAAAAGTTACCTTGTCTAGCTATCTAAAAGTAAATTGTCAATTAATATTACTTTAAAGTCTTAGAGTTAATTATCTTGAAATTACTATTTATGGTGACATTAAGTCCTACTTGCTTGTAGTGGTATAAGAATTTCTTTTTAAAACTGTTGCTATTCTAAATCATTTGCATTTTAATATAAGTTTTAGCAAACATCTTGCTAAAACTTCTGCTGGAATTTTAATTGAAATGCATTAAACCTTTGGATCTCTTTGGAAGCATATGACAAGGAATATGAATCTTCCAATCTTAAAGCAAGGCATATCCCTACAT
The DNA here is from genome assembly GCF_964374135.1 of Grampus griseus. Lineage (NCBI taxonomy): Eukaryota > Metazoa > Chordata > Mammalia > Artiodactyla > Delphinidae > Grampus > Grampus griseus. Next base: position 121,810,763 of record NC_138998.1, on the reverse strand, counting down.
ATTTGCTCTTTTATAATTTCTTCAGCACTGTTTTGCAATTTTCAGGTCTTGCAGATGTTTTACTAAGTTCATCCAAAAATATTTCATGCTTTTGGAGATTCTATTTTAAATGCAATTGAATTATTGATTTTGTTTTTAAATTGCTTATTGCTACTTTATACAAATACAATTGATGTGTCTATATGAGTGTTATTCGATCACTTGCTTATTTCACTCATTAGTTCTGGTAGCTTATCTAATTAGATTTCTTAGGATTTTATATAAATAATAATATTCTTTGGAGATAAAGACAGTTTTTTTAAAGCTTTTCCAGTAGTTTTGCCTTTATTTGCACTGGATAAGAACTCTAAAATATTGATAGAGTGATGAGTGTGATTTTCCTTCTTGCTTCTGATTTTAGGATTTCAACATTAATCTCTCAACAATAGTCACATTAGTCAACAATGAGTCTTTCCACATTAAGTATGACCTTGGCAATAAGTTTTTCATTGAGGTCCTTTATGTGGTTTTTAAGTGCCTTTTATTCTTGTTGTTCTGAGTTTTTTTTACCAAGAATAGTGTTGAATTTTTTCAAATTTATGTTTTCTCATCTTTTTTCTTGATCAGTTTAGACAGAGTTTTGTAACGTTTTATTGATACTATTATAAAACCTGTGAAATAAATATTTAAAGTTATAAATTTACATTTAAGCATATTTCAGCTCTTTTCTATTAATTTGAATATGTCAAGTTTTCATTGTCAATCAGTTCAGTATTTTCTACGTCCCCTTGTGATTTTGTTTATCCTTGAGTTGTTTGGAAGTAAATTGCTTAATTTTGAAATATTTAGGACTTTTCTATTTTCTAGATGTTTCTAGCTTATCTAATTTCATTGTGATCAAGAAATATATTCCGAATTTTTTTTTTTTTTTCCGGTACGCAGGCCCCTCTCACTGTTGTGACCTCTCCCCTTGTGGAGCACAGGCTCCGGACGCGCAGGCTCAGCAGCGATGGCTCACGGGCCCAGCTGCTCCGCGGCATGTGGGATCTTCCCAGACCGGGGCACGAACCTGTGTCCCCTGCATTGGCAGGCGGACTCTCAACCACTGCGCCACCAGGGAAGCCCCGAAATATTTTAATGTTGAGAAATCTATCGAGACTTGTTTCATGGCCCACACTACAGACTTTTATAGTGAACATTTTATATGCACTTTTTAAAGTTTAATCAGCTGTAATCAGCTGTGTTACATATATAGTTATTTGAGTTTTCTACAACTTTTTTTGAATTTTTTTCTAATTTTTCTATCAATAATTGGGGTGAAGCATTAAAACCTCTATCTAAATTTGCAGGTTTGTCTATTGTTCCTTTTAATTATATAATTTTTCTTCATATATATTGAAGTGTCTTTATTAGGTGCATACATATTTATAATTGTTGTGTATTCCTAATATACTGATACTTTTATTGTGATTAAATACCTCGCTGTCACTCTCTTTATATGTCTACTTTAGTGACAAGTTTCCCTGCCATTAATAAAACCACTCCAGCTTTAATATGATTAATAGTTAATAGTGTATCTTTTTCCTTTCTTCTGTTTACACCCTATTTGTACCATATGTTTGCTGTGTGTGCATCTCACAAACAGCATATAGTTGAATCTTGCTCCTTTTGTATTCTAATAATCTCTGCCTTTAATATAATATTTATGCTGTTTATACTTACTGAAATTAGTGACGTGATATTTTTGTCACTTGGCTATTTGCTTTCAAGTTATTTTTTGTTGATGGCTCACCTGTTTGTTTCAACTGTCCCCTTTATTAGTTTTTGTTACTTGAATATTTTATTTGTATTCTAGTTTGATTTAAACCTTGGTATTATTTTAACTTATTATTTAGTCATTATTCTAAAATTACAGATTTAATCTTAATGTGAAGCAATATTTTTATATTTAATACATTATTACCTCATGTTTAAAATGAGAAATTTGATAATTTATAATTCCATTTATAAACCACCTGAGTTCCTATATCATGTATACTAATTCTACAGACGTTATAACCCCCACAACAAAGTGTTATAATTTTTGCTTTAGAGTCATATGATTTTTAAAGAATTTATGAAAAGCAAAGAAAAATTTGTGTTCATACACATACTTTTTTATTTACCCACATATTTACTACTACTTTTGTTCTTTATTCTTTCATTCTTGTAGAGTTGTGATTCCAACCAGTGTCATTTCCCTTAAGTCTGAAGAATTTTTATCATTTCTTATAGGCCAGGAATGCTTGCTTCAAAGTCTTATAGCTTTTTTTTACCTGAAAATTCCAATATATTTTCTGTATTTTTTATGGATAGTTTCACTGGATATAGAATTCTTGGTTCAGCTTGCTGTTCAGCTAACTGTTCTAATGATTTCTGGCCTCTGTTGTTACTTTTTTCATCTCCAAACTGCTGTTGAGATAATCTAGTGATTTTTTTTTTCAATTTTATTAGTATATATTTTAACCTGAGTGATTCCATTGTTTATATTTTATATTTCTTTATCGACATTGCCTATCCAGACTATTTTTCTTTTAATTCTTTCAACACATTTTCCTTCATTTTTTGAACATGTTCGTAATAGCTCTTTTGGTGTTTTATCAGTGAAATAAAATATCTGGTTCTGCTCAGATGCAGTTTCCACTGGTAACGTTTTTTGCCCTGAATATGGGTCTTATTTTCCTGTTTCTTTGCCTGTCTAGTAATTTTTTGATTGAAAATTAGTCATTGTGATTAATATACTGCTGAAGTTGTGGTTTACATATATTCTTACAACTTCCAGAGGCAAATATACCTTTTTAGACTGTTTCCTTTATGCTCCCTAGATGTGTGTAGTTTGGCTATTAGTCAAGGTTTTGGACAAAGTATACTTTCAGTAATTTCCTCCCCACTTTCTCAGTAATTCCCTTACTTCTGGAGAGTCCACCCTGAAGTTTTAGCTGCTTTCCCAGTACTGGATTCTGTCCTCTGGCACATCAGTTGAGCAAGGTCTCAGCTTTCAGTCTCCTGAGCTGAACACTGATTGGGGAATCTATTCCGATATAAATAACAACAGAGACTCACAAATATTACCCGGTACCTATATGTCTGTCAGTGGCAATTTCTTGTCTGGTCCTTTCCTGTTTTTTGGCCTGAGCCTCTGGCAACTGCTCTGTGCATATATCCTTTAATGAACACTTATGGATCTAGGCAGAGTTTGTATTTTGATTTTGGGTATCATGTCTTTTGAAGGTCTCTCATTTCTAATACGTTTATATCTTCAACTGGCTTTCCATTGTCGAACTATGTTCTCTGCCAACTGTTGTCAATGAGGCTGTGATTTTTTTGCCACTCTGGTCACTGTGGACTAAATCACCCTGAAACAAGAAAATCACAGACATGCCATTCCTGTTGCTGTTTTTCAAGGGAAACTCTTCTCTATCTTCTGTCTGCTTTGGAGACATTTACTAATACTTTTAAATATTTTTTCTTTATATTTAGAGATCATAAATATTAGCTACAGTTGGTACATGTAACCACTTCACTCTGTTATATTTTGCTCTAACTGACGTTGACTCTACTTAACATTTGAAAAAAGAAACTTTTGTTAAATTAGCTCAACACTTCTCTGTATGAACTCTCCATATTTTAATAGGTCAAATGACAAATAAAAAGACAACATTTGATTTATATTGTATGTAAAAAATATAGATTTTTATAAATCTGAGTTCTTCAATTTTCTCGATTTTTTCCCTCAGTACATTATTTTAAGGTAAGGTATAGTTGATTTACAATTATATTATACTGAAGTGTACAACACAGTTTTTAAAAATATTTTTTAGATCATACTCAATTTAAATTTATTATAAAAATGTTGGCTCTATTCCTTGTGCTGTATATCATTGTATAACACATATATATGGAATAAAAAAAAAAAGCTTCTGAAGAATGTAGGGACAGGACAGGAATAAAGATGCAGATGTAGAGAAGGGACTTGAGGACATGGGGAGGGGGAGGGATAAGCTGAGATGAAGTGAGAGAGTGGCATGGACATATATACACTACCAAACATAAAATTGATAGCTAGTGGGAAGCAGCAGCATAGCACAGGGAGATCACCTGGTGCTTTGTGACCACCCAGAGTGGTGGGATAGGGAGGGTGGGAGGGAGACACAAGACGGAAGGGTTATGGGGATATATGTATACATGTAGCTGATTCACTTTGTTATACAGCAGAAATTAACACAACAATGTAAAGCAATTATACTCCAATAAAAATGTTTATATATATATATGTATATATATAATTGTATCTTACTTATTTTATATATCACTGTTTGTACCTCTTAATCCCCTACCTTTGGGACTTCCCTGGTTGTCCAGTGGTAAAAAATTTGCCTTACAATGCAGGGGACGAGGGTTTGATCCCTGGTTGGTGAACTAAGCCCATATGCTGTGGGGCAACTGAGCCCGCACGCTGCAACTACTGACTCTGCAAGCCTCAACTAGAGAGACCACATGCCACAAACTACAGAGCCCATGTGCTCTGGAGCCCCTGTGCCACAACTAGAGAGAAGCCCACGCACCTCAGTGAAGAGGCTGCATGCCACAACGAAGATTCCACGTGTTGCAACTAAGACCCAACACAGCCATAAATAAATAAGTGAATAAATAAATAAAAAAAATATTAAAAAAAAATCCCCACCCTTATCTTGCTCCTCCCTCTTCCCTATCTCCACTGGTAACCACTAGTTTGTCCTCTATCTCTAATATTTCTGTTTTGTAATATTCATTTCTTTGTATTATTTTTTAGATTCCATATATAAGTGATGATATACAGTATTTGCCCTTTTCTGACATATTTCAATATGCATATTACCCACCAGCTTCCTCTGTTTTGTTGCAAATGACAAAATTTTATTCTATTAAAAATGCTGAGTAATATTTCACTCTATACATATACCACATCTTCTTTATCCATCCATTTGTTGATGCACACTTATGGACAATTGCTTCCATATCTTAGCTATTATAAATAATGCTACTATGAACCTTGGGGTGCATATATCTTTTCAAATTAGTGTTTTTGTTTTCTTTGGATATATACTTAGGAGCGGAATTGCCGGAACATATAATAGCTCTCTTTTTATAGTTTTATAGTAGCTCTATTTTATGTTGTTTCTATCTTGGCTGCACTGATTTTTATTCCCTCCAAAAAGGTATTAAGATTCCCTTTTCTCCATATCCTAACCAACATTTGTTATTTGTTGTCTTTTTGACAATAGTCATTCTGACAGGAGTGAAGTGTTACTTCATTGTGGTTTTGATTTGCATTTCCCTGATAATTAGTGATGTTAAGCATCATTCCATGTGCCTGTTAGTTATCTGTATGTCTTCTTTGGAAAAATGTCTATTCAGGTCCTCTGCCCAGTTTTGAATTGGGTTGTCTGTTTTTTTGATGTTGAGCTGTATGAGCCACTTACATACTTGGGGTATTAACCTATTATGTGATATATAATTTGCAAATATTTTCTCCCATTCAGTAGGTTGTCTTTTAGTTTTGTTAATGGTTTCCTTTGCTGCACAAAAGCTTTTAAATATAACTAGGTAATACTTGTTTATTTTTCTTTTGTTTTCTTTGCTTGAAGAAACAGATCCAAAACAATATTGCTAAGAATTATTTGAAAGTATGTTCTGCCTAGGTTTTCTTGTCAGACCTTTACTAGCTTACTGTTTATATTTATGACTTTAATCTAATTTTAGTTTGTTTTTATATATGATGTGATAAATTTTTAATTTCATTCTTTGTATGTAGCTGTCCAGTTTTCCCAGCACCACTTATTGAAGTAACTTTTATTTCCCCATTCTATATTTTTGCCTCTTTTGTCATAGAATAACTGACCATTTGTGTGTGAGTTTATTTCTGTTCCCTCTATCCTTTTCCATTGACCTATGTGTCTGTTTTGGGGCCAGAACCATACTGTTTAGCTTATAGTTTAGTTTGACATCAGGGAGCATGATACCTCCAGCTTTGTTAATTTTTTTCAAGATCGCTTTAGCTCTTTAGGTTTTGTGGTTCCATATACATTTTAAGATTATTTGTTTTAGTTCTTAAAAAAAATGCCATGTGTATTTTGATAGGGGTTGCATTGAATCTGTAGATTGCCTTGGGTAGCATGGTCATTTTTTTTTTCAATTTTTATTTATTTATTTATTTATGGCTCTGTTGGGTCTTCATTGTTGCTCATGGAGAGCAGGGGCTACTCTTCTTTGTGGTGCAGTGGCTTCTTTTGTTGCGGAGCACGGGCTCTAGGTGTGCAGGTTTCAGTAGTTGTGGCTTGCAGGTTCTAGAGCCCAGGCTCAGTAGTTGTGGCACACTGGCTTAGTTGCTCCATGGCATGTGGTATCTTCCTAGACCACGGGTCAAACCTGTGTCCCCTGCATTGGCAGGCAGATTCTTAACCACTGTGCCACCAGGAACGCCCATAGCATGGTCATTTTAACAATAGTCTTCCAGCCATGAACAAGGAATATCTTTCCATTTGTTTGCATCATCTTCAGTTATCTTCATCAATGTTTTATAGTTTCATAGTATAGGTCTTTCTTCTGCTTGGTTAAGTTTATTCCTAGGTTTTTTTTTAATGTAATTTTAAATAGGATTGTTTTCATTATTTCTGTTTCCGATAGTTCATTATTAGTACATAGAAATGCAACAAATTAATGTATATTAATCTTGTATCCTGTAATTTACTAAATTTAATGCATTTATTAGTTGTAATATATTTTTGTTAGAGACTTTAGGGTTGTCTATATATAGTATCATGTCATCCACAAATAGTGACAGTTTTACTTCTTCCCTTCCAGTTTGGATGTCTTTTATTTCTTTTCTTGTCTGATTGTTCTCATTAGGACTTCCGATACTATATTAAATAGAACTGATGAGAATGGACATTCTGGTCTTGATTCTGAATTTAGAGGAAAATATTTCAACTTTTCAGAATTGAGTATGATGTTGGCTGTAGGTTTGTCATAAATGACCTTTATTATGTTGAGATATGTTCCCTCTATACCCACTTTGGTGAGAGTTTTTAATCATGAATGGATGTTCAATTTTGTCATATGATTTTTCTATATATGTTGTGACGATCTTGTGATTTTTATCCTTTGTTTTGGTAATGTGGTGTATCACATTAATTTGCAGATATTGAACTATGCTTGCAACTCTAGATAAGTCCCACTTGATCATAGTGTATGATCCTTCTTATACGTTGTTGAATTCACTTTGCTAATATTTTGTTGAGGATTTTTGCATCTATATTTATCAAGTATATTGCCTATAATTTTCTTTTTTGTAGTGTCTTCATCTGGTTTTGGTATCAGGGTAATAGTGGCCTAATTTAATGAAATTGGGAATGTTCCATCCTCTTCAATTTTCTGAAATAGTATTAGAAGGATAGGTATTAGTTATTTTTTATATGTTTGGTAGATTTCCTCTGTGAAGTCATTAGGTCCTAGACCTTTGTTTGCTGGAAGTTTTTGATTACTGATTCAATTTTACTGCTAGTGATCACTCTAGCAGTAAAATTCAGATTATATATTGAGATTATCTATCTGTTCATATTATCTATTTCTTCCTGATTCATTCTTGAAAGACTGTATGTTTCTAGGAATTTATCCATGTCTTCTAGGTTGTCCAATTTGTTGGCATATAACTGTAGTATTCTCTTATGATTGTTTGTATCTCTGAGATATTGTTTGTAATCTCTCCACATTTATTTCTTATTTTGTTTATTTAGGTCCTCTCTCTTTTTTTCTTAATGAGTCTGGCTAAAGGCTTATCAATTTTGTCTATCTTTTCAACAAAACAACTCTAGGTTTCATTGAGCTTTTCTATATTTTTGGTCTCTATTGTATTTATTTTTGTTCTGATCTTTATTATTTCCCTTATTTCCTTCCCTATGCTTACTTTAGGCTTTGTTTCTCCTTTATTTTCTCCCTGAATTCCTTTAAATGGTAGGTGTGGTTATTTTATTTTATTTTTTTTGTTTTTGTTTCTTGAGGTAGGCCTGTATTGCTATAAATCTCCCTCTTAGAACTGCTTTTTCTGTTTCCCAGAGATTTTGGAAATCTGTCTTTTTTTTTATTTGTCTCAAGTTATTTTCTTATTTCCACTTTTATTTCTTCATTGACCCATTGTTTATTTGTCTTGTTTTGTTTTAGTAGCATGTTGTTTAATCTCCACATGTTTGTGTTTTTTCCATTTTTCTTCCTGTAATTAGTTTCTAATTTCATACTGTTGTGGTTGGGACAAATGCTTGATAAAATTTCTATGCTCTTAAACTTGTTGAGACTTGTTTTGTAGCTTACTGTGTCATCTATCCTATTGAGCATTCCATGTGCACTTGAAAAGAATGTGTATTCCTTTGTTTTTGGATGGAATGTACTGTAGATATCAATTAAGTCCTACTTATCTAATGTGTCAGTTAAATCACTGCTTTCCTTTTTGTTTTTCTTTCTGAATGATGTAAATGGGGTGTTAAAGTTCCCTATCATTATTGTTGTCAATTTCTCCCTTTATGTCTATTAATATTTGCTTTACATATTTAGCTGCTACTATATTAGGTACATATATATATATATATTTTTTATTATTATTATTATTTTTTTTTGCGGTACATGGCCTCTCACTGCTGTGGCTTCTCCTGTTGCGGAGCACAGGCACACGCAAGCTCAGTGGTCATGGCTCACTGACCTAGCCGCTCTGCAACATGTGGGATCCTCCTGGACCGGGGCATGAACCTGTGTCCCCTACATCAGTAGGCGGACTCTCAACCACTGCACCACCAGGGAAGCCCCGAGGTGCATATATTTTAATGAATATTATACTCTCTTACTATATTGATCTCTTTATCATTATATTATTCCCTTATTTGTCTTTTGTTATAGACTTTGTTTTAAAGTCTACTTTGTCTGATATGTGTATTACTACTCCAGCCTTCTTTTAATTTTCATTTGCATGTGATATCTTTTTCCATCTCCTCACTTTCTGTCTTGCATGTCTTTAGTTCTGAAGTGAGTCTCTTGTAGGCAGCTTATAGATAGATCTTGTTTATTGTTGTTGTTTTTGTTTTTTTTTTGTTTTAAATCCAGCCATTCACCCTATGTCTTTTTATTGGAGCATTTAGTCCATTGACATTTAATGTGATTACTGATAGGTATGTATTTATTGCCATTTTTTACTTGTTTTCTGGTTGTTTTTGTGGTTTTTCTCTGTTCTTTCCTTTTTATTTTAGTCACTTTACTTGTGTTTTGATTTCCTTTAGCCTTTTGCTTGTTTTACTTCACTCTTGTTTTTGTGTACTTATTGCAGGTTTTTCATTTGTGATTACCATGTGGTCCATCCATGTATGTTGACCTATATCTACTTGTTTTAAACTGGTAGTCATTTATGCTCAAACACATTCTAAAAGATCTACATTTTCTTCTCCCTTACCCCACATTTTGTGTTTTTAATGTCACATTTTACATCTTTGTGCAATTCCTTAGCTGTTTATTGTAGATATAGTTGATTTTACAGTTTTTTTTTTAATATTTGTATCAGCTTATTTAAGTTGTTGATCCACAGCCTTTACTATATATTTGCCTTTACTAGTAGGATGTTTTTCTTTGCTACTTTTTCTTACTTCTTGTTGTAGCCTTTTTTTTCCACGTAAAGAAGACATTTTAACAATTCTTCTCAGGTTGTTTTTGAATTGATTAACTCTTAGTTTTTGCTTTCCTTAGAAGTTCTTTATCTCTTTTTCAATTCTGAATGATTAACTTGATGGGTAGAGTATCCTAGGTTGTAGGGTTTTCTCTTTCAGTAATTTAAATATATTATGCTTCTACCCTCTAGCTTATAAATTTTCTGCAGAAAAGTCAGCTGATAGCCTTATGGGGGTTCTCTTGTATGTGACTCTTTTTTTTTTCTCATGTTTCTTTTAAGATTCTCTCATTATCTCTAATTTTTTTCCATTTTAATTATGATTTTTGTTGTTGTTGTTGTGAGTCTCTTTGGGTTAATCTTGTTTGGAATTTTCTGTGCTTCCTGTACCTTGAAATCTGTTTCCTTCTTCAGGTTTAGGAAGTTTTCAGCCATAATTTTATCAAATATATTTTTACCCTTTTGTCTCCCTCTTCTCCTTCTGTGAACCCTATAATGTAAATGTTAGTAAGCTTGATATTGTCCCCGAGGTCCCATAAACTGTCCTTATTTTAAAATGAAATTTGTTTTTCTTTTTGCCTTTCTGATTGAGTGATTTCCATTATTCTGTCTTCCAGTTTCCATATATGTTTTCCTGTATCACCTAATCTGCTGTTAATTCTTTCTATTTTATTTTTTGTTTCAGTTATTGTATTCTTCAGCTCTGACTGTTTTTTAATATTTTCTAGTTCTCTGTTAGAACTCTTACTCTTTTCATCTGTTTGTTTCCCAAGCTCAGTTGGCATTCTTATTACTATTGCTTTGAATTCTTTATATGTATTTTTTTTTCTGTTTCATTAGGATTTTTTTTTCCTGTTCTTTTGTTTGAAATACATTTCTCTGTCTTCTCATTTTGTTTAACTTACTGTCTCTATAAAATTAGGTGAAACAGTTACCTATCTCAGTCTTGAAGAGGTGTCCTTGTGTGGGAATGTGCCTATGCAGTCTGAATGTACCCAGTGGCTGTGGTGGGAGAGCTGGATCTGTAGTTAGCATGGGTCACATCTTCCCCTGCAGTATGCTGACAGCTACCACCTTGGTGGGAGTTACAGCATGAGATGCATGAGCTAGAGCCAGAGCCAGGTGTGAGCCAGGTTTCTCCTGTGCTCTGTAGTAGTCACCACACTATTATTGGTGGGGTTGAGGCCCAAGGTGCTGGAGCAGAAGCCCTGAAGGTCAGGTCCAAACTGGTTTCTTTTCTTCTATGTGTGCACATTCTCCTTGTCAATGACAGCCTCTGTCCTAGTGGAGAATAGTCCTGGAGCAAGAGGGGCTGGAGTAGGTGCCCAGTGTAGGCTGGGTGGTTGGAGGAAACTAGCCAGAGCCCTAGGAAGTTTTCAACCTGTTTTGTCTGTGTTGTGCTTGGGAGTAAGCAGGCATGTGTCCATGCTCTTCATGAATGGAGTCCCAGTTTCTTACAGCCCTCCAGTAAGTCCCACCAGTTTTCAAACCAGTAAGGGGACTCATTTCCCCATTGTTGAACTCCACAGCTGGGGTCCCCAGTATGTGGCTTGAACTCCTCATTCCCCATGAAGGATTTCTGAGCCTGTGATCTCCCCTCCTCTTCTCTGTCCCCTGCTAAGGGCGCAGGTCTCAACCTGACTGCTTCTCCTCTCTTTCTACCTGACTCTGACTCTGTGTGAATCTTTTTTTTTTTTTTTTTTTTTTTAATGGCCTTGGTTATAGGAGAGTCTTTTGCCAGCTTCCAGGTTGTTTGCAGCAAGAGTTGCTCCACATGTAGTTGTATTTCTGATGTTTTCGTGGGAGGAGGTAAGCTCAACATCTTCCTACTTCACCACCTTGATCTCCCTTATCTCAGTATATTTAATTTCACAAGAATATTATGTTAATTCAGTTTGAGTATTATATATAGTCCCATATTTTTCAATTTCACATTCCAAATATCACTTGACCTATTTTGACTTTATCATCCTTACATTATACACCAGAGATGGGGATAATTGAGGGTCTCTGTCCTTGTACATTAGCCAGATAGGTCAGTCATCTACAGAAAGTAGACAATATTTCATCCATATTACCCATGAATACTGGAAATGAGTCATTTGGCCTGATCCTGATTCCATCAACAGATTCATACTTTGATTTCAACATATCAGATATCTTCCTCATGGTCTGATTTCTTGACATGGAAAATTTTTAGTCTTGGAAAAGAAAAAAAAGGAGACTTTTCAGGCACCTTCTTGTGGCTTCACCATTTTCTTTTCTTCCTCATATTGCTATTTTCTAGAAAATCATTATTCAATTTTTCCAAACCATGTCACCCATGTAGACTTCAGATTCAGTGGTCAGCTGAATGTCAAAGATTGCCTAGAATATTTATTAAAACAAAGCAAAACAAAACCAATTCTTGATTCATACAGGAGCATCTTTACATACTGCTAAAGGTGAAAAGCAGAACCTAAAACATCCTTGAGTTCTAGGGAGGTAAAATTACTAGTTCTACATCACAGGATAATACAGTTTATTTAGTAGAAGAGTCAAAAATATTTTTAGATATCTGCATGTGCTGTACCAAATTGTTGGATTGTATTTTCTCAGTGCTACATTATATCTCATTATAGACCATTCCTCACAATTTTATGCCTTACGTTTTAAACAATGACAGCAACAAAATGAGTGGGCATTTCTTTCTTTCTTTTTTTTGATTATATTTTATTTTATTTTATTTTTTAACCTTTTTTTTTTTAACATCTTTATTGGAGGGTGGGAATGTAAATTGATACAGCCACTATGGAACACAATGGAGTTTCCTTAAAATGAAAATAGAACTGCCATACGACCCAGCAATCTCACTACTGGGCATATACCCTGAGAAAATCATAATTCAAAAAGAGTCATGTACCACAATGTTCACTGCATATCTATTTACAATAGCCAGGACATGGAAGCAACTTAAGTGTCTATCGACAGATGAATGAGTGGGCATTTCTAACCAGTAAAATATTCTAGGTACTATAATTGGCTTTTGACATGTGTATTTCATATATTTCAGCTTTATCTACATAACACCCTGCTTTTCCAAAAAGAAAAAAATCTTATTTTATATAACCAGATGATAAAAAACAGATATAAGACCTAGTCTAACAGATAATTGCACCATATAGCCTGAAATTAAAGCAGCAGTGAATGGATGTTACCAAATTATAGAACTAAAAGTATTTAAAATAAAAACTTGAGCTAATGAAATAGAACAGTTTATTCTCTGATAAGACACTAGATAAACAATATTGATTCAAAAACTAGAGAATAGTACATACATTTTGTTTAATACTAGCACTCTATATTACTAGCTGATAATAAAATAGTAATAATAATGTATTTATAAATAACCTTATAATTTTAAATAATTTTATATGAATTGTCATATTTAATGACTTTTTTGCTTGGAGAATTAATTCTAAATTAAGGGTCTAAATTTAGTCTAAATATTTAGCTTGAAAATTAAGACTTTTTGTGGTCTTAAATTACCTTATGAAATCCATATTGGCAAGTTACAAGCAATACCTTATTTAATGGAAATGAACCAGTGACATATTATTTTCTACGCTATTCATTTTCTAGGGTGATTTACTTCTAATGTATAACCACAGATATTATTTTTCATAGAATTACAGAGGGACTCTCAAGATGCATTAACCTAAAGTGAACTAATCAAGCTTTACCATCTCTAATTTATATGAAGCAATTCATCTTCTTGAATATTTTACAGTTGCTGCTGTTCAGTACACAATATCTAATTGTGCCTATCAGATGCAGAAAAGGATAAAGCATGTGTTGAAGATAGAAACCATGCATTATAATAATTGTAATTAATTTTTTAAACTATAGCAAAACCAGATACCTTTACTTGGGAAAGTCTGATTTAAACTTGTTTGTTGAGCATGTTATATATTTTAAAATAATGAATATAACTGATGTGGGTAATATAATTTCAAGGCATTGAGGTCACTATTAAAATAAACTGTACCATTTAGAATAATTTTCAGCATGAAAAAACATTTCTGGAAAAAAGTTTTAAAAGAAATACTTCAGATTTAAATTACCCTGAAATAACAGAGCTGTAATTTTGTGTGCTCACATCTTTTATTCTTCTCCAGCTCTGACAGAATAATCTCCTGATAATATTTTAATAGATAGATGTCTAAGCCAGTTCTGAGCAGAAAGTCAAAATCCATTTTGTGATTCAGATACATTATAGTTTAAACCCCTGGAGCCTTTAATTATCATTCTATTTTTGCTAAAAATCTGCATTTTTCCTTTTTGTTTCCATTTCATTATGATATTGAAAGGGCAATTTGGGGTAAGCCAATATTTTTATGAATACTGACTTAACTGGAAAGTATTTTCACATTTAAATAAAATTCATTAGGTGTTTGAAGAAAACAGTAAAATCTCTTTTACTGGGCATGAATTAAATATCATTCCAGGTTGATAATTTTAGATATTTTCTAAAATTTTGATTCCGGAAAAGTATAAAACTCACTAATTAACATTATATAACAAAATATTTTGTTATTTAATTCTATTACCAATGTGTCTTTATGTCATTTAGTCCTACCATGTTTTGCAAGTTTGTACACTTTTTTTAACCTATTTTTCTAGTCAAGCAAATTAAACAATGCAATATGGAATTTGAAGTATGGTGGGAGAGGAATGTTCTTATTTCAGGTAGTGAAAGATATTTTGTACTTCTCTTAACTTTCCCTTTTTTTGTCAATGGCTCCACCAAATGGTGTACAACAGGAACCTGAAGATTATTTTTAGCTCTTTCTTATTTATTCCTGAATCAAATTGGTCACCAAATCTTGCTGATCCCAACTCTTTAATAACTAAAAAATCCAAAATCTCCTTTACATTTCTACTTCCATTGCCTTGATACTAATACTCAACACTTTTACCCTGGATGACTACAGTCTTCTGGCCTCTGGTCTTGTCACCATCCATTAAATTCTCTACACTGCTGCCAAGAATAATTCTAAAATGTGCCTAACATCATCTCACTTCATTGATATCATCTAGAATTAGCACCTTATTATATTCAGGTCAGAAATCCAAAATCCTTTGTCTATGATACAAGGACCTTCATATTTTGTCCTGTACCTGCTTTGGTAGCCTTATCTTTTGCCAGGTTTTCAGATTTACTCAGTATTCTAACAATATCAATAATTTATCATGCTTCTTACCTACTGTAAAGAACTGAGAGTCCCCTGATATATTTACATAATATATGCACAAAAAATGATAAAAGTTATTGCCCTTATCAAAATACTTATTTAAAATTAACCTTTGAGGGCTTCCCTGGTGGCACAGTGGTTGAGAGTCCGCCTGCCAATTCAGGGGACACAGGTTCAGGGTCCAGGAAGATCTCACATGCCGCGGAGCAGCATGGCCACTGAGCCTGCGTGTCTGGAGCCTGTGCTCCGCAACGAGAGAGGCCACAGGAGTGAGAGGTCTGCGTACCACAAAATAAATAAATAAATAAATAAATAATAAATAAAATTAACCTTTGAAATAAATATGTTCAGCATGTTTTTTTTTTTTTTCTTCCCTGACTACCAACTTCTGTCCTGTTTCCTTTACTTTTCTGTAGTGAAGAATCGGATATTCATAATTCTTTCACTGAAACATTGATGTTGCAAGAGCCATAAATCCAAATGGATAGGAAGCATTATTAGTGAAAATTCAGCATCACAAGACATAGAACAGGATCTAAACAAGGAAAGTATCCTGATAGAAGCATAGTGTTAAGTCAGTCCAATAACAGTGAAGAAAGAAAGTCAAAGAAATAAATTATCATATCAATGAGATGTAGCAAATATATCAGCAGGTGTATTACTGTGCTAGTGTTGCCCTAACAAAATACCACAGACCATATTGTGTGGTTTCTACAACAGAAATTTATTTCTCACAGTTCTGGAGGCTAAAAGTCCAAAATCAATGTTCTGGCAGAGTGAGTTTCTCCTGAGGCCTTTCTCCTTGGCTTGCAGATGACTGTCTTCTTGCTGTGTCTTCACATGCCCTCTTCTCTGTGTACATGCAGGCCTGGTGTCTTTTCCTCCTCTTAGAAGGACACCACTTATGTTGGATTAAGACCCTACTCCTGTCACCTCATGCAATCTTAATTACCTCTTTAAAGGCCCTATCTCCAAATACAGGAACATTGGGGGTTAGGGCTTTAACATATGAATTTGGAGGCTGTAAAAATTTAGTCTATAGCTATGGATTATAATGGAATGTACAGTATCAGGAATAAGTTCTAGAACATTCTCTATTATTATCTTGCTGAGTGATCTTAGTCAATACTTTTTGTATTGAATATCAGTTCCAATACTGGGCATCATGTTCTTTCTCTGGTAAATGCCCAAGTGTATATAGGACTAGTAGTATTTCTTTTTAATTATGGATTATTATTTAAACATCTGCCTCAATAGGCAAAGTTGGCACAAATCTAATGCCAGCAAAACTATTGATATGTTGGTTTAGTGACTACATGGTAGCATTATCATTTAAATCAATTGGTCATGATATTGTGTCATTGTATAAATATCCCAAGAAAATCTTAGATTTTAAGAAAGAATTACAGTAAAATATTAGAAGATAAACATCCATTGGTGCTTTGGCAAATATGCACAGTGTTATTTATGGTATGTGTTTAGGACAAGGTGATTATGCTTTATAAGACAATAATTATTCAAAGAAGAATGTCCCTATACTCAGGACATTGAGAAATCTAAAATAATGAAACATGATTAATCAAAGAGATACACATTGTAATGTTCATGTATGATGAAATAATTTTTCACTTAGGAAAGTAATTCAGACTCATTTATATAGTACATTCCCTCATGGCATGTAAATTGTTTTAGGAATTTGGTATATATATAATTTATTATGAACTTGTCTATTAAGTAAAGTGAAACACATTTCTACTACTACAAATTTATCCCTGAGGGCTTGACATAATGGTTTTTTTTTTTTTTTTGGTGTAAATCACTTTTTCATATGAATAATCACTAAATAATTTAAGTATTTTTTAATTTAAAAAATCAGATAATATTTAATGCTTGTATCAATTTGTTAGTAACAGTATTGATGGAATAAGCTATTTAATGACCACAGTAATTTTCACAGGAGACGTAAACTGGTTTTATAAAACATAGTCTATTTTATTTGTGTAATTATGAATTTATATTTTTCAAAGGTTAAATACACTTTCTGATATACATGACAATTTTGCATGTAAATATGTCTGTACATTTCATTTTTTAAATTGCCTTGCCTTATATGTCCTGACTCTTCTAACCCTTTGTGGTTATAGTTGGAAAGTACACACTTTACTTCAATAACTACAAATATTATGGTACAGGTGGATGTTTTACTTTCCTAAGTTGTAATAATTAATCAAGACTTTTCCAATTACATTGTTGAATGGTTAGCATAAGTACTGTTAAATTCTTTTCTAAATCTTAATCACTATTCATCTGGTCAATACACACATGGCATACAGGAAAATTTGCATCACAAATATAATGAATACCTGATAAAGAATAGTAGTAAAAGGTGGTAATCATAATACTGAAGCCAATTTAGGTTTTGGTTTTCATTTTTGTGTTTTGTTTAATTTCTCTCTGTTTGTTTCTTTTGTAAGCTAATACCACTATACTAAAATACTAAAATGTCTTTGTCTTATTTTAGTAAGTCTGTGATATTAGTATTTTTTATTACAGATCTGTTTTATATAGTTGTTTTACTTCTTGCTATTGCTGAGAATAATGGTTAATAGTTAGATTTTAGAACAACTACAACAACAAACCTGGCTTTATTGCACAGCTCCTTTATAAAGTTATTCTGTCATATTTTGGAGCAAGTTATACGGTATCTGTTTGCCTTTGTTTCTCCATATGCAATATTACTCATCTTACAGCATTGCTATATTGACTTGAAAAAAAGAGTAAGAATTTAAATAAATGAGCATACTGCCAAGAAAATAGTATATGCTTTATTATTATTAATTAGTTTTAGGATTGTTTTCCAAATCAAAGCCTCTTTATTTTTTCTCAGGTTAACAGCTAAATACCTCTGTCAGTTTTCCTCACCTATATGCCCTGCACACCCATGATATAGCTGTTATTTCAGGTTTATCCTTTGGATTTTTTTTCTTAAGGGCAGACAGTGTGTGTAGATGTTTGGATCTGGTATCACATATAACCACAAAAACACATGTACAGATTTTCAAAAAATGTATCATAATATACATGGTGTCTTGTAATCTGTATTTGTATAAAAGACTATCATTGAAAAATTTTCTTGTCAACCAATGAACATATCACTGTCATCATTTAGACCTCACGTAATATCTCTGGCATGGTTAAATATAAGTTTCTAATCACTATTTTATTGTTGGACACTTCAGAGTATCTTAAATTTGGCTCTTTTTAAATAATATTGTCATTTTTCTCTTTTTGGCTAATGTTCTTAGATATTTTTAAATATTTTTCTTATGTATTGTGTGGCTATTATTCCTGCTGTGACATATAAGTTTTCAGATACATTTTTGGGTACTACATCTGCCTTTCAACACACATAGTGTATTAAATTACTCAGTGATTTATATTTTAGCCAAATCTATTCATATCATCCTTCATTATTGGTTAAAATATATTTATTCCAAAATTATGTGTAAAATATACTCACTTCTATTTTTCTTCCTTTTTATTAATGATTTATTGTTTTTCCTTTTTTTGTTATGAGGGCATTAGGAACATGCTTATGATTGTGATACTCTGGGATAACATGTACTATGGACTGAATGGTTGTGTCCTCCCAAAATTCATGTGAGGAAACCCTAATCTCCAATGTGATGGTATTAGGAGGTGGGACATTTGGGAGGTGACTAGGACATGAGGGTAGAGTCCTCATGATGGCATTAGTGCCCTTATGAGAAGAGACAGAGAATGATGATCTCTCTTTCTGCCATGAGCTGTGACTATTCTGAACCCTTTGTCCATTTTTAATTTGAACTTACATTTGGTTGACCTTGATTTTTAATTTGCTTCTGTTGAGTCTTTCTTACCTGAAATCACTTTAACCTAAGTACTTGGATTGGGATTGTCCAGAATCCACTGATAGTGTAAAGCTAAACCCCCAAGTATGCATATGGGTACAGCTATTGTTACCAATTCTCATGGGAGATATTTTTCAACCTTAGGATAAGACCAAGAAAGATACTTTTCTTTCATTACTATCTTTAAGGAGTGGATTTTAAAATACTATCCTTTTACCCTGTGTAAAAGGATTTAAGCTTCCCCAACCCTCCTTCATAATATGTCTTAGTTTCACTCCCTTAACTTATGGCAACATGATTTGTTTCTTATATCCTGAGCTGCCAAAAACTCCAGTATTATCAAATCCCTTTGGGTTTTCACCAGTTTTTTTAGCTCATGTACATGCCCTTTAAGCTTTAGGTATTTATTTCTGTAAGCTTAGCCTAACTATGTATTTAATAGGTTACTTATTGCATTTTATACAGCATGCTAAATGATTTTAAGAGAAATGTTCTTCAGAATATGTAAATTCCCATAATGCCAAGGGAGAAGTCATTTTCTTTTTTTTAAAGATTTCTCTTTCGTTCGCTGTTTAAATTCCTCTTAAGGACTCAATTAAATTGAGTTTGGGACTTTAAATAATGATGAGCTTGAACTAACATTTGCATGGATCATATCTTGCTGATCAGATACACTTTTCCAATTAAAATAATTAAATTTTGCATACATTTTAATTATGTATTATTATATTTTAATTATATATAATATTGATTACATACAGTATAAATGTAATATACATTATATATGTATTTATATTACATATGAGTTATGTAATATCAATTATGTAATGTTAAATATATTTATACATGTAATACATATGTGTATATATGTGTGTGTTTACCTTAAAGCATCAAATATTATAGGGATCCCTTGATAATCACAATCATGCTTCCACTAAAAGAGTCCCACTGCAAAAGAGTACTGAAATGTATTAATTTGTTGTTACAACCATGTCAAGACTAGTATATAACATAGTGAGAAACAAAATGAACTTAAAATAAAATTCTCAATTTGACCCTATTTAATCATTTAGGTTTTAGTGTAAACCCTGTAATTCCAGATAGTAATAACAGTTCAGACTGTTCAAATATTTTTGTACAGGGAATCATAGTACTTTACAGATAACAATGTAACATTTTATATATGAAATGTTACATTTATATATTTTTCTTATTCAAAAGTTTCATTATTTAATGTAATTTTAGTGATTATACAATATTATAATTAGCAAAATACTTTCCATTTTACTTAGTTTTTATTGTGATAATCATTGCAGAGGTAGGCCATTGAAGAACCATTATTCTCCAATCTTAGAGGAGGGAATTTAGGCTCAGGTATTAATGTGAATCATGATAAGTAAGCATGAGAATTAAGACTCAATCTGGGTCTTCTTACTGTATCCCAATACTATTTTAGTTCTAGTTTTTATTTTTAATGAGACTGAAATATACCTAGAGGGCTCTATCTTTAGTAGATGCTTTCTGATGTTTTTGCATTATATATTATGGTCAAACAGCCTTTAGTCAAAGCACTGTGAGATATCTGACTAGAAAGTACTTCTTTATCTTTAACAATATAACCTAATTCACAGAAGTGTGACTCTTTTCTGAGAGGGAATATTTCATCAAAACAGTACTGCTCTCAATTTCAGTATGCTTTGCTTGTGAAAGTTTCAGCTGCAGTTTACCTATTCTATAAACATACAGTTCTTATAAAAATAAATTATTTGCAACATAAATAAGGTTTCTGAGTGTTTGATATTCCTTTTGTCCTCTTTACCTATGTGAGGTGTTTCCATAACAGAGTAGAAAAGATTTATTGGAAAAAAGATTTATTTGTCTTCTGTTTTCTTTATTTTAAGCTTTTCCTGTTTTTTTCTTATAAAGTAATTACAGGTACAATGTGACAATGTAACTACTTCTGACAATGATATAACAGCACAATCTACTAGGAGAAATTTTTGCAAAAAGAATATCTATCCTATTTTAGAGAGAGACCAATGGAATTGAGACAAATTCTTAAGATTAACCCCTCAAAGATTATGGGCATCAGCATTCATCCTAGCTATCCCCATGTTCACTAGTCTGAGACACCCAACTATTTAAAAAAGGAATCTGGCAAAAATGTGTACTATTGAGAACAACTTGACCACGGAGATTGGAAAATTCTAGTATTCAAATTTGATGCCCATGGTAATAGCAGCTTTTTTTTTCTCTTTTGTTTTCCTCTTCTGTTATTGTAGTTCATTTCATATTCCTGGCATCCTGCTCTAACTAGGTTATCTGGTATCATGTTGAGTACAAGTGGAGAGTGAGGGCATCCATTCCTCTTTCCTAAATCCCAAGTGAAAGCTTTCCGTGTTTCATCAACTAAGTTGTTTTCTTTCAATTTTTTTGTAGACCTTCTTTACTCAGGAAATTAAAACATGAACTTCTGACTTACTGAAGTTTATTTTCTTATCTTTGTCTTGCTTCCCAAAGCTGCAAGTAGTTTAGAAGACTTTGACTCCATTTATATCCTTCCAATTTGTATCCCAACTATGTCAGGTACTTTAATTCTATATAATAAATACTATAAAATCTTTGTGCAAGGAACACTCAGATTTCCTTACATATTTATTTTTACCAAGTCATTGATTTAATCTTCATAATTTGTTCTACCATAAGCTTCTATCTAGTATTAGTTTTCTTCTATCTATGTCATAGTCTTGAAATGTATTACATATCTCTTGGTTGTTACTATAATTTGGTTTGTTCATCTAAAAATGTCTTTATTTGCTCTCATTCTTGAAAGATGTTTTTTCACAGCTAAGTGGAGGGTTATTTTCATTCAGTACATAGAAATAACTAACAGACCCATTGACTCCTTTCAATGATTCTGTTGAGAACTCAGTTACTGGAAGAATTATCCCTCACTGAAACTAATCTGTCTTTTCCCCCTATCCCACCTTTGACTTTTTTTAAGGTAATCTCTTTGTCTTTGACTTTCTGCAGCTTCGTTATTAAATTTCTAGGTGTCACTTATTTTTCTTCATGCAGTTTGTGCTTTTGTGAGCTTCTTGAATTAGCTGGTTACCCCATTGCTTAGTAGGAGAAAATAAAATCCTCTCTAAGACACATGTGAAAATAAAAAATGAACAAATGAAAAATTCTTTGAAGTAGAGTGTTATATCTTATTTTTAAATGTCTAATATCAATTACTGACTAGCTATGACTTTGAAATTTACTATTTAGGAAAATTATTTAGGAGAATTAAGAATTTGAAATATGAGCTAACCTATGTAAATAATTAAGAACTTGAAATATAGGATCTAAATTTTTATATAATCTGAATTATTGATAAAATTTATATGATATAAATTATTCTGTAATGGGTATGAGCCTGTTTTTAGACTTATTTATGTAAAATTGGTATTGGATATGGGATATAGAAAACAAATCTTTTGAAGAGAAAATCCCTGTGAAATAATATACTTGGAACAAGAAGTTGTAGTTTTTTTCACTTTTTAATGATGGGATATTGGGCAACCCACATCTCAGTTTTCTGTCTCTCCTCCTACCTTCCTTCCTTCTTTCTTTTTCTTTCTTCTTTCCCTTCCTCTCTCTCGCAACTAAATATTATATTGGGTTGCAGTAATTCTTCCAGTTATAACTGACACTAACTATAAATAGCAATAATCATTTACAGAGTAATATCTACCTTGTTTTGCTTTTTTTCCCCTGCTTCCTATATTAATGGCATAAATCAGAGCTACTTTCATCATGAAAAGCTTTCAATGTCAAGATAAAGTATCTCTATCAAGAAGTAATTTTATCTGTAGTTTAATTTAAATCATAAGGAGACGGACAGAAGAACTGGGACTCTCAAAGTACCCTTTTTTCTCTCTCTTTTTTCTTTCACTTTTATTGAGATATAATTGACATGCAGTACTGGATAAACTTAGGGCGTACAGCATAGCAATTTGACTTACATGCATCATGAAATGACTATCACAAGTTTAGTGAGCATTCATTATCTCATACAGATACAAAATTAAAGAAAAAGAAAAACGTTTTCTTGTGACAAGAACTTTTAGGATTAACTCTCTTAACAATTTTCATTTATTTTATAGCAGAGCTAATTATATTTATCACGCTGTACATTACATCCCTAGTACTTATTTATCTTATAACTGGAGGTTTGACCTTTTGATCACCTTCATCCTATTCTCTCCCTCCCTCTACACACACCCCTGGTAACAACAAATCTGATCTCTTTTTCTATGAATTTGTTTATTTGTTTGTTTGTTTTAACATCTTTATTAGAGTATAATTGCTTAACAATGTTGTGTTAGTTTCTGCTGTATAACAAAGTGAATCAGCTATACATATACATATATCCCCATATCCACTCCCTCTTGCATCTCCCTCCCACCCTCCCTATACCACCCCTCTAGGTGGTCAAAAAGCACCAAGCTGATTTCCCTGTGCTATGCAGCTGCTTCCCACTAGCTATCTATTTTACATTCGGTAGTGTATATATGTCCATGCCACTCTCTCACTTCATCCCAGCTTACCCTTCCCCCTCCCCGTGTCCTCACGTCCATTCTCTATGTCTGCGTCTTTATTCCTGTCCTGCCCCTAGGTTCATCAGAACCTTTTTTTTTTTTCCATGTATATGTGTTAGCATACGGTATTTGTTTTTCTCTGTCTGACTTACTTCACTCTGTATGACAGACTCTAGGTCCATCCACCTCACTACAAGTAACTCAATTTCACTTCTTTTTATGGCTGAGTAATATTCCATTGTATATATGTGCCACATCTTCTTTATCCATTCATCTGTCTATGGACACTTAGGTTGTTTCCATGCCCTGGCTATTGTAAATAGTGCTGCAATGAATATTGTGGTACATGACTCTTTTTTTAATTATGGTTTTCTCAGGGTATATGCCCAGTAATGTGATTGCTGGGTCGTATGGTAGTTCTATTTTTAGTTTTGTAAGGAACCTCCATACTGTTCTCCATAGTGGCTGTATCAATTTACATTCCCATGAACAGTGCAAGAGGGTTCCCTTTTCTCCACACCCTCTCCAGCAGTTATTGTTTGTAGATTTTTTGATGATGGCCATTCTGACCGGTGTGAGGTGATACCTCACTGTAGTTTTGATTTGCATTTCTCTCATGATTAGTGATGTTGAGCATCCTTTCATGTGTTTGTTGGCAATCTGTATACCTTCTTTGGAGAAATTTCTGTTTATGTCTTCTGCCCATTTTTGAATTGGGTTGTTTGTTTGTTTTTGATATTGAGCTGCATGAGCTGCAAGCAGCTCATGTTTGTTTGTTTTTGAAGAGAATTTTCCTATAACACTATGTTACACCACATACTGTTTTGGTATCTCTATATAATTCAAAATGATCACCAGAATAAATAGAGTTCTGATATATCACATATGAAGATATTACATATTTATTGGCTATATTTCCCACACTATACATTTCATATCTGTGACTCATTTACTTTGCAACTGGAATTTTGTACCTCTTAATATCCTTTTTTTATATCCTGTTTTTTTATTACTTCATAATTGACATATACATATTAGCTTCAGATATAGAATATAGTGATTTGATATTTTTATATATTATGAAATGATTAACACAAGTCTAGTTACCATGTGTCTCTACAGATTTATTACAGTATTATTAACTATATTCCCTATGCTATACATTAGATCCCCATGACTTCTTTATTTTATAGCTGGAATTTGTAAACTCTTAAGCCCCTTCCCTTATTTCACCTCTCCCTCCACCACCCTGCCGTCTGACAACCAGCAGTTTGCTCTCTGTATCTGTGAGTTAGTTTCTGTTTTGTTTTGTTTGTTCATTTTGTTGTTGTTTAGATTCCATATGTAAGTTAAATTATATGGTATTTGTTTTTGTCTCTCTGACTTATTTCACTTGACATAATACCCTCTATGTCCATCCATGTTGTTATAGTACAAATTTCAGAACCTCCTTATCTTTTATGGCTGAATAATATTCCATCGTACATATATACCATATCTTTTTATTCATTCATCTATCAGTGGACATTTAAGTTGCTCTCATATCATGGCTATTGTAAATAATGCTGCAATGAACATAGGCATACAAATATATTTTCAAATGTGTTTTGGTTTTCTTCAGAAAAATACCCAGAAGTGAAACTCATGGATCTTATGGTGGTTCCGTTTTTAGTTTTTTTGCAGAATCTCCATAGTGTTTTCTATAGTTGCTGCACTGATATAGATTCCCACCAACAGTGCACATGGTCCCCTTTTTTCCACATCCTCCCCAGCACTTGTTGTTTCTTGATAACGGTCATTCTGACAGGTGTGAGGTGATACATCACTGTGGTTTTGATTTTCATTCCCTGATGATTAGTGATGTTGAGCATCTTTTCATGTACTTGTTAGCCATCTGTATGTCTTCTTTGAAAAAACTTTCTATTCAGGTCCTTTGCTCATTTTTTAATTAGGTTGTTAGGTTGTTTGTTTTTTGACACTGAATTGTGTGAGTTCTTTACATATTTTAATATATTGGATATAAAGTTTGCAAATATCTTTTTTCATTAAGTAGGTTGCCGTTTTGTTTTGCTGATGGTATCCTTCCTATGCAAAACTTTATAGTTTGATGTAGTTTCACTTGTATTGTTTTGCTTTTGTTTCCCTCCCCTGAAGAGACATATCCAAAAAACAAAACAAAACAAAAAAAAAACATTAAGGCTGATGTCAAAGAGCACATTGCCTATGTTTTCTTCTAGGAATTTCATGATTTCAGTACTTATATTTAAATCTTTAATATATTCTAAGTTTATTTTTGTATGTGGTATAAGAAAGTGGTCAAGTTTAAATCTTTTACATGTTGCAGTTCAGTTTTCCCAACACTTTATTAAAGAGACTGTCTTTTCTCCATTTTGTATTCTTGGCTCCTTTGTCATAGATTTAATAACCAGATAAATGTGAATTCTGGGCACTCTATTCTATTTCATTGATCTATGTCTCTGTTTTTTTTACCAGTACCATACTGTTTTGCTTTCTTGAGCTTGGTAATACAGTTAGAAATGATACTTCCAGCTTTGTCCTTCATTCTCAAGATTGCTTTGGCTATTTGGGGGTCTTTTGTGGATCCATATAAATTTTGGGATTATTTGTTCTCGTACCATAAAATATGACTTGGTATCATGGTAGGGATTAAATTGAATCTATAGATTGCTTTGGATAATATGGACATGTTAACAATGTTGATTCTTCCAATCCATGAGGACAGTATATCTTTCCATTTACTTGTTTTGTTTTCATTTTGTTTTATCAATGTCTTGTAGTTTTCAGAGTAAAGTTCTTTCACCTTCTTGGTTAAATTCATTTCTGGGTATTTTATGTACCCACTGACGGATAGCACCTCAGCTGCTGTGTAGGGAGGGTGGGATTTGGGAAACTCACCTGGCCTGGTTGTGGCCCAGTCTCAGCATGGGGAGTATGGGGTTTGACTTTTCCAGTTGCATGGGGTGGGGAGGACTTGGGGTGCTACTCATCCATCCTGGTTGCAGCTTGGCTGCTATTCAGAAAGAATTGTGCTCAGGGTGCTTGTCCACAGAAGTATTGGGTCAGCTATGGCTTAGGGATTGCCGGCTTTAGGGTGCTCTCCTGGGCTAGGTTGCTGCTTAGCTCCTGTGTGGGGTGAGGGGTGGGCAGGACATGGTGCACTCATCCTTCCCAGTTCTAGCTAAGTCTCTGTGGAGGTGGGCAGGGCTCAGGGCACCCACCCAGGCCCATTACAGCTTGGCTGCTGTGAGAGGAGAGCAGGACTCAGGGAACTCACCTTTCTTGGCTCTGCAAAGGATTCAGCCTGATTTATTCTTGACATGCCCCTGTTATTAAGAATATGCCAAGTCCTGTCAGTGTTTCAAGGGGAGAGTCTTATTTAGCACTTACTATCTGGCTGATTGGATGTAGATATACAGAGTCCTGTGGGACTGCAGTCATAATTCCTGCTAGTCTCCAGACCAGGAGATCTGAAGTTATCCCTAGGTGACAGTAACAAAAATCAGCCTTCTTACAGTTGTATAAGTTCCTTTCTGGGCAGTCTTGTCCAACATTAGAGAGGCCAAGGGTGTATACAAAGATGATGTCTCTCTGCTTACTTTTCCTGGGAGTGCCTCATTAGCCCCTAGATATGTGAGGAACCTGAATCCTGTCTTTCAGGGTAGAACTTCAGGCTAAGTAAATAGTTTTGTTTTTTTGTTTGTTTGTTTTTTTTCATGGGAAGGCTGGGGTTGTTTTTCAGTCTGCTGTCTGAAGTACCCTAGAAGTGGTGGCCTGCTAAGAACTGTATTCAATTGTTACAGTCCCATGGAGCTCTGGAAGGCTAGTCCCCCTGGCCACCAGGGCCAGGTGATCCAGGGGTGTTTCCCATGTGGACTGCACATGCCCCTTGCTTTAGCTATGTAACTGGACAGTGCATGGGGCCCAGGCTTGTCCCCCAATTCAGGAGTACAGTTCAGCAATGCAGCATGAGAGTGCCTTGTCTGGCACAGGATTGGCTTTAGGGTGGGAACAGGTTGGAAGCAGGACTGCTTATGCTCAACGGCCCCAGCTAGGGTGCAGGAGTTTTTGTAGCTACCCTCACTACTACATCTTAGCTAGGCAGCAGGAGAAATTTGGGACCATTCACACCTTCCTCTCCCAGACTGCGGTTGGAGGAGTGCGTAAGACGCTGGATATCTTTGGCTTCAGCAGTGTGGGAGGGTGGTGCTGCTATCACTCACCCACCTGTGCCAGCAGGTTAGGTGGGGAATGGGGCACGCAACAGTGGTGTCTGCCAATGCCTCCATGTCAGGGAACATTTCCGCCTTTCCCTGCCCCTCCAGCTGATGCTTTTAGATTTGCAAATGACACTCCTTCACATATAGCTTCTGCACTTTTAACACTTTTATTTCACTGAGTCTCAGGGTGAGTGATGCCACATGCAAGACAGTTAGGAGGGGCTTAAAGTTTATATAAGTTTTCTATAGCATTTTGGGACCCTTGGACATTATCTACCTTGTCATTTAGGGGCTTGTCTCACCAGTGTAGATCCCTGGGCCCAGGGTGTCTGATGTGAGGCGCCAGCCCATTGGTCCTCTGGGAGAAGCACCTGTCTAGTGAGATCCCTCCCATTTGCGTGCTGCTGTGCTATGGGTGGAGTTTTTGGTGAGTATCTCTCTGCCTCTCGTACCCGTCTTGATGTCGGCCATTTTATCCTTTGCTGTGGAGCAAGTGTTCAGCTAGTCCTCAGGTTCTTTTCAGAGGGAATTGATCAATATGTAGGTGTGTATTTGTTGTGCCCATGGAAGGAGGTAACTTCCGGCTCTTCCTATGCCGCCATCTTGAACCACTCTCTCCTTATATTGTTATAAATTATCTTTAGCACCTTTTCTATTTGAGATTGGTTCTGAGTGGTAAACAAATAAAAACTATGAATTTTCCATTTGCAAACATTCTTCAAACTCACAAAGAATAGAAATCAATAATAAGAGGAATTACAATGTAAGCCAAAGTATATAGTTGTGAGTATTGACAAATAAATGTAATACTTCATTAGAGTTGATTATTTTGGTGTGGGAAAATCACACACAATTGCATATACAGTGCTGAAACAGGATATCATTGCCACAGAAAGATAGAGTTGATTAACATTCCAGGAAAAATAACAGAAGCAAGACATGGGTGAATAATGCCACAGTCTACATGATGTGCAAGAAATGGCATGTCATTTAAAAGTGCAGCTGG
Source organism: Grampus griseus (assembly GCF_964374135.1). Taxonomy (NCBI): domain Eukaryota; kingdom Metazoa; phylum Chordata; class Mammalia; order Artiodactyla; family Delphinidae; genus Grampus; species Grampus griseus. Next base: position 121,782,109 of record NC_138998.1, on the reverse strand, counting down.
GGCAAAATGTAGGAGAAGAGAGACCCAATGGTAGGGATAAAGGCATTTGAATTTGATTCAGTAGACCACAGATAAACTACTGAAGGTTTGTGATCAAGTGAGTAAACCAATCATATATTTAGTCTAAAAGGTTTATCTGGTAGAGAGCTGGAAAGAGAGAGCCTGGAAGCAAAGTAACTAGTTAAGAGGTCTATTTAATAACTCAAAGAAGAGCTAACATATTTCAACCACATTTATACTAACTTGAAAAAATCTTGCATGTAGATGTTTAGGTTGAATCAAGAGCAGAGTCGAGGTAAAAATTAGCCTCAAGTATTCTTTTCACATGTAACTACTTATTCACTGACTAAACAAATGTGTTGAAAGCTAGTAGACTAAATTTAGAATGAAGTTGCTCTGAGGTATTTCCTATTTTAAATTAGAGGTCAAACACAATGGTACATAAACAGAACACAGTCTGCAGATGTTTTGTTTGGCTTGCATACTGCCAAAGTAAATAAATAAATGAATAAATTTGAATATTTGGGAATAAAAATGGTCTCTCTAGTTCATTAATTCATTAGCTCTCTACTGTTCTATTTGTGTCCAACTTACGATATTTACTCAGTGAGTTTTATTCTGACTACTGTAATTAAAAGTGCAGTCATTCCCAACTCTGTTCTTTCAACCATACATACCTCACTATACATGTTAAATGATTATTATTTTTAACTTTTTATTTTTAAATAATTACTGTCTCAGAAGAAATTGTAAAAGTAGTATATAGAGATCCAGATATATCTTGCTCAATCTTAATTCAGTTTTTCTTAGCCTTATACAATAAGAAATATGATGTACTTATTTAATATTTTATTGTCTGTATTATTTTTCTCCAACTCATCCCACTAGAAAAACTCCACAGTGGGAAGAATTCTTGTTCTGTTCATTGATATAATGCTGGAAATTTTGCCAGACATGGAGGAACTTCAATAAATTGTCATTGAGTGTGGTTAATATAGTAATAATAGCTAATACTGATGGGGTATTTATTATTTTTCAGATATAATTCAACAACATATGCATATTGACTCACACCATAAGAATCAAACCCCTATGAAGACAGTACTAACAGTATCCTCATAGTTATTTGGGGGGTCTGTGTTCAAAGTCAACTGAATTTCATGTCTCTGATTAAAATGATCATCATATTTGCTCTTTCAAATTTGGTACAAAATATTATAATGACTAATGGCACTTTCTGGACATGTAAGACATTCAAGTTTTGGTGGACCTAATATCCTCTGTAAACTTATAGTCAAATATCAAGTGTGATGGTTGGATGGAGGATGTACATTTTTTCTTTTGTATTATTCTGGCTAGAGTTAATATGTTCACTGTTAATTCATATCAACTATTGATGGCATATGCTATATACTGATAGGTAGTAACAGTAATGAGGTAATTTCCCTGTTTCTTAGAAATGTAATGCATACTTTAAAAACAGGAAAAGACCAAGTATAATACAGAGCGAGCAGAATTGATAAAAAAAGAGTAACATGTTATAAAGTTAAGAGGATTAAATACATACACATATTCTTGATTTTCAGTTGTCATGTGGGTATTTTATTTCCATTAAAATTCAATTTAAAAAGTATATAAAGAGATAATTGGATTATTTAGCATTTTTTCTGTTTGAGGTGATTTTGGCTGTATATTTATTCAGGAAGAAACTACATCAACTCAAGTACCCTATTTAGACTATATTTTGGTTGCTTATTCATCAGAATACCAAAGCTGAAAATATTAATTTCAATTCTACAGTTTACAAAAGTCTTCATGAAATCTTTTAAGATCTTTCCACCCTACTGGTTCTGTGAATGGCTGTGGAAAAAATTAAGCCCAAGCTGATATTTTCTTTTTTGACTTGGATGAACATTTGATTTATTATCCAAATCGGGAAATCTTGGGAGTTAAAAGGGACATATATTTACTCTGGACAACATATATGAACTAGAGCTGTCATATGCAGTTCTGAGTATGATTATTATACTTATAACTTCCTTAGATTTTTTTAACAGAGGAAAAGGTGCAAATAATTTATTCTCTTTATTTTCAATATCCCATAAAAAGTAATATAATTTGTTTCTGTTTTTACAACTAAGAGTCAATAAATCTTGACCTAAGATGTTCTCTTTCAATTAATAAAGTCAGGCCTTCAAACTCATATCTTATTTCGACCTTCGTTACACCTTCTCTGCTCTGTGTTCTTTCATGTCTACTCTATGATCTTCATTAAAGCGATTTCTTGATCTTTTAAGACATTCTATAATATTTAGCTACAAGTTTCCTTTGCTTTAGGACAGCATTTTTTCTGGAGAGTTTTTGTCTCCATTCTATCTCTCTTAGCCTCTTTTCTTGTTATAGTGTCTATATTTCTCAGGTGGGTTAACTCTTTTTAAAAATAACTTATTATTCTATGGCAAATCCTTGAAAACATAAACACACAATTACCATGTAATTCAGCATTTCCACTTTTGGGTTTATACTCAAAAAAACTGAAAGCAGGGATTTGAGATATATTTGTATATCACCATTTCAAATCTTCGAAAAGTTAAACACAATCACTGAATAATTCAGCATTTCCACTTCTGGGTATATACTTGATAGAATTGACAGCAGAGACTTGAGAGATATTTATGCATCAATGTTCACAGCAGCTTCATTCACAATAGCCCAAAAATGGAAACAACACAAATGTCCATTAAAAGATGAATGTATAAATACATATGGTGTACACATACAATGGAATATTATTCTGCATTAAAAAAGGAGCTATTTGGATGCATGTTACAGCATGGATGAACCTTGAAGACATTATGCTAAGATAAATAAGCCAGACACAAATATTATAGGGTTCCATTTATATGAGAGACAGAAATTATAATGGAGGTTTCAGGACCCTGAGGGATAGGAGAACAGAATATTAAAAGTTTTAGATATGAATGGTGGTGATTGGCTACAGAACTGTACACTTCAAATTGCTAAAATGGTAAATTTTTTGCTATGTACATTTTTACCACAATGTGAAAAAATAATTTATCATTAAATAATTTGAATTTCCTAGATAGCCTATTTACTCAATGAAAAAAAAAAATGATGAGAGGGAGGTCCAAATAGTTTTCCAGGCTAATTAATTTACGTTAATTAATTTTTATTTTAGAACAGTTTTAGATTTATAATACAGTTGCAAAGATATTTCAGGCAGTTATAACATACCCCAACCCAGTACTCCCTATATAACATTTTATAATAGTATGATACACTTATTACAATAAATGAACTCCTATTGACACATTATTATTAAAGTCCATGCTTTACTTGGATTTCCTTGTTTTTTACCCAATGCCCTTTTTCTGCCCAGTACTCCATCTGGGATACCACATTATATTTAGACATCATATCTCTTAGAGATCTTTAAATTGCAGCAATTTCTCATACTTTATTTTATATAGCCTTGACAGCTTTGAGGACTATTGATTAAATATTTTGTATAATGTCCCCAGTTAGGGTTCATCTGATATTTTCTTTATCCTTAGACTGGGATTGGGAGTTCTTGGGTGGAAGACCACATAGGAAAATGTCTTTCTCATCACACCATATCACAGTATCACCCTGAGATGGCTGAGGATGTTAACTTTGATCACTTGGCTGAGGTGAAGTAGTGTTTATATGATTTCTCCACTGTAACATTACCCTCCTCCCACTACCGTACTCTGTGAAGAAAATCAGGCCACACTTAATGGGTTGGGAATTATAATCCACATTCTTAAGGGTGATGTATATAATTAATTTTTTTGAAATTCTTCTGCATGGGAGATTTGTATGTTCTCTCTCATTTATTTATTTATTCAATTATTTACATCAGTATAGACTCATGCATATTTATTTTATAATTTTGGTTATAACCACTACTACATCATTTACTTTTGCTCAAAATATTTAAACTTTGCCTAGAAGCTCTTTCAGTTGTCTCTCGTATCTTTTTGCCCTACCTTTAACATTGTGGTTTATTTTGAGCACTTCCTTACTCTCTGGCTCCACAAGATGCTTCAGATCATCTTGTATTTTCCTTGAATGAGCCCTAGAAACAGCCATTTTCCGAAGAACCCTTGTTCCTTTTATTGGAGAAAACTATTATAAACCAAGATCTGAGCACTGAGAGTGTTTGTTGCTACAGGGTTTTATTACTCCCAGATTCTCACAGCTAACAAAGCTAAAAAATGTGTATGTGTTTGTGAACCAGTGTATATACGCAAACTATATTATTATTAATGTAGATATATTTCTCTGTCAGATATATTTCTCTGAGTTCACACTTAGGAATTCAACTCTAATCTATACCACATCACTCTAGCCCATCCCGTTGCTTGTCAGTAATCTCACACTCTAGTTGTGAGAAACCTGTCTCTCATCATTCACTACCTACTTACTTAATTGTCCAAGTACAGTATATTCATATAATGATTTCAGAATTGTTAATCCATACCTTTGTGGGAAACAGTGTTATCAACTAGAGTATAGTTCTTACGTGCAGTTTCTTTTGCCTTGATTCATACAAACTCTACTCATTTCAGTATCACTTAGGACATTATTTAATACACTTAGATTTTTGTCACTATCTATATTCTATCCTGGAATCCCTCAAATCCCTAAATGATTTTTATTGAATTACATACATTAAGATTCACTCTTTGTTCTATAAATTACTATGAGCTTTGACAACGTCTTAGTGTAATGTATCCACCATTTCAGAATAATACAGAATAGTTTCACTGCCTTAAGTAATCCCCTACGCTTCACTACTCAAGCCTCTTGCCCCTTTTCCAAACTGCTGATATATTTACTGTCTTTATACCATTTTCCCTTTACCATAATTTCATATAAATGTAATCATAGAGTATGTAGACTTTTTATACTGCCTTTATCCTCATTTCCCATTACAGTAATATGCATACTGTAAATATTGAAAGTAAAATATTTAAATTATTTTCAATTCTTAAAAATATATTCACTCCAGATTTTAAAATATTATTTCCTTTTGCATTCATTATTCCTTTATCTCATTAAAGGTTTGTTCATGTTTTTACTTGGCTTGATAGCTCATTCTTTTTTATTGCTGACTAATATTCCATTGTGTGGATGAACCACGGTGTGTTTTTCTGTTTACCTATTAATGACATCTTGGTTGCTTCCAGTTTTTGGCAACTATGATTAAAGCTGCCATAAATATTCTTGTTCAGGTTTTATGTGAACATAGTTTTCAAATCAGTTGAGTAAAAATTAAGACTAGAGTGGCTGGATTATATGGTAAGATTATGTTGTTTGCAAGAAACAGTCAAATTATCTGCCAAACGGACTGTATAATTTTGTATTCTCACCAGCGTTAAATAATAGTTCATGTTGCTCCGTATCCTTACCCACATTTGGAATTGTCTGTTTTCTTGTTGTTGTTTTTTTTTTTAATCATTCTGATAGGTATATATTGGTATCTCATTTTTGTTTTAATTTGCATTTTCCTAATACAAACCTATGTTGAGTATCATTTATATGCATATTTGATATTTGTTAATCTTTTTTAGTTAAGTGTCTTCTGATCTTCTACCTTCTTTTTAATCGGGTTGTTTCTTATTTTTGTGTTTTAGGAGTTTCTTGTATATTTTTGAATACAAGTCCTTTTTTTTTGATATGTGACTTGTAAATATTTTCTCTCACTCTCTTTCCTTTTCATTCACTTACCAATGCCATTTGCAGAACAGAATTTTGTTTTCATTTCAACAAATTTCCATTTAGTTTGTCTTATGCAAATTATACCTTAATATATATGCCTTAAAAATGAAGGCAAAAAGCTATTTCCAATTATTAAAAATATATTCGTTCCAGATTTAAAATGATTTAATCTTTTTGCTTTCACTATTCCTTTATCTCATTAATATCATTCCAAACATTTATTTCTTTATTCATTTTTTCAGCAATATTGCCAACTACCTAAACTTGCTTTATTTACTATTTTTAAGTTTCACTCCTAATGTTTGTAATTTCATGAATGTGCAATTAGTTCAAACTATTTCTGTCTCATGTTCTTACTATTATTCAAGTACATACAGCAGTTGTGCTGTTGACCCCTCCAACAAACTGCCTTGCAGCTAATGACATTCTTTCCTATATAATTTGGTCTGTTGTAAAGTTTTAAAATAGGAATATTGAAAAGGAATTGTGTTGACAGCATTCTAACACTGCGGTGGTATTTTTTAATTCATTTTTACTGTGATAATTTGCACAGCCCACTTTTTAAGGGTAGAAAGAATATAGTAGGCTGAATAATGGCTCTCCAGAGTTTATTTTCAACCCCACAATGTGTAAGGTTGGTACAAGGGACTCTGTGGATGTGATTATATTAAGGATCTTGAGATTGGATGATAATCCTGGATTATCCAAGTGGGCCCAATACAATCACATGGGACCTTATAAAAGGTAGGCAAGAATATCAGAGTCAGAAGGAGGAGAGGTGACATACTCTGAAGATGAAAAATGGGCCATAAAACATGGAATGCAAGTATCCTCTAGAAATTGAAAAAGGTAAAGTAATGAATTTTTCTTCAGAACCTAAAGGAGAATGAAATTCTACAGACACCTTGGTTTTGGCCATAAGACTCATTTTAGAATTCTGACCTCAAGAACTGTAAATAATATATCTGTGTTGTTTTAAGCCATTAAGTTTCTAACAATCTGTTACAGCAGCAAGTTGGGAACTATACCATTGGTATTATTTAACTTTCCATGTTTTTGAAACTATTATATATGAAAATTGGCTCTGATTTATTTCAATACAAAAATATGGTTTAGGAGAGAGCGCATATGGATTAAAATGATGACATTTACATTTCACCTTGTAGTGCAATGTAAAATAATATTTGAATTCTTCTAGTAACTCATTATCTAATTTCTCATTGTCTAATAAAAATGTGCCACAAAATTAGTAAACTCCTAGGTGAACTTCTGAAAGAGGAGCTTTAAAATGTCTATTTTCTTGAATGGAACAGAATAGAGAGCCCAGAAATAAACCCACGCATATGTGGTCAATTACTTTAGGATAAAGGAGCCAAAAATATACAATGGGGGGAAGACAATGTCTTCAATAAATAGTGTTGGAAAAACTAGACAGGCACATGCAAAAGAATGAAACTGGACTATTAACTTACACCATATAAAAAATCAACTCAGAATGGATTACAGTCTTGAACATAAAACCTAAAACTGTAAAACTCCAAGAAAACATAGGCAATAAGCTTCTTGACACTGATGTGGGCGATGATTTTTTTGGATACAACACCAAAAGCAAAAGCAACAGAAGCCAAAACTAAACAAGTCAGACTACATCAAATTAAATGCTTCTGCACATCAAAGGAAAATATCATCAAAATGTATGACTGAATAATATTCCATTGCATATATATATATATATATATATATATATATATATATATATATATATATATATATATACCACTAATTCTTTATCTATTCGTCTGTTGATAAACACTTAGGTTGCTTCCATGTCTTGACTATTGTAAATAGTGCTGCTCTTAACTTTGGGGCGCATGTATTTTTTCCATGTAGAGTTTTTGTCTTTTCTGCATATATGCCCAAGTGTGGGATTGCTGGATCATACAGTAACTCTATTTTTAGTTTTTTTAAGGGAATTCCATACTGTTCTCCACAGTGGTTGTACCAATTTACATTCTAATCAACAGTGTAGGAGGGTTCCCTTTTCTCCACACCCTCTCCAAAATTTATTTGTTGACTTTTTGATGATGGCCATTCTGACCGGTGTGAGGTGATACCTCACTGTAGTTAGGTTTTGCATGTCTCTAATAATTAGAGATATTGGGCATCTTTTCATGTACCTGTTGGCCATATCTATGCCATCTTTGGAGAAATGTCTATTTAGGTCTTCTGCCCACTTTTTGATTGGGTTGTTTGTTTTTTTGATATTGAGCTGTATGAGCTATTTGTATATTTTGGAAATTAATCCCTTGTTGGTCACATCATTTGTAAATATTTTCTCCCAAACTGTAAGTTGTCTTTTTGTTTTTTTTTATGGTTTCCTTTGCTGTGCAAAAGTGTATAAGTTTGATTAAGTCCCAATTGTTTATTTTTGCTTTTATTTCTATTGCCTTGGGAGACTGACCTAACAAAACATTGGAATGATTTATATCAGAGATTATTTTGCCTATGTTGTCTTCTAGGAGTTTCATGGTGTCCTGTCTTATATTTAATTATCTAAGACATTTTGATGTTATTTTTGTGTATGATGTAAGGCTGGGTTCTAAATTCATTGATTTACATTTGGTGTCCATCTTTCCCAACTTCACTTGCTGAAGAGACTCTCTTTATTCCATTGTGTATTCTTGTCCCCTTTGTTGAAGATTGACTGTAGGTTTGTGGGTTTATTTCTTGGCTCTCTATTCTATTCCATTGATCCATATGTTTGTTTTTGTGCCAATACCATGCTGTTTTGATTACTGTAGCTTTTTAATTACACATTGTTTCACTTCTAGTGATCGGTCTGTTCCAATATCTGTTTCTTCTTTTTTTTCTCTTTTTTATAAATTTATTTTTGGCTGTGTTGAGTCTTCCTTATTGCGTATGGGCTTTCTCTTGTTGTGGAGTATGGGCTCTTAGGCATGTGGGCTTCAGTAGTTGTGGCATGCAGGCTCAGTAGCTGTGGCTCACGGGCTCTAGAGTGCATGTTCAGTAGTTGTGGCGCATGGGCTTAGTTGCTCCACAACATGTGGGATCTTCCCGGACCAGGGCTCAAACCCATGTCCCCTGCATTGGCAGGTGGATTCTTAACCACTGTGCCACCAGGGAAGTCACATGTTTCTTCTTGATTCAGTTTTGGTGGACTGTATGTTTCTAGAAAGTTGTCCATTTCTTCTAGGTTGTCCAATTTGTTGGCATATAATTGTTCACAATATTCTCTTTTGGCTTTTTGTGTTTTTGTGCTTCGAATATTATTTCTTCTCTTTCACTTCTTATTTTATTTGGGTCTTTTGCTGTTCATTGTGGCTATAATCGATTTCACAAATTTTTTTATTACTTTTTTTTTTTATTCTATGTACTGACTTATTTAAGTGATCTACAATCTTTTTATATATTGCTTTTCCTATTGTGATTTCCCCTTTCTTATATATTCTTGCTTCTTTCTATTTAGAGAAGATTTTTCAATATTTCTTTTAGAATGTTTAGTATTGCTGTATTCTTTTAGTTTTTGCTTGTCTGATAAATTCTATATCTCTCCTTCAGTTGTAAATGGTAATCTTGTTGGGTAGAGTAACCAAAAATGCTGGCTTTTCCCTTTCAGGACTTTGGATATATCTTGCCACTCCCTTCTGGCCTCCAGAGTTTTTGTAGAGAAATCACCTGGTAGCCTTATGAGGATTTCCTTGTAACTGACTCTTTGTTTTTCTTTGGCTGCTTTTAGAACCCTCTGTTTATCTTTAACTTTTGCCATTTTAATTATGATATGTTGGTATAGGTCTGTTTGAGTTCATCTTGTTTAGGACCCTCTGTGCTTCCTGTACCTGGATATCTGTTGCCTTCTTTAGGTTTGGGGAGTTTTTAGCAATAATTTCTTCAAATACATTTTTGATCCCCTTTTTTGTTTCTCCTCCCTCTGAAATCCCTATTATGCATAGTTTGGCATGCTTTATATTATCCAATAGATCTTATGCGTTTCTTCCATTTTTTTTTCTTTTTTCTTTTTTCTTTTTTTTTTGCGGTACGTGAGCCTCTCACCGTTGTGGTCTCTCCCGTTGCGGAGCACAAGCTCCGGACGCACAGGCTCAGTGGCCATGGCTCACGGGCCCAGTCACTCTGCGGCATGTGGGATCTTCCCCGACCGGGGCACGAACCCGTGTCCCCTGCATCGGCAGGCGGACTCTCAACCACTGCGCCACCAGGGAAGCCCTCTTCCATTTTTTAATTTGTCTTTCTGTCTGCTGTTCTGATTAGCTGATTTCCATTATTGTATCTTCCAAATCGCTTATTCGTTCTGCTGCCTTATTTAGTTTACTATTTATTGGCTTTGGCTTGGTTTTCATTTTAGCAATTGAGATGTCTAATTTTGATTGACTCCGCTTTATAGTTGCTAGATCCTTGTTACAGTGATTTGCATTTCCATCTATAGTCTTTCTTACATTCTTCAGCATTTTTAATACCTCCTTTTTAAATTTGGTGTCTGGTAGACTGGAGAGGTCTGTTTCATTGTTTTTTCTTTCAGGGAATTTCTCTTGTTCTTTTAATTGGGAGTGGTTCCTCTGCTTCTTCATTTCATTTGTATTTCTCTGACTATTAATTAAGAGGAAAAGTTATCTACTGTGGTCTTGATAGACTGTTTTTATGTGGGAATATCCCTGTGTAGCCTGCATGAGTCTAATATTTTTGGTGTGAGGGCTGTTTTTAGTATGGATGCCTGCCACATTTTTGCTCAGTGTGTGCTAGCAATTATCCCCTTAATGTGGGGAGTTGATTGGTGTTGTGGTGACCAGAGCCTGCACTGAATGTTGAATAAGGCAACCTCTTTGCTCTGTGGTTGTCAGGGGCAAGGTTGGCTCCCCAGTTGTTGCAGTAGAAGCTCCCAGATCCGGTTCTAAGCTACAGTATATGATGGGTGGGACTGGAGCACTCTGGCTGGGAAAGGAGCCACTGTGTGTTTCACCACAGGAGCTGTCCACTGGTACATGTGCTCTGTGATATCACCTGCCACCACCTGGTGTGTGCACCCACAAGGTACACTGTTGATGGTACTGCCTTTGGCCCTGCCTCTACTGTGGGAAAGCCAGTTATCAGCTCAGGTGTCTCTCAGATGCTGTGCTCACAGAGCTGCCAGCCTAGATGCACAGAAGCCATTCAACTGCACCTGCTGTGGGAGTGCCAGGAATCAGCTCAGATTTCAGCCCTGCTTCCTCATGTATGCGCCTGCCCAGCCTGCTGCTGCTGGCACAGGACCCACCTCACCTACAGGACTGCCAATAATCAGCTTGGATGTCCTCCAGGTGCTGTGCTCACAAAGCCGCTGGTGTAAATCCACCAAAGTCATGCACCTATACCCACTGTGGGAGCACCAGGTATAGGCTCAGATTTCAGCCCCACCTCTGCAGTGCAGGCAACCTACTGGTGCTTGTGCACTCCTTGTGCTCATAGTGATGAAACTTCACATGCTGCAAATGAGGCTGCTATGTCAGGGTCACGCCCCTTCATTAACATGTGTGTTGACAATCGGGCTCGCATGGTGGACCTGGACTCCGTTCTGTGCACACCCCTAGTTGCAGCCTGGACCATACTCCAGGCACTTCAGACTGTCTCCACGCAGCTAAACTGAGTCCTCTCCCTGGGTCTGTCCACTGAAGACTGAGTTTTAGCACCCAGACACTGTGCATACCTGCAGACATTAGTCTTGGGCTGGTAAGTGCAGCAAGGTGGCTAGGACTGTCTGTGCTGGTCTCTCTCTGCCTGGTAGCTACAAGCCAGCTGGTGCACCATCCTCTGAGTCTCTGAAGCTTCCTGTCTGCCCAGGTTTACTTCACAGCTGGTGAAGGAGGTTCCCAGGGTGAGGAAACATTTCCTCTTTCACAGCTCCCTCCCAAGGGTGCAGGTACTGCCCCAATCCCCCCCCCACTTTTTTTCTTTCATTTTACCCAGTTATGTGGTAATCCTTTCTGAAGCTTTGGTTGTATAAGATCTTCTGACAGCATTCAGTAGCTACTCTGTGAGAATTTTTCCACATGTAGATGTCTTTTTGATTCATTTGTGGGAGGATTCTATTCTGACAGTTTGTTCCTCACCCTCTGGTCATCCTTATGAGTTTTTTATAGCATTTGTATCATATCTTCTATTAAATAAGGTTACTTGATTTTGAACAGTAGTAGAGGATTTTGGGAAATTCTAGCAAAATAAAACAGTAAGCAGTTATTAGAGGATTTAATAGTTTTTCACAAGACCAAATAAAGAGATTAATAACTATTAGAAAGAATATATATGTATCTAAGTATATTACAAATATATAATAACTCAGAAAATTCAAGAGCTCATCAAAACCCTTTTTGAAGCACTTTCATTGATTTCCTTATAAACAGACATCAAAAGTCTCATGTATGTTTAATCAGAATTCTTGTACTCAGGTGAAAAATCCCACTGGTGAGCTTGGAAAGCAAGGAAAACATGGCAGCCATGCCTCTTCTGTTACTATCTATGCATTTGGGTTCGAGAAAAGGTGCCATGTTCTGATTGATTGTCTCAAACAAGTCAAGTGGAGTGGGAGTGGTGACACTTCTTAAAGGAGTAGTACTAAAAGGCAAAAGAACAGCATGGCAATGCATTCTAGGGGCATATTCCAGATTTGTTTTATTCCTAAAATATGAGCAACCACTTAAAGAGATGTTGAATTTCCTTCACACTTGATAGTGTCTTTTCATTTTTCACTCTTCAGCCTTTAGGAAACTTGTTCTTTTTTTTTTTTCTCTTTCATATCTTGAGCTGTTTAGAGACCATGGAAAAAGTCAACAAATAATAGTGAACTGTTCCCTTCAAAGCTCATGTTATGCAATCCCAACATTTCTGCTTGTCAGAAATGAAATTTTTTTGTATATATTTCTTCCTTCTCAGTCACTAGTCTGATGCTATTTTCCCCCAGGTAACTTTGCTACCAATTTACTTTACATATAGGTAAAATTGTCTTATTACAGTCCCATTCTTTAACAACTCTTCATGCTGCCTCTATTCAGCTGCTTCATCATATTAGCTTCCTTTCAGAACAGTGAAGATAGAGGAAAAGTACTATAGAAAGCAATTTCATATAATTTTCATTTGAGCCTCTTTGCTAGAGGAAAATTTAGATGTATAAGCTCCAAATCACAAAGTCATGGATCTCCTGAATCCATACCATTTTCATCTGAGGAAATTGGGCCGCCTCAGTTTTACTCATCATCTAGTTTTTACATTTATTGGTGTCCTGATTTATGCATGCTCAAAACATGTCCTGTGGGTTCTTTAGTTCTGATTTCCTATTCTTGCTTCTATAGCTGCCTTTGTCTCTGGCTTTTGTGAGACTGATAGGTTACCATGCCCAAAGAGTGGTCACAGGTCTATAGAGAACATAGGACTCTTTATACACATACTTCACTCCAAATTTAGGCACAAGAATAACCCTAATTTCTTTCAGAAAAAAATCAGAACAAAGTTAACTCATTTAATAAACTAATGCTAAACACTTTCCCATAGCAGAAAAGAATTACAATAAAAAATAACTTACAAGTACTACATAGTCTCAAGCCCAATATAGGTCTCTTTCCAAGTCACCTCCTTACCCGGCTTTTTGTGTCTCTCTACATGACAAAGAAGAGCTCACGTTTTATTTTTCATGCTACAATCATGGAAGTGTCTCAGGTCTTTCTGGCCATCTCTTAGCATGTTGACCAAACTAACTTTCCACATTAGAAGGAGGAAGGAGATATTTTTTCTCTCTCCAGTCGGTGGTCTCTCTCACAAAGCAGGCTTTTAGGTCCTAAATTTTCCTGTTCCATATATGACTGTCCATTGGACAGTTTATTCCTTTGGGGCAAATAACCCATTTTACCCGGAGGAATATGGTCTGTTTCCATGACCCAAAAACGGGAATCAAGCAAAGCATTTTGTAAAGTCTGCACAACTTAGCATTAAAACATCTTAGGTAAGAATCCTCAGGTTAGTCTTCTTTATTCTACGGGAAAAAAGTTTCTATCCTTTATATAATATTTCTTCCAGTCTTAAAGAAAAATATTTTTGTTCTATTTTCACTATTTCCCATGCAAACTCCTGTATAGCAAGAACAGCACTGCAAGAAATCACAAGATAATTTACAGGAATAATACAATTCAGGTCAACTTTGAGAAATACAGTAAATGTGTTTCTAAAAGAACATCATGTGCAGAGGCAGAGTTCTATTAAAAGTTTACCAAACAGAACAATTTACTTCTAAGTTTAAGGTATTCGCATTTCTTTCAGCACATTCGTATTCAGCACTTTATTTTACTCATGCTTTTAACAAGAACACTATGTAGTATATCCTTAATATTTTTATCTAAAATACTAAATCATGTAGCTAAGTTTTAGAAAGATATTAATTACAAACATATTTTATAAAAAATCATTTTTAGATTTCTGTCCAATATTGGCAAAAGAATGAGAATTAGACAATTTATTTAGCTGTGAACTAAAAAATTAAAGATCAAGAGAATCAGGCAATTAGTCAAAATTCCCAAATAAGTAAGAATTTATACATAAACTTGTATGTATATTATATTAAACTTTACTAATTAATGCTTATTAAATTAATTAACACTATATTAAGCTATAACATTTAATATTGTGTAAATACTATATTAACATTATAGTACAAACTAGGGGTGTACTCTAGCAGTTTTGGTTAGCTAGCTTGAATATACCTTGAGTTCACTTTAGAATCCAGACATATCTGAAAGATAATGGTCCTCCCATCTCTTTTCATGGAGGACTCACAGATTTTCTTGGAAGAAGAAAATGGAGAAAGGGAATTTTGAGAAAACATCGTGACTATCTGCCATGTTTGTTATCAGCTTAGGCTCCTTTACCATGTCTTAAGTTCTAAAGATAAATACTGCAAATAAAAGTACAACCAAAGGAGATGTTTCATTAATGGCATATGGTAAGAGTTAATGGATGAGGAGAGTGTTAAGATTTAATGTACTGAGACTTAAACAATTGAGACGGAGAGTGGCTTGAAGGAGAGCACAGCTGAAACAAGTGTCAGCAGAGGCAATGATGGCTTCATTAGTTATCAAGATATATATACATACGGTGGTGAAGAGATTTGGAAAGTATACCAGCTGTGAAAGCAGCACAGAGCACAGGCTTAGTCCAATAACAATTGGACCCATATCCTGGATCTGCCATTTGTTATCAGTATGATCTTGGATAATTCCCAATATCTTCATCTATACAATGATGATAAGTTGATGATAGAATCTGTATCCCAGGATGGCTGTTAGGAGATCCTGGCAAAGTGTTGAACGCAGTGACTGATACACAGTAAGCGTAGTAAATTATCTTTAACTGTTAGCCATTAATTTTTCTCCATTCTCAGCAGTACCCTTAGAGAAGATAGCAGCATCATTGTGACAGTGACTAGTGTTCTCAACATTGGTGCTTCATCAAATGAGGATCACCTCACCAAAACCTGGCAGCTTTGTGCTTTCAATAAGGTATCTTTAGAGGGTCCTGAGTTGCAGATGTTAATGCAGCAACAGAGATCACAATAAGACCAGAGAAAGAAACAAATAAAAATAAATGGTGAAGGAAACAACCAAATTCCTTCAATTCAACCATACCAACTTTAAAAGTTTAATCCAATGTCTATTTTATTCGCTACTATTGATATTATTTTCTTAGTTTATCATTTTATACAATTTGAAATTTGGAAGCTTTACATTTCTGTAAATAAAAGTTTTTATTCCTTTGTGGTTGATTTTTTTTCTTCTAAATTCTAAAGTTTCTAGGTTAGATGTTAAAAATATTGATTTTTAAATATTTCTGATTTTCTTTCTGGTTTCTTTCTAGATTTATTTTTTAGTCCAACAGTAATAATTGCTTTCGTCTGACACACTACACATCTAAATCAATTATTTTCAGTAAATTTGTCCTTCCCTGTAACACTTAAGGATATATTCCAGCTATCTAATACCAACTCATTAAGTGAATGACAGCATCATTTTAGAATAAGGTATATATATTTAGTTTGATATAGTTGTTTATATGTTTTTAATGGCCCCACCATCACACACACTTAAATATCCATAATCACTGGTTTAAATAACCATTTTCCTAAAAAAAAATTTCAAATATATTCTATTTTTATCATTGTAGTTTTGAATATGTATGTTTTTCATTTCAAATGGCTTTATCCATCCTTAAAGGAAATGCAAGAAAGGTTTCCAGACAGTGTCTCTGTTCTTTATCTTCCTGAATGACTGCATACTATTATTTTAGAAAACAGTGATCTCCATCTATGAATATTTTATCATTTTCAAAGTGATTGGCTCTAATCATATTTAAGTATATAAATAATACATATTTTGACATCTTCCCTCAAAATTAACATCTATAATCACATTTTATAAATTAACATATGGCTATGAAAAAATGGCATTTTTTATGTTTAAGTGGAATGTAGTGTTCAAGGCCAGGTAATTGTTTGTGGTCCATGGTTGAATCCTCTCATAGGGATTAAGTAGTATAAGGGCAAATACAAATTGAAAATAAAAGGCTTAACCCTCTCTGTTGAAAAATAAAAAGGAAAGAAACATTTCCCCACTTCCCTTTCTCAAAACATTTACTTCAGAAAATGTGTTCTTTTTCCAACTCTTTAAAATGCATATGAATCTTTTTAAAAGCTAAATGAAAGTCTTGCCAGCTCAGCACCCAGAAATGTCTTTTTCAAGGACCTGGGAACCATCTCTTTGAAATTTAATCATCTAGGAAGAAAGGAACCCAATCTCCCAGTTTCTCTGCAGGGGTAAGAGCCTAACTTCATCTGGTAACTCTCCTAAATGGCAAAGCTACCTCTTGTCATAAAGATATGAGAAATTTATTTTTCTTTTGAATAAAGTCAATTAGCTAACACAATTGCCATGTATATTTGGGATAAGCTATTTATGATAAATGTGGCTACAAAGACCTTACTCGAGAAATAGTTAACTTGAGTACACGTATGTAATGTGTTATAACTGCTTGGCCATATAAATGGATGAGATTTCTCTCTGTCTTTACAGTCTCTTACTGGATTGCCTGAGATGGTTACAATGTTCTGGCTTAATATTTATTCAATATTAATATTATTATTTTTTTTAATTTACTAACTTTTGGAAAGGTTTTCTGGGTTGGGATAAAATTTTGTTTTTAATTACATTTCCTTAACAAGAGGCAGTCTGTGTTTTATGTAATAACATAGAATAGGAAGAAGAATGGATTGAAGAAACGAGAGCCAGAGAGAAGGAAAGCAGTTGCAGAATCAATCTAAATATCAAAAGTAAAAGATAGTGTAAAAGTGAAATATTCTTGACCAGACGTCTTTCTTCATCACTCCCAAATTCATGGAATAAATAAACACGAACCCATACATATAGCTAAAGGAATGAAACATCAGTATTTGTGTCAATGATCATAATTACTCACACATCAGAATTTTAAAAGCAAATGTAATCAGCATCAATTACTTTAGGCATTTGGTTAATATTTTCCAAAATATAATGATAAAAATATTAGAATATATTGAATTTTTAAAATATATACAGTGAGTTATACTATAAAAGTAATGGTACTCAGTGTTGTCATTCATACAAAATAATGGTCTAAAAGTGTTCTTTAGCCAGTCAAATTACATTTATGCAACCAAGCAAAGATAACTTGGTTTATGTGACCAAGCAATTGAAATGACCTAGAATGGTCTCCAAATGTCTAATTCAAATGTCTTCAAATGAACTACTGTGCTCAGAAATTGTTTGCTATCCTTAGAAATCATGAACTTTGAAGAAACTTTAAAATGCTTCTTTACATAGAAAACTATTAACATTTTTTAAAGATAATGAAATATTCTTAGTAAAGTGAATGATTCCCCAAAGCTTTATACTTTGTTGAGTACATGATCCATACGCTTATGTAATTTTAAAAATAGCTAGAGGTGGTCCCATCCATCATGATGCAATGTGGGCTGTTGAGAAAGCTACTGTGTGGTTTACCATCTTCACTGCCTCTGAAGTGCATTTAGGAGGCTTATTAAGAGCCAGGCTATAAAGTATTTTCAAACACAGTCCAATTAGATTAAAATAGATGAATAAAAAAAGAAAAAACCCTTTGATTCTTTTTTTTTTTTTTTTAGCGGTACATGGGCCTCTCACTCTTGTGGCCTCTCTCATTGCAGAGCACAGGCTCCAGATGCACAGGCTCAGTGGCCATGGCTCACGGGCCCAGCCGCTCTGCGGCATGTGGGATCTTCCCAGACCGGGGCACGAATCTGTGTCCCCTGCATTTGCAGGCAGACTCTCAACCATTGCACCACCAGGGAAGCCCTGATTCATTTTTAAACAAGGATTTATTTTATATTTTAAAAAATTGCACTGCAAAAGACATATCTGATACAGGACAATTATCCAAAAAATTCTTTGAACTTAACAAAAAGAAAACAAACAACTAAATTAAAAATGGGCAAAAGACCTGAACAGACACCTTGTCAAAGAAGATATACAAATGGTAAACAAGCTTATTAAAAGATGTTCAACATCTATGTCATCAGGGAATTGCAAATTAAAACAATGAGATACCACTACACACCAATTAGAGTGGCCAAAATTCAGACCTCTGACAACACCCAATGCTGTTGAGGATGTAGAAAAACAGTAACTCTCATTTATTGCTGGTGGGAATGCAAAATGGCACAGCTACTTTGGACAACAGTTTGGTGGTTTCTTATAAAACTAAACATATTATTAACATACGATCTGGTAATCACTCTTCCAAAATTTGAACACACAAAAAACTTCACACAGATATCTATAGCCCTTTTGCTTATACTTGCTGAAATTTGAATGCAACCAAATGTTGTTCAGTAACTGAATGGTTAAACAAACTGTGGTACATCCAGACAATGGAATATTATTCAGCACTAAAAATAAATGAGTTAGCAAGCCATAAAAACATGTGAAGAAATCTTAAATGCATGCCTCTACTTGAAAGAAGCCAAGCTGAAAAGGCTATATATTGAAACAGCAAAAATGTGAAGTCAGTACCAACATCAGTGGTTACCAGATGTTAGGGTATAGGAAGAGATGAATAGGCAAAGCACAGAGAATTTTATTCAGTATACCTACCCTGAATGACACTGTAATGGTGGATACATGTCACTATAAATACATCATATATTTGTCAAAATCCATATAATATGCAACACCAAGAGTGAAACATAATGTAAACTATGAATGATAATGACATATATATATAGGTTTATTAATTGTAACAAGGGTAACACTCTGGTGGGAGATGTTAATAGTGAGAGAGGCTGTGTAGAAGCACGATGGACATATGGGAATGCTCTTTACTTTCTATTCAATTTTTCTGTCAACCTAAAACGTCTCTAAAAAATAAAGTCTATTAAAAAAACACTGTATGCACACAATTTTTTGGAAATCTATTAATATAACATTATCAATAGGTTTATATTTAACTGCAAATTTTTCCTGCCATTTTGCTCAACTTCTCCTTCCCCTTTGACCTACTGACTAAAAAATACTGCTTATATTTCCAAATGAATTAGAAAAACTCAAATTTATTTTTTGAAGTCTATGTAATAACTTTGGAGGGATGATTATGCCATATATTTTTTTTCAATTACCCCTCTATTGTTTGGCATTTGTTTTGTTGACAACTTTTTTTTTTTTTTTCCTACCACGAATTGGGTAGCAATATATGCCCTTGCAATGAGGACTTTATTTCTAAGGATTGCCTGGAGTGGGTTTACTGGGTTAAAGGCCATATGCAATTTTAATGCTAAAATTTTGTTGCCACAATGCTTTCTATAAATGTTTTTATGCCAGCACTGAATAACAATAAGCTTTCTTTATCTCTCTTATTCATTAGAGTCACATATTTGCTTTAAATCTACAATTCTTTTAACTGTACCTATTTTATATGCATTTTCATGATTTTTTTTTACTTTAGACTCTAGTCATTTTTGAATGGCTCAGTTATGTGAATTGCCTCTTTATAGCATTTGTCTGTTTTGTATTATGTTGTTTGTGCCATTCTTGTTACGTTGTGGAATCTCTATACAGATATTAGCCTTATCTCCTTCATCTGTTTTGTTTCCCACCCCCCAAAATTAGTCATTCATTAACAAACTGGGTTTAAGATACTTTTTTCCATTAAGAAATTTGGTATTTTTCATTAAATATATATTTATCACATTTATTTTGTAACATTAGTGTTTCTGTCTTATTAGGAAGTTCCTTTGTCTTATATGTGAACCTTCTAGATATTCTTAAAATATATAGTTGTTTGCATATTTAGTATTTTAACTTGAAATTTATTTCCATACTGTGTATAATCTTTGCATTTACCTTTAATTTTTTTTACTGAATGGATAGGCAGTTGTGCCAGCACTATTTAACCCTTTATTAATAGCATTTACTTTAGTTACTCTGCTGAAATACAGCATTTTCATATAAAAGTATGTATATATACATGTACATACACACATATCATATATATAGGTATATATGTATGCATTTATATATACATATGGTATGCAATAGACATAGATATTGATATATCTATCTAAGGTTATACCTGGAATTCCTCTCTTAGTTTTGCTGAACTATTCACTATGCTTATTATCAAATTGACTTCTTTTTAGCATTGTTTATTTTTTTGTTTTGACATCCGATAGCCCACCTTAGCACTTATTTTCAAATATTTTCCTGTTCTTTCCAATAACATTTATTATTTTCTCTATATTTAATCTAGTTTTATCTGATTCCAAAAATTGTACTCTTTTGGAATTGAATTAGGTATGTTGGATTTGCATTCAAGATATATAATAATTTTAGCTTTCACCACTCTTGGATTTTTTCACTTTTATATCTTTGTAGCACTAATAGCTACTACTATTAATTTTCTTATATTTCCTATGTGTCTGGCTGCCTTACCCCACTCATTTATTAAATAAAGAAATTTTCTGTACTTGTCTCCTGGGTTTTCAATGAACACATTTATATTATCAGCAATATGAGATGTTAGGTATATAGTTTTCCCAAAACTCTGTATTCTTATTATATTTAATGTTACTTGCTAGATCCTCCAAGACAGTTTAACAATGATGGCCTCAAGTGTCTCTGTCTCTTTTGTGATTTTAATTGAAATACTTTCAATGTTTTGTCATTTATGATGCAGCTGTTTTTCTTTCTTGGTAAAGGATCTTTATTATTAACGAAAAGTTTTATTTTACTATTATGCATTTTTTGATAAGGGAAAAAGAGTTATTAAATAACTATTTATTACCTATAAATATAATGATATTTTTCTATCTCCTAATTGGTGATAAAGCAAATTATGTTGGTTATATTTTCCAATATTAAATGACACTTGCATGCATATACTTAACTGTACCTGATGAGAGTTTATTTTTCTTTTTGACATCCTGGATTCATTGCTAACCTTAGCATTTTACATAGAATCCTGAAATGATTTTTTTCTCAGAGTTCATTTTCATATATTTTTAATAGTAAACGTATGCTAGTTTCATAAAATAACTTGGGGTTCCTTCCATTTATTTCCTGTGGTCTGAGTAGTGGAAAAAACATTGGAATGTTGTCCTTTAAAAGCTATATACAGTTCCAGTTTCATCCAAGTTATTGCAAATGGCAAATGTGGAGATGTTGGTTGAAGGGTACAAACTTTCAGTTATAAGATGAATAAGTTCTGAGAATCTAATATATAGCTTGGTGGCTATAGTCAGTAACACTGTATTGTACACTTGAAATTTTCTAGGACAATGAATATTAGTATTCTCACCACACACACACACAAACATAACTATGTGAGGTGATGGATGTGTTAATTAGCCTGGTTGTGGTAATCATTTCATAATATATATGTATATGAAGTCATCACATTGTACTCTTTAAATATATACAATTTTTATTTGTCAGTTATACCTCAATAAAGCTGAAATTTTTTTTACTATTTTAAAAATATCAAAAAAAGAGAACAGAAGAAATATTCTCTCAAATAGAAGAATACATATTTATTTTCAACCACTGTTCCCCCAAACTAATGATAAAAATATATTTATGCTTCTCAGAAAAAGCAAGTTTTTAAAGTAAGTATTTCTAATAATAATGGAACTGAAAAGTTATATTAGCAGAATAATTTCTTTTAAATTTATGAAAGATATAAAAATATACATTCACAAATACAGTTGAGCACTCGTTTCTTTCATTCACTTAAGAATTTATCAGGAGAGGACCTTCAAGATGGTGAAGTAGGACGTGGAGATCACCTTCCTCCCAACAGATACATCAAAAATACATCTACATGTGGAACAACTCCTACAGAACACCTACTGAACGCTGGCAGAAGACCTCAGACTTCCCCAAAGGCAAGAAACTGCCCACATACCTGGGTAGGGCAAAAGACAAAAGAAAAAATAGAGACAAAAGAATAGGGATGAGATCTGCCCCTCTGGGAGGGAGCTGTGAAGGAGGAAATGTTTCCACACACTAGGAAGCCCCTTCACTGGCAGAGATGGGGTTGGGGCAGAAGCTTCAGAGCCACGGAGGAGAGCGCAGCAACAGAGGTGCAGAGGGCAAAGCAGAGAGATTCCCTCACAGAGGACCAGTGCCGACCAGCACTCACCAGCCTGAGAGGCTTGTCTGCTCACCCGTCGGCGTGGGTGGGAGCTGGGAGCTGAGGCTCGGGCTTCGGAGGTCAGATCCCAGGGAGAGGACTGGGGTTGGCTTGTGAACACAGCCTGAAGGGAGCTAGTGTGCCACAGCTAGCCAGGAGGGAGTCCGGGAAAAACTCTGGACCTGCCTACAGGGCAAAAGACCATTGTTTTGGGGTTTGCGAGGAGAGGAAACTCAGAGCACCGCCTAAACGAACTTTAGAGATGGGCACGTGAGACACAGCTATCAGTGTGGACACCAGAGATGGGCATGAAATGCTAACACTGCTGCTGCAGCAACCAAGAATCCTGTGTGCAAGCACAGGTCACTATCCACACTTTCCTTCTTGGCAGCCGATGCAGCCTGCCACTGCCAGGGTCCCATGATCCAGGGACAACTTCTCTGGGAGAACACAGAGCATGCCTCATGCTGTTGTAACATCCTGCCTGCCTCTGCTGCCACAGGCTCACTCTGCATTCTGTACCCCACCCTCCCCCCAGGCCTGAGTGAGCCAAAGCCACCTAATCAGCTGCTCCTTTAACCCCCTCCTGTCTGGGTGAAGAACAGATGCCAGAGGGCAACCTACATTCAGAGGAAGGGCCAAATTCAAACCTCAACCCCAGGATCTCTATGAACAAAGAAGGGAAAGGGAAATTTCTCCATGCAGCCTCAGGAGCACAAGAATAAGTCTCCACAATCAACTTGATGTACCCTTCATCTGTGGAATACATGAATAGACAACGAATCATCCCAAAACTGAGGCAGTTTGGGACCAACTGTAGACTTAGGGTTTGCTGTCTGTGACTGACTAGTTTCTGATTTATATGTTTATCTTAGTTTAGGTTTTAGCACTTATTATCATTGGTGGATTTGTTTATTGGTTTGGTTGCTCTCTTCTTTTTTTTAATTACTTTTTATTTTAACAATTAAAAAAATAATAACTTTATTTTATTTTATTTTTTCTTTCTTTCTTTTTTTCTGCCTTTTCTTCCAAGCTGTGTGGCTGACAGGGTCTTTGTTCTCTGGCCGGGTGTCAGGCCTGAGCCTCAGATGTGGGAGAGTTGAGTTCAGGACATCAGACCAACAGAGACCTCCTGGCCCCACATAATATCAGTTAGCAAGAGCTCTCCCAGAGATATCTGTCTCAATGCTAAGACCCAGCTCCACTCAACGACCAGCAAACAACAGTGCTGGACACCCCATGACAAACAACTAAATAGACAGGAGCACAACCCAACTCATTAGCAGAGAGCCTGCCTAAAATCATAATAAGTTCACAGACACCCCAAAACACACCACCAGAATCAGTCCTGCCCACCAGAAAGACAAGATCTAGCCTCATTCACCAGAACACAGGCACCAGTCCCCTCCAACAGGAAGCATAGACAACCCACTGAACCAACCTTAGCCACTGGGGAAAGACACCAAAAACAATGGGAACTATGAATTAAAGAGCAAACAAACAATGCTGAACAACACAATAAATGAAATTTAAAATTCTCTAGAAGGAATCAATAGCAGAATAACTGAGGCAGAAGAACGGATAAGTGAGCTGGAAGATAAAATAATGGAAATAACTACCACACAGCAGAATAAAGAAAAAAGAATGAAAATAACTGAGGACAGTCTCAGAGACCTCTGGGACAACATTAAATGGACCAACATTAGAATCATAGGGTTCCCAGAAGAAGAAGAGAAAAAGAAAGGGACTGAGAAAATATTTGAAAAGATTATAGTTGAAAGCTTCCCTAACACAGGAAAGGAAGTACTCAGTCAACTCCAGGAAGTACAGAGAGTCCCATACAGGACAAATCCAAGGAGAAACATGCCAAGACACATATTAATCAAACTATCAAAATTTAAATACCAAGAAAAAATATTAAAAGTGCAAGGGAAATACAAAAAATAACATACAAGGGAATACCCATAAGATTAACAGCTGATCTTTCAGCAGAAACTCTGTAAGCCAGAAGGGAGTGGCAGGACATATTTAAAGTGATAAAAGGGAAAAAACCTACAACCAAGATTACTCTACCAGGCAAGGATACCATTCAGATTCGATGGAGAAATTAAAACCTTTACAGACAAGGAAAAGCTAAGAGAATTCAGCACCAACTTTACAATAGATGTTAAAGGAAATCCTCTAGGCAGGAAACACAAGAGAAGGAAAAGACCTACAATAATAAACCCCCGAAAATTGAGAAAATTGTAATAGGAGCATACATATCTATAATTGCCTTAAATATAAATGGATTAAATGTTCCAACCAAAAGGCATAGACAGGCTGAATGGATACAAAAAACAGACCCGTATATATGCTGTCTACAAGAGATCCACTTCATACCTAGGCACATACAGACTGAAAGTGAGGGGGTGGAAAAAGATATTCCGTGTAAATGGAAATCACAAGAAAGCTGGAGTAGCAATTCTCATATCAGACAAAATAGACTTTAAAATAAAGATTATTACAAGAGACAAAGAAGGACACTACATAATGACCAAGGGATCAATCCAAGAAGGGAATATAAAAATTGTAAATATTTATGCACCTAACATAAGAGCACCTCAATACATAAGGCAAATGCTAACAGCCATAAAAGGGGAAATTGACAATAACACAATCATACTAGGGGACTTTAACACCCCACTTTCACCAATGGACAGATAATCCAAAATGAAAATAAATAAGGAAACACAAGCTTTAAATGATACATTAAACAAATGAACTTAATTGATATTTATAGGACATTCCATCCAAAAACAACAGAATACACTTTTTTCTCAAGTACTCAAGGAACATTCTCCAAGATAGATCATATCTTGGGTCACAAATCAAGCCTTGGTAAATTAAAAAAAAATTGAAATTATATCAAGTATCTTTTCTGACCACAATGCTATGAGACTAGATATCAATTACAGGAAAATATCTGTAACAAATACAAACACACAGAGCTAAACAATACACTAGTAAATAACCAAGAGATCACTGAAGAAATCAAAGAGAAAATCAGAAAATACCTAGAAACAAATGACAATGAAAACAGGATGACACAAAACCTGTGGGATGCAGCAAAAGCAGTACTAAGAGGGAAGTTTACAGCAATAAAATCCTACCTCAAGAAATGAGACACATCTCAAATAAACAACTTAACCTTAAACCTAAAGCAATTAGAAAAAGAAGAACAAAAAACCCCAAAGTTAGCAGAAGGAAAGAAATCATAAAGATCAGATCAGAAATAAATGAAAAAGAAATGAAGAAATGATACCAAAGATTAATAAAACTAAAAGCTGGTTCTTTGAGAAGATAAAATTGATAACCCACTGGCCAGACTCATCAAGATAAAAAGAGAGAAGACGGAAATCAGTAGAGTTAGAAATGAAAATGGAGAAGTAACAACTGACACTGCACAGAATACAAAGGATCATGAGAGATTACAACAATAAAATGGACAACCAGGAAGAAATGGACAAATTCATAGAAAAGCACAACCTTCTGAGACTGAACTAGGAAGAACGAGAAATTATAAAAAGACCACTCAAAAGCACTGAAATTGAGAATGTAGGAAATACTGGAAATACTGGACAG
The DNA here is from genome assembly GCF_964374135.1 of Grampus griseus. Lineage (NCBI taxonomy): Eukaryota > Metazoa > Chordata > Mammalia > Artiodactyla > Delphinidae > Grampus > Grampus griseus. The sequence continues at coordinate 121,755,976 of NC_138998.1, read as the reverse complement.
CTACCTATAAAAGAATGAAATTAGAAGACTCCCTAACATTATACACAAAAATAAACTCAAAATGGATTACAGACCTAAATGTAAGGCCAGACCCTATAAAATTCTTAGAGGAAAACTTAGGCAGAACACTCTATGACATAATATACAGCAAGATCCTTTTTGACCCATCTCCTAGCGAAATGGAAATAAAAACAAAAATAAATAAATGGGACCTAATGAAACTTAAAAAAGTTTTGCACAGCAAAGGAAACTATAAAGGAGAAAAAATACAACCCTCAGAATGGGAGAAAATATTTGCAAATGAAGCAACTGACAAAGAATTAATCTCCAAGTTTTTCAAGCAGCTCAGGCAGCTCAATATCAAAAAAGCAAGCAATCCAATCCCAAAATGGGCAGAAGACCTAAATAGACATTTCTTCAAAGAAGACATACAGATTGCCAACAAACACAGGAAAGGATGCTCAACATTACTAATCATTAGAGAAACTGAAATCAAAACTACAATGAGGTGTCACCTCACAACTGTCAGAACGGCCATCATCAAAAAATCTACAAATAATATATGCTGGAGCGAGTGTGGAGAAAAGGGAACCCTCTTGCACCATTGGTGGGAATGTAAATTGATACAGCTACTATGGAGAACAGTATGGAGGTTCCTTAAAAAACTAAAAATAGAACTTACCATATGATCCATCAATCCCACTGCTGAACGTATACCCTGAGAAAATGATTATTCACAAAGAGTCACGTACCACAATGTTCATTGCAGCACTATTTACAATAACCAGGACATGGAAGCAACCTAAGTGTCTATTGACAGATGAATGGATAAAGAAGATGTGGCACATCTATGTAATGGAATATTACTCAGCCATATAAAGAAACAAAATTGAGTTATTTGTAGTGAGGTGGATGGACCTAGAGACTATCATACAGAGTGAAGTAAGAGAAAAAGAAATACCATAAGCTAGCACATATATATGGAATCTGAAAAAAAAAATGGTTCTGAATTACCTAGGGGCAGGACAGGAATAAAGATGCAGATGTAGAGAATGGACTTGAGGGTACGGGGTGGCGGGAGTGTAATCTGGGATGAAGTGAGAGAGTGGCATTGACATATATACATTTCCAAATATAAAATAGCTAGTGGGAAGCAGCTGCATAACAGAGAGAGATCAGCTCAGTGCTTTTTGACCACCTAGAATGTGGAATAGGAATGGTGGGAGGGAGATACAAGAGAGAGGAGGTATGGGGATATATGTATACATATAGCTGATTCTCTTTGTTATACAGCAGAAACTAACACAACAATGTAAAGCAATTAGACTCCAGTAAAGATGTTTTTTTTTTTTAAAAAAAAGAATTTGTCAAGAATCATATATTCACTGTTGAGTAAATGTTGGGAATACTGAAGTGATGGCAATGTCACTCCATTCAGTTCCTTTCCCTATGCTCACAGCAATGTGGGAGGGAACAAATATTCAAACAGTTAATAAAATAATATCAGAGAAGTTATGGCAGAACAGCAAAGAAATCAACTATCTTTGACCTAGTGAGTCTAAGAAGGATTTCCTTAATCTTTTTCTCAAGGGTACATGACTCTGTCCTTGGCAAAAATGTCAGGCTTCAATTGCTAAATTGGTATTTATAGGAATGAATTTTATACCAAAAAATACATATCATTTAAGAAAATAGTTACAATTGTTGTCTAGCCAGATATAAGAAATTTAGTATGTTACAATTTCTCACAGCTTTTTCATCCATCTCAATTATACGTCAGTGTCCATGAATTTGAATATTATGGAAAATTTATTTCTAGAATTTCTATATTAAAATGTGTAATATTCCCAAAGTTTAATTCTTCTTTGTTTGTTTTCCATTTAGTCAAGCTTGTGAAGATGTGCATATGCACAGATACTTGTATATATGATACACACATACACATATATGCATATGTTTATGTTCACAGAATATCAGGAAAATATCTTACAGATGGCAAAATTTGTAAGTATTCATGAACGTATATTCACCTAATTAAAATGCTGATGTTTCATAAAATAAAAATGAGTTACTAAGTCTAAACTAAATTTTAAAATTAAATATTGACATGAATAAAGGAGGTAGTATTTCTAGAAGTCAACAGCATACTTGAATTTTTACAGGTGCCTTACATGCAATGATATGCTGAATTCATACCATTACACGTGCTCAGGTTTATTCATTATCTATTAAAAGAATACAGAGAGGACTTCCCTGGTGGTGCAGGGTTTAACAATCCACCTGCCAATGTAGGGGACATGGGTTCAATCCTTGGTCAGGGAAGATCCCACCTGCTGCGGAGCAACTAAGCCCGTGCACCACAACTACTGAGCCTCTGCTCTTGAGCCCATGAACCACAACTACTGAGCCTGTGCTCTAGAGCTCATGCTCTGCAACAAGAGAAGCCACCTCAATGAGAAGCCTGTGGACTGCAACAAAGAGTAGCCCCCTCTCTCTGCAACTAGAGAAAACCTGCGTGCAGCAACGAAGACCCAATGCAGCAAAAAAAAAAAAAAAAAAAAAAGATTGCGGAGAAATTTTTAAAAAGACCCAGAGAGGGCTTCCCTGGTGGCGCAGTGGTTGAGAGTCTGCCTGCCAATGCAGGGGACGCGGGTTCGTGCCCCGGTCCGGGAGGATCCCACGTGCCGCGGAGCAGCTAGGCCCGTGACCCATGGCCACTGAGCCTGCGCGTCTGGAGCCTGTGCTCCGCAACGGGAGAGGCCACAGCAGTGAGAGGCCCGCAAACCGCAAAAAAAAAAAAAAAAAAAAAAAAAAAAAGACCCAGAGAAAATAAATTACAATAAAAATGGATGAAAATTTCTTAAAAGGAGAAATGAAAGAAATTTAGTCAATTATCTGGAAAGAAAGTGTCTATCAGAGTATAAATTTAAATTTTCATAGACTTTTCATTCCTAATTATATTTTACTGGTATTTTTATATTTATTTAAAGTCTGAAGAAACTCTTAGGCAGGTATTTATTTTCAATTAGTTCTTTTTTTCAAATTTTAATTTTTAAAATTTAATTCTTATTTTATATTGGAGTGTAGTTGATTTACAATGTTGTGTTAGTTTCAGGTGTACAGCAAAGTGATTCAGTTATACATATATTAATTCTTAATATTTTAAATGATTTCTTGTTCATGGAATTCCCCTCTCCCCCCACAAATACACATTCATAATTTTAATTGATAAACTAGGCTGTCATATGTGTTTCTTGATTTCTTTAATTAACCAACAAAATATCCTGATTGCTAAAGGTTGTTTCCAGTTCTGAATATATGTATAAATTAAAATTATAGATGATGAAGCAAAGTTTGGTAGGTAATAGCTATCATGTTGTTTATCATATTATATACATATCTATATATGATTGTGAATATGTAGGTTTGCTATATATGTACCAAGAAAAGAATATTGATCACTAGTCATAATTTCTTCCCTGAACCCTGGACCCCTCAATCCAGCTGCTGGACTAAAATTTCTACTTGAAGGTCTCATACGCTTCTTCACATGCTTCACATTTTCAGAACTGGACTTCTGATGTCTCCTCCCTCCACATTATCCCCTGCACAGTTGTCCTGTTTCACTGAATAATAATTCCCTTGCTCTTGTCACCTGGGGCAAATATTTTAATCATTCTTGTACTTGCTCTTTCTTCCTCACTGGGCATTAAATCCATCAGTACATCCTCTCAGGTCTACCTTGAAACAAATCCAGAATTCAACTTTTTCCCACGATCTCCACTCTCACTTCCTTAGTCCAAGTGCCATCATGGTTTACCTCAGTTATGACAATGCCTCCTGACAGGTTTCCCTGCTCCCACTCTTGTTCTGCTGCAGTCTATTTTATACCTAATTACCAGGTAATATTTTTAAAGTGAATGTCAGTTCATATTTCTCCTCTCTTCTCATCTGGTGTCCTCTGGACTCAGAGCTAAGCCAAGGTTCTACAAAAGTTTGCATTGCCTACCTACTACATCTGTAACCTTAACTCAGTTACTTCTCTCTTAATCTTTTTCTAATCCACCCACACTGTTTTACTAACTGTTTCTTTTCTTTCCTTTTTTTTTTTTTTAACATATTTATTGGGGTATAATTGCTTTACAATGGTGTGTTAGTTTCTGCTTTATAACAAAGTGAATCAGTTATACATATGCATATGTTTCCATATCTCTTCCCTGTTGTGTCTCCCTCCCTCCCTCCCTCCCTCCCACCCTCCCTATCCCACCCCTCCAGGCGGTCACAAAGCCGACATCCCTGTGCCATGCGGCTGCTACCCACTAGCTATCTACTTTACGTTTGTTAGTATATATATATATATATATATATATATATATATATATAGCTGTTTCTTAAGACACACCCCAGGCATTCTCTTTCCTCAGGGCCTCTTCATGTGCTTTCCCTTCTTCCTGAAATGATTTTCCCATACAGTCAAAGGGCTTGGCTTTTACTTTCTTTGTTCAAATCTCACTCTATAAATAGGCCTTCTTAAGACACCGTATGTAAAGTAACACTCTGTTGTCATTCTTAGTTCCCATACTTGATCTCCTTTGCTTTGTCATTTATTGCCTCTGTGGAATTATATATTTTTGTTTGTTTTCCCTCTAAAACATGAGCTCCAGCAATGAAACAACTTCTCTGTCCTCTTGTGTGCACTGTTCGCAGGGACTAGAATTGTGTCTGGCACAAAGTAAATAGTCAAAATATACCTGTTTATGAATATATGTTTAATTGTTCCTAGATCTTTTCTTCATTAATTGCTAAAAATGCTTACTGTGTACTTGATTTGTTCCAAAAGCTGAATGCAGTACAAATTAGTGAAACTTTTACAGAAAATTTGGGTCATGGCTCTGGATGAAATAAGCACTTTAACTGCACACATAGCCTAAAGAGTAGAAAATTACAAAATGACTTTTCTTTGTACGTAATCAGCTGTATGTAATCAGAGAAGTATATCCAAGGTGTATACAAAGAATTCAAATAAATTAAGATCATCATTTCTGCCCATAAACTAAGTGAACAGAAACTTGGATACAAATAATCCAGATGATTCTCCAATAAGATTCTGGGCTCCTGTATCAATCAATTTTGCATTTGTAATGTATAGCATATTGTCTAACACACAATAGCGTTTATTTTTATACAGTCATGAGAGTTGAGTCAAAAAGAATAATATAAAAAATAAGCTTTTTGCTTGAATATAAAAGTTTTTAAACCCAATAGATATAGCTATTATTATAAATCCATTTTAATATTTAAATACTTCAAAATTATAAAGTACTTTAAACATAAAGACCTTTAAGAATTTTAAAATATTAAATGTATAACAGAAAGGAAATAATTATTTTAATTCTAAAAAATAAATGACAAGCATTTGCAGTTAAGACTTCTTATTTTATTTATTTATTTTTGGCTGCATTGGTTCTTTGTTGTTGTGCACAGGCTTTCTCTAGTTGCAGCGAGCGGGGGCTACTCTTCATTGCAGTACATGGGCGTCTCATTGTGTTGGCTTCTTTTGTTGTGGAGCACAGACTCTAGGCACATGGGCTTCAGTAGTTGTGGCATGCAGGCTCAGTAGTTGTGGCTCGTGAGCTCTAGAGTGCAGGCTCAGCAGTTGTGGTGCATGGGACTAGTTGCTCCGCAGCATGTGGGATCTTCACAGACCAGAGCTCGAACCCATGTCCCTTTCATTGTCAGGCAGGTTCTTAACCACTGCACCACCAGGGAAGCCCAAGACTTCTTTGTAATTGGATGTAATGTTGGGTAATCAGATGAGAAATAGAGTGATAGAGAGTTTATGGAACACAGATGTGAGAAAAAATGTTGAGGAACTTGAAGGAGAGTCACATAATTGACTAAAATAAAGTATCTTTAAAAGTGTAAGAGAGAAAGATTATTTAGGTATTATTATCTTCTGCAGTTTTCAGAGTAACTCCTAGAATGTAAATAAGTAGAAATATAACATTTAAAATAATAGATGACTATTTAAAGATTCAGCCAGCAAAGTTATTAAAATAAATAAAGACAAAATAGGAATTCATAGGAAATATATAAAATGAGGCAAATTAATTGAAAAACATGTTTAAAATAATGCTGAATAATAATACAAAATTTATGGAAAATAGAAAAAATGTGGAAAAATGCCAGAGATTAGCCTTGGCATAGGTTTTAACACATGGATATGCTCATAAATAGAAACATAAATACAGCTACACACATGCACTGAACACATACACATATCTCTGGAAATTTGGCCACATATATCTTACTGCCAATCTCTAACTGAATCTAGGTCTTACAGTCATATTAAATTTACCACTTACAATTTCCTAATCCCCAAACCTGCTGTTTCCCATTTTTCCTCTCTCAGGGGATGATAGCACCATCCCCTGATAACACCAGCTAACCAGTGATTTAACCAGAAACTTAGTACCCATTTTGACTTCCCTTGATACTGCCTTCCATACCCAATAGGTAAATTATATGAGTCTGGATATCAAGGAGGGTAAGTAGGGTTGGCCCCATTTAACCATCACTCTTAGTTACACACTTGGGGAATCTGTTCTCTCCATGCTTGCAGTTTTCAGCATGGTCATCTAGAGGTTCAACTTATAACTGGAAGACTTCAATCAAGGGACAGATTAAGAGTTCTATTAAACATTAAGCTTTAGCTACCACTCAGTTTCTTCAAACACTTTGTTTTAATAGACTAACAGGCAGGGAAAGGAGTCATCTTCCTGGCAGGGATAATTGATTCTGATTAATCTATCAAGATTAATTATGAGGAAGTAGAATTGCTATTATAAAACTGGTAATAGGAAGAATATGTTTTCACTGAATTAATGCACTGGCATCTCTCTATTTGTACTCCTTTATTTTGGTGGTAGATGGATATGTGCAAGAGCCACTACCCACAAAGGACATATTGAACAAGGACTCAGAGCCCTCATGGAGAAAAGCCTGGCTCACTCCACCATATGTCCCTCCTAGACCATGAGCAGTGTTTGCTAAGGGTGAAGGGAATCTAAGTTGAGGAATATCAGTTGTGATTTCAAGATAAGAAACAGCAGATTGAGCTGCAGTTCATCTTTCTCCTTTTAGATTCTCCTGCAAAAGTGAGGAGTGACAATCTTGGAAGAACTGTTCTCAGATAGGATGTGTATACTAAGCGAAAGTGGTGGATCTTATTGGTGCAACTAGTGGGCTCTATGGATTCTGTACCATCCAGATATACTCTCCAGAGTGGAGGTCCTTATATCCCTAGTTGCCAGGAGAGTTGGTTAGTAATACCTTAGAGTTGAGTCCCTCTTTGGAAACTGCTCACTGGGGACAACTTATATTCATTAACTGGTTGAGGTTATGGCATGAGTATCTGGCTCCCTAACATTGATTCAGGACAGGACCAGAGCTCCTTGTGAGATTCACTGAGGCCTCTCTTGCAACTGCACCAAATTTGACTTTCATTCTGTCCAGAGCTACTTCCCCCAGTTCCCTTAGAGCAATGTTATCAGAGCCTTCCTTAACAAACTTCCTGTATTCAAATATCAAAATCTCAGGATACATTTTATGTAGACACATATGAAGGACACATATGAAAATAATATCTTGAACCAAGATGGCGGAGTAGAAGGATGTGCTCTCATGCCCTCTTATGAGAACACCAGAATCACAACTAGCTGCTGGACAATCATCAATAGGAAGATACTGGAACTCACCAAAAATGGTACCCTACATCCAAAGACAAAGGAGAAGGCACAATGAGATGGTAGGAGGGGGACAATCACAGTAAAATCAAATTCCAAAACTGCTGGGTTGGTGACTCACAGACTGAAGAACACGTATACCACAGAAGTCCACCTACTGGAGTGAAGGTTCTGAGCCCCATGTCAGGCTTCCCAACCTGGGGATCTGGCAACGGGAGGAGGAATTCCTAGAGAATCAGACATTGAAGCCTAGTGGGATCTGATTGCAGGACTTTGACAGGACTGGGAGAAACAGAGACTCCACTCTTGGAGGCCACACATAAAGTAGTGTGTGCATTGGGACCCAGGGGAAGGAGCAGTGACCCCAGGGGAGATTGAACCAGACCTACCTGCTAGTGTTGGAGGGTCTCCTGTAGAGGCAGAAGGTGGCTGTGGCTCACCATGGGACAAGGACACTGGCAGCAGAAGTTCTGGGAAGCACTCCTTGGCATGAGCCCTTCCAGAGTCTGTCATTAGCCCCACCAAAGAGCCAAGGTAGGCTCCAGTGTAGGGTTGCCTCAGGCCAAACAAACAACAGAGAGGGAACCAAGCCCCACCCATCAGCAGACAAGTGGATTAAAGTTTTAAAAGCCCCACCAGAGACACAGCCAGCTCTACCCACCACCAGTCCCTCCCATCAGGAAACGTACACAAGCCTCTTAGATAGCCTTATCCACCAGAGAGCAGACAGCGGAAACAAGAAGAACTACAGTCCTGCAGCCTGTGGAACAAAAACCACATTCACAGAAAGTTAGACAAGATGAAAAGGCAGAGGGCTATGTATCAGATGAAGGAACAAGATAAAACCCCAGAAAAACAACTAAATGAAGTGGAGATAGGCAACCTTCCAGAAAATGAATTCAGAATAATGATAGTGAAGATGATCCAGGACCTCGGAAAAAGAATGGAGGCAAAGATCAAGAAGATGCAAGAAATGTTTAACAAAGACCTAGAAGGATTAAAGAACAAACAAACAGAGATGAACAATACAATAACTGAAAAGAAGAATACACTAGAAGGAATCAATAAAAGAATAACTGAGGGAGAAGAATGGATAAATGACCTGGAAGACAGAATGGTGGAATTCACTTCTGTGGAACAGAATAAAAAATAAAGAATGAAAAGAAATGAAGACAGCCTAAGAGACCTCTGTGACAATATTAAACTCCACAACATTTGCATTATAGGGGTCCCAGAAGGAGAAGAGAGAGAGAAAGACCCAAGAAAATATTTGAAGAGATTATAGTCAAAAACTTCCCTAACATGGGAAAGGAAATAGCCACCCAAGTCCAGGAAGTGCAGCAAGTCCCATACAGGATAAACACAAGGAGAAACATGCTGAGACACCTAGTAATCAAATTGGAAAAATTAAAGGCAAAGAAAAATTATTGAAAGCAGCAAGGGAAACATGACAAATAACATAAAAGGGGGCTCCCTTAAGGTTAACAGCTGATTTATCAGCAGAAACTCTACAAGCCAGAAGGGAGTGGCGTGATATACTTCAAGTGATAAAAAGGAAGAAACTACAACCAAGATTACTCTACCCAGCAAGGATTTCATTCAGATTGGCTAGACAGATCAAAACCTTTACAGACAAGCAAAAGCTAAGAGAATTCAGCACCACCAAACCAGCTCTACAACAAATACTAAAGAAACTTCTCTAAGTGGGAAACACAAGAGAAAAAGAGGACCTACAAAGACAAACCCAAAACAATTAAGAAAATGGTCATAGGAACATACATATTGATAATTACCTTAAACATGAATGGATTAAATGCTCCAACCAAGAGACGCAAGCTTGCTGAATGGATACAAAACAAGACCCACATATATGCTGTCTACAAGAGACCAACTTCATACCTAGAGACACATACAGACTAAAAGTGAGGAGATGGAAAAAGATACTCCATGCAAATGGAAATCAAAAGAAAGCTGGAGTAGCAATAATCATATCAGATAAAATAGACTTTAAAATAAGGAATGTTATGAGACAAGGAAGGACACTACATAATGATCAAGGGATCAATCCAAGAAGAAGATATAACAATTATAAATATATAGGTACCCAACATAGGAGCACCTCAATACATAAGGCAACTACTAACAGCTATAAAAGAGGAAATCAACAGTAACACAATAATAGTGGGGGATTTTAACACCTTTGTTACACCAATGGACAGTCATCCAAAATGAAAATAAATAAGGAAACAGAAGCTTTAAATGACACAATAGACCAGATAGATTTAATTGGTATTTATAGGTCATTCCATCCAAAAACAGCTAATTACACATTCTTCTCAAATGTGCACACAACATTCTCCATGATAGATTATACCTTGGGTCACAAATCAAGCCTCAGTAAATTTAAGAAAATTGCAATCATATCAAACATCTTTTCTGACCACAATGTTATGAGATTAGAAATGAATTACAGGGAAAAATAACACAAAAAATCACAAACACATGGAGGGTAAATAATACGTTACTAAATAATCAAGAGATCACCGAAGAAATCAAAGAGGAAATCAAAAAATACCTAGAGAAAAATGACAATGAAAACATGATGATCCAAAACCACTGTGATGTAGCAAAAGCAGTTCTAAGAGGGAAGTTTATAGCTATACAAGCCTACCTGAAGAAACAAGAAAAATCTCAAAAAATCTAACCTTACACCTAAAGGAACTAGAGAAAGAAGAACATAAAGAACCCAAAGTTAGCAGAAGGAAAGAAATCATAAAGATCAGAGCAGAAATAAATGAAATAGAAACAAAGAAAACAATAGCAAAGATCAATAAAACTAAAAGCTGGTTCTTTGAGAAGATAAAAAAAATTGATAAACCATTAGCCAGACTCATCAAGAAAAAGAGAGAGAGGACTCAAATCAATAATATTAGAAGTGAAAAAAGGGAAGTTACAACAGACACTGCAGCAATACAAAGCATCCTAAGAGACTACTACAAGCAAGTCTATGCCAATAAAATGGACAACCTGGAAGAAATGGACAAATTTTTAGAAAGTTATAACCTTCCAAGACTGAACCAGAAAGAAATAGAAAATATGAACATACCAATCATAAGTAATGAAATTAAAACTGTGATTAAAAATCTTCCAAAAAACAAAAGTCCAGGACCAGCTGGCTTCACAGGTGAATTCTATCAAACATTTAGAGAAGAGTTAACACCCATCCTTCTCAAACTCTTCCAAAAAATTGAAGAGGAAGGAACATTCCTAAACTCATTCTATGAGGCCACCATCACCTTGATACCAAAACCAGACAAAGATACTACAAAAAAAGAATATGACAGACCAATATCACTGATGATTATAGATGGAAAAATCCTCAATAAAATACTAGCAAACAGAATCCAACAGCACATTAAAAGGATCATACACCATGATAAAGTGGGATTTATCCCAGGGATGCAAGGATTTTTCAATATACACAAATCAATCAATGTGATACACCATATTAACAAACTGAAGAATAAAAACCATATGATAGTCTCAATAGATGCAGAAAAAGCTTTTGACAAAATTCAACACCAATTTATGATAAAAACTCTCCAGAAAATGGGCATAGAGGGAACGTACCTCAACATAATAAAGGCCATATACGACAAACGCACAGCAAACATCATTCTCAATGGTGAAAAACTGAAAGCATTTCCTCTAAGATCAGGAACAAGACAAGGATGTCCACTCTCACCACTATTATTCAACATAGTTTTGGAAGTCCTAGTTAGGGCAATCAGAGCAGAAAAAGAAATAAAAGGAGCACAAATTGGAAAATAAGAAGTAAAACTGTCACTGTTTGCAGATGACATGATACTATACATAGAGAATCCTAAAGATCCCACCAGAAAAGTATTAGAGCTAATCAATTAATTTGGTAAAGTAGCAGGATACAAAATTAGTGCACAGAAATCTCTTGCATGCCTATACACTAATGATGAAAAATCTGAAAGAGAAATTAAGGAAACACTCCCACTTACCACTGCAATAAAAAGAATAAAATACCTAGGAATAACCTTACCCAGGGAGACAAAAGACCTGTATGCAGAAAAACTATAAGACACTGATGAAAGGAATTACAGCTGATACAAACAGATGGAGAGATATAACATGTTCTTGGATTGGAACAATCAATATTGTGAAAATGACTATATTACCCAAAGCAATCTACAGATTCTATGAAATCCCTATTAAATTATCAGTGGCCTTTTTTACAAAACTAGAACAAAAAATCTTAAAATTTGTATGGAGACACAAAAGACCCCAAATAGCCAAAGCATTCTTGAGGGAAAGAAAACGGAGCTGGAGGAATCAGACTCTCTGTCTTCAGACTATACTACAAAGCTACAGTAATAAAGACAATATGGTACTGGCACAAAAACAGAAACATAGATCAATGGAACAAGATAGGAAGCCCAGAGATAAACCCACACACCTATGGTCAACTAATATATGACAAAGGAGGCAAGGATATACAGTGGAGAAAACAGAGTCTCTTCAATAAGTGGTAAAACTGGACAGTTACATGTAAACAAATGAAATTAGAACACTCCCTACCACCATACTGAAAAATAAACTCAAAATGGATTAGCAACCTAAATGTAACACCCGACACTATAAAATCTTAGAGGAAAACATAGGAATAACACTCTTTGTTATAAATCACAGCAAGATCCTTTTTGATCCACCTCCTAGAGTAATGGAAATAAAAATAAAAATAAACAAATGGGACCTAATGAAACTTCAGAGCTTTTGCACAACAAAGGAAACCATAAACAAGATGAAAAGACAGCCCTTAGAATGGGAGAAAACATTTGCAAATGAATCAATGGACAAAAGATTAATCTCCAAAATATATAAACAGCTCATGCAGCTCAATATTAAAAAAGCAAAAAACCCAATCCAAAAATGGGCAGAAGACCTAAATAGACATTTCTCCAAAGGAGACATACAGATGGCCAAGAAGCACATGAAAAGGTGCTCAACATCACAATTATTAGAGAAATGCAAATCGAAACTACAATGAGATATCACCTCACACCAGTTAGAATGGGCATCATCAGACAATCTACAAACAACAAACGCTGGAGAGGGTGTGGAGAAAAGGGAACCCTCTTGCACTGTTGGTGGGAATGCAAATTGATACAGCCACTATAGAGAACAGTATGGAGGTTCCTTAAAAAACTAAAAATAGAACTACCATATGATCCAGCAATCCCATTACTGGGAGTATACCCAGAGAAAATCATAATTCAAATAGACACATGCACCTCAATGTTCATTGCAGCACTGTTTACAATAGCCAGGTCATGGAAGCAACCTAAATGCCCATCGACAGACAACTGGATAAAGAAGATGTGGTACATATGTACAATGGAATATTACTCAGCCATAGGAAGGAAAGAAATTGGGTCATTTGTTGAGACATGGATGGATCTAGAGACTATCATACAGAGTGAAGTAAGTCAGAAAGAGAAAAACAAATATCGCATATTAATGCATGTATGTGGAACCTAGAAAAATGGTACAGATTAACAGGTTTGCAGGGCAGAAATCGAGACACAGGTGTAGAGAAAAAACGTATGGACACCAAGGGGGAAAAGTCGTGGGTGGGTGAGGGGGTTTGTGTGATGTCTTGGGTGATTGGGATTGACATGTATACACTGATATGTATAAAATTGATGACTAATAAGAACCTGCTGTATAAAAAAAATAAAATGAAAAAATAAAAAAAAAGAAAAGAATATCCTGCTGCTACTTACACTTCAGTGGATTACCCACATAAGAAATATGATTCCTCATAACTAGGATTATCCTTGTAACTTTTGGTTTGAAATTTATGTCAATCAGGGTATGCTTCAGGATACTGTAACAAGGAATCTATGAAAGACAGTGAATACAAAAGGATAAGATTTTATATTTCTTATCTTCTGAGAGGAAAAGAGATTGGCTATTGAGGTTTAGTTGAGCAACGTGCTTGATGATAGCATCCAGCGACCAAGACTCTTCTTTCCTAGTATTCTGCTTTCATTACCCCATGGTTTCCAACTTGTGGTCTAGGATGGATATTCTAGCTACTTCCTTCATGACTTTTGCTCAGTCAGCAGGAAGTAGTAAAGTGAAAAGAGAAAGCATGCCCTTTCTCTTAAGAGCATGATTCTTAAGTTGCACACAATATTTCTCCCCAGTGCCATTTACCAGAACATAGTCAAATGGCCTCATTAAACTGCAAAGAAGTCTGGAAAGTGTAGTGTTTAGCTACATTTAACTGGTCCTGCATAAAGTTTCTATTATTATAGAAGAAAAGTAAACCAACATATTGGAACAAGTGGCAGTCTTGTCACAGATCTCATATTTGTAACTATTGCTTTTTTTCTCTTCTCTAGGTATTTTCACGTTTATGGCATTTCTCCTGATTATTTGCAACCTAGGACTTACACCATACCATTGTTTCAGCTCTTTTGGAGAGTGACTGCTCATATAAATAATGCCCTCCCCTCCTTATTCACTTAATTTCAAATATTTCATTTAGTTTATGAATTAAATTGGGTAGTTTGAACACACCATTCAATATTATAGAAGTGTATTAACATTTTTTACCTGTGCTTTCAGTGATTTCATTATTATGTAATTACTAGCACTCATATTTAGTTAAATGGGACATACTCATTTTGATTAAAAAAAAATTTTTAAGGATAAATGAGATAACTCTCTTGATTTTTGTCCAAGTATTTTTAAGTGCAGCAGACCTATAATTTTCATAATCTCATTGTATTTTATGGTAAAAACTTTTAAAAACTGAGGACCTCTGAAATATATTTGTGTTCATATCAATCAGAATACATTCATTGTTTTCATTTATTTGTGCACTCTAAATTCAGTTAATATAATAATTAAAGTATAATTAAAAGGAGGTTAGGTTTTACAAAATTCTGCTTCTAAGTACATTCATTCATTGGGGAAATATTAAGAATCTAGTATCTAGCAAGAATGTGTCTAAAATCTGGAAATATATACAGCAGAGAACAGGAGTAAGTCCTTTGTTTCATTGAATTTAATTCTAGTGAAGAAAAACAATAAACAAATTAAGAAATAAATTTTTTCAGGAATTTAAATGGAAAAAATAAATTAGAGCAAGAGGGAGAGAGTAGGAGGCTGATATTATTATATATAGGCAGGGTAGTTATTAATAAGTTCTCTCAGAGGGTGTAATATTTAAGAAGGGAATTGCATAAATGAAAGAAATCATCATCATGTATAATCGAGGGCCTTATCTACCTAACTGAACCTATACCATAGAATACATTATTATCATTCTGATATAGATTTAAAAACTGATATACATAATATTTGATGGTATGAGGGCTTAAGCTCAAGAACAGATAGTCCAGCTCTTAGAAAAAGATTCTTACTGCCAAAACTACCTTTCTGTCCAACTAAGCTTAATTTAAACAAACAAACAAATGAACAAAAAACTAAATACATGATGCTGTGTTCTTTTTTTAAGTGATGGTATTTGTGAGTGCCAAATGTCATTGTTATCAATAAATGAGATATCCAAATATGCTTTCTTTTTAAAGCTGTTATAATTCTTCTGGGTTTGGATTACTTAAATTATAAATTAATTGTGTTTTAATAAAATTCCATGTTATCAATAGATATTGATATATCTATTGATATATCAATAGATATTGCTGGAATTAGGGTTTTCACATAAAATTGTTTCAGACTTAGAATGACATATTTCATTTTATTTAATTGATGGCATGGCTTTTCTCAAAATATCTTGATTCTGAATCTCAGCTTTCAAGTTAAGAGATTCAAATTATTATTTTTTTCTTGTGATGATAACTCTTAAGGTATAAAAAAAGATCAAAAAATAAATGTATAACTATGAGGTGATGGGTATTAACTTACTATATAATTTCTCAATATATACATATAGCAAATCATCATGTTGTACACCCAAAACTAATACAATATTGTATGTCAAGTATATCTCAATAAAACTGAAGAAAAAAAAAAGTACCAGGGACTTCCCTAGTGGAGCAATTGTTAAGAATCCACCTGCCAATGCAGGGGACAGGGGTTCAATCCCTGGTCCGGGAAGATCTCACATGTTGCGGAACAACTAAGCCCATGTGCCACAACTAATGAGCCTTTGCTCTAGAGCCCACGTACCACAACTACTGAGCCCACATGCCACAACTACTGGAGCCCACGTGCCTAGAGCCCATGCTCCACAACAAGAGAAGCCACCACAATGAGAAGCCCGCACACCACAATGAAGAGTAGCCCCAGCTCGCTGCAACTAGAGAAAGACCGTGTGCAGCAACGAAGACCCAGTGCAGCCAAAAATAAATTAATTAATTAATAAATTTAAAAAATACCAGAATATCACTTGAATGTCAGCTTAAAAAGCACAACTAATATCTAAAAATTAAAAATATATATGTTGTAGTTTTCATTTTAAAAAACACTCAACACAGATTGAATTTAGCCTGCCTCTTTTTCTCAATTAACTTGTAAATATTTTCAGAGAGAAGTCTAATGTACGTATTAGATTGAAAGATTGACAGAATATAATGAGACTAAGTAGGGGAAGAAATAAAGGTCATCAAGAGTTGGAGTTTAATAATAAAATTAGAAAATCATAACAACATATATTCAAAATTTTCTATGTGCTAACATGTTTATAAAAACATTTCATGTTTTAACCCATATAGTTCTAATAATATCCTAAAATAGTTAATATATTTCCCATTTTATTGATGAACAAATAGAGATCTAGTGATGTCAATAATTTTCCCAACATGATACAAATAATGCATAGCAGAGTTGCACTTTTAACCAACATCGTCTGTATTTAAAGTCTACGGGAAAGAATTATCCTTGATGCTAGGTGAGAAAATGTCTGTTTAAAAACGCATGTGTACAACGTGCAGTTTTACAGCCAGAAAACACAGTTCAAAAAAATGGGAGAACTAGAATGATGCAGTTCATCTAGTACAGTGTGGATATGAATTGTCTTGTGGGGCAGTAATTACTAAACACAAATCTGCAAAAGAAGTGAGAATACACATAATTAGATTTGTTTCAAGGGTCTTAGATGTGCTTATTGAATCATCCTTAATTGCACAGCTGAGCAAGCTAGATGAGGAAAGTTTGTAAAATTAATCATATAAAGTTTGATGTAAAGTACTCTGTCTGGAGCTAAGTTTTTACAAGACCACATAGCAGCTAAGTAGAAGAGAATAAGAAAAATAGAAAATAATATAATCTTAGGTTTGTCTTTTGCATCTCTAAGGAAAAAAAAATGGAAATGAGAGAACCAGGGCAATAAAACATCACTGTTAATCAGCCATCTCTCCCAGGTTCTCTCTTTATCAAAGGAAATGGCATAAGATGCTTGAGGATTAGATGTAATTTTATCAAGAACTTAGAAATTTTATCAATAACTTTTTTTTTACAAGAATAAACATTTTTATTCATTCATTTAATCCAAAAACATCTATTAAGTCCCTGCTATGTGCTAAGGGCCATGCTTGAGGCTAGGAACAGATCAAAGACCCACACAATTCCTCTTCTCAGAGTTAAGTGGGAAGATAGGCATTGAACAAGTAATTTAGAAATCAAACACATTATTATTTAGCATTACACACATGTGTGCCAAACCATAAAGAGAAGCAAAGGGATGATTATCATGAAATTCAAGCCTACAGTGTGATGAGTTGTAGGGGTAAGACAGGAATAAAGACACAGACCTACTAGAGAATGGACTTGAGGATATGGGGAGGGGGAAGGGCAAGCTGTGACAAAGTGAGAGAATGGCATGGACATATATGCACTACCAAATGTAAAATAGATAACTAGTGGGAAGCAGCCGCATAGCACAGGGAAATCAGATCGGTGCTTTGTGACCATCTAGAGGGGTGGGACAGGGAGGGTGGGAGGGAGGGAGATGCAAGAAGGAAGAGATATGGGAACATATGTATATGTATAGCTGATTCACTTCGTTATAAAGCAGAAACTAACACACCATTGTAAAGCAATTATACTCCAATAAAGATGTTAAAAAAAAAAAAGATAGCTACAACTCATTACACTCTAGTCTTTGTTACTGACAAATGAATTCTTGGGAAAAGGATGGAGAAAACTGGTTAACACTCTAGATTCTAGAATCTAGAATGGCAGCTCACAGACCTTCTTGAAATATATTTAGAATATATCCTTATGTATCCTTAAAAACTATTAAGGAGTCCAAACATCTTTTTGTGGATGTTTTAGCTGTAAAAGTGTATGATCTTAGGGATTAAAATTTAGAAATATTTAAGCTTCGTTATTCTGTCTTAGTTATTAATTCACTTTAAATAACTATAATAAACAGGACAACAAAAATAACATTTAAAAACACATTTTCCAGAGCAAAAATTTTTAATGAGAAAAAGTGGCTTTATGTTATACTTTTGCCTGTCTCTTTAATGTCTGGCACTATAAGACAGCTGGATTATTATAACTGTTTCTATATCCAGTCTTTTGTGACATCACCCATCACATAGCTCTTGCTAGACTTTGCTGTACTCTCCTGAGAGATTGAAAAAGGCAGATATCATCTTAGTATTATTATGAAAATTTTTCACCTCCTGGACCCCTGAATTGTAGCAGAGTCCACACTGATAACTGCTGGAACAATACCCTGACAGAGAGTAAATGTTTAAATAATGCTTTTGAAAGAAAGAACATGTACCTGAGCTGCAACTTGCCATGAAAGTTAGTCCTGAAATTGCATTAACTGCCATACGGAGAAATAATAAATTAGACAAGTCTCTGTGTTCAGACTGCCACATTCATCAAAACTCCTCTGGCTAAGAATTCTTGAGGGAATTGATCTCTCTTATAATGACCTAAATCTTAGGGTAAGAGAAAAAGACTGAAGGAAAAAATAAGTGATGTAAAACTTCAACACAAATATGTAGGTAGGAATGACACTCATCTTAAGATTTTTGAACTCTTAATAGTAAAACTAGTTAGGATTCTAGCCTACGGGATGTAACCCTCAAAGACATCAAAAGGTTTATTCCGATATAAGTAACATTTTATTGGCCATCTATTATATGTATATTACAGTACATACCATTAAAGATTGTATTAAAGTTTGAGATACATAATACACAAGTATATAGAATCCTAACTAGAAACTACCAAACTGTAATATGTTTATAAAGTTTAAGTGAACTTAAATAAGTTTAACTTAAAATTATGACAACAATGTTAACATTTGAGACTAAAAGGAACAGTTTTCTACTATAGAATCTTCATGAAATAGTCATTTAAAAATAATTACTTTTTGTTGTGCCATTTTCCTTTCTCAGTGTAATCTCTGCCTAATATAAAATATCAAAATCTTAATGTCATAGATCCTGGGAAAAGTGCTTTACTACTTCAATCTTTTCAATATTCTACATTTTGATTGCCCTGGCCTTCCACTCCACTTATAGTTTACAGTCTCAGTGAACTGTGGGGAAGAAATTAGATTGCCAAGGAAAAAAAAATCACAAAATGCTAAAGATTAAAATTGTAATCTGTAAGTATTAAATTGTCTTACTTTATTCACTAAGGTTAAGGACTATTAATGATTTGGGTGGTCATAAATTGGGGCAGATTTTGAACTAAACAAACATAATTCTGTTACGCTTTAAATTGGTTAATTATATGCTGCGTATTACACACGATTGCATGTGTGTAAGAAATAGCACTTTATAGGATAGAGTCTATTTTCTATTTGGTTGTCAGGCTTGTGCCATATTCTCAAAGTGAGGATTCAAATTCAAATGTACAGAGGAAGAGGCACAATTGCTATGTTGAAGCAACTCTAACTCTAAACCTATCCTGTCATGGTCAGAGAGTCGTGAATGGTTTGTGAGAACTGCAAATAGCAGCTATACTTGACTAAGTGAAAAAGAGAAATTGAATATGGGTGGCAAATACCACTCTTTAAAATACAAGGCAATTTCATGGAATGTAACATTGATGTTGATTGCTGAGAAAAGGCTGTTATAATTAGATCAGAAAATCAGAAGAAGAGGGGTTTGATTTGAAGAGCTTTATACTAGGCTGAAAAGAAGACAAATTACGAAATTGGAGTGGCAGGAAAAGTTGCTCTACAAGGCTAGCTCTGCACTTACATTCAAACTCAGGGGAAACAATCTTATCAGACAAAGAAAGCCCGCAGGTTCTACTTGCTCTTAAATGCATTCACTTGGATTTTATTTTCTGCCTTCTCCTCTTCTCCCTTTCTCTATATGCATTTGCAGATGTATATATCTATCTTCATTAAAACTCAATCAAGAAGAACATTTGTATTGCTAGCTGAGAAGCAGTTTTCATGGCTTGGTAAACAAACTGCTTTCTTCTGTGTATATTATTGTAATGTAACTCAGGGAATGGCATGAGATAAGACATTTGTTTCCATGCTTTCTTTAACCCCAGAAACTTAAGAAATGGGTAAAGTAAAATGTATATGTATGAGGACTTAAAGATTGCATAATTATTGTGTCTGTGAAAACTTCAATAATTCATGCGCGGGAAGATAGTGCTTTCTGGTAACTGTATGCACTCTAAAGCATATTTTTTGATTCCCAGAAAAGTAATGACATGTTTTCTCAAAAAAATCACTCGAACTATTTATTGGGAAAAAAGTTAACATTCCAGTTCATTTGCTAATCCACAAAATTCCTCCAAAAAACAATAACATATTGTATATCTTTGCATTTGTTTGAAAAATCATGTATGGGAAGAGGGATATTTATTAAAGCACAAAGCATTCACTGAGATTTTATGTCTGAGTTGTGCCCAAGATTGCAGAGGAAAAGGATGTTAGTGTTGTGTATTGTCAGTAGAGGCCATATCCATTGCTTTACTATAGATCCTGCAAAAAAATCATAGACTCTTGATAGCAGGTTATATTGGCACATAAGAAATTAAATATATAATTGTATTTTCTATGAAATATTTTTAGTTCAAGTAATTTTATAATTTCAAAGATAGAGCTTCCATAATTATATATATTTTAAAAAGCATCAGCTTTTTTCTTTAAGAATTTATCAGAAACTTCTCAAAGTAAATAATGTATAACATTTTAATACATCACAAAATATAAACACAGACTCCTTTTTATGAAATGAATCCATATAAATATTAATTATTTATATAATTTTAATTAAATGTATTCATATGAAATATCTATTTCAATATAGATGGACTATAAAACAGTGAATCTCTCCATGTATAAACTGTCATTAAAATAATTACTGTTAGATCTAAAGGGAAAAATTGGGAGCAACACACTAATAATAGGGAACTTAAACAAACCTCTAACACACATAGAAGGAACATACCTCAATATAATAGAGGCCAAATATGACAATCCCACAGCTAACATCATACTCAAGGGTGAAAAGCTTAAAAGCTAATCCCTCTAAGCTCAGGAACTAGAGAGAGTCTCACTCTCACCACTCTTATTCAAAATAATATTGGAAGTTCAGGCCAGAGCAATTGGGCAAAAAAATAAAATTGAAAGGAAGAAGTAAAACTGTCACTGTTTGCAAATGACATGATACCATATATAGTAAACCATTAAGACTCCACCAAAAACCTATTAGAAATAATAAGCAAATACAGTAAAGTTTCAGGGTACAAAATCAACATAAAATATAATGTGTTCCATACACTAATAGTGAGCTAGCAGAAAGATAAGTTAAGAAAACAAGCCCATTTATAATTGCAACATAAAGCAATACCTAGGAATAAATCTAACTAAAGAGGTAAAAGACCTGTATACACTGAAAACTATAAGACACTGAAAGAAACTGAAGAAGAAATGGAAAGATATTATTTTCTCATGAATTAGAAGAATTAACATTGTTAAAATGTTCATATTACCTAAAGCAATCTACAGATTCAAAGAAATCGCTATCAAAATCCCAAAGACACTTTTTACAAAAATAGAACACAAAATTCTAAAATTTATATGGAGCCATGGAAGACTCCAAATAGGCAAAGCAATTCTGAGAAAAAAAGAACAAAACTGCAGGTATCACCCTCACAAATGAGCAAAGAATATGCAACTGAGAAAGGACAGTCTGTTCATTAATTGCTGCTGGGAAAACTGGACAGCCACATGCAAAAAAAAGAAACTAGACCACTATGTCACACCATACACAAAAATCAACTCAAATCAAATTAAAGACTTAAATGTAATACTTGAAATAATAAAATTCCTAGAAGAAAACATAGGTAGTAAGCTTTATCTAATTTTTAATTTTTAAAATTTTATTTATTTTTTATAATTGAAGTATAGTTGATTTACAATATTATATTATTTTCAGGTATACAACATAGTGATTCAGTATTTTTATAGATTTTTCTCCATTTAAAGTTATTATAAAATATTAGCTATATTCCCAGTTCTGTACAATATATTCTTGTACCTTATTTTATACATAGGAATTTGTACATCTTAATCCACTACCCCTATCTTGCCCCTCCCCCCTTCCATCTCCCCTGACTCCACTGGTAACCACTAGTTTGTTCTCTGTATCTGTGATTCTGTTGCTGTTATGTTATATTCATTTGTGTGTTTTATTTTTTAGATTTCACATATAACAGACAACATACAGTATTTTCTTTCTCTATCTGACGTGTTTTACCAAGGATAAATCCTGCCAGGTATATCCATGTTGCTGCAAATGGCAAAATTTCATTCTTTTTATGGCTGAGTAACATTCTACTGTGTGTGTGTGTGTGTGTGTGTGTGTGTGTGCATGCACACACACACACACACACACACACACACACCCTACATCTTCTTTATCCATTCATCTGTTGATGGACACTTTGGTTGCTTCCATATCTTGGCTATTATAAATAATGCTGCTATAAACATTGGGGTACATGTATCTTTTCAAATTAGTGTTTTTGTTCTCTTTGGATATATACTCAGGAGTAGAATTGATGGATTATATGGTAGTTCTATTTTTAGTTTTTTAAGGAAGGGGAGGGGGGAGTGAACAAAAAATGCCCACGGAACTGAGAAGGCATCTTGAGACCAAAAAACAAGGCTGGCAGGCAGCTCCCTATAATCAATAGATCTGTTCATTTTAGGGTAACTTACTCACAAGGTGAGATTGAATTTGGGCTACACTCCACACTGCTGAGGAGCCATTGGGACAATTTTATAGTTAACCTAGAATATGGGGGTAGATACTAGGAAACAGGACTTACATTCCTAAGTCAAGATTTATGAATGGGTATCTAGTCTCGTGGGTGCAGGAAATACATTACTTAAGGTTTTCACCATTGTTTGGGAACTAGCAGAGCATAGAGGCTATCTGGGCCTGATGATTATTAAATGATATCTATTAATACAAAGCCATGATGACAGAGAAGTGATTTGTTCAAGTACAGCCCTGGGTAGGGTCAGCAGAAGGACAGGAGAAACTGTAAGGGCCCAAGATGTCCTCAGTTATGCTAACAGTTATGTACTTACATACTGTTTTCCATAGTGGCTGCACCAGTTTACATTTCCATATCAGTGTACTAGGATTCCCTTTTCTCCACATCCTCACCAACACTTGTTATCTGTAGACATTTTGATAATAGCCATCTGACAGGTATGAGCTAATAACTCACTGCAGTTTTAATCTGCATTTCTAGAGAGCCCAGAAATAAACCCATATACTTATGGTCAATTAATCTATGATGAAGGAGGTAAGAATATACAATGGAGTAAAGGCAATCTCTTCAATAAGTAGTGCTGGAAAAACTGGACAGCTACATGTAAAAGAATTAAATTAGAACATTTTCTCACAACATATACAAAAATAAACTCAAAATGGATTGAAGATCTAAATTTAGTACCAGGAACCATAAAACTCCTCAAAGAAAACATAGACAGAACACTCTTTGACATATATCATAACAGTATTTTCTTGGATCTGTCTCCTAACGCAAAGGAAACAAAAGCAAAAGTAAACAATGGGATCTAAGTAAACCTAAATCTCTTGCACAGCAAAGGAAACCATTGACAAGACAAAAAGGCAACCTACTGAATGGGGGAAGATATTTGCAAACTATATACCGATAAGGGGTGGTTACTTAAAATATATAAAGAACTCATACAACTTAACAAAAAAAAAAATTTAATTTAAAAATGAGCAGAGGAGCTGAATAGACATTTTTCCAAAGAAGGCATACAGATGGCCAGCACACACATGAAAAGATGCTCAAAAACACTAATTATTAGGGAAATGCAAATCAAAACAACGAGATATTATACACATTAGAATTGCTAATATCAAAAAGATGATAAATAACAAGTTTTGGTGAGAATGTGGAGAAAAGGGAACACTCATACACTATTGGTGGGAATGTAAAGTGGTGCAGCCACTATGGAAAACATAGTGGAGATTGTTAAAAAATTTAAGGATAGAACTACCATATGATCCAGCTATTCCAGTTCTGAATATTTATCCAAAGAATATGAAAACACTAACTCTCAGTTATATGTACCCCTCTGTTATTCACAGCATTATTTACAATAACCAAGATATGGAAACCACCTAAGTGCCCATCAATAGGATGAATTGATAAAAAAGAAGTTGTACACACACACACACAATGGAATACTGTTCAGCCATAAAAAAGAGGAAATCTTGAAATTGCAGCAACAAGATAGACCTTGAGGATATAATGCTGAGTGAAATATGTCAGGCAAAGAAACACAAATACCATGTGATTTCACTCATGTGTGGAATGTAAAAAAACAAATAAGCAAACAAGATAAATGAACATACCAAATCAAACAAAAACAGACACTAGAAAGAGAGAACAGTAGTGGTTACCAAAGTGGGAGGGATTGTTGGGAGGGTGAAATGGGTAAAGGGAGTCAACTGTATGGTGGATGGATGGAAACTAAATTTTTGGTGGTGAACCCAGTTAGTGTACACAGAAATAGAAATATAATGTTATACACATGAAACATATAATGTTGTAAACCAGTGTTACCTCTATAAAAAGATAAAATATAACCATAATAAATATCATATCTTTAAAGATACTATCTGAGACAAGTCTTGAAACTCAGATGTTTTTTTCAAAATATATAAACTAGCTTGTTTTTGTTTGGGATAATAACAAAGAAATCAAAACACTTATTTTTAAAACTGCTGCACTTACTAGTTCATCTCAGTCTTACCATCATTGCTACCTTTTATTTTTACCATATTCAGTTCCTTTCAGCCTTAGCTTTATGGCTGCAGCTGGAATGATCATCCTCTCCTTAATTCCCTCAGCCAATAATTGAAGTATATGTGACTATGGTGATATATTATTAAAATAATCACAGAATTATTATCATCATCACCACTTATTCATTTACCTTAGGGCTTTCTTTTATTAAAAAGAGATAAATTGTGTCATAAAACACATACTTTGTAAATTAAAATATACCAACAATCAGTAAACTTTTGTGAAAAGCAAATAGGCTTTAAAAATGTTTGTGTTAGGCTTCTACTCCATAAATATTGATATAATCATGATGAAAATGGTGATAAGTGAATATAATTTAACCAGTGTTTCTAGGCTCTTTCTTATTCTCTTTCGAAATAGTTTCTTGTTTTTCCGCATCTCATTGTGTGCATGTCTTGTGGTGGAACCAGAGTTTTACATCTTCCCACAGTGTGAAAGAGTCAAGAATTGCTCTAAAGTGCCCTCTACCTGAGTAGCCAAGGCCCTTCTTTGCTGAAGCTGAGAGAGATTGGGGAGGAACAATCAGATCTCTCCTATATTTCTGCTTCCTTGGATCTTTAGCTTCCAAACACTAGTACTTCAGACAGCTATGCAATCTCGGATGGGGAAGGTTCTCTCAGAGTGAACGTGAGTAGAGAGAGTTACTGATGTAAGAAATAACTTCTTCAGAGGTGCTTGGGCTTCCATATAAAAACCCAGATACTATCTACCCCAGCCCATCAGTAATGAAGCAGGCACTGACTATTCATCCTCCGTTGCCTCTTCCTCCAGTGTCCTAATAATCACTGTCATGGCTCTATTGAACCAGAATAAACAAGGGAGCTTAGGGAGAATATAAGTCATGGTCCCAGAGCACAGAGCCCAATGGACAGAGTGCAGAGGGAATCAAGGAGTGGGGGAAGGGGAAGAAACTGGAGGCCATGCTAGAAACAGAAACACTCTGACATGAAGATTTATGTGCTTTTTCTAGGTAATAAAATTTCTCTTTCACAAAATCATTTTATTCCCACTCCCCTAAGTAAAGAGTATTAAATGGAAGAAGTAATCTAGATTCTGGAACAGAGGACAGAAGACTAGCTTTAGAACCTTTGAGTAGGTGTTACTTAATTATCCCTTGATCTTGAGTGACAGAAGCACAATTTTACAGTAGACTTCATTTTCTATTGAATCTGATTGGTGGAAAAGCATGATTGTCCATTTGACAAGCCCACTGTATATTCCAGTGAAGAGTCTCTGTTAACTTGCAGAAATTAAACATATCTCGGCTATTGGAAAAAAGAGCAATTTATGAAGTGATGATAGTTTAAGCAATTTTAAAGACTAAGTAAAAGTCTTCCACCCATCCATGCATAGGATTGTGGAAATAGGAACCCAGATGTGCTTCCTCTAACTGGCTCAGGGTCAAGGATTTACCTACTAAGTGGGCTTTTTTCTGCCTTAGCAGTCATGTCCCCCCAGCTAGATACAATTAAGTAGATAATTGGGCCAAAACAATCTTATCAATAGCAATAGGTTCACTCTCTCTAAAACAGATTTTGAATTATTTTAATCATTCATGTTTCTCTTAAAATTATAAATACCAAACAACATATTCCATAAAGGATTCAATAGGAATGGATAAATGATGGCTATATCAGAGGATTGTTATAGGGTGTAGACCAATACTATTTCAACTTAGCAACACCCATGCTACTCTCACAATTAAGGACACTAGATTTATTAATTACCTTCATTTTACAAATCTGAATTCAAAATCTAGATAATAATGTTTTTGGAAAGGCAACATCAATTCACTTACCTTTGTGCAACTCTAGAAACATGCAAATCTACCAAACTCTGAGCTCTATGAGGGTAGAAAACTGACAAGCATACTATTTCCCTATCACTGGTCTTTAATATGTATTTGTTGAATAAATGAAGAAAAGAAAACAAAGAAAGAAAATATTCCTTATACTGTAATACCAAAAATGGCAGAATTTTTCTGTCTTCTTTTTTTTTTTTTTTTAATCCACTGTTCTATCCCAGGAATCTAAACTGTTATATGGCACATAGAAGGTAGTCATTAGAACATGTTAAATAAACAAGTCCTAGATACTTTCTAAATATAGTTTACTTGAATCAACCCATTTTCTAGGTAACTGTTCAAAAAGTCCATGCATTTGTTTAACCAAAGTTGCAAGAGATATATCTGTATGTTCCAATTTCTTCTGATTTTTTCATGCTCTGTTTTTAGTAAATCTGGCTATTTGACTCATTCACTTCAGGCTCATTCTTCATATTCCCCGTAGTGGAAGAAATAAAAGGTCAAAACCCTTATTATTGAATGGTTTGTAATATTTTATTGAAGTTTCTTTGCTGGCAATATCTGTTCACAATTACATAAATAAGAGTTTGGGGAGTAGAAACATGGTTACCGAAGGCTTCTCTGGGACAGCTGCAAGCCCATTTTAAATTGTTCTTATTTAAAAACTGAGAGACTAGTTATTCTGCTATGTCCTAAGTATGAGTTTCACTAGGAAAAGAATTTGTACTTTAAGAAACCAAAGCTTAATTTGTATGGATGTTTATGCATTTAAAATGTTTTTAAAGTTGTTATGTCATATTACTTCTCATATAATTGCCACTTTTGACATTTCAGACTGTCATACCCAGGTAACAAGAAGGGAACAGATGCTTAGTGTTTCAGTGAATTAAGTTGTTGATTTTTATTTGTTCATTAAAAAATGGACAAAGAGGTATGGTGTACCAAAGTCTATGTTCTATTATTAGGAAATGTTCTATTATTCTATAATTGTATGTTGCTTTTCTTCTATTTCTTTCCAATCCACACAACTACATAGTTATATTAATGTAAAAGATGATCATCATAATGATGATAATATATATCATTAAAGAGATATGGTAGGGCTTCCCTGGTGGTGCAGTGGTTGAGAGTCCGCTTGTCGATACAGGTGACACGGGTTCGTGCCCCAGTCCGGGAAGATCCCACATGCCGTGGAGAGGCTTGGGCCCGTGAGCCATGGCCGCCGAGCCTGTGCGTCCAGAGCCTGTGCTCCACAACGGGAGAGGCCACAACAGTGAGAGGCCCGCATACCGCAAAAAAAAAAAAAAAAGAGAGATACGGTATATCATTTGTTCTTAGTATTGGTTTCAGTTTTACAACGTTAACTCAGACATGTAGAAATATACTATCTTCTTCCTTTATACTATGCAACTTTCTCACTATTTCCCTTTCCCACTCAGTACTCAGCAAAATAAGCATCATACTGTATAGTCAGGTCCATGTAAAATAATAATCATTTCTGATTTAACTCAGCAACTAATAGATTTACTCGGTCTCTTTTTTGGCTAAATACTTAGTCTTTCAGAATTTCCAAGTGATTCCAAAATTATATCCTGGTTCACAAGCATTTGTTCTGTGCTGTGTCTTTAGACTTCATTCTCTATCCTTACCGCATCTACTGCTGAAGTGCCCAATGTGTCTTCTGATGGCACAGTATCTCCTTTTAATTACACCCTGTTCTCAGGCCCATGGTGAACTTGTACATAGACCTTTAGGTGACTCACTAAATCAGCACCAAGAGCTAGCTGAACTATCTCCTATGTTCCTCTTTTGGGGCACACGAGAACTC
This sequence comes from Grampus griseus, assembly GCF_964374135.1. Lineage (NCBI taxonomy): Eukaryota > Metazoa > Chordata > Mammalia > Artiodactyla > Delphinidae > Grampus > Grampus griseus. The sequence continues at coordinate 121,727,241 of NC_138998.1, read as the reverse complement.
CAGAATCCCATCCATGCTCTATCAGAGTTAAACAGAGTGGTAGTGGCCGTGAAGGAGGTGGTGGGGAAGAGTAGAGTGTGGGGGAGAGATGCAGAGTTAAGAAGTTCACTACATCTGTGACTATTTCTGTTTTTTAAATAATTTCATTTGTATCATTTTTTTAGATTTGACATATAAGTAATATCATATGATATTTGTCTCTCTCTGTCTAAATTACTTCACTCAGTATGACAATCTCTAGGTCCATCCATATCACTGCAAATGGCATGATTTTGCTCTTTTTTATGGCTGAGTAATATTCCATTGTATATGTGTACTACATCTTCTTTATCTGCTCCTCTGTTGATGGACATTTAGGTTGTTTCCCTGTCTTGGCTGTTGTAAATATTGTCGCAGTGAACACTGGGGTGCATGTATCTTTTTGAATTATGGTTTTCTCCATATATATGTCCCTGAGTGGGATTGTTGGATCATTTGGCAGTTCTATATTTAGTTTTTTAAGGAACCTCCATACTGTTCTCCATAGTGGCTGTATCAATTTACATTCCCACCAACAGTGCAAGAGGATTCCCTCTTCTCCATACCCTCTCCAGCATTTATTGCTTGTAGATTTTTTTGTTGATGGCCATTCTGACAAGTGTGAGGTGATACCTCATTGTAGTTTTGATTTGCATGTCTCTAATAATTAGTGATGTTAAGCATCTTTTCTTGTGCTTTTTGGCCATCTGTAATGTCTTCTTTGGAGAAATGCTACCAGGGGATAGAGGGGTGAGGAGGGATAAATTGGGAGATTGGGATTGACATATACTCTATACATAAAATAGATAACTAACAAGAACCTACTGTATAGCATAGGAAACTCTACTCAATACTCTGTAATGACCTATATGGGAAAAGAATATAAAAAAGAGTGGATATGTGTATATGTATAACTGATTCACTTTTCTCTACACCTGAAGCTAACACAACATTGTAAATCAACTATACTTCAGTAAAAAGTACAAATAAAATCCCAATATCAAAAAAAAAAAAAAATACCGGGACTAGATGGCTTCATTGGTGAATTCTACCAAACTTTTAAAGAAAAATCTATATGAATTCATTTTAATTGGGTAAATCTTATAAATCTATTTGTGGCTGATACACTCTATTTTATAAATACACTACAGAACACATACAATGCTATAAAATAAGTTAGAGCTTTTGGTTCTGAATCTTTGATTTCTTTGAAAAAGTCTTTGACTTGAGCTATATTTCAGAAATTTAACACAATTGAGCATACAATGATTCTTGTAAACTTTTTTTAAAATACAAGGAAGTGATAAAGAAGAGTATGTCTGTTATGAGGGTAGAGTATAATGGAAACTTATAAGAATAAGGTTTGACCAATTACAACCTCCACTTGAAAAGCCAATATCTTTAATAAACAAAGGTAACTGTTCATTTTCCAAAGCAAACTACAAGCAAAGGGAAACTAAGAAGAAATGGTATTTTCCAGATTTACCTTGATGGTTTATGCACATTTTCTCAGTGAATCACACCAAACACTTACTAAAGATAAAATATGTGATCTTAATAGTGGAGGAATCTTGCAGAAAGCACCTGAATCAGTGAACATCAGTTGTAATGTGATAAATGACTTTCAGATGACTGAAGCACACAAGATACATTATCACTGCTGTGGTATTCTGGGTGAAAAATACATTATAAAATCATAATCTAAAACTACAAAGAAAAGAAGACATTCAGAGGCTGTCTGTCCTGCTTGTTCTTGATTCGTTTATATCTCCTAGAGTCTTCCATTTTCTGAGGATGACTTCCTTCATGGTTCCAAGGGAGAATAGGAAATTAATCCACTTTTCTATTTGAATTCATAAGCCTATAGGGGTTGCAATATTTTTAATAACTAAAACTTCCAAATACTAATATTCCAAGCCTCAAAATGGATTAGTGTCCTTTCAGAGAACTTCTCTACCTACAATTATTTTACAAACTCACATGGCTGTTTCCTTATCATCTATATCAACTATATATTGCCACAATAATGTTGCATAACAAACAATCATGCAACATCAGGGTCACAGAGCAATAAATGTTTACTTAGCTCAGGACTCTAAAGGCTTTATGTTGTCAAGCGGGCTCTGCTGTCTGAGTGTTAGTAGTATTTTTATTAATCTATGATGGTTTTATCTAAGGCACATCGAGCCACATGACTCTGGTTCATATATTTCTCATACTTCACCTGGGACTAGCCTGGGTGTGTCCTCCTGAGGTTTATAGCAGAGGGCAAGAACAGAAGGGGAAATATTCAAGTGCTTTTCCTTGTCTCTAGTCTGTCATTTTTTTTTTTTTTTTTTAATTTCAAAGTGAGACAGTTGACTGACCCCAGAGGCCAGAGTTGGTGCAGAAGATTGCCCAGTGTAGCGTACATTTAAGGTTACACACGAAAAGGTGTAGCTTCAGGAAAGGGCAAAGTGTTAAATCCAGAAATACAGTCAACATAGCAAATCTTTCATTTTGGGGTTTAGAAAGACGTCTGTACTTCTTGAATCTCTCATCCATAACAATTCATCTTAAAACACTATGCCCAGTGTTATTTAGTCTGTGTTTCTTCAAATAAAGGAGAGTCAGTCATTAACTCTGAAGAATGTGTATTTTTTCCTTTCTTTTTTTTTTAAAGTTATAGTTTAGCTCTTGCAGTTAATGTGACTTGTTTGGGGAAAAAAATATGTGTGTATATTTTCTTATCCACCAGTGAACTGATTCAACCCAATGCATTCCACTGTAGCAGCCTCCAACTGGTCTTTATGTTTCCATCCTTCCTTCTCAACATTTTCCACATAGCAGCAAGAGTTATGTTTTTGAAACATAAATCAATTTTTGTCCCTCTCTTTCAGTAGCCCTGCATCTTCACCCATTTACTACAGCCAGTGAAAAGCAAAGGCATGAAAAGTTAGATGATTATTTAGAAGAATGAAATGGATATTGTAACGACTATGATATTCCAAAACAATAGAGAGTACCAAACAAATTAAATTATTTGGGGGTGTTATTTTTGCAACATTTGTTCTCATGTTGAGGGGATTAATTTCAAAAGAATATTACAGAACTTTTTTAGGAGCAAATACCAAATGCGGCAGCTCTAGAGATGCTAGGAAATAGAACAAGAGGCTGTGGGTGGTGTTACAATATCATGTCCATGGAGACAAAGACAAGATTAGTCTTAAGCTAGCAGCTATGGCTGCAAATGTTGTGTGAATTCGTTTGTATCCACAGGCTTATGGAGACCAGAGAAAGTGAGTTAAAAGACAGAGAGAAATGTGTGTCTAATTTTTCTCACAAGAGTGCTAGCTCAAGGGGCTTAGAATTTTGCCCAATATTGGACATGAGCATTTCTCAGATATTTGTTTTAAAGTGTTATATATAAGTATGGAATGAAATGTTTTATTTCTTTTAAAATTAATTTTAAAAGTTAGATAGTTGGTGGAAAAGATGCTTTAACAAAGAATCAAAATGGCTATACCAGTATCTTTGTGATCCCCTCACGTCCTTCTCACAAACCAAGGTGAAAAAGACTATTTGCATATCTTCTCTTCTGTGATCTTGTATCTTTCAGTGATTGTCTTCATTCTGATTTATAATGACTTAGAATTGAATATGGCAATTAAACATTTTGATGTGTTATCTTTCTTCTTGGATAGATGAATGTATTGCCTGATATATTTTTACATTGGAAAACTTAATAGAGTATGATGACTGGCTGTTATTTAAAATGTTAAGTGCAGTCAGAAAATGGTTTGACTTTTAAAACATACCTTACTAGCTAGAGAAACAGCCTGAATGTCAGGAAATGACTTAGCTGCAAATAGAGAAGATAGCAACGTCAATAAGTTCTGAAAAGCAAGATTTGCTACAGGTACTCTATCATGTAGTAATCCCAGGAGATAATCAAGAGCTGACTATAAGTAGAAAATGCATTGGATCTTGGCAAACAACTTGAAGAAAAATCTTTCAGGTGGTAAAAGCAAGTAGACAATTAAAAGGGAGGCCAAGCAGACACCTGTTCTTATACCTGGTCTTAAAATGCACTCAATTAAAATGAATAGCAAATTTAAAATTTATTTAAATTCAGTTGAGTTTTCTAAAAAAAATAAAAAAAAAACTAAAGAGCACTTAACAATATATTTGTCTATTAAAATTTATTTTTTTGAAATATGTCGATATTCACCATATTATACTTCCTCAGCATTAATCTAGGCTACAGAACTGCTCTTTAATAACAATATATAACATTTGTTTAATAGAACCTAGATAAAGTATTTACTAAAATGGACAAAAATGATGAATAAGGAATATCACTATATTACTTTTATTATATGTGTTATAACATTGTTTATTATAAATATTATATTATTATTAAAGAATGTCTTCAATGAGAGCAGGGGCTTGGCATATATATATATATATATATATATATATAATACATTAATTTCCATATGAAGGAACAAATGGTTATGATTTGAAACATATAGCAGAAGGCCACCTGTATAAGCCACATATAGCTTTCAGGTTCTAGTAATACAATAACTTCTTTCTGAGATTAATATATATATATATATATATATATATAAATTTAAAAACAATGCCATCTTTTCCTGCTTAGTGGAGGCAGGGAGAAAAAAAAGGTTTGTGACAAGGAGATCCTTACAGTACTTCTTACTGATGTTTACTGCTGTATCTATATCTTTATATTTAATAAATGTAGTTTGAAATGTAAGGAGTTACTGTTTCATTTATCTTATTGTCCTGGGAAAAAGTATATCTTAGCATTCAAATGGCATTTTATAAAAGTTCTTATTTATCTGCTTGAACCTTACAGAAAAAAAAATATAAGCCATTGATCTGCTCTCCTTGTACCTCTACCACAAACTCAGATGACATTGACTAGTTACTTAGATCTTCTTGGGACTTTGGTTTGTCTCTGTTCATGATGACTCTACTTTAAGAAGGAAAAAATCAGATTGCTAACTACTGTAATCATTCTGCATATTTTTCCCAAATCAGTGTAAAATCCAGTGATGATGTATGCCAAAATAGATTTTTTTTTTCTGGAAATAAGTGAAGCTAGCTTTTGTGTAAAAGCTTTTCTATATTTAATTGCTTTATATTATATACTGATATGTAAACACTGTCACAACAAAAGCTGTCACAACTCTTTGCTAGAGAATACTTCTTCCTTAAAGTACTCAGATGTGTGCTCATCAAAATATTTTTAGAGCATCTTTAGGCAACAAACTATATATCTACATTTTTCATTCTCATGGAGAACTTTAGTCTGGTTGAATCCTTATTAATTTTTTGTTTGTTTGTTTTTTGCATCATTCTCCCCACTTCTTCACAGGTGCACAGAAAGAATGTATTCCTTCTCTCCTTAGCCTGCACAAACAGGCACATAATATCCCCATTGGCAACTTTCTTGATATGCCTTCAAAATGAAAATTTACTGTATGGAACCATGCCCATTTTCCCTATCATACCACTACAAAATGTCTGCTTCTTCACAAGTTTTCAAAACATGCTGTTACTAAGATGACTCATTACTTCATTGGTGTACTATATTCATCAACACAACAATTGATTGCTTATCCTCAGTATTTAACAATGCTTAGATTTTGGAAAACCTTTTACTCGACCCACTTAGGGTCTCTGCCTAGGTCTGAAAAATAAATGGACAAAGACAGATTAACAGGAGAAAGAATACAAGTATATTTGATATAAGTTTTAAGTGACACAACAACCTTCATAAGGAAAGGAAGACCTGAAGAAACAGTTAAACTTGAATATTTTGGTGCTAGCTTTGATGAAGACTGGACAGTTTTGGAAGCATACGATAGGTTAGAGTATGAGGTAAATGTAGATTAAGCAAGGCCTGTTTGTTAGGATTCTTCTCAGTGTCCCTTTGTCTTCAGAGATAAGGATGCTCCTTTCCTCTAGGTATAAGGATAGCCCTTTTGGCATGAGGGTTTGATGACCTGCTTCAGGAGATAAGGAGAGGCTATGTCAAAGTGACCTTCCTGCTTCTGCAGTTTCTTTCAAACTCCTTCAGCTGAAAGTAGTCAATATGCCAAGGTGCCATATTTTGGGGTAGCATGTTCTGAACCCCTCATGATGATTGCTTTCTTTCTATAATTACCTTAGATTGTAGTCCTCTGCTATTTCCTGTTCTCCTTCAAGTTTGCTGGTAGTTTCTCTTGGTGGCTTTCTTTGCAATTTCTTGGAAGGTCAGTCTGTTGATTACACACTTTCCCTTAAACACCTCTATTCCTATTGCTCCAGCCATCATTGGTGTCCTGCTGACTTTCAAATACCCTGATTAACATACCAAAATCCAAATTCTTTGCTTCTTGCTTCATCAAACTTCTTGTTCTGTGTTTCTTGTTTTAATGAGTGATGCTGCCATGTGAATAATTGCTGAAAATTTATATTTTATACTGACTGATTTTTTTTTTAAAGTAGATGCCATGTTCTATCAATTTATCTTCTAAAATATCTCAGAAAGAAATTTTCTCATCCTTATCATCACTACCAATTTAAAACTGATTTCCTGGCCTCTAGCCTTAAACAAGGTTAATAATTCTCAATATTATCGCCAGTATGCTGCTCCTACAACACAAACCTCATCACAGCATATTTGTTAAAAATATTTCTGCTCTTACCAGTTACTTCAAAACATCTTCAACATAACCTACAAAACAATTCATGATTTGGACACTTCATTCTATAAATCTCATCCTTTTGACCCATTACTAAATTCTATTTTCCTGAGTCTTTGTTTTCTGCCATACATCTCTATATTTGCGATTATTGTCTTTTATGCTTGGAATGCTCTCTGCAATCCATTGCCTCTATTTTAACCACATGGACCAGAACTCATGTTTTCATCTTCAGATTATTTGTTCTATTTTGGGGGATGAAAACTCTGATATCCCTTTATGTCTGAAGTAATAGGATAACATATAGAGTATTATACTTTAAAGTTTATTTATCTGCCTTTCTGTCTCTCATGAGTTTATTTGGACCTCATCCATAAATTTTTGTTTCCAGTACATAGGGATATAATTTATTCTTAATAGCATGCTTCTTGATTGTATGCATGTGTGCGTGTATTATTAAAGAAAATAAAATACTAATTCTGACACTTATTAAGAAATGGTAAGGCAGACTTTATTCATAAGGTCTATTGGAACAGGTATAGGGACCACTGCAATGGAGTTTTGCAGTAATTAAGGGAGAGAGATTGGGTTCCACTCCAAATACAACAAGGGGAAGTGGGGGTTTTATAGCCAAGGAGCAAGATGGGGTAAGGTGAAGTCAGTGGATAAAAAGTTATTCAGAGGAAACATTAGAGTTAAGTGAGGATGTTGGCCTAGCTGAACTAGCAGGATTCTTGCTGAAGGCAGGTCAAGGGGATCAGACATGACCTGGAAGATGATGGAGGATAAGGAACATGATCAGATATGAAGGGTGATCAGATATCTAGGATGGGAGTTTCTAGCTAAAATGACTTAGCAGGATTCATGATAAAATTGGACAATGTGAAGATGAACACGGAAACCCAAAAGTCGAGGCTTAGTTGGGAAGAGGATTCAGAGGATCCTGACTAGGTTTTGGTCATTAGAGAATCTTTGTACATCTACATCTATATCTACATCTATGTCTATATCTATATCTGTATCTATACCTATATCTATATAACTATATATAGTTATATATATATATATAATGTGTATATATATATACACATTATGCCACATATATGTATAAATATATATATATATATATATATATATATATATATATATACACATTACATATACAGATACAGTTATACCTCAGTATAAACTGGCATTGGTTCCGGGAATCCCCGAGGATACAAAAATCTGCAAATGCTAGATTCCCTTATATAAAGTGGGATAATATTTATGTACAACCTTTGCACATCTTCCTATATACTTTAAATCATCTCTAGATTCCTTGTAATAGCTGATACAATGTGAATGCTATGTAAATAGTGGTAAATACAATGTAAATGCTATGTGAATTGTTGCCAAAATGAAGCAAATTCAAGTTTTGCTTTTTGAAGCTTTCTGGAATTTTTCTTTTTGAATATTTTCAATCCATGGTTGGTTGACGCTGTAGATGCAGAAGCTGAAGATACGGAGGGCCAATTCTATATTATATAGATATATTAGATATATTTAATCGATATGTAGAGATAAAGATCTGTCTACATATATTTTATATTATATATGTGTATATATATTTTTGTACTATATATGCATATATATAATAAAATTAGAGCAAAGTTGATAATTCCAAAGTGATATTAAAAGGAAAAAAACATGTAAATTTATATTCTGGAGTAAAAATATTCTTTCTTCCAGTGACATTTAGGAGACAAACTAAATCAGTACTTTTGTAGCATAGTTTCACTTTATATAAAAAATTACTATTGCTATAGTTATTTAATTTTCAGATACTCTTTAAAACATTCTATTGAATTGGGACTACGATTCCCAGTTAGTGATGGTTGTTAGTAGTAGATATTAACTCAAACCAACTTCTAAAAATTTTTAAAATAAAACAAAAAACTTGGCTCATGAAGGAAAGTCAAAGGGGCTTTATTCAAAATGAAATTCAAATCAAATAGTATCATCAAATGTTCGCCCTTCAGCCCAACTTTTATATACATTCATATGCACAATCACACACATGACTGTGTACACATTCTCACAAAGGCACACCCTCAAACCTTTCTATCAGCTGTGTTTTTTTTTTTTTTTCTATACTAGTCTCTCTCAGGCAATTTGTTCCACATTGTTTGTGAGTGTCCTTTGTCACTTCAGACATGTGACATCTTTAGCGTCAGAAAAAGAATTCTGGTTCTGCTTGAGTTACTTAGCCACTCCTGGTACAATCACTGTATCCAAGGAGATGGGATGTACACAGACCAGCTTGGGTCTCATATGCATCTTTGTGCCATGAAAGGCAGAATCATAAGATTGATAGTTTCACCCTAATCACATGGAGAAGTGGAAAGGCAGTTCCTCAAAGGATACAGGGAAGCCAAAACATAGAAAATATGTACTTCATGTATTTATTTCCCAAGTTCATATCTTGGATAACATTGATAAATTGATAATTAGTTTTAATTCACTCAATGACTATAGGAACAGGTTATTCCCAAGTTTGATGAGGAAAATGCTGCTTTTATAAAACTAACTTATTATGCATTCTCTAAAAGATGTAACCTTCTAGTTCATAGGAAATAATGCTGCATTTCTCATATCCAATGTGATTAAATATATGAGGGTAACATTATTTCAGTCATTGAATTAACTTGTATTGAAACTGGAAAGGTGTCTTAAGATTTACATAAAACACATGAAGTAGCTTCTAGTAGCTTGTCTAAATTATTGGTATGTGTCAGCTTATAATTATTTCCCCCCTTCTCAAATCTTTCCTAAAGGAAAATGTAGCATTAGACTGAAGGGTCCAACCACTATTAATATACAATACCCCCAGCAACCTGAAAAATATCATGTACCTGAAAATTATCACATCCTCTAAAAATAAGCATATCATGAAATACATTTCTGTTTTTTTGTTTGTTTGTTTTAAGACAAGTACTACTAATCAGGTAAGTAACATCAAAGCTAAGAAAAAGCTAATCAAATTTAATAGAATAATGCTGGGTTAGTTAAAAATGAAAAGGGCTATTTGTTATGTGCCATGTATGAAAAGAAAGGCAGGTGGTTTAATTATGAATCTGAACTTCTTGAGCTTGACATTTATCTCCTTGGTGCATAATTTTTTAAAGCAGTAACCCATGCAGTATAATACAAGGATGTTAAACTACATAAACTCACAAATGCACGAGATACCAACTAAGAGCCCAATTCAATTATGGATAAATTACCAAAAGAGTTTTGCCATAGAGAAAACCTATTACCTTTACACTAAATATGCAAATAATGCAATGCACTCATTGAAAGAGGAAAGAATAAAGGCTCCTAGATCAAATGTCTGTCACAAAATGTCATGCATTTCCATATTCTTATCAAACTACCTTGATTTCATTATCAAAAGTAATAATATTATTCATTTTTATAGCTATTAATCACTGTGACACAGAAAAGTAAAGTAAAATAAAAGGATGAGGTTACATGCATGACCTTGGTTGCTTCTACCCAACATTCTTTTTAACCTGCACATTTTCTGAGAAATGTCCTTTAAAATCCAAATATTCCTGATAAATTTAGGGGTATAGTATAAGAAGAGTACTTTATGGTAAATATTTCAAGTAAAGAAATAATGTAGTTTACAAAATAAAAAAAAAATTATGCTGTCTCCTTAACCATATATAATCCATATTGTCTAGCTAAAGAAATTTTTACTATAAAATGAGTAAAAAATAATATGCCTTCCTTGTTCATTCAAAATTTCATATACTTATGTTTATTTTATCCTTTCAAAATTTAGCCTTCTTAAAAACATTCCTGATCACATTATTTTCCATACAAAAACCTTAAATAGCTGCTATATCTAAATTAAGTAATCTAACGTGTGTGTGTATGTGTGTCAAAGTATAGTCTTACTTTATATGAATATCTTTCATTCATTTTAGCTTTTATCCAGCTGGATTTTTTTTTTCTTCTCTAGACTTATATCATAGTTTCAAAATCCTTTGCCTTTAGTTAACTTGTTTAATTAACTGGGTTATGTTTTTATCTATTGAAATACTTCTAATGTCAGAGAGGCAACAAAAAAATAATGCCACATTCTTGATCACTTACTGAAAAATTTGTCCTCTGAACTCGGATAACTCTGTAGTTCTGTTATAACGTTATGAATGCGTATTTTATGGAACATCTATTTTTTTACCAGGCCATGTACTTGGGCACTTTTGATACAAAGATGAAGGAGATTTGAATATGATTTGCTTTGATTAAGAAATGACTAGCCTTGTGAGAGAGACAGACAGCTACAGAAATAACTGATCGGGCTGATTATAAAATGCTTGTAATGGTGCTATAAAAGAAGGCTATTACATCTGACTGGGGTTTCACAGATGGCCTAAAAAAAGATGACCTTTATGAAAGAAATACCAGTTAAGGAAAAGCACATGGGTAGAGAAATGGAGGTCTAGAACCTCAGAATATGTGCTAGGAAGAGCAATAAGTGTAAAATTGGAGTGTAAAGTACATTGTGTGCAATATGGTTGTGGCTGGGAGAGGATAGCAAGAGATGAGGTTGAAAACATAACCTGGAGCAAAAATGCAATGAGCCTTATTCTTTATACTAAGGAGATATAACATTATGATAAAGGTCAACAATGAGAGCCTCTGTTATACTTGACATAGAGGAGAGACATGAAATCATCCAGAAAAATTAACTCAGAGGGCAAAATTGATAAAGAATTAGCCCAAAAATAATAATATAAAATCAGGGCAATGAATGAGAAAGATATTGTTTCTCGTCCTCCCATTGTAAGATCATAAGACGATTAACAGAATGGAATGGAAATAATTATAGGCATACCTCATTTCATTACACTCTGGTTTATTGCTTTTTGCAGATGTGCATTTTACAGATTTAAGGTTTGTGGTAACCTTGCATCAAACAAGTCTATCAGTGCCATTTTTCAAGGGTGTTTGCTTACTTTGTGTCTCTATGTCACATTTTGGTAATTCTCGCAATATTTCAAACCCTCTACCAGCAAAAGAATTACAACTTGCTGAAGTCTCAGATGGTGGTTAGCAGTTTTTAGAAATAAAATATTTTTAATTAAAGTATATACTTTTTTTAGACATAATGCTATTGCACACATAATAGACTACAGTATTGTGTAAACATAACTTTTATATGCTCTAGGAAACCAAAAAAACAATGTGATTTGCTTTATTGTGATATTTGCTTTCTTGTAGTGATCTGGAACTAAACCCTCAATATCTCTGAGGTATGACTGTAATCAACAGATGATTCATCTGTCAAGCTGATAAATTTGCTCTCTGATTACTTGGTAGGGGTGTCAAAAATAGGATCAAGGTTTCCTCCCAAGGTTTCTTGTTTCAAGATTTTAGGAGACAATGGTGAGAGTAAAATCATGTGGACATTTGAAATGATGTTGCCACATAAAGTGGCAAGAGAATAGCAAAAAGAATGGGAATATTGTGAACTCTCACCACATTGAGTTTGAGGTACTTGCTCAAATTTTTTATATCAAGAAGCAATAGATAATTCCAAGTCTATATCACAAGAGGATGTTCCAGTGAGGTAATAACTTACTTCATATTCTAAGATGACTCAAAAAGGTTAGGGATTATTTGATTAATGAGGGTGAATAAAGGAAATAAAATACAGAAGTAGGCTAACACATTATAAAATATTGCAGATACTCCTCTTCTACCTTGTTTCCATTTTATTTCTGAAATAATCAAGATTTTGTTTGGAGCGCACATTTTCCAGATTAAAAAAAAAAAAAGATAAAGAAGAACGGATTATCTGGGTCCCTCCAAATGGCAATAACTATGTAGCACAATTCTAGACCATGATAATAATGAGGTGTGTTCTGGATGGGAATTTCAGAAAAACTGTTGTATTCCCGGTAAAAAAGGCCAAAATCATCTACCTAAAAATGTTGCTTTTCATACTTCTCTCTTAGTTCCTTAAAATGGAATTAGTGCAAAAAACTTGTGAACACTGAGAACAAAGCCATGTGGTAAGGATTATGAGTGGAAAATTGTTGAAACCTAGCAGCTTGAGATCATCAAATGGTTATGGTACAAGTATGAATCATCAACATCTAACTTTCTGGTTATGTGATAAAAATAATTCCACTGGCCATAAAAAAGAATGAAATATTTCCATTTGCAGCAATATGGATGGGCCTACAGATTATCATACTAAGTGAAGTAAGTCAGACAGAGAAACACAAATATTATATATTATATGATACCACTTATATGTGGAATCTAAAAAAATAATACAAATGAACTTATTTATTTGTGAAAAACAGACTTGCAGATATAGAAAACAAACTTATGGTTACCAAAGGGGAATGGGGGCTGGGGAGAGGAATAAATTAGGAGTCTGAGATTAAGAGATACACACTACTATATATAAAATAGATAAACAGCAAGGTCTTACTGTATAGCACAGGGAACTATATTCAATATCTTGTGATAACCTATAATGGAAAAGAATCTGAAAAAGAATATATAGATAGATAGATAGATAGATAGATAGATAGATAGATAGTGAGTAACTTCTGTACACCTGAAACTAACACCATATTGTAAATTAACTATACTTCAACAAAAAAAATAAAAAAAATAATAATTCCACTTGGGTCTTCAGGATAAAGTAATGGCTTCTTACTCTCCCCTTCATGGCTTCCTCCTTCTGACAGGAAAGATGTGATCTCTGGATCAGAAAACAGACCATTTGTTACTCACGGAGCATCTCAATGTGGATTCCTTGAGATCCACCCCCCACAGGGTGATGCAATGAAGGCATGATGTCACTTTGTATTAGAGTCTCCCCACATCCTTTGCCTCATGGCTCCCTTTTATCTTCAGAGTAAAAGCAATGGCTTGTTCAGTCTTTTGCTTTTTGCATTATTCTGGCCTTGAGCTCTCTCTCTTCTTCCTATGTTTAAGGATGCTCAAGATTAAATTGAGTCCAACCAAATAATATGGGATAATCTCTCTCTAGAGATCATCTGGTTAGCAACCTCAATTCCATCTTGAATTTTCATTTGCCATGTAGGATAACATATTCACAAATTATGGGGATTAGGAAATGAATAGCTTTGGAAGACATTATTCTGCCTACCACACATGGCATGTTTGCTATCCAGTCATCTTTAACGCAAGTTTGCCAGTACCCTTTACACAGAAAGCCCAGACTAAAAACAGGTGAAAATATTCATGAAGAATTGTCTTTAAAATATCAGCATATATATGGTTTATAAAGTTATAAGACAGCATGAGGTTAATTAGGGAGTCATTCCATGTGGAATTACTAATGAGGCACTTTAACATTATAGTTCACAGAGATAAGGAAGAGCCAACAGAAGAGATGGAGGTAAGGAAAGGAGTAGGTACTGAGGTTAAGGATCAGCAAAAGAGTATGGTCTTTAGAAGCTAAATAATTCCAAACTTATTTTTTAATTTATTTATTTTAATTTATTTATTATTTTTGGCTGCGTTGGGTCTTCATAGCTGTGCGCGGGTTTTCTCTAGTTGTGGTGAGTGGGGGCTGCTCTTCATTGTGGTGTGTGGGCTTCTCATTGTGGTGGCTTCTCGTTGCGGAGCACGGGCTCTGGAGCATGCAGGCTTCAGTAGATGCAGCGTGTGGGCTCAGTAGTTGTGGTTTGCAGGCTCTAGAGTGCAGGCTCAGTAGTTGTGGTGCATGAGCTTAGTTGCTCCGCTGCATTTGGGATCTTCCCAGACCAGGGCTCAAACCCATGTCCCCTGCATTGGCAGGCAGATTCTTAACCATTGAGCCACCAGGGCAATGAAAGAGAATGGAATGATCAAGTGTTTCAAATGCTGTCAATAGGTCAAGTGAGATGTGGATTGAGAAACAACCATCAAATTTGGTAGCGTAAAAGTAATATATTTCTTAATATAAGACATTGGAATAGGCTACAGCTTCAGTAGTTCAGGTCATTTATCTTATCCTACTCATATCTGTATCATGCTATCCCTATTAATTTTGGCTTTTTTAAGCACAAATAACAAGTAAAGCTGAAATGTTGAGTTAAGCCACATCTATACCACATTTCACTTTTATATTGTAATTCAACTTTTCTTGATCACAAAGCACACTATTTAGGGAAAATATTTTAACAACTATATGAGGCTAATAAAACACAAAAGTAATTAAGAATCATGAATAAGGATTTAAAAAAACAAATCACAACTATGATGATTGCACAATTGTAGGAATAATATAACAAAAATCTCACAGTACAAAACTTTAAGCCACGTATAGATTTTAGGGTTAGTGGTGGAAATTCAGACAGCATATTTTTATCGGGAAAACTGAGGGGAAATTCATTATTGTTTACATCTTATTAGCTTAGCAGTGTTTGTAATTTTTGAAAAAGGCTATCACTAATTTAGTGGTTAGTTAACCATATATGACCTTTATTCTTTTACTGTGGTTATTGAATGATGAAGTAACTGCTATGGGTTATTGGGAATGGAGGTAGTTAAACATCACACAGATAATTCTTGCATGTATTTGCTTACAAATAAATATTTTCATGCTTCATAAAATAGTATATATCATGATCTCTAAAACATATTCAGTAATGATGACATTTTCAAAAACTGTTCTTGTCACTTAGATTTATAATAATTTTAAGGCCAAAAGAAAATTAAAATGACTGTCTTCAGTGAGTACTGAGATGTTTTCTCTCTTTTTTTTCATTAACTTGTGGCATTATTTTAAATGAATTTCTGAAAGTATTTTACAAGTTTTAACAGGAAGCCTTTGTGTTAACTATAGTTATTTTATTTCTTTAAGAATTCAAATACTAGTAACAAGAAAAGGACAGATCTGTCCTTGACTTCTTCATGGTACTATTTTCCACAAATATTTTGTGGCTATTTTGCTAAATTTTTGAATCATTGTCCATCTATATTATTTAACATGTTTTGAAAATATACTCCTTTACAAAATAAATTAGGGTGATTTTGTAATAACATGATAATGGGAAAAATTGGTAGATAATAACATTTTAATACCTTCCTTTTATTTATTTGTTCAGCTTTCTTGTGGTAAAATACACATATCATAAAAATTATCATCTTAACCATTTTTAAATATACAATTCAGTTATATAAAGTACATTCATGTTGTTGTGTAACCATCACTACCATTCATCTCCAGAACTATTTTCATCTTGCACAACTTAAACTCTACCCATTAAGCAATAATTCCTCTATTTCTGTCTCTCCCTAGCCCCTGACAACCACCATTCTACTCTCTATTACTATCATTTTGACTATTCAAAGTAGCACATTTAAGTGGAATCGTACAGAATTTGCCTTTTTGTGACTGGGTTATTTCACTTAGCAAAATGTCCCCAATTTCATCCATGTTGTTGCCTTATGACAGAATTTCCTTTCCAGACCTATTTTTTGAATAGAAGTACTAAAGGAAGGCATCTTTGTCTTGTTTCTGATGTTAAGGGAAAAGTCCACTACTGAATATGCTACTTGATGTGTTTTTTTTTTTTTTTTCCTATATGACTTCTATTACGCTGAGGTCGTTTCTTTGTATTGCTAGTTTGTTGAGTGTTTTTATCATGAAAGGGTATGAAATTTTGTCAAATGATAAATTATCATAAATTTAGTGACTAAAGCAACATTAAAAAAAAATCTCAGTTTCTATGGGATTCATGTCTCTTACCCAGAGTTC
Source organism: Grampus griseus (assembly GCF_964374135.1). NCBI lineage: Eukaryota > Metazoa > Chordata > Mammalia > Artiodactyla > Delphinidae > Grampus > Grampus griseus. The sequence continues at coordinate 121,710,747 of NC_138998.1, read as the reverse complement.
TCACCAGGTGGAAATTTAGGTGTTGTTTGGATCTGAAATCTCACTGAGGCTTGGGGATTCCTCACAAGTTCACTGATTGTTCTTATTATTATAGGATGGATGTCCCTGTTTCAATTTTATTGCTAATTGTTTCTGAGGCAATACTCTCAGGTCTTAAAAGCTTCCAGTAGCTCCTTGCTGTGTACCTTCCTCACAAACAAATCCCAGTGTGGTTGTTTGCTTCCTTCCAGCCCAGCTGGTTGGTGTCTGCTGCTGCTTTCTGTCTTTTAAGGATTGCCCACCAGAAGTGACTTCCATGTTTATTAACTCAGTCAACTAATCATAGACTTAATTAAATCTGCAAAATCTCATTTACTCTATAGTGTTTGGTATACAGGACATGTATACCAAGGTATAGGAATCTCTGAGCCATCCAAGAAACCTGCCTGCCAGAATTTGAGCAGCAAAAATTAATGCCTATAATGGATTGACATATATCAAATATGTGTATAAAAATCAAGAGAGCTTAATTATACTCTGAAAAAATAATTTGTCATCTATGAAGATTTTTATGGGTTCAGTGAATTATTTGGGACATTTATAAATTATCATTAATCAATAATAAGAAACAACCAAATTATAAATAATAATAAATGATTAAGCATTTATTTTACCTTCCTTATACAGTCTGATTTCAAGGTAACCAAATAGCTGATGACAGAAAATTCTTTATTGAAGAATTCCGTGTAATAAATTCAGAAAGAATGATGGAATCAGAGTGTTACCTCTTTGCAAATGTTAATGGAATAATGGATCTAGGAAATTATCATCAATCACTGTCAGTTGGTAAAAGATTAATAGGGAAATTTTCAATAGATAAAGTTAACAACACCGAAAACTCACTGATCCACATTAACAGCCCTAAAACCGTGATTAACGGACAGTGTATGTCTCCTGAATGATGCAATAGGGAGTTTACAAATGGTCTACACATTTATTTTTCCCAATGAATTGGACCTGACTGTAATCTAACTTCTAGGTCTAAATGCCATTTTACAGAATTATAGGGATTAAAAATATGGGGAGCACTATGGTAATACAAATTACCAAATCAAGAATGTGAGATAGTCAACAGAACAAATGACTAGGTTTTTTCACAAAAAGTGACAAAAAATGGGGGCTTCCCTGGTGGCACAGTGGTTGAGAGTCCGCCTGCCGATGCAGGGGACACGGGTTCATGCCCGGGTCTGGGAGGATCCCGCATGTCGCAGAGCGGCTGGGCCCATGAGCCATGGCCGCTGAGCCTGCGCATCCAGAGCCTGTGCTCCGCAATGGGAGGGGCCGCAACAGTGAGAGACCCACATACCAAAAAAAAAAAAAAAAAGTGACAAAAAATGTAAAGAAATGAGAATTCCTAAGAAATGAGAATTCCTATGAAATGGAAGGGATTTAAAAGACATAGCAATTAAGTGCAATATGTGGGTCGGTCTGGATCCTGATTCAAAACCCAAATATAGAAATATATTAATGAGATAATTGGAAAAATTTGAACATGGACAAGAATTAGATGTTAAGAAATTATTTTTAATTTTGTTACATATTTTTATGTTTGTAAGAATTCTATCTTTTAGGGTTACTCACTAAATAATTTACAGGTGAAATATTAATATAGAATTTGCTTTGAAATGGAGATGGATAGATAAAACAGATTCTAACATGCTGACAATTACTGAAGCCAGATGATGGGACCCATTATTCTATTCCCTCTAGTCTCTGTATGTTGGAGAAATAAATCTATAGCAGTGACTTGCTGGATTTGGTCCACTGGCCATAGTTTGCTGAAATCTGCACTAAACTAATATCAACTCATTGGTAATGATTTATTAAAACTAATACTAATAGTGATTAAGGTTTTTAAATTTTTATTTCTACCATCATGTGACAAGCTTTCCTGGAATTTACAATCATAAAATTGATGGTATTATGACTGCCTTGAAGAATATTACAGATAAGAAGTGGTATAAAACACACACACACACTCACACTTACACAAAAGTAAACAGTTAATTTAGCTTTTTGTATATAAAAGTCTCAAAATGTTCATACTGACTTGTGCTGCAATGCTATCTTATTTTATTATAGATTTGAGGTCTCATAGCAAGTCAAAAATTGATATTTTCTTAGATATTTCTAGTCATTGAATGAAGTTGAATTATACTGCCTAGTGATTGTAGTTCAGGCATTATAATCAGTTTTTCATGTGTAGTGACCAAAAAAGAAGACATATTTTAAAACTCTATTTAGCTTAGGTTTTAAAGACAAATGGCTATTAGGCAGTGTCAAGGGCAATCAACCTACTGTAATCGAAGTTCACACTAGTCTTGTGTCAGTCACCTAAGTACCACACACCACGGTATACAGATGCATGAGAGCTGAGAAGAGATTCATTGCCAGAGAGGAATCCAAGCACCTGCCAAACTGTCCACACACCAGGTGAGAGGAATTTTGTGGCCAGAGGGAGTTTGAAAAATCGGTCCACTAACCACCCAGCATGATTCCCATCTAAGTCTTAGATAATAAACACTTACAAACAGAAATAGAAAAAGCGGTCACCCAGAGATATTTGAAAATTCAGGTCATCACTTATTTTTTTTAACTAGACAGATAAACACCAAACATAGATACATTTGAATGAGTATAAGAAACTGGAAAAAGATTCTCCACACCTTAGCAGTGTGGTTTCATTTGAAGTGTCACTGACAAAATGTTATTTGGGGAGGAGTAGGAAGGATGCAAGAAATGACAATATTTATAAGGTCTATATTGGTGGGTTTCCTGACAATATCAACAAAGGTATCCTGCGAAGAAATGGAGAAAAATTGGCACAGTATATATGTCAAGTGACTGTCCAATTTAGTAATTTAGAAGTGACTGTGGGAACCAGGATAGAATGTGGGAGGGAGGGCAGAGAAACATGGGTTATATTATATTTAAATTACTCAACTTCAGCATTCAATAAAGCAATAAAGTTTCTATTTAGCAAATTTATTCCATTTGCTGCAGTTGCTGTTTCATCTGTGCTTTATGTTGGACTCATTCATGGACCATCTCAGGTTCTTCAGCATCCATCTGTAAACCTTTTTTTAACCTGCATATGATTTGTTAGTTATCATTACTTAAGACACAGAGTTCTACCCTATCCAATTCATCTTCATCCTCTGATTACACAGTTGATACCTTTCTCTAGCTCCTCAAAATTGAGAAAAATAATTACCTTGTAGCTTGAAATCTTCATGAATGAAAAATACATATTAACACATGCTTTTGTAATATTAATTTAGGTTCTAACGTCATTCCAAGTTTTAACCCACCAACAAAACTGAAAATTTAGTCTTCCACTATAATTGGAAGGATTTGTTATAGCTGACATCTCTGTGTCGTTAATATACCTGAGTAAGATATATTGTTTGTTTTTATAATCCATCAAATAAAAGAGCTTTACAAAAGTCATGATTCTATTAAAATGGAGGCAGCAACACATTTTTAGAACTCTACCCAGAAGAGCTCTTGTTTTGAGGGATTTTGCTGGTTTTGTTTTTCTCATTCTTTTTAAGTCTAGAGATGTAGATTAAATAAAGTATATTTGTTTCTAAAATTCCTAGTGTTCCTCATTCCTGAATTCTAGTATAGGTAGTATTCAAACATATTGAAACATTCTATATATTAGGACTTAATTTCACATAAATCTCACTCTTTGGTTCTGTTTTATTTAAAAAGAAAAATAAATATTGTAACAGCTGTCAACCCCACTGGTAATCTATTTTCAAAAAAGACTCATCATACTGTCCAAGAAGAAAAAAATCTACTAAATGTATTGTCACTTAAAAGTTTTCAAAATACTTTTAATATTTTACCAATATGCTCGCTCAGTTCCTAATTATTTTTGGATCCTGCTGAGTAATTTTCTCAGCTTCTTAGTATGGTGATTTGCATTCCTTCTCACATCTGGGTTCTTTTTATGCCATTTATTTTTTATTGTTTGGATTGACATAGGGGCTTCAATTTTCTCTTTAGAAGACAAGATAAAACTTTTCTTAAAAATGAAAATTTCCAGCAAACTTGTACATTGTCTCTAGATGTCTTATGTTTGCATGCTTAAAAATGCAGCAGTAAGTATTGCCTTGTTTTTCTTTGTTAGAGAAAACTGGCTCTTGGATTTTGATAAACAAAATACATACTCTTAGTTGCTTTAAAAGGGGAAATGCATGCAATTTATTTTTAGATTAGGCAGATGGCTTTCAGACAGTGATGGAAATGTCTAAAAAATTCCATAAAATTTATTTTTCTTCTGAAAGCATTTCCAGTGAGGCTCTTTTCCAACATAATGTTAGACTTTATAAGACTCTTAATCATTTTGCACTGAACTGCAGTGTACTTTACCACACAGGATTTCAAGCATACCAAGATGGCAGCCAAGATGATGATGACAATAATGATGATGACATCCACCTGCAAAATGCTTCTATTGTTTCTTTTTATTATATTCTATACTTAAAATCTCAAAATTAAATAAGATTGCTATGATTAAAATAATAAAAAAAATGACCTAGGAGTAGGGAATTCTGACCTAGTAACTAGCTAAATTTGGGAACTACCACCTTAAAATTGACTCCCTATTATTTATAAACATAATTATTTGTATATTTTTCATGTATTTTATATTTCCTCTCACTGACCTAGAGGTCTATATGGCCAAGAGACACATCTTTTTCTTCTTTCAGCACAACAATATTTAACTAGTTTCTAGTTAGAGGGAAAGAAAATTTCAATTAAATGGTTGCTGAATGAATTAATGAATCTCTAACACTGCAGCACATATTTGATATCTATGGCCATTAAATATAAATACTAAATTATAGCAATTTCTTCAATATTTTGAACATAAAACAAAATCTTCTCTTCAGAAGGATTTAAATTTTTAAAATTTTAATTTATTCCTCATTGAGTTATAATTAACATACAATATTACATTAGTTACAAGTGTACAACATAGTGCTTCAATATTTACATACCTTATGAAATTAACACATTGTTGAGACCAATTACCATCTTTTACTGCACAGTTGTTAAAATATTATTTGCTATCTTCCCTATGTGTATATTACATCCCTGTCACTTATTTATTTTATAGCTGGAAGTTTTTACCTCTTAATCCCCTTCACCTATTTTGTCCATCCTCCCACCCCCTTCCACTATGTCAATCACCCATATCTATGAGTCTGTTTAGTTTTCTTTGTTCATTTGTTTTGTTTTTTTAGATTCCACGTATAAGTGAAATCATACTGTATTTTTCCCTGTCTGACTTTTGTCACTTAGCATAATACCCTTCAGGTCAAACCATGTTGCCACAAGTGGCAAGATTTCTGTTTTTTTTTCTTTTTTTCTATGGCTTTTATGTGGCATATGAAACATATGCCACATCCTCTTTATCCATTTGTCTGCCAGTGGAAACATGGGTTGCTTCCATCTCTTGGCTCTTGTAAATAGTGCTGCAATGAACATAGGTGCATATATCTTTTTGAATTAGTGTTTCTATTTTCTACTGGTAAATACTCAGAAGTGGAATTGCTGGATTATATGATAGTTCCAGACTTTTTTTGTGGAGGGAGAACCTCCACACTGTTTTTCATAGCAACTGCACCAATTAACATTCCCACCTACAGTGCACCAAGGTTCTTTTCTTTTTCCACCAACTCACCAACACTTGCTTGTCAAGTTTTTGATAATAGCCATTCTGACATGTGTGAGGTGGTATCTCACTGTGGTCTTGTTTTGCATTTCCCTAATGATTAGTGACGTTGAGCACATTTTCATGTGCCTGTTGGTCAGTTCTGTCTTCTTTGGAAACATGTCTATTAAGATCTTCTGCCCATTTTTAGTCTGGTTGTTTATTTTTTTTTATACTGAGTTGTTTGAGTGTTTATATATTTTGTATATCCACTCCTCATCTGATATATAATTTGCAATATATTCTCCCATTTAGTAAGCTTCCTTTTCATTTTGTGGATAGTTTCATTCAATGTGAAGAAGTTTCTTAGTTTGATATAGTTCCATTTATTTATCTTTGCTTTCGTTGCCCTCACCTAAGGATTCAAATTCAAAAAAATATTGATAAGATCAATGTCACAGAGCTTACTGTTTTTGTTTTCTTTTAGGGGATTTATGGTTTCAGGTCTTACATTTAAGTCTTTAATCCATTTTGAGCTGATTTTTATATGTGGTGTAAGAAAGTGATACAGTTTCATTTTTCTGCATGTAGCTGTCTAGTTTTCCCAGAACAATTGATTGAAGAGACTGTCTTTTCCCCATTGTATATCCTTGCCTCCTTTTTCATACATTGATTGACAGTATGAGCATGGGTTTATTTCTAGACTCTCTTCAGTCTCATTGATCAACATGTCTGTTTTTTGTGCAAGTACCACACTGCTGTTTTTTTTTTTTTAAATTGAAGTTTAGGTGATTTACAACATTATATTAATTTTAGATATAGATACAGCATAGTGATTCAGTGTTTTTACAGATTATACTCCATTATACATGATTACAAGATAATCGGTATAATTCCCTGTGCTATACACTATATCCTTGTGGTTATTTACTTTATTCATACTAGTTTGCATCTGTTAATCCCATACCCCTAATTTATCCATCCCCACTTCCTTCTCCCCTTTGGTACCCACAGGTTTGTTTTCTATATCTATGAGTCTGTTTCTGTTTTGTTTTTGTTTTTTTTTTAACATCTTTATTGGAGTATAGTTGCTTTACAATGGTGTGTTAATTTCTGCTTTATATCTGTTTCTGTTTTGCATGTACATTCATTTGTATTATTTTTTTAGATTCCACATATAAATTATAAACAGTATTTGTCTTTCTCTGTGACTTTTTTCACTAACCATAATACTTTCTAGGTCCATCCATATTACTACAAATGGCAGAATTTCATTCTTTTTCATTGCTAATATTTCATTGTATATATATAACACACCTCTTAATCTAATTGTCTGTTGATGGGCGCTTGAGTTGCTTCCATGTCTTGGCTATTGTAAATAGTGTTGTTCTGAACATTGGGGTGCATGTATCTTTTCAAATTAGTGTTTTCATTTTTGCCAGATATATACCCAGGAGTGGAATTGTTGGATCATATGGTACTTCTATTTTTATTTTTTGAGGACCTTCCATACTGTTTACCACAGTGGCTGCACCAATTTACATTCCTACCAACAGTGTAAGAGGGTTCCCTTTTCTCCATATCCTCTCCAACATTTATTATTTATAAGCTTTTCAATGATAGCCATTCTGAAAGGTGTGAGGTGAGATCTCATTGTTGTTTTGATTTGTATTTCTCTTATAATTAGCAATGTTGAACATCTTTCATGTGCCTGTTAACCATCTGCATGTCTTTAGAAAAATATCTATTTAGGTTTTTGGCCCACTTTTTGATTGGGTTGTGTTTTTGTAGTTTTGCTTTGTTTTGTTTTGTTCGATAATAAGTTGTTTGAGCTGTTTAAATATTTTGGATATTAACCTCTTGTCAGTCACATCATTTGGAAATATTTTCTCCCATTCTGTATGTTACTTTTCATTTTCTCAATGGTTTCCTTTGTTGTACAAAAGTTTTTAAGTTTAATTAGGTCTCATTTGTTTAGTTTCAGCTTTATTTTATCTTAGAAGATAGAACCAAAACAACATTGCTACGATTTATGTCAAAGAATGTTCCGCCTATGTTTTCTTGTAGAAGATTTATAGTCTCTGTTCTTACATTTAGGTCTTATACTATTTTGAATTTATTTTTGTATATGGTGTAAGGGCTTGCTATAATCTCATTGTTATACATGTGACTGTCCAGTTTTCCCAGCACCACTTGTTTAAGAGACTGTCTTTTCTCCCCCATATATTCTTGCCTCCATTGTCATAGATTAATTAACCACAGGTGTGTGGGTTTATTTCTGAGCTCTCTGTTCTGTTCCATTTATCTATGTGTCTGTTTTTGTGCCAGTACCATGCTGTTTTGGTTACTGAGAAGGTTATACTACCAGCTTTGTTCTTTTGTCTCAAGATTTCTTTGGCAATTTGGGGTCTTTTGTGGTTCCATATGAATTTTAGGGCTATTTGTTCTAGTTCTGTGAAAAACATCTTGGGTATTTTAATAGGTATTACATTACATCTGAAGATTGCTCTGGAGAGTATGACCATTTTAACAATATTAATTCTCCCAATCCAAGAGCACAAGATATCTTTCCATTTCTTTGTGTTATCTTCAATTTCCTTCATCTTGTTTTATACTTTGAGTTACATCTTTCACCACCTGCTTAAGTTTATTCCTAGGCATTTTATTCTTTTTGATGTGATTTTAAATATGATTTTAAAATTTTACTTTCTCTTTCTGATAGTTCATTATTTGTGTACAGAAACACAACAGATTTCTGTGTATTAATCTTGTATCCTGCAACCTTGCTGAATTCATTTATTAGTTCTAGTAGTTTTGGGGTGGAGATTTAACATTTCTCTAAATAAAGGATCATGTCATCTGCAAATAGTAATAGTTTTACCTCTTCCCTTCCAATTTGTATACATTTTATTTATTTTTCTTGTCTGATTGTTGTGGCTAGGCCTACTAATTCTATCTTAAATAGAAATGGCAAGAGTGGGCATCCTTGCCTTTTCCCTGAATTTAGTGGGAAGGGTTTCAGTTTTTACCATTGAGTATGATATTGGCTGTGGGTTTGTCATAAATTGCCTTTATCATGTTAAGATATGTTCCCTCTATACCCAATTTGATGAGAGTTTTTATCATGAATAGATTTTGAATTTTGTCAAACACTTCTTCTGCATCTGGTGAGATGATCATATAATTGTTATCCTTCCTTTTGTTAATGTGGTGTATCACATTGATTGATTTGTGAATGTTAAACCACCCTGTGACCCTGGAATAAATCTAACTTGATCATGGTGTGTGATCCTTTTTATATATTATTGGATTTGGTTTGCTAATATTTTCTTGAAGATTTTTGCATCTATATTCATCAAGGATATTTCCCTGTAATTTCCTTTTTTGTTTGTTTTATTGTTTTTGTTTGTTTTGAATCAATCTGGGAACATTCCTTCTTCTTCCATTTTTTGGAATAGTTTAAGAAGAATAGGTATTAGTTCTTACTTATGTGTTTGATAGAATTCTCCTGTGAAGCCATCCTGGACTTTTGTTTTCTGGCAGGTTTTTTGTTTTGTTTTGTTTTGTTTATTGAAAATTCAATTTCACTTCTACTGATTGGTCTGTTCAAATTGTCTGTTTCTTCCTTCATTCTTGGTAGTCTGTATGTTTCTAGAAATCTGTCCATTTCTTCTAGGTTGTCAAATTTGTTGGCATATGACTGTTCATGATATTCTCTTATGATTTTTTGTATCTCTCTGATGTTGGTTGTTATTTCTCCTCTTTCATTTCTTATTTTGTTTATTTGGGGGCCTCTCTCTTTTCTTCTTGGTGAGCCTGGCTAAAGGTTTATAAACTTTGTTTATTTTTTCAACAGACCAGCTCTCGGTTTCATTGATTACTGTAGTTTTGTAATATAGTTTAAAATCTGGAAGTGGGGTACCTCTGGCTTTGTTCTTCTTTCTCAAGATTGCTTTGGCTGTTTGGGGTCTGGTTGTTCCATACAAATTTTAGAATTATTTGTTCTAGTTCTATGAAAATTGCCTTTGTTATTTTGATAGAGATTGCACTGAGTGTGTAGATTGCCTTGCATAGTATGTATATTTTAAGGATATTGATTCTTCCATCCCATGAGCATAGTATATCTTTCAATTTATTTGTTTTGTCTTCAATTTATTTTGTCAATAGTTTTCATAGTACAGGTTTTTCATAGTTCAATAGCTCTTACAGTTTTAAAAGTACATGTCTTTCACTCCTTGGTTAAATTTATTCCTAGGTTTTTTTGATGCAATCATAAATGGGATTGTTTTCTTTATTTGATTCTGATAATTTGTTATTAGTGTATAGAAATACAACATATTTCTGCACACTAATTTTGTATCCTGCAATTTTACTGAATTCATTTATTATTTTTAATAGTTTTTTGGTGGTGCATATAGGATTTTCTATATATAATGTCATGTCATCTGCAGATAGTGACAGTTTTGTTTCTTCCTTTCCTATTTGGGTGCCTTTTATTTTTCTTGCCTAATTGCTGTAGACAGGCCTTTCAATACTATGTTGAATAAGAGTGGTGAGAATGAGCATCCAGTCTTGTTCCTGATCTTAGGGAAAAATCTTTCAGCTTTTTACTATTGAGTATGATGTTACTTGCAGGCTTGTTGTAAATGGCCTTTATTATGTTGAGACATGTTCCCTCTATAACCACTTTGGTGAGAGTTTTTATTACAAATGGATGTTGAATTTTGTCAAATACTTTTTTTCTGCATCTATTGAGATGATCATATGATTTTTATCCTTTGTTTTGTTAATATAGTGTATCACATTGATTGATTTATGGATGTTAAAACATCCTTGCATGCCTAGAATAAATCCCACTTGATCATAGTGTATGATCCTTTTAATATATTATTAAATTCAGTTTGCTAGCATTTTGTTGAGGATGTTTCCATTGACATTCATTAGGGATATTGGCCAGTAAATTTTCTTTTTTGTGGTGTCTTTGGTTTTGGTATCAGGGTGATTCTTACCTTGTTAAATGAGTTTGGAAATCTTCCTTCCCCTTCAGTCTTTGGAATATTTTGAGAAAGATAAGTATTAAGTCTTCTTTGAATGTTTGGCAGAATTCACCTGTGAAGCAGTCTGAACCTGGACTTTTGGTTTTTGGAAGTTTTTTCATTATTGATTCAATTTCATTTCTGTTAATCAGTCTGCTCATATTTTATATTTCTTCATGAATCAGTCTTGGAAGGTTGTATGTTTCTAGAAATTTGTTCATTTCTCTACATTGTCTACTGTTGGCATATATTTTCACAGCATTCTCTTATGATTTTTTTTTTCCTGTGGTCTCAGTTGTAATTTCTTCTCTTCTATTTTTGATTTTACTTATTGATGTGGTCTCTTTTTTCTTGATGAGTCTTGCTAAATTTTGTCTATTTTGTTTATCTTTTCAACAAACCAGCTCCTATTTCATTGATCTTTCCTATTGTTTTTTTTTTAATCTCTATTTTATTTATTTTTACTCTGAGCTTCATTATTTTCTTCCATCTAGCTAGGCTTTGCTTGTTCTTTTTTCTCCCCTAATTTCTTTAAATGTACATAAATTGTATATTTGAGATTTCCTTGTTTCTTGAGGTAAGCCTGTCTCTCTATGAACCTGTTAAAACTACTTTTGCTGCATCCTATAGATTTTGGACAGTTGTATTTCCAGTTTCACTTGTCTAAAGATTTTTTTTTTTAATTCCTCTTTGATTTTTTCATTGACCATTAGTTGTTTAGTAGCATGTTGTTTATTTTCCACATGTTTGTGAGTTTTTTTTCCAGTATTCTTCTTGTAGTTGATCTCTAGTTTTACACTGTTGTGGTTGAAACATGTGCTTGACACATTGGCAGTTTTCTTAAATTGATTGAGACTTTTTCTTTTAATATATTTTCTTATTTATAGTTGTGACCTTTTTATTTAAAGAAGACCCTTTAACATTTCAATAGAGGTTGGTTTAGTGTTGATGAACTCTTTTAATTTTTGCTTGTCTGGGAAATTTTCTCTCTCCTCTCTTTCAATTCTGAATGATACCTTCCCAGATAGAGTATTCTAGGTTGTAAGTTTTTTTTGTTTTGTTTTGTTTTTCCTTTTTTTTCCTTTCAGCACTTTAAATATATCCTGTCACTCCCTATAAAGTTTCTGCTGCAATATCATCTGATACCACATGGGGTTTCCCTTGTATGCATTTTTATTTTTTCCTCTTGATGCCTTTATTAACTGTTGCCATTTTTATTATACTATGCTCTGTGTGGATATCTTTGGATTCATCTTGTTTGGGAAGTAGCACAATATTTTTCAAGTGCTGACAAAAAAACTGATAATTCAGATATCTGTACCTGGATATTCTTTAACAACAAAGGTAAAATAAAAAAAAACACTCTCATTTGAAATAAAACTAAAAGAATCTGACACGTGCAAACCTACCTCTAAAGGAATTGACAAAGAGGAAATGATAGCCAAGGAAACTTGGGATATCAGGAAAGAAGAAGGAACAAAGAATAGATAAATATATGAAGAGTAAATAGATAATACTTCTCCTCTTGAGGTTTTAAATTGTATTTTACTATTGAAAGCTATATATATATATATATATATATATATATATACACACACACACATATACATATATTGAATGGATCTTGAGGGAATTATGCTGAGTGAAAAAAGTGAGTTGCAAAAGGTTGTATAACATCTAATTCTATACACATAGTATTCTCAAAGTAACAAAATTATACCCATGGAGAACAGTTAATAGTTGCTGGAGGTTAAGTTTTGGGTAGTTATATGACTATTAAGGTACAACACAAGGGGATTTCTTTGAGGTGATGGAATAGTTTTGTAATGTGATTATGCTGATGGCTACATGGAATTATACTTGTGATAAAATTTCATGAAAATATACACAAATAAAAAAGAAGTGCATGTAAAAGCTGGTGAAATACAAGAATCCAAACATGGTTTTCTGCCTTAAATTTTATACCAATGTCAACTTTTTGTTTTTGACAATGTACTATGATTATGTAAGATTAGATTACTTAAATGATAAAAGGGAGCTGGATGTAGAATTTATGGGAAATCTATGTAGTACTGTTGCAAGTTTTTGTGTGACAAACTATTTCAAAATAGAAATATTTTTAAAAGATCTAGGACATATTCTTTCTCTTCCCCCCCCCACTTTTTTTTTTTTTTTTTGCGGTACGCGGCCCTCTCACTGTTGTGGCCTCTCCTGTTGCGGAGCACAGGCTCCTGACACGCAGGCCCAGCAGCCATGCCTCATGGGCCCAGCTGCTTCACGGCACGTGGGATCTTCCTGGACCGGGGCACAAACCTGTGTCCCCTGCATTGGCAGGCAGACTCTCAACCACTGCGCCACCAGGGAAGCCCCCCTCCCCTGTTTTTAAGGTAATGAATATGCTGGTGTTTATTCACATAATAGAAGAGCATTCAGCAGTTTAACTATTTGTGCTACATGTATGAATACGCACATTGAGTGAAAAAATAAGTTGCAAATAGACATACACACATACACATATACATGGAGCAGATGAGAGAGGGAAGAAGGGCAGGCTCTTTTATACTATCACTATGTATATATGTATCCATACACAATATATCATGTTTTTGTTTTCCACTACATATATATGTATCCATAAACAGTAAGCAATGTGTCATACTTTTGTTTTATTAAAACAAAACAAGAAATATATATTTATGGATACATATATATGTTTATGGCATAAAAACATAATGTGGAAATTATATACACCAATTACAGGATATTGGTTAACTCTGAATAGGAAAAAAGAAAAAGATAAGGGGAAGAGATTTCATATCAAACATGTCTTTCAAAAAAAAAAAAAACAAAGAGATGTCTGAAGCAAATATATTATAAAGTTAACATTTGTTAAATGAATAACTGATACATATTTTCTATACTTTTCTGTAAGTTTGAACTTTTCATACTTAAAACTTTTATGTTAAAAAATGCATTGGGCTTCCCTGGTGGCTCAGTGGTTGAGAGTCCACCTGCCTATGCAGGCGACATGGGTTAGTGCCCCGGTCCGGGAAGATCTCACATGCCACGGAGCGGCTGGGCCCATGAGCCATTGCCGCTGAGCCTGAGCATCCGGAGCCTGTGCTCCACAATGGGAGAGGCCACAACAGTGAGAGGCCCGTGTACCGCAAAAAAAAAATAAAATAAAAATAAAAAATAATGGAGAACAATACTTGGAGGATAAGCATCTCAGTTTTCTTTTTCACCCTGTGCCCTTCTAAATGGTAGTTTCAGTAAAATGGTATTGGATCACGTCAAAAATAAAACATATTTTACAATAAAAAGTTGAGATAAAGGGACTTTTAAGGAAGATTATTTTTTGAGTAGTTTAATAGGTTATAAAAACACCTAAGAAAATTATTGAAAATATTTTTATAATTATATACCGTTTATAATTGAATTTGCTTCAATTTCATAGGATAAGTTAAAATGTTATATCAATAAACATAAACATCAAAGAGCAACATATTTGAGATAAACTTACTTTTGTAATTTAGAAAAAAGTATGACAAAATTAAATTCTGAAATTCTAGTATGATCAATTTATACAAAGATAAACCTCTAATTGGGCAATGATATATGAATAAAAATAGCAAAAGAATAATAGAATGCTAAGTAAACCTGAGCTGCATTGCTATATGTCCAGTAAAACAATAGGAAATGTAACATTTTACTAATTATATTTAACAGTTTAAATTTTGGTTCACATGTTTAAGCTACAGTTTAATGTAATCATTGAACTCCTTTTTGAATTAACATTTTTGTGGAAAAATCTTATCTTTAAACTTTTTTATTTGTATTTTAGTAAAAAAAACTGCAAAATAGCTGGGAAATGACATGTATATACACGTGCATATCTATATATGTGTATGTGTGGTTACTGTGCTTCTAAATCACAATACATATTGAAAGCGATATTCTTACCCTGATTTCTCTCAATTTAATTGTTACTATTTCCAGATATTTTATCAGAAGTAAAATTAAAATACTGCTAATTTATTATATTTTTTTGTTTCTGTTTTTGAGAGCATCAATAAAGTGTTCACATTTCCAGTATCACTCAAGACCAGACTTATTGTTAATCAATAACAATATACATTTCTCTAAATAATGCACTTCTTCCTTCTCTCTTATGAAATCCACAGGAAACGATATATAAGAAATACTTTCAAATTAATGTTTACTGATTAATTAATAAATCTCTCATTCATGCTTCTAAACATGCTCCAAGCAGGTATACTGTAATAGGGAACTTTTTGTTCCATTTCTATTGATTTCCATTCAGATATATAATACTTTATGCCAGAAAGTTTTTTAACATGTGTTGGGAATCCATGACAAAATTGTATTACTTAAAGTTCCAAATTTAATATCATTGCCACATGGGTTGGAATTAGGTAGCATTAATTTTAAATAAATTTCCATTGGGAAAGGGAATCTAAAACCTAGATGCTTGTTTTTATCCTGAAATTTAGAAATTCTTCTGCTACTAATAAAGTGCAGTCAGACTGAGAAAATCTGTTATTTATGTACTTTATCTGGGAAACACTGGAGAAGTACCAATAAAGTGGAATAAATCATAAAGTTAATACAGAATCTTAACTCCACCCTATGGCACCAATAAATACCTCATGGTCACACCATGTTAGAATTCATTTGGCATCTATTTACCAATCTCCTTAACTTTTTTTGGTTTGTTGGTATAGATAGTTTTCCTGAGATTTTTAAACATATAGAGAATAAATAATTTCATAAATATTATTGTTAAACAGTGACAAATGGATATTAGTTCATGAAGGTTAAAATTTAACATGACAATATTGTATAATGGTAATATCAGCCTATTTTTTATATCATTCATTTTGAAATGCCTTTTTAACCACCACAAAAATAATGCTTAGTATTTCTGTTCCTGTGGCAAAACTACAATATATTCAGCAAATCTTAATTGAGATTTGAGAAGAAAATATATGAAAACTTAAAATCTGAGCAGGAGCTTCACTATTTTAAATTCAGATTGGATGTCTTTAAGATTTATTTTCATAACAGTACATAAAGTCTCATACAATACTTACATGTTTTTAGGCACATTGAATGTCAAGAGATCTCCTTTGGACAAATATCTTAGAAAATGCATTTGTGAAGTAACATTAAGACCTCCTAAAAGCCCTGTACTCCCTTGACTGATACATCATTTGTACATCTATCTTTCAGAACCTCCAACACAATCTAAAGCATATAAACTCTGCTTTTTTAAAAAAAAACAATGTCAATACCTACTAATTGCTTCCTGAGTAGGTTTTGGTGTTATTTCAATGAAAGGTATAATTTAGCAAACAGATTTAGCAAGCAGCAGATAAAACAATTAGTACAAAGGTCTTTTGTGAAAGAAGAGGCTGGCAGTACACCTGCAGTAAAGGCTGAATTTGTAATTTAGAAAACAGATTTAGCAAGTGGCAGATACAACAATTAGTCTAAAAATCTTTTTTGTGCAAGAAATAACTCACAGAATAGGAAGAGTGAAGACACATTTGCATAAAATAATATGTCAGTTTCACTGAAAAGCAAAGTTTTCCATCTCCACTTCCTAACCTTTTTTCTTTCCTTATGATTTTCTTTCTCTGTATATTACAGATGGTCAACGTGCTAGAATATTTCAAAAGTCATGACATAAGCAATGTTGTTTCATGTAGTAGAACCACTAATTTTTTAATAAATAATAACCACCATTCACTGGTTCACAATATCTATTGGATTGTGGAAGGAAATGAAATCCTTTCTCTTTTACCTAATGGGTCTTTGCTTCCTTAAGCACAGCTTCAACTTCACAAATATAATTGATGTATTAGTCACAGTTAAAATGTTTGGAAAGCCAAACCAACATGGACTTACACTAGGAGTATTTAGGATATCTTTCATTACTAGGGCTCTGATATAGAAGCAAATAAAGCATTAAAATAGTACCAATGGACCAAAGAATGGATTCACAGTAAGTTTCACAGGATTGCATTAGCTTCAAATTTCTTACCCTTAATTAGAAAAAAAAGTGTGTAGTTCCGGATACTGGGCCCTCAGGGGTAGGGCCTTGGGCAACTCCTTAATTAAACTGCTATTCAAGCAAAAAGCACTTCTTAGGAAAGGCCTTACCATCTGTTAGCTGTTGAGCTTGAGCTAGTCTATATAAAGTGTTGAGAAATCCTTGACTGCCACCATGAACTTCTCTTGACATTTACAGTTATAAAGTACGTAGGAATTATGGTGTATTAAACAACTTATTGATTCAAAGTTACTATGTCAGACTCTAAAGTTCAGAACTCCTTTGTTTAATTTTGATGTGTCCATTGCCAATAACCAATCACTTTTATTTTTCCCATAATATTTAACCATCAAGCCCTCATGGGTGATGCTACAACTCTGTACTCTAAGAAGCCAGCTCACCAACAACAGGAAAGAGCTCTGGTTTGTTTAAAAACAGGCCTAGGGCTTCACTGGTGGCGCAGTGGTTGAGAGTCTACCTGTCGATTCAGGGGACACGGGTTCGTGCCCCGGTCCGGGAAGATTCCACATGCCGCGAAGCGGCTGGGCCCGTGAGCCATGGCTGCTCAGCCTGCGCGTCCGGAGCCTGTGCTCCGCAACGGGAGAGGCCACAACAGTGCGATGCCCACGTACCGAAAAAAAAAGCTCAGATTGTTTTTCAAGTTAGTGTTGTATACATACACTTACAAATAATTTTCGTTTATGCAACTCTGCAACAAAATTTACCCAATTTACTCAATTCAGAAAAATCCCTCGTACAAAATACACAACTTATTCATTTTCCAAGTTCCGTTTTTTACTCATGCTCTCTCTAGTTTTGCTTTTTGTTGTACAATGTTGCTGTTTTATATGCCTGTTGAATTTTTTTTACTATTCTGAAGGGAGGGGTTGGCAATTTTTTTCCTCTACAGGGCTTTGCAGGCAATATGGACTCAACTCTGTCACTGTAGTAAGAAAGACATCTTAGACAATAGATTAAAAAAAAATGGGTGTGATTGTGTTCCAATAAAATGTTATTTACAAAAACAGGTGGCAGGCATGATTTGGCCCATGATAGTCCTGCTTTAGGGAATCATTAGTTAGTGTTGTGTGCATTCACTCATACTGTATTCACTCTGGAAGAAGCTTTGTTAACTATGTGCTTCGAGATTAATTGTTCACTCCAGGGCAACTCTACAAATTATGAATTTAGTATTGAGCAACAGTAGATCTGCCAAAACATTATCTTTCAATTTAGTGAAAAAATATTCAAAGCATTCTTATATTATGTGATAGTGGAAAATATTTTATTTATAAAACAATTGATATTATAAAATAAAAATTTATATTGTATGAAATATTATATATTAAATAATATTTATATATAACACACTTTCAATTTGCTTTAATTATTATTAGCCATATAAGCACAATCACAAAAACTTTGAAATATAGAAATCAGAAGTAAAAGAGATTCTAAAAATAAGCTAATAAACTCCACATACCACAAATAGGAAACTGAAACCAACAGTGCCATATATTTTATGGTTACTACCCACTATTTTCTGACAATTTGTCACAGTAGCAGTAGAAAATTAGTACATGAATTTTATTTAATTTGTATTTCTTTATATATATCAATCCATATATATATATATATTAACATCTTTATTGGAGTATAATTGCTTTACAATGGTGTGTTAGTTTCTGCTTTATAACAAAGTGAATCAGCTATACATATACATATATCCCCATATCTCTTCCCTCTTGCATCGCCCTCCCATCCTCCCTATCCCACCCCTCTAGGTGGTCACAAAGCACAGAACTGATCTCCCTGTGTTATGCAGCTGCTTCCCACTAGCTATCTATTTTGCATTTGGTAGTATATATATATATATATATATATATATATGTCAATGCCACTCTCTCACTTCGTTCCAGCTTACCCTTCACCCTCCCCGTGTCCTCAAATACATTCTCTACATCTGCATCTTTATTCCTGTCCTGCCACTAGGTTCAGAACTTTTTTTTTTTTAGATTCCATATATATGTGTTCACATACAGTATTTGTTTTTCTCTTTCTGACTTACTTCACTCTGTATGACAGACTCTAGGTCCATCCACCTCACTACAAATAAATCAATTTCATTTCTTTTTGTGGCTGAGTAATATTCCATTGTATATATGTGCCACATTTCCTTTATCCATTCATCTGTCAATGGACACTTAGGTTGCTTCCATGAACTGGCTATGGTAAATAGAGCTGCAATGAACATTGTGGTACATGACTCTTTTTGATTTATGGTTTGCTCAGAGCATATGTCCAGTAGTGAGATTGCAGGGTCATATGGTAGTTCTATTTTTAGCTTTTTGAGGAATCTCCATACTTTTCTCCATAGTGGCTGTATCAATTTACATTCCCACCAACAGTGCAAGAGGGTTCCCTTTTCTCCACACCCTCTCCAGCATTTATTGTTTGTAGATTTTTGATGATGACCATTCAGACCAGTGTGAGGTGATACCTCACTGTAGTTTTGATTTGCATTTCTCTAATGGTTAGTGATGTTGAGCATCCTTTCATGTGTTTTTCAGCAATCTGTATATCTTCTTTGGAGAAATGTCTATTTAGGGCTTCTGCCCATTTTTGGATTGGGTTGTTTGTTTTTTTGGTATTGAGCTGCATGAGCTGTTTGTAAATTTTGGATGTTAATCCTTTTCCAGTTGCTTTGTTTGCAAATATTTTCTCCCATTCTGAGGGTTGTCCTTTTTTCTCGTTTATGTTTTCATTTGCTGTGCAAAAGCTTTAAGTTTCATTAGGTCCCATTTGTATATTTTTGCTTTTATTTCCATTTCTCTAGGAGGTGGGTCAAAAAGGATCTTGCTGTGATTTATGTCATAGACTGCTCTGCCTATGTTTTCCTCTAAGAGTTTTATAATGTCTGGCCTACATTTAGGTCTTTAATCCACTTTGAGTTTATCTTTGTGTATGGTGTTAGGGAGTGTTCTAATTTCATTCTTTTACATGTAGCTGTCCAGTTTTCCCAGCACCACTTATTGAAGAGGCTGTCTTTTCTCCATTGTATATTCTTGCCTCCTTTCTCAAAGATAAGGTGACCCTATGTGGGTGGGTTTATCTCTTGGCTTTCTATCCTGTTCCAGTGACCTATATTTCTGTTTTTGTGCCAGTACCATACTGTTTTGATTACTGTAGCTTTGTAGTATAGTATGAAGCCAGGGAGCCCGATTCCTCCAGCTCCATTTTTGTTTCCAAGATTGTGTTGGCTCTTTGGGGTCTTTTGTGTTTCCATACCAATTGTGATTTTTTTTTTTTTGTTCTAGTTCTGTGAAAAATGCCATTGGTAGTTTCATAGGGATTGCACTGAATCTATAGATTGCTTTGGGTAGTATAGTCATTTTCACAATGTTGATTCTTCCAATCCAAGAACATGGTATATCTCTCCATCTGTTTGTATCATCTTTAATTTCTTTCATCGGTGTCTTGTGGTTTCTGCATACAAGTCTTTTGTCTCCTTAGGTAGGTTTATTCCTAGGTATCTTGTTCTTTTATTTGCAATGGTACATGGGAGTGTTTCCTTAATTTCTCCTTCAGATTTTTCATTGTTAGTGTATAGGAATACAAGAGATTTCTATGCATTAATTTTGTATCCTGCTACTTTACTGAATTCACTGATTAGCTCTAGTAGTTTTCTGGTGCCATCTTTAGGATTCTCTATGTATAGTTTCATGTCAACTGCAAACAGTGACAGCTTTACTTCTTCTTTTCTGACTTGAATTCCTTTTATTCATTTTTCTGTTCTGATTGATGTGGCTAAAACTTCCAAAACTTTGTTGAATTATAGTGGTTAGAGTGAACAACCTTGTCTTGTTCCTGATCTTAGAAGAAATGTTTTCAGTTTTTCACAATTGAGAACGATGTTAGCTGTGGCTTTTCATATATGGCATTTATTATGTTGAGGTAAGTTCCCTCTATACCTACTTTCTGGAAGGTTTTGGTTATAAATCGTTGTTGAGTTTTGTCAAGAGCTTTTTCTGCATCTATTGAGATGATCATATAGTTTTTACTCTTCAGTTTGTTAATATGGTGTATCAAGTTGATTGATTTGCATATATTGAAGAATCCTTGCATTCCAGGGATAAACCCAACGTGATCATGGTGTATGATCCTTTTAATGTGCTGTTGGATTCTGTTTGCTAATATGTTGTTGAGGATTTTTGCAACTATGTTCATCAGTGATATTGACCTGTAGTTTTCTTTCTTTGTGACATCTTTGTCTGGTTTTGGTATCAGGGAGATGGTGGCCTTGTAGAATGAGTTTGGGAGTGTTTCTCCGTCTGGTATATTATGGAAGAGTTTGAGAAGGATAAGTGTTAGCTGTTCTCTAATTGTTTGATAGAATTAACCTGTGAATCCATCTGGTCCTGAGCTTTTGTTTGTTGGAATATTTTTAATCACAGAGTCAAATTCAGTGCTTGAGGTTGGTCCGTTTATATTTCTATTTCTTCCTGGTTCAGTCTCCGAAGCTGTGCTTTTCTGAGAATTTGTCCATTTCTTCCAGGTTGTCCATTTTATTGGCATATTGCTGCTTGTAGCAATCTCTCATGATCCTTTGTATTTCTGCAGTGTCAGTTGTTACTTCTCCTTTTTCATTTCTACTTCTGTTGATTCGAGTCTTCTCCCCTTTTTTTCTTGATGAGACTGGCTAATGGTTTATCAATTTTGTTTATCTTCCCAAAGAACAAGCTTTTAGTTTTATTGATCTTTGCTATTTTTCCCTTTGTTTCTTTTTCATCTATTTCTGATCTGATGTTTATGATTTCTTTCCTTCTGCTAACTTTGGGGTTTTTTTTGTTCTTCTTTCTCTAATTGTTTTAGGTGCAAGGTTAGGTTGTTTATTTGAGATATTTCCTGTTTCTTAAGGTAGGATTGTATTGCTATAAACTTCCGTCTTAGAACTGTTTTTGCTGCATCCCATAGGTTTTGGGTTGTCGTGTTTTCCTTGTCATTTGTTTCTAGGTATTTTTTGATTTCCTCTTTTTTACTTCAGTGATTCATTGGTTATTAAGTAGTATACTATTTAGCCTCCATGTGTTTGTATTTTTTGCAGATTTTTTCCTGTAATTGATATCTAGTATCTTAGCATTGTGGTTGGAAAAGATACTTGATATGATTTCAATTTTCTTAAATTTACCAAGGCTTGATTTGTGTCCCAGGAGATGATTTATCCTGGAGAATGTTCCATGAGCCCTTGAGGAGAAAGTGTATTCTGTCATTTTTGGATGGAATGTCCTATAAATATCAGTTGAGTCCATGTTGTTTAATGTAACAGTAAAGCTTGTCTTTCCTTATTTATTTTCATTTTGGTTGATCTGTCCATTGGTGAAAGTGGGATGTTAAAGTCCACTAGTATGATTGTGTTACTATTGATTTCCCCTTTAATGTCTGTTAGCATTAGCCTTATGTATTGAGGTGCTTCTATGTTGGGTGCATAAATTTTTACAATTGTTATATCTTCTTCTTGGATTGTTCCCTTGGTCATTATGTAGTTTTCTTCTTTGTCTCTTGTAATAATCTTTATTTTAAAGTCTATTTTTTTCTGATATGAGAATTGCTACTCCAGCTTTATTGTGGTTTACATTTGTGTGGAATATCTTTTTCCATCCCCTCACTTTCAGTCTGTGTGTGTCCCTAGCTCTGAAGTGGGTATCTTGTAGACAGCATATGTGCAGGTCTTTTTTTTTTTGTATACATGCAGCTTAGTCTATGTCTTTTGGTTGGAGGATCTAATCCATTTATATGTAAGGTAATTATCAATATGTATGTTCTTATTACCATTTTCTTAGTTGTTTTGGGTTTGTTATTGTAGGTCTTTCCTTCTCTTGTGTTTCCTGCCTAGAGAAGTTCCTTTAGCATTTGTTTTAAAGCTGGTTGGGTGGTGCTGAATTCTCTTGGCTTTGGCTTGTCTGTAAAGGTTTTAATTTATCCATTGAATCTAAATGAGATCCTTTCTGGGTAGAGTAATCTTGGATGTAGATTTTTCCCTTTCATCACTTTAAATATGTTCTGCCCCTCCCTTCTGGCTTGCAGAGTTTCTGCTGAAAGATCAGCTGTTAACCTTATGGTAATTCCCTTGTATGTTATTTTTGATAGTTTGATTAATATGTGTCTTGATGTGTTTCTCCTTGGATTTATCCATTATGGGAGTGTGCTTCCTAGATTTGATCGACTATATCCTTTCCCAAATTAGGGAAGTTTTCAACTATAATCTCTTCAAATATTTTCTCACAGCCTTTCTTTTTCTCTTCTTCTTCTGGGACCCTATAATTCCAATGTTGGTGCTTTTAATGTTGTTCTAGAGGTCTCTGAGACTGTCCTCAATTCTTTTCATTCTTTCTTCTTTATTCTGCTCTGCAGTAGTTATTTCCACTATTTTATCTTCCAGGTCACTTATCTGTTCTTTTGCCTCAGTTATTCTGCTATTGATTCCTTTGAGAGAATTTTAAATTTCATTTATTGTGCTGTTCACCATTGTTTGTTTGCTCTTTAGTTCTTCTAGGTCCTTGTTAAACACTTCTTATATTTTCTCCATTCCATTTCCAAGATTTTGGCTCATCTTACTATCATTAGTCTGAATTATTTTTCAGGTCAACTGTGTATATCCTCTTCATTTGTTTGGTATGGTAGGTTTTTACCTTGCTCCTTAATTTGCTGTGTGTTTCTCTGTCTTCTCATTTTGCTTAACTTACTGTGTTTGGGGTCTCCTTTCTTCAGGCAGCAGGTTCATAGTTCCCATTGTTTTTGGTGTCTGCCCCCAGTGGCTAAGGCTGCCTCAGTTGGCTGTGTAGGCTTCCTGGTAGAGGGGATTGTGTCTGTGTTCTGGTGGATGAAGCTGGATCTTCTCTTCCTGGTGAGTAGGACTGCATCCAGTGGTGTGTTCTGGAGTGTCTGTGACCTTATTATGATTTAAGGTAGCCTCTCTGCTAATGGGTGGGGTTGTGCTCCTGTCTTGCTAGTTGTTTGGCATTGGATGCCCATCACTGTAGCTTGCTGGTCATTGAGTGGAGCTGAGTCTTAGCGTTGAGATGGAGATATCTGGTAGAGCTTTTGCCATGTGATATTATGTGGATCTGGGAATTCTCTGGTCGTCCAATGTCCTGAACTCAGTTCTCCCACCTCAGAGACACAGGTCTGACACCCGGCCGGAGCACCAAGACCCTCTCAGCTATATGGCTCAGAAGAAAGGGAGAAAAAAAGAAATAAATAAGAAATACATAAAGTAAAATAAAGTTATTAAAATAAAAAATACAAATTATTTTAAAAAATTTAAAAAATAATAATAATTAAAAAAACTGCACAGACAGAACCCTAGGACAAATGGTAAAAAGAAAGCTATACAGACAAAAATCACACAAAGAAGCATATACATACACACTCACAAAGGAGAAAAAGGAAAAGAAAAAAATCTATATATATATTAAAAAAGTAAAAAAAAGGAAGAGAGCAGCCAAATCAATAAACAAATCTACAAATGATAATAAACTCTAAATATTAAAGTAAGATAAACATAAAATCAGAAACAAATTAGATGCAGAAAGCACACCCCAAGGCTACAGTTGCTCCCAAAATCCACCGCCTCAATTTTGGGATGATTCGTTGTCCCTTCAGGTATTCCAGAGATACTGGGTACATCAAGTTGATTGTGGAGAGTTAATCACACAGCAGCTCAGGAGAGCTGCTACTGAGGCTGCTGGGACAAATTTCCCTTTCTCTTCTTTGTTCACACAGCTCCCAGGGTTCAGATTTGGATTTGGACCCACCTCTGCGTGTAGGTTCACCTGAGAGTGTCTGTTCTTCACTCAGACAGGACGGGGTTAAAGGAGCAGCTGATTTTGGGGCTCTGGCTCACTCAGGCCGGGGGTGAGGGAGGGGTACAGAATGTGGGGGAAGCCTGCGGCAGCAGAGGCCAACATGACGTTGCAACAGCCTGAGGTGGACCGTGTGTTCTCCCGGGGAAGATGTCCCTGGATCAAGGGACCCTGGCAGTGGTGGGTTGCACAGGCTCCTGGGAGGGTAGCTGTGGATAGTGACCTCAGGCTTCTTGGTGGCAGCAGCAGCAGCCTTAGCATCTCATGCCCGTCTCTGATGTCTGCACTGATAACCGCGTCTCACACCTGTCTCTGGACCTCATTTAGGCGGTGCTCTGTATCCCCTCTCCTCTTGCACCCTGAAACAATGGTCTCGTGCCTCTTCAGCAGTTCCAGATTTTTTCCCAGACTCCCTCCCGGCTAGCTGTGGTGCACTAGCCCCCTTCAGGCTGTGTTCACACAGCCAAATCCAGTCCTCTCCCTGGGATCTGACCGCCGAAGCCAGAGCCTCAGCTCCCAGCCCCCACCCACCCCGGTGGGTGAGCAGACAAGCCTCTCGGGCTGGTGAGTGCTGGTCAGCACCGATCCTAGGTTCAGGTATCTCTCTGCTTTGCCCTCTGTACCCCTGTTGCTGTGCTCTCCTCCATGGCTCCGAAGCTTCCCTCCCCCCGCCCACCCTCTTGTCTCTGCCAGTGAAGGGGCTTCCTAGTGTGTGGAAACTTTTCCTCCTTCACAGTTCCCTACCACTGGTGCCGGTCATGTCCCTATTCTTTTGTCTCTGTTTTTTTCTTTTTCTTTTACCCTACCCATTTACATGGGGAGTTTCTTGCTTTTGGGGAAGTCTGAGATCTTCTGCCAGTGTTCAGTAGGTGTTCTGTAGGAGTTGTTCCACATGTAGATGTATTCCTGATGTATCAGTAGGGTGGAAGGTGATCTCCACATCTTACTCCTCTGCCATCTTGAAGGGCTCCCCCCATATGTTTTTTATAATACATGTGTCTGTTAATCTATGTACATTATTTAATAAGAGTTTGAGTCAGAAACTGATTTTCATTTGGAATAGGTTGTATTCAAGACTTGTTGTGAGTAATTACTATTGAGTGACTCACAATACTTATTTCAACAATAGCAAGAGTCTTGTGTTAAGACCTGGGACAGGTGCATATGCTGATAAGGAATGAGAAATTCTCTCTAAATCAGACTTGAGGGCATAAAAAGATAAAAAAATAAGGTAGCTTTGAAGAATCAGAAGTTTATGCTAGACCAAGATGGGAGGCAGAAGAAAAAGTTATGACAGAGGATAAGTCATGTGTTAATGTAAACCATTCACATTCAGGTAAATTCATGTTTATTGATTTCCTTGGAAGAAGTAGTACATGGAGAAGAAATAGTACAATTTGAGCTAGAGAGTTAGGAAGATGTCAGGTCATGGTTCACTGTATGCACTAATTTAAAAGTTTCAACTTTGAAAATTTTGAGGGTCATTGAAGATTTTTATGAAAAATTAATATAAAATGAGTAAAGCAGAAACAAATAAGAGGCTTAATTAGAAAACTGAGCCTCTTTAATTCAAATGGTGTCATCATTTATTGAAGTCATTAGAGCGAGGGATTCTGTGAGATGAATTTTTAAAAATCTAGTTTGAATAGGAATTTGAGATATGACTTTAAATAATTTATTTAATTAAATAATTTAATTTATTTATTTTATTTATTTTAGGCTGCGTTGGGTCTCCATTGCTGTGTGCAGGCTTTCTCTGATTGTGGTGAGCAGGGGCTACTCTTCAGTGCATTGCATGGGCGTCTCATTGCGGTGGCTTCTCTTGTTGCAGAGCATAGGCTCTAGGCATGTGGGCTTCAGTAGTTGTGGCTCACATGCTGTAGAGTGCAGTCTCAGTAGTTGTGACACACGGGCTTAGTTGCTCTGCGGCATGTGAGATCTTTCTGGACCAGGGACTGAACCCGTGTCCCCCATACTGGCAGGCGGATTCTCAACCACTGCACCACCAGGGAAGTCCCTGAGATATTATCTTATGAAACATAAACACTTAAATATAATGGTCATGCAAGGGATGTATATGGGAAATGAGAAATCTATTTGCCCTTAGAGGAAATCTCAGAAGCTCCAGAGGTGGCTGTACTTTATGCTTGCTTTGCTTGCAGACCTACCATATAATCCATCAAGTAGCAGACTCCTTCAATGGCCAAGGATTCTTGACCCAAAGAATGCCACACACTTCATGAGCATCTATCACAAAATATTATAGACTTTTTCTGTTATAACTGACAAATGAATTCTCACCCTTCTACCCAGAATTGGCTTTGTTCAATTCCTTGCAATTTTTGTATCAAGAAGTGTTTAAATACCTGTTAATTGTATATAGCTATGCCCATCAGGAGCCCCTTCCATTTATGAATAGGAATGCTATATGCAAAAATAATGAAAATAGGGTTTGGTTATTTCTATTTTCAGATGAGGTTGGACAGTTGGTATGATGCGGAACAGAAATAAGCTTAACTGTTTCTTTAGCTTAATAAGGATTCTGATCTCATAATTTATTTCTGCCCTCTGATCTGTCACACAAATGTGAAGTCACAGATAAGAAATGGATAATATTTCGTAATGGCTACATATTTATTAATTAGGGAGTTTGGAAATGCCTTTACAATGCCACATAATGGTATAACTCTGTCATTTGATCTAAGCAATTAGTCAGTGAAAAGGTTAGAAGAAAGTGTCAATTCATTCAATATAGGAAAAAACAGTGTTTTGTTACTCTAATAGAGCTAAAAAGGTGCTGGGTTTTGAATTATGATTAATTAAAAGAGTAATATCAACAGAATATTTAAGATATAACAGGGAATAAAGATTAGAAATGCCTTAAAAAAAAGAGGAAATGCCTGCATGAAAATATAAAATAATAACATTTGGACAGACAATAAGATTTTTTTTTTAGTTCACTAAGTTATAATGTTGGGCCCTCCAGTCATTTCTATAAGAATCAAACTCAGGTGACAGGAGTAGGTTTAACAACGTGGCCAATCTTTCTGAAAATCCTGTTTTCTGCAGTTAACTGATTCTTCACATTTAATTAATATAAGATTTTATCTGATGAACACTTCAAAAAGATTTAGACATTTTTGGACTCATAATGATCAAAATTATAATCTGGGTGTGCCAATTTGTTAAGTTTTGCTTGTTTTTTTCTATTCCTTTCTTTTCCACTAATGAAGTCTCATTTTCTGTGTTCTTAAGTCTTTGATGTATCCTTAATACCTACCAAATGTCTGCAACATTGTATGTGTTCACAACGTTTTGTTTGAATAAGTTGAATGAATTGCATGACATTTAATAAATAGAGAAATTGTTTCAGAATACTTACAAGGAAATGATTAGGAACTCAAATCTGGCCAACTTATCTGTGATGGTTTTGCACCATTTATAACAAATAAATTATAGAACAAATTAGCAAATGACATGTAAAATTACATAATTTATAACCTTTGTATTGATACTACCAGTTTTGTGTAATTCATAATCCTTCCACTTAAACATTTGTACTCAGACTATATGGAAGTACAGAAGAGTCTTACTCCATATAAGATAGCTAATGCATAGGAGATTTCTCCAAATTGACTATAACTAGATATTAATTTAGTCATTCACAAAGTGTTAGTGGGTAGCAGGATGTAAGGCTGTCAACTGGTGACATGAAAAAAAAAATGAACATGTTCCTTTTCCCACTGTCCCTGAAATAAGTGATATGGATAGCATCTACATGTTTTTCTCTTTCTGACATCTACAGCTTTACTTCTAACTTCTTTTTTCTTCAAATCTTTCCAAAGTGCTTAACAAAAATGTCTTCATTGTGGAAAGAGAGGAAAGAGAAAAATGAAGTGTGATGTCTACTACTTAAACAAATATTGATCATGATCCTAGGGTGCTTGGGGAAAAAAAAAAAAAGCAGATAGGTGGGTACTCAGATATCATCATTTTACAAATGGAAAAAGTAGATCCAGGGCACTGAATGACTTATCAAATGTCATCCAGATATTTAAGGGAAAAGTGAGAGCTTGAACTGTTCTGTCTGAAGACAGTGTTCTCAATTTGTATTTTTATGTTTATGTGCCTGCAATATAACTCTGCCTATTTTTCAGGATATTCTTTAATACTTCCTTTAAGTTGTAAATACAATTTCTTCTTTTTATAATTTATATTACTATCAAGACATAAGAATAAACACTATTAATATTCTGTAGTAATTTAATTTGTTTAGAATTTTGTATTATTTCACCTATATTAGGCAATGTTGTCCCTCTTTCTCTCATATTTCTGCTTAATACACTAGTAGATGAGACATCCACACTCTTTCCACGTGTGGGAAGATACTTGCCCTTGAAATATTCCTATTGCCAGCCTCTCCAAAGACAGGAGGGGTGTCTGAATGAAGAGCCTCACACTCACCAGGCCACATTCACTGCAGGGAGGGAACCCTGAATTAAAGGCTTGGTCCCTGCCTTTATCTTTCTCTTCTTTTTCCATTTCCTGACCTCATGCAACAAGCACAAAGGGGCAGCTTTGCTCTCCACATACAGGCCTTATAAACTTCATTCATTCAGCTATTTAGGTAAGCAGACTTGCAATGGATAAAGGAAGTACTTCATCCTCAGTCCCATTTCCTCTTTCCAAAAAGTAAAATATTTTAGGGGTTATAGGAAGCAGTGACATTGAAATGAGCTTTACTACCTTTCCCAGTTAGTTAGAGATGCTTGGATGTATCTTATTAGTGAGAACAACAAAGGAGAGGAGAGGTGACACTTAACCTTAAACCATAGCAATGAGACCTAGGCAACAAGATTGCAATATTGGTATGCCAGGTGTTATTATAATTTATCTCCTGCTGATGAGGAAATGGAAGTAACATAACAAACCAAAGTGGATCCAAGACTCAAATCCAGGCCTTCTGATTTAAAGTCTCCCTCATAACCATAGCACACAGAATAAATGAATTATTAATTTTAACTTAGAAAATTTTGAAATTATCAATTTGTTCTTGGATTTGCAAAAATATCATTCCAGTCTAAATTTTCCATCTTCCCTTTCATTTGCATAAACTGCTACAGTAGCCTAACAGGAATACACACTTTACATATCTCTCTTCAGTTTACTTAGCCTGGAATGCCCTACTTTAATACAGTGTTATCCATGCAAGGTTAATTTCAAATTTTGAGATTCCTAATATAAAAATAGTAACATATTAAGAATTAAACAATAATTCCTCTATTCATCTCATATATGATAATCAGGAGATTATGAATTTGAAGCAAAATATCAAGTTCAACACCACTCTTCTTACTATCCATCATCAATATTACTGATATTTAACCATTATTAGTGATAATAACTGTAAATGTTTGATCCCTAATACCTTGCAAAGTAACTTTATGCTATGAAAACAAACAAAAATATTCAATAGTCAGAAGCTGACACAATATCCAACACTAAGACTTTCAATAGTTTACAGAGTAATGATATCAGTTGCTCAAAATACAGTAGATGGTGTCCCAAGGAAATTTATTTTTATCTGTTTAGATCTCTCCTTCCTTTTTAAATTCAGAAACTCATTCATCTAGAGTGCCAAAAATGTACAAATAATCTCTTAAAAAAGTATTTTTGAAACAATAAATCAGTGAGTGTAGAAACCAGATTGCAACAGGGTGCGGACTGGGCCGGTAATCAAATTTGAATAAAGTTAAGTCAGAAAATAAGACTGCCAAGAGCTGAGCCAAGGTAAAGTTTTGGTTTTGTGTTTGTTGCTGATTTTTGCTTGTTTTTGTTAGAGGAGATATGAACTTGTTAGAAAGTAAAAAAAGCCACATATATAGGTGAAGATATAAGATTATTGTCAGAGAAAATAATATTTTGGTAACACTGAGTGTGCTCTTCAAACCCTATGTTAGTTTATGTCACAAAATAGCAAGCACGTACCTCAAGAGTTTTGCTGTTTAATGATGTACCTGCTAGCCACACGTGGCTACGTACATTTATATTTACATTAATTTATTAATAAATTCAATAAAATTAAAAATTCCATTGGAGTAGCCACATTTTATGCACTCAATATTCATATGGGCCTGGTGGCTACCCTAATGTGGTGAAGACACAGAATAAATTTATTTTTGCAGGAAGTTCCATTGCTCAACAGTCATCTAGACATAGATATGAGTGAAAATATGCAATTTGGAATAAATCATAGCTCACATGAAAATTATCTGCCACAAGCACAAAACCAAGTATCCATTTGGCATTTGACTCTGCAAAGTATTAGATAATCATGCATCATGTTAGAGAAGCTCAACTCATCCCTAGAATACCTCTGTACTTTTGGTGTACTACGTAGAGAGGATAAAATATCTTCCAACTGTATGATGTTCTTTCTTTAGACTTGCTCCTTAAGGAATTCTTCCATCAACTTCTTTGATGTATTCTTACTAGAAGAAGAATGAATGAGCTAAAACAAGTCTCCGATGCTTATTTGGGGAGGACTCGTTACACTGGAAAGGAGTACGGGATTGGGTACTCTTCTCTTTCACTGAGTTTTTTTTTTTTTTCCTTTTTTTTACTCCTTTACTTGGCATTTATGTTTTAATGGCAATCCAATTTAAGAAATGAAAGCATTGATTAATTAGTGAACCATTTTAAAAACAAATGTAGCTGAACATATGGATGGGAGTTGGAATCAGAGAGATGACAAGTATCAATACTAGGATAGGAAAAGAGGAATGCAACTTAAATTCTGTGCTTTTCAATAATTAAGGTCTTGCCAATCTGAAAGGAAGTTAAAATCTTATTGTCTTAAGGAGTTTGAAGAATCTTAAAATCAAAGACTCAGAAGGGTTCTCAATACAGATGTTAATAACTATAGATGGTTGTCAGGGCCTGTGTAAAGGAAAAGATTCCACAACTTCATATATAAATGTTTTTACAGAGTTGTACAACAGAATAGGCATTCGGATAATTGAAAAGGGTGAGAGATACAAGGTCTGGAGTTCAGATGTTTATAAGAGAAGAGAAACATGGACCAGTGATCTGGAAGTGGTACTGACAGGCAAGAACACAGTCAATATCATAACCACTGTTACTGAAAGTCCAAGAAGGTAGAGAAGCAGTCCCCACAGTGGAAGCATCAGGGTAGAGTGTCAGAAAGAGAAATACCCTTATCTAATATTTGCTGAAATAAGAGCAATATCACCATGGGTTATGTTGCAAATAATTATAGGCAGAAGAAAAGAGGTGAGAGTCATTTTTTTAGAAAAAGAATAAAATGTGCAAAAACAATTTTTATATAAGGAGCTTATGCAAGAAGAGAAATGAGAAGTTCATTTGCATAGTGGTAGGTATGATGAGCAGAGATGATTGAAACACTTGATTAAGAGCAAAATGTATCCTGACATTTTAAGTCTGATTTACTCCATTGAAAAGAGAGGGTTTATTATCACCTGGGTAACTAAACTAGGATATGGCCATCTGATTTAAATGATTTTCTAATCTTCTTCTGTCAGAGTTAAAAAAATAAAATGCAAATTCTAATTGTTGTCATGAGACAGTATGAAGTCATTTATATACTAACCTATTTACATGTTAAAATTTTATTTAAACTTCAAGTCTCAGTTCAAATGATTCCTCTTTAATGAGACCTTCATTGATCTCTGTTCATAACTGGGTTTAATTTTATGTCACAGGCATAGAACATCAAATTATCTGACAAAAAAGGAAGTCATAAGGAGTCAGAGAGATGTTATAGAACTAAGGAAATAGATGAAAAGCCAGACAGAGTTAGGGTAAGAATCAGAGTATTCTTGGAAAAAATTAGCATGAGACCATAAACATGACTCTAGCATCTGCATCACTATATGGAGTAAGGAGAATGTTTGGGGGAGACTGGTGCATTGACCATTTATTTGAGACTTTTGATAAAAACAGATTATTTGAAAGAAGAGAAAAAGCAGAGCAGAAACTTCAAGAAAACCCTAAACTTATCTCCTGCAAGAAGTATTTTTTCTCATCTGAAATGCAAGACTTTGTATAAACAAAAACTAATATATGTATTAAAGTTTCCCCCTGTCATAGTAACAAAGACATATATCTATCCTTATAAACATGCTCTCCTTGAGGGAAGGTCAATAAGTTATCTTTGAAAAGTCTACTTCAATCTCCTTTGCTAGTTTCTTATTCCTTAACAAATTGGTAAGTGTTGGAGCACCACAAGACTCAGTTCTTTGCTCTTTGCTCTTCTCTAATTGCATTCACTCCCAACATTACTTTATCTCTCTCCTTGTCCTTAAATGTCATTTAAAGCTGATGATGTTGGCAGTATTTTATTTAGTCTCTATCTCCTCTCTGAACTCAAGACTCAAATATGCAAAACAACCATCAACATCTCAGTTTGGATATCAAGAAACATCTCAAAATTAATTTGCCCATAACTATTTATTTGGATATATACCTCTCCAAATCTTCTCCTCCTGTATTTTCCATTTCAGCAATTTAACCCATTAGCTCAAGCCAGAAACCTAAGTATCAGGCTTAACAGCCCTTTTCCCCTCCCTCTATGGCCTGTATTTCAGTATTCAATCCATCAGGAAGTCTCTGCTCTAACTTCAAAACTCATATCTGCAATTCAAAACATTTTTTTCACATTTCTGTTACTATCAATCTAGTCTAAGTCTAAGCAAAATTACCTATTGCAGTGGACTTCTGTCTGCTCTGCCAAATTCTAGTCTTAACTCCTTTCACATCAATGTCCACAGCGTTGACAGACTCAGCCTCCAAAAATTGGAAATCAGAGCAGACTATTATCTGCTTTCCAAACAGCTTTCGAACTTACCCTGGTTTATATTTATTTATGTGATCAGGCTATTTGCATACTTTTGGCATCATCTCCATCTCAGTATTCTTATTTCTATTTATCAAGCTTATTATACAACATCTAACACATTTTGATCACACTCATTTTAGTTTTTTTTGTTGTTGTTGTTTGTTTGTTTGTTTGATTAGTTGGTTTGTTGCACCACTAGTCTTGTGAGATCTTAGTTCCCCAACCAGGGATTGAACCCAGGCCCTTGTCAATGAAAGCACAGAGTCCTTAACCACTGGGCTGCCAGGGAATTCTCAGATCACACTCATTTTAGATTCAAACTCTGAACTGTATGTTAAAACGCTATTGTTTCAATCATTTAATATTACCATGACCATGTATGACTGTTGTCATATTATTTTAATGAGTTAGGTTTTCCTTTTGTGGTACTATATGTGGAAGCTATACTTGATCACTGTTTAACTTCTAGAGATGATTCCTGCAGGAGAGAATACAGTCTGCTATCTAGCAGTTGTTTACTTTGTCTTCATTTTAACATAAATCTTGTGTTGTAACTATATGTCAGTAACATATTTTTTTCTAATGTTATTTATTTATTGTTTTCTTTAAAGTCACTGAGATATAATAAAATAGGTTCTATAGTTTAATTTTTCAGTACCAATACACTTCTTATAATCTTAGGGCATTGTCTGAACGTTAGTTTTGCAAAGTATTTTTGACATATGACTTTTCTGAACGTAGCATTAACTATGATAATGATGAATGACCAGTCTGATAAAATGCAGGTCATACTGTGAATCTTAACGATGCAATGAATATTTCCTGCATGAATATGCCAGATTTTTAAATAAATGTTGTGCATTTATGAGAGAACTTTGGTGTAGAAGAATAAATACAACAGCTGCTTTTTAATTATATGTAGAAATTATGATTCTAATCTGTTACATTTAATAGCACAATACATTTGAGAGAATGCACTACTAAGTATTCATGTTACTAAGTGTTTTTGTACAATAAGTGTCACTAAAATAACTCATACTCTTATGTTTTTGAAAATAGATTGGCATTTTTCTCTACTGGGCTCATTTCTTTCCTTAACACATGAGACTAGCAGATAACCTTGAGCTTGGTTGGATAAAAAGTTTTTACCTTTGTTTTGTGACCTCTTCAGGTTAGCTATCCATGTCTCTATACTATGGGTGGAGGTCTACTATGTAGAAGTGACACACCTGGGGAAAAAATCAGGGATTAATACCCTCTTTCTTCAAACACTTCAATGAGAGAACATAATCAGTGTCACTAGAGTAAACAGCAAATCTTACTGCATTAAGTGTTTAAAGCAGTATTGGAAATAGCAACACTTATCGACAATAGCCCCATTCATGCACACATTTGTGGTTATGGTATTAATATATCTTATTTTGAAACTTTAATTAATCCTCAGAATTCCAAGATACTTAGCTCTATTCACAACCTGAGTCCAATAGACTCTTCTTTTGAAATGTTGTTACTTTAGGAATAAATCCAAAAAACAAAATTGAAATAGATATTGAAAAGCAAAATTTTTAGAAAATTTACACAAAACTTAAACATAATAAACACAAATTTTTATTCCAAATGTGCCTGATTTTAAAGACATATTGTGATGTGGCCCAGTGAGGAACTTGGCAATTCCTATAAATAAAAAATACACAATAATAAAACTGGACAAAAGTGTCTAAAATGACCATTTCAGGACTATGAAAATCAAGGAAAGGCATTCAACTAATTGGAGGTAGTTTTATGAAAACTACTGAACTTTGGGTAAGAACAACTGGAGTCTGTCATGTTATTTTCTACCTATCTCTATAATATGGTGGTTTAACCAGAGCAGGCTGGCCATGAAAATTTACATCTTCATTAAAGGTGGCTTGTCACTTAGAGTGCAAAACACACTACATACAGAGGAATTATTAGAATAGTGGTAACCTCAGTGGCAAATAATGAGAACAGTGAGAGACTTAGGGAGGCTGAAATTTGTTCCTGGTTAGGGCAAGCAGTAGTCCACTAACCTATTATTTTCCAGAAAATCCAGAAAATATGACAAGCAGAAGAGGGTTTGTTAAGCTTACCAGACATCTCTGGTTGACTAAAACAACTTCATGTAGATACAGGAAAGCCTAGACAGGACACAGTTATCAAGACATTGGGCACATTGCCTTGTGTCCATGTGACTCTGTGCCCATGTAGAGAGAATATGATACACTCCTATGAAGAGGAAAAGCCAGAGCAGACTTGAAAATGACCTGAAATTTAAAACTGCTCTGCAGCCTGAACATAGATCATTAGCAAAGGGTGAAAATCTTACCAGCTCAGAGTGTTTGAGCCCAACTTTTGAGTAATCATTGACTGGTAACTAAGCTATGTAGATACAGGGATGGCCTCTAGACAGCCATCATCAACATCAACCATGATGAATGACCAATAAACACATGAAAGGATGCCTAATCTCAGCATTTAGTATGAAAATGATTATGAAAACCATATACCAATTTCCCCCCAATAGAACAACTGTAATAAAATGACAGACAATAGCAAGTGCTGCAAGGATGTGATAGAATTGGAGTCTCAATATATTGTTGGTGGGAATGAAAAATGCCACAGCCACTTTGGAAAATAATTGGGTGGTTTCTCCAAATGTTAAACATAATGATTTCATGTGACCCAGTAATGCCATGCCTAAATATTCAGTTGAAAGTAAAAAGACTGAAAAGGATGTGTACATTAAGGAAAAGAGAGCAAATCTGGCAAAATATCTAGCTTCTGCTACTTTCAATGCCTAACCTGAACCCCAGCAGAAAATATTACACAGTGGATTTATATAATGTCACACCTTGAGGATACCATCCAGACACTTGATAACCAGTTAGTCACATCAGAACGTTTGAGTATTAGTTTCTTAGGGCTGCTGTTATAAGTTACCACAATCTGGGTAGCTTAAACAATAAAATCATTCTCTCCCAGTTCTGAAAGCCAAAAGTTCAAAATCAAGATGTCAGCAGGGACACACACCCTCTGAAAAATCTCTTCATTGGGAAGAGTCCCTCCTTGCCTCTTTCAGCTTCTCATGGTCCAAGACACTCCTTGGTTTATAGCTACATCATTCCAATCCCTGCCTCCCTCTTCACATGGCCTTCTTCTCTCTCTGTCTCTGTCTCTCTCTGTCTGTCTCTTCTCCCTCTGTGTTTTCTTCTCTTCTTGTAAGGACACCAGTTATTGAATTTAGGGCCTGCCATATGCAGTGTGATCTCATTCTGATCCTTAACTAATTAAATTGGCAAAGATTCTATTTCCAAATAATATCACATTCTAGGTAGTTTCAGTTTGATATGAGTTTTGGGGGACACTATTCAACACACTCTACGTTACAACATCTAATGGAAGCAGTTTATCCTTACTGAAATTGAAGCCACAGTCACCACACATGTTTTTACAGAATGCTTAACTTAACAGTATGGGATCCTGTACAGCATCGCTTCAACCCAGGGTAGCATATTTTTGAAAGACTTGCAATATTTGACACATGACAGTGGCGTCTACTAATATAGCAGTTGCCACATAATTAAGTGGCAGCCAGATTAATAGAATAGTAACATGTCCTTTAAATGCAAAGTTTATTTCTCAACTCAGGGACATTACCTTTGAGGTTCTGTAATTCAAGATATAGTATATGCATTTAACCAGTGATCATGATATATGTACCCAACAACAGAATAAGTGGATGCAAACAAGACTGGCTTTTCTCACCCTGTTCCTGTATCCCAATAGTTGAATTTAATCTCCCTGACCCTGAAGTCATGAACTCTGCTAGATTAGAATTTTTGGTTCCCATAGAGAAAAGATATGGTTATAGGTAAATAGTATGGGAAGGGAAAATTATATCAGAAACATTTCCTCTCAGTGTTTCAAGGCTCTATAAAAACTAGTAAACAATTTGACTACTCTGACCTGCCAAGGGAAATGTAAAAGTCTGGTTCCTACCACCTCTCATAGTCAGTATGGGAAATCTACAGTTTCCTGGAGGACAGAGTTGATGAGTATCAGCTCTGGCTCAGGATCAGTTACAGCGTAAGGGACTGTTTTAACAATCATATTGTATTGAGTCTCTTGGAGAATTTTCAGCCTGTCACCTTCTTGTAGACTCACTAAAGGAACAGACTTAATGTAGAAACTGAATTTATTTGAGTGGTAAAAGCGGTGGACTGTAACAGAAATTTCTGGTGCCCTACATCACCTCTATCTTGTGCATCTCTCAACAAATAGCTCTGCGTAGCTCAGACTCTCCTCAGGCTGAAAAAATACTGCTTCATTTGTGTAACACTCCTTTCTTCATTTTTGCAGTAGTGCTTCTTTATCAGTGTAGAAGTCCACTCATCATGAGCATAAGTGAACCTCGTAATGTGGAAAAGTTAATATTTCACAAACATCAACCAGTGGGGCAGAATACAGTTATTAAATGTTTCAAACTTCTTTCTTTCAGTTTATAATTTAAGAAGGTAGGGTATATACCACTTAGGAAGTCCTGGTGGAAACAAATTCTGATTGCACAGGCATTATTCTCAATATAGACATTTATGTTGGCTTTCTCCACTTCCTTTCTCACTCGACCTGTCTTTTGCTTTTCCTTTCTGAGATCACCACTCAAAAATGTTTACAGCACTCAAGCCCTGCCTAAATTTCTACCCTCGGCAGGAACACAATCGAAGTCACAAAGGTAGTACATTTCATCATTAACTACAATAATTAGTTGCAAGCGTTAAGACAATTTGCTTGAACATCCTTTTTTCAAAAATAAATCCAGTATTTATTCTGTTAAGTATTTCTTTTAATGAGCTCTGATATATAAAATAACTCCAAAACATAAAATCAAAAGGCCAGATCCAATTGAATCCACTCACTGCAATTGCTAGTTCCATCCTTTTGGGACATTCTATAAATAAAAAGGATTGCATGTGAATACTTCAGGTTGAAATTTCAGTTTTTACAACCACTTACTCATATTCAGAGGACTTCCAACTTGAATCGCCGTTATAATTAGTAATAGTGCTATAGGGATATGGAAATAATTACTATCAATCTGGCCTGTATTCCAAGTTATTACTTGTATCTGAGATGGAAATTATAAACTTCCCTTTCAATTTGTACCTTTTTCAGAAGCAGGGAAGTCTCAGTAGATAAAAGGTATTATAGAGTACAGAGATATGGTAAGTCTTGGTTTATTTAAATGCTCAGCTACAAAAGCCCAGCTCTAATCAAATAATCATGTCATTTAATCTTGTACCTGGCATAAATTGTCTGAAAGGTATCTTATTCTGCTTGAAGTGCTAATTAACTAGAATTTTAAAATTCTTACTTATATCTGGAAAATATGAGGAAAATTATGGGAGTGATGGGTGCATTATTTGTGAGGAGAAAAGGGGATTTCTTTCTGAATGATTTCAAATATTTTCATATATGTATATGTGGTAGTTTTGAAAAAAATCAAGCTTATTTGTTGGCAAGGGTCATTATTTATTATGTTATTCTCCTTTCAAATTTCTAGAGTGTTCAGATATATTATTTTAAACTGATGGGATATATGGTGACTCATCTTAGGAGATTAATAAATGAGAGAATCAATATTAGGGGACAAATCAGACACATTTGTTATTGCTCTAGTACAGGGATTTGTAGCCATTTTCAAGTCAAACAAAGAGACTTGGTAAGTCTGATGAAGCCCACAGACTTTCTTCTTATAAATATGTATCTTTTATTTTGGTAAGATATACATATAATATTTACCATTTTAACCATTTTTAAGTGTACAGTTCAGTAATGTTAAGTATATTTACACTGTTATAAAACAGACTTTCAGAACCTTTTCATCCTGTAGAAATGAAACTCTATACCTATTAAACAACAACTCCCCCTTCCCCCCCTCCCCCTGGCCCTGGTAATCATCAATCTACTTCCTATGTCTATGAATTTTACTATGTTTTTATCTCATGTAAGTTGACTCATACAGTATTAGTCTTTTTGTGACTGGCTTACTTCACTTAGCATAATGTCTTCAGGTCCATCCGTGTTGCAGTATATGAAAAAATCTCCTTCTTTTTTAAGGCTGTGTAGTATTCCAGAGTATGTATATACCACATTTATTTGTCCATTCATCCATCAATGGATATTTGTGTTGCTTTCACTTCACAGCTCTTGTGAAAAGTGATGCTATGAACATGGGTGTGCAAATATCTCTTTGAAGTTTTGATTTCAACTCTTTTGAATATATTTCCAGAAGTTGAATTTCTGGATCATATAGTAGTTCTATTTTTAATTTTTTGAGGAATTGTCATGCTATTTCCCATAAGTCGTTACACTATTTTACAATCCTCCCTACAACACACAAGGGTTTCAGCTTCTTTGTATCCCAGTTCATACCTATTACTTGTTTTCTTAATAGTAGCCATCCTAATGGGTGTGAGGTGACATCCCATTGTGATATTCATTTGCATTTTCTAATGATTAGTAATGTTAAGCATCTTTCATATACTTGCCATCCATCTGAATATTATTTTTGGGAAAATGTCTGTTCAAGTCCTTTGCCCATTTTTTAGTCTGATTATTTGATTTTTTTGCTGTTGAACTGTAGGTGTTCTTTATATATGCTGAACATTAACCCCTTATCAGATACACTATTTGAAAACATTTTCTCCCCTTCTGTAGGTTGCCTTTTCACTCTGTTGATTATATCTTTTGATGAACAAAAGTTTTTCAGTTTGAAATGCTCCTATTTGTCTACTTTTCCTTTTGGTGCCTGTGTACTCACTATAATTCTTATAATTTCATAAAATAAAATAGGATTACAAAGATCCAATTTTATTGAAATGTATTAATCAAAATGTCAAAATTATTAAAAATGCATTTACATATGTGCTCATGTTGATTCATAAAATAATTCTTTTTTGAAATGTAGTAATATTAAAATAATAAATATAAATAATCAAACTATTACAAGATAATAAATTATAACATAATAATAAATATAAATATATGAAATAATATAAATATATGACATAAACATTATGTCATAATATAAATATAATAATAAGAATATAGAGTTAGTAACTGTGCATATGTTTCAAAGTTATCAGAATAAACTGTAATGCTTTATGAATATATATCTCATTTTAATTGGTGATAAGTTATAGACACTCCAATACTGCTTTTCATTGTGTTTACCTAATTAAGATGTGCTAAGTTTCAGTTAACCTTACAAATACTCATATTTTAAAATTTTAAAAAAGCTTTGCTAATATTCTTTTTCTCATAGATTTTGATAACAAGAAGCATGAAGATTTAAGGCCACTCAGTATGACATGTTTGCATAATAGGCATACATAAATATTTAACCTAGAAAATCCCCTTATTGGCAATTATATAAGTTCTTGCAAGAAAGAATATTGATAGAGAAAATATTACTCATTCATGTATCTCATTCCTTGGAAATTGATTCAGTCAGAGAACCAAGAAAAATACTGAATAAAATCAAAATTTTCATGGTTTATGAAGCAGGGAAAATGAAGTGAATTAAACACAAAACTCCAGGAGCTGCTTCTATTGAATAAAGCAGCAGGGATTCTTCAGTTGGTCAGTTGCCCTAATGAATACAGTCTATTAATTAAATCAAGACCCTAACAAAATGACTTTTATAATGAAAAAAAATGGTTGACAAGCAGTAAGAAATGTGTGTGAATGTGTCTTTAAAAGCTTATAAAACGAACAATAGTTTCAAAGGAACTTTGTAAAAATATAACTTGCAGGAATAATTGGATTATGAATAGACATGTTAAGAAGTCAATTTAATTGCTGTTGACCTACTTTAGCAATTGAGACTTTCCTGATATTCTGTCTCTTTTGGAGATTTCTTTCCATTTCATTTTTTTGTTTTTTCTGAAATAGCATGTTCCCACTTTGTCAGTCAGAGAGACATTGGATGGATGGCTGTCTTGGGAAGAGTGATGGCATACTTTCATGGGTGGGGTACCTCTCCTTACTGTTAGCACAACAATAAAAGTAGGCAGGAAATAGGTGCAACAGTTCTGTGAAGGGGCTGTGGGTAGGATCCAAGGCATCCTTACGTTCCCCTCTTTTACAAAGCTCAGATTAACTTGTTTATCAATAGCACAATTGTTGACAGTTTCTGTGAAAAGCAGTGAAAGGAAAATTAGTGTGACCAACTTTAATTTCTGCTGCTTCAGTTGGTTCCAAGGCTATACCTGGTATATATCATCCTCCTTATTCTCCTAGAGTCTAGATTTCCTTTCCATGCACCTAACCCTTCTGCTGAAATCACTGCAGAGTCATGGATGGTAGCTTTCCAGATGGGATAAACAGACTGGAACATTATCCCTGGTCGGTCTCAGCTCCTAATAACCGAAAGGCCCTGTAAAGCCCTGTCTTCAGGTAAAATCTTTACAGTTAAGTGGGTTATAGGAAACTGAGAGCTATCCCACTGGCTTACCTGACATGCCATACTGCTGGGAAGTTACTAATCAATTCTAAAATGATTGAAATATAGAGTTAACTTGAAATATGTGTCATAAAACAAATAGAAACATAGATTGAAATACATGCTTGAAGGACAAAATATATAGTGTAAAAATAATAATTTTCAACTTGTAATCTGGGTTAAAAGCTCCATATTATATTTATGCATTCTTGGAAAAGTTTGGCAAGAGAGACAAAATCTGTTGGATTTCTTTCCTTTAATTGGGGTAGAAATTGGGAGAGACTAGTGTGTCAGGGATATAGCTTGCCATTTCAAAACACACAGTAACTTAACAAGATTTGTTTTTTAACTGAATGTAAGTATTGGGAGATTTCTAACTAGGACAACAGATTTGTAAAACACTATAAAAAAAAAGAAAAAAATTATAACAAATCTATTTCACAATACAAAACCAAAGAAAAATTTTAAGTTATCATAAAAAGATGAAAGAATTATGTCAAATATTCCACAACTACAGAAGAGGTCCAACCCTCACATATTGATAGTTAACACCAAGGCATTTTAAACATTTATTAGAAAAATAAATGCATGTTTCCTTACATAAAGCAACTCATCAAGGTGAAAAAAAATTAAGGGCTATGAAAAGATGCTTCAAACAGAAGCAAAAATAAAGCATAGATTACATTAATAATATCAACATGAGCAGAATCCAAGGCACATGGCATGAACTACAGCAAAGAGAGTAAATTTATAACAACAAATATTTAAAAAGTGAATAAAGCTACAACTACCAACTCTTGACATTAAGTATACATGATATGCAAAAACAAAG
This sequence comes from Grampus griseus, assembly GCF_964374135.1. Taxonomy (NCBI): domain Eukaryota; kingdom Metazoa; phylum Chordata; class Mammalia; order Artiodactyla; family Delphinidae; genus Grampus; species Grampus griseus. Next base: position 121,667,832 of record NC_138998.1, on the reverse strand, counting down.
CTTATTTGGAACACCAGGAGAAACAGAAGAAAATGTTATCTTTCTCACTCTGATGGATCAAGAATTCAAGGTAGAATTAAGGTACATAAAATATTAATGAGAGTATTATTTTGCTTATAAAATATTAGTTTACATTTTTTTAAAAATCTTAAAACAGGCATCATTGCACAATGTATAACAGTGTGTCATATTTGTCTAAAAGCTATATTAAATCAATAATGTCCTATAATTTATGTTTTAGAATCGATAACCTACTTAGTAAACATTTATATTACTTGGGAAACTGATTTGGCTGCTGTGACAGGGCAAAACATATGTGGCTGAAATTAAACGGAAGTTTATTCTTTCCTCATATAATATTCTGAGCATAAAACATCTTGGGCTGATAGGATGTTGCCATGATATTAAGGCACCCGACATTCTATTTGGTTGTTCCACTTTTCCTAAAATGCTGTTTCTTTCTTTTTTTTCTTTTTGTGGTACGCGGGCCTCTCACTCTTGTGGCCTCTCCCGTTGCGGAGCACAGGCTCCAGACGCGCAGGCTCAGCGGCCATGGCTCACGGGCCCAGCTGCTCCGCGGCATGTGGGATCTTCCCGGACCGGGGCACGAACCCATGTCCCCTGCATCGGCAGGCGGACTCTCAAACACTGAGCCACCAGGGAAGCCCGTGTTTCTTTTTTGAATAGGGGATTTTTCTTGTTCCCATTTCATTTCACATAAACTTTAAAGCCAGTGAGAAGTGTTGAAGAGGGAGAAATATATTTATATACAAAAAAGTCCTAAGGATAAATTTTGTAAGAAAAAATTGATATATAATTTAGAAATATAAATACTGATTTAATTGTGAGGCATGAAGAACACTTTCATTTCAAAATGAAAGTTTCAAAAGCATCTATTCATTTTTTCATGTTTCAATTGATCATGTATATATGTTCTCTTTTGAGTAATGTCTATTCAAGTCCTTAGCTCATTTTTAAAATTCAGGTTATTAGGAGACTTTTTGCTGTTGAATTGTAGGAGTTCTTTACATATTTTGCAGACTAACCTCATCGTATATATGATTTGCAAATATTTTCTCTTCTTTTGTAATTTCCTCATTCACTCTGTTGATTGTGTCCTTTGTTGTGCAGAAGCTTTTTAGTTTGGTATAGTCCCACGTGTCTATTTGTGCTTCTGTTGCCTGTGCTTTTGGTATTATATCTATAAAATGTCTACCTCACTAATCACCAGGGAAATGCAAATCAAAACCATGATGTGATATCATCTCTCACCTATCAGAATGGCTATAATTAGAAAAACAAAAGACAAGTGTTGGCAAGATTGGAACACTTGTACACTGTTGGAGGGAATACAAAATTATCCAACTACTATGGAAAACAGTATGGAGGTTCCTCAAAAAGTTAATAATAGAACTACCATATGATCCACTCTGATCAGGTTTTATTCAAAAGAATTGAAATCAGATCTCAAAGAGATAGTAGCACTCCCATATTCATTGTAGCACTATTCACAATAGCTAAGATGTAGAAACAATGTAAATGTCCCTTGACATATGAATGAATAAAGAGAATGTGGTATATACAATGTGACATATAGTGGAATAATATTTACCCTTAAAAAGCAAGGAAATTATGTCATATGCATCAACATGGATTAATCTTGAGCACATTATGCTAAGTGAAATAAGCCAATCACAGAAAGACAGATGCTGCATAATCCCACTTATATGAGGTACCTACATGTCAAATTCTTAGAATCTAAGGGTAGAATAATTGTTGCTAGGGGCTGGACTGGGGTGGGGGGCAGGGGAATTACTAATTAACAGGCATAAAGTTTCAGTTAAGCAAGATGAATAAACTCTAGAGATTTGTTGTACAAAATTGTGCCTATAGCCAACAATATTGTATTACACACTTAAAATTTTGATAAAAGTTAGACCTCATAAATATTCTTACCAAAATTTTTTTTTTTCTTTAAAAAAAGCATCTATTCAGCAGGACAGAAGTGGAATTTCCTTTGAATTGTTATAACTGCTCACAAGCTCCGATTCTCTTCTAGTAGTGGGAAAAAGTAACATTGCTCCAAGTGGTAACTCAAATATTTATCATTTAAAATAATCCCTCTGAAGTAAATATTGGTTCATATTCCTCGTCTTATAATTTTGGAGCCAAATGTGAACATGAAAAAAAATTTGGTCAGACGTTAGAGAGGTAAAGTCATTCATATATTTTTCTGAAATGTCCATGGGGCTCTCAAATAGTGGACCATACCAAACACATTCATATTTCTGCCATAAAATCTGTGACAATTCATATGAAGTTAAATCAGTAATGACTTGCGGTAATTTCATTGTCATCAAATTATACTGAGAACTATTTGCCTATTGAAATGGTAGGCACAGAATTCTGAACCTGGGCCAAGTCTGTCAGTGTTTCTCTAGTATTTCCTTTTCTTTTCTTTTCTACTGTGTTAATCTGAATTCCTGGGGAACTTGCAATCATTCCAGCTTTAAGGAGACAATTGGGGTACTACTACCCTGTTTTCTCTCTAGTTTGGTCTTTGCTGCAAATAATTTTGATCCTAACTGTGTAAGAACTCTACGATATATCAAGGAAAATAAAGTGGGATGTGCTTACAAGCCTAGCTATGTTTAACCTCTTTATGGTCAGAAATCGTCCTCACTTTTTTGCTTATAACCACCAATATTTTTATATATTATAAGTGATTTTTTAGGTTGACTATTTAACATACATTAAACATTCCATAAATAATAGTAAAATGAACATGTATATAGCACCTGCTATGTGCCAGAGCATGTTATATTTGCTTTATAAATAATAATTTAATGGGTATGACTATTTCACTAATGTTACCAATTATTAATACAAGGAAGTCAGCTCACAGAACTTAAGTACATCCCAAAGATCACATGGTTATTAAACATGCTTTGATATTCCTTTCTGTATTATTTTATGTTTAAAAAAAATAATGTCTACTTATGTAATGCTTTCTACATTATAGGGACTTTACATACTCAGTTTTAAATTCAACCAAACCCTAAGTTATTTCAAACTTCTTGCTCTTTTCCACTCCATATGCTTCTCTCATTCTCATTAAAACAACAACAACAAAAACCCTTATTAAGAAAGAAGATATTATTCCTGTCGTTTTCTACACTATGATTTTAAAATGTTCTAGTCTTTTTTGGGTTGGTCTCTGCTTTAAATATTTAAATTGTGTCTTCTTTAACAAATCTCTGGAAAGTGTCAATTATGATTATTTACTGATTTTTAAGCTATGCAGTGCTTATCAATAATCATTTTAAGGTAACAATTACATTTTTGAAATATATTTTCCATATAAACCACTGTGAAGTCTTTTCATTTATAATCAGAGGAACAAATACTAAAAATAGATCTCACCACACCTAGCAGTGTATTTTGGAATTCAACAGAAGAGGTGAAGAAGTAGAGAAAATTACATGATTCCTCAGTTAATAACCAATTTTCTAAATATGAACAACGATGGCTTAGAATGTTCTTTTTTAAAAGCATAGCAGCTGCAACTTTATTACTTTCCTTGAATTTAATGTGCAGCTTGTAATATGATGTGATGCTCTATGTTACTTTTTATTCCTATTTTCAAGCAGCTAAAGATTCAGACATTAAAACAAAGATGAAATTTTTGGTTTCATGTCACTTAATCAAGCTTCTATTCTTTCCATAAAATATACTTTGGGAGAAAATAATGAGAAAAAGAACCACATCTATTAAACTTGAAAAAGGAGCAAAACACAGGACAAGGAGAGGCTCGCAAAATGACCCCAGTCCTACCCTGTGAATCTGTAAGGTCATAGACGAATATTTTGTATTACACACATGAAAATTCTTAGACAAATGTCAACCAGAACATTAAAGACCAAGACATAAAGACCGTCTTAACAGGGTACTTCTTTCAATTGGGATTTTGAGCAAAAAGAAGAAAAAAAATAAGTCCTGTGAAGTCTGTTTCTTTCCCCAGGGCCAATTGCTCTTTGTCTGTGCTGGTACTTCTTTAAATTATCCTAAGGATGTATTGAATATCTCTAACACATCCCTCCTTCCCTCGCTCCCCACTCTGGATCCTCTTTTTCTCCACTGAGAGCTCAGAAGGGTGGGGCTGTTAGGATGAGCAACTGTGACTTCTGTTTCCTCAAGTTTTAACTTGTAGGGATAAGAGTCTTCACATCTTCCAAGCTGGGCATGTCCAGGCTCTAGTTAGCAAAGCACTAGGTTAATTTTCAGAAACTGTCTGGAAAAAATTGACTACTCTTTTTGTATATATGGGACTTTAATGAGCTCCCACTGAGAGAGAGGATGCACTTAACCTGTCTGTCCTGTGAGTGTAGATGTGGAACAGCTGTGTTTTCTTGTTTTTGTTTAGAATTCCTATAGGGACAGGCCAATTATAAGTTAGTTCTACTCATTAAAGGAGCAATAAAGTCTCATTTTTCTTTGTGGCAAGCTAGTTTTTAGTGAATTTCAGAAAACCCTTTCTGAATGGCACTGAAATGTTTTACACAATAAGAATATGGAATATAGAAAAAGTGACACTATTAATATTTATATGAAAATATTTTAAAAAATAATAAAGTAAAGAGAAACTAATACTTTTTGTTTGGTCTGATATTTCATAACAAGACAGAGATAGTGACATTTTTTCCCTAGATCATCACAGTTTAGATATAATGAAACCTAGGGAAGTTCAACTATGAATGAAAATACTAATTCTACTGTATCCTAGCTGGTGATCTTAGACAAATTTTATAAAAGTGATTAAACTAAAAACTCAACCATCTATAACATTTAGGCACTCTGTTGTGCAAGAAGACTGACATCGAAACCATAGTATGTAAACAAGAATATTCATTATTGAAACATTATATCTCAGAATCTATTCAATATCATTAAAATAATATTTAGGAGGAAAAAGTCTCTATTTTAGAGGAATATTACTGAAAGAGAGGACCAGAGAGAGAAATTATGTGAAAATAAGCTATTGAACCCCATAATTTAAAAAAAAAAAATTTAAAGAGGAAAATTAAGGAAATACAATTACAGCAAACTACTCTTGATTTGGGAGTAACATATAAAAATGAAAATTTATATAATTGTGTAAATATAAGTATAATACAATAAAAAATGCAAACACTTCAGGGTAACTTGTTTTTTCTTAAGAAAAAGTAAAGATGCACAAAATTACAATGAGAAAAGGGAAATAACTATAAATCCAATAAATCAATTTATAAAATTAAATGTTAATTAAATTTGCTGAATTAAAAAATAAAACTACATCTGAATATCTTCATGGAATCTAGTCTAGTTTAGTTTCTAGGAAAATATAATTAAACAAAATTCATCCAAAAAAATCCAGAAGAGGAGAAGAAATGAAGTCAGAGATGTAAAGAAGAAAGCGTAAGAGACAAATTATTCTTCCATAGCTGGAACAAGACAAAAATGATCTTTTTTTTTTTTTTTATAGATTTATTTATTTGTTTATTTTTGGCTACGTTGGGTCTTCGCTGCTGCACGCGGTCTTTCTCTAGCTGCAGTGAGCGGGGGCTGCTCTTCGTTGCAGTTCTCAGGCTTCTCATTGCAGTGACCTCTCTTGTTGCAGAGCACAGGCTCTAGGCACGCAGGATTCAACAGTTGTGGTGCGTGGGCTCAGTAGTTGTGGCTCATGGGCTCTAGAGTGCAGGCTAAGTTGTTGTGGCACTCAGTCTTAGTTGCTCTGCAGCAGGTGGGATCTTCCCGGACCAGGGCTCGAACCTGTGTCCCCTGCATTCGCAGGCAGATTCTTAACCACTGTGTCACCAGGGAAGCCCAAAGATGATCTTCTTACCTGATTACTTTACATTGCTCTTTAATTGCTAACCAATGTACTGGACAAAAGTTAAAAAAAAAAAATAATAATAATAACAGCTATTCAAATTTGAAATACAGAGAAAAATAATCATTTGTACATGAAATGAGTGATACCTAAAATTCCCAACAAAAATAACAAAACTAATAAAAACAGCATGTGCATTCAGTAAGATTAGATATATAATAAAAATAGAAATTCAATGTCATTCCTATATGCACATGATAATAAACTAATAATACAGTGGAATTTCATATCATTTGAAATATCAAACAATAATAACAATAAAGTATGTATGAATAAACCTAAGAAAGGTAATATATTTGAAAAAATTTTAAACTCTACTGAGAAAAATTAAAGAAATTTTGAATAAAAATAATTATTCTTTACTAAGAAGTTAATACTGTGAAGCAGTCAATGTCCTCTCCATTTACCTATAATCCCTAGCAATCCAGTAAAATATGGAAAATAATCATCATTGACAGAGTGATCATAAAATATCTGAAAAAATAAAGAGTATCAAAAATGTTTTTGAAAAAGGAAATAATGTTAGAAAAATGTAACATATTTTCAAATATTATAATTTAAAGAAGGTAGTGAGACTAGACTGAATATGCAAAAAGGAGCCTGGACACATGAAGAATTCAAAATACATTAAAGATGTCATTTGAAAATATTGGGTAATGTGTTGATTTTTTCCATAAATCTTGTATAGGAACCATTGAATCGTAAATTGTCCCCTGTACATTCAAGGCATGGAGAGACAAAAGGAGGAAGCAGACCAATCTAGATTAGTAAGTGGCAGTTTTAATAAGCAAAGGACCTTATGCATGAGGCTTGTTCTGGGCAACCACAAGATGGATAGAACTTCACAACCACCCGCCAGATTCTTAAAAGTATATATAGAGGCCTTAATGGGGTTCAGTCACATATACAGTCCAAGTGGTCTCAACGACACCGTAATCTCTGAAGACTGTGTCCTTGAAAATAGTTCCCACTGTAGGAATGATGGACAGAATATATATTCCAAGGAAAAGGGAGGAGGTGAGGAGTCTACTATTACCTGTATCTAGCTCAGGGATCAACCTGAGCAGTCAAGTCCTCTCAATGACCTCCTGCAACAGGAACAATCTAACTCTTGGGGGTAGAGGTGTGATTCTCTACCTCATACTTCAAAATAAATTCTAAATGCATTAATATGCATATTTAAATGTCAAAGCATGTAAATCTAGAAAGTAAAGATTTAAAAACATTGGATTATTGAAAGTTCTTTTAAAGCAAAATGAAAAATAAATATATTTCACTAACTAAATATAAAAGTTCTAAACAGAATAAATATATACATTACACACACACACACACAGACATAACCAGAGTTAAAAAGACATAAACCAAGAAACTAATACTTGCAGTGCACATAATAAAAAGGGTCTAATATTTTCAAAACACTTTTGAGACTTGAGCAAATAAATATAAGCATAACAACTTAAAATAGAAAAGAGCAAAGATTGACAATTAATGAACCTAAAAACATACACTGACACATTCTAATCACCCAAAATTCATAGTTTACCTTAAGGTTCATTCTTAGTGTTCTACATTCTATGACTTTGGACAAATGTACACTGGTAAGTGTCCACCATTATACAAAATACTTTCACTGCCCTAAAAATCCTCTATGCTTCACTTATTCATCCCATGCCTCCCAACTCCCACTCCCTGGTAACCACTGATTATTTTACTGTCTCCATATTTTGCCTTTTCCAGAATATCAGGTAGTTGGAATCATACAGTATGTAGCCTTTTCAGATTGACTTATTTCCCTTAGTAATATACATTTAAGGTCTCTCTATATCATTTTCACCTCGATAGTTCATTCATTTTTAGTACTGAATAATATTCCATCTGAATGTGCTAAAGTTTGTTTATTTTCTCCTACTGAAGGACATCTTGGTTGCTTCCAAGCTTTAGCAATTATGAATAAATCTGCTGCAAATATCCATGTGCAAATTTTTTTATGAACAAAGGTTTTCAACTCATTTGGATAACTACAAAGGAGTAGAATTGTTGGATCATAAGATAAGAATATTCTTAGTTTTGTAAGAAGCCACCAAACTGCCTTCCAAAGTAGCTGTGCAATTTTGCATTCCCATCAGCGATGAATGAGAGTTCCCATTGCTCAACATCCTCACCAGGATTTGGTGTTGTCCACGTTCCCAGTTTTGGCCATTCTAATAGCTCTATCTCGTGGTTGTTTTAATTTGCATTTCCCTGATGATGTGTGATATGAAGCATCTTTTTATATGATTATTTGAAATCTGTATAACTTTATTGGTGAGCTATCTCTTAAGGTATTTGGTCCATTTTTTAAACTGTGTTTGTTTTCTTCTTATTGAATCTTAAGAGTTCTTTGTATATTTTGGGTAACAGTCCTTTATCAAATGTGTGTTTTACAAGTATTTTCACCTCATCTATGTCTTGAATTCTTATTTTCTTGATGTTGTCTTTCCTAGACCAAAAGTTTTTAATTTTTAACATTTATGAAGTCCAGATTTTCAGTTCTTTCTTTCTGAACCATGCTTTTAGTTGTCTCTAAAAAGTATCATCATTTCAAAAGTATGACTTTTTGATTTTAGCTATTTTATTTTCTCCATTGTAAAAATTTCATTTAGTTATTTCTTACATATTTCATCACTGAGACTTTCTATGTTTTCATTTGATTCAAATGTGTTTTTGTTTGCTTTCAAAGCATTTTTATGATGGCTGCCTTTAATCTTTGTCAGATAATTCTGTCATCCACGTTGTTATCTCTATGTTGGTGACTGTTTGCTTTTATCATTCAAGTTTTGATTTTACTAGTTATTGGTAGAATTAATAATTTTCAATTATATTCTGAACACTTTGGATGTTATCTTGTGAGACACTCCCATTGCGTCTCACTGATACTAAGTTGGTGGGGGTGGGATGGAGTGATGGTGCTGATTATCACCATTTCACACCACTGCCCGGTGAGGGTAAAACGTCTGCTCTTTACTTGGACTTAGTGGCAAATGGTCTGGGAGAAAGTGGGGTGGATATTAACACTACCCCAAACTTCTATATTTCATTTTATTGTTTTAACTTTTGGTTGTATTATTTACCTGTGTCTTTATTTTTTCCTTGCTTAATCTGTCCTGAGATTTGTCTATTTTCTTTTCAAATAAGCACCTCTTGGATTAGATGATACTCTTCATTCTGTCTTTGTTTAATATACCATTAAAATAAATAAGAGCAGAGTTCAACAACCTACAGTACACAGGCCAAATTGCCTTATTGCCTGGATTTGTAAATAAAATTTTATTGGAGTACAACCACCCTCATTTACTGAAATACTGTCTATGGCTGCTTTCATACCACAGCAGCAGAATTGTGTAGTTGTAAAGAGAGCTTGTGGTCTGCGAAGCCAAAAATATTCACTACTTGACCATATGCAAAAAAACTGGTTATGACTGTTTGTGCTGCTAAAATTCATGTATTGAAGCCCTAATCCCCAGTGTATTTGGAGGTAGAGTATTTGGGGGGAAATTAGGTCAGGATGTGAAGCCTTAATGAAAAGGCATAATGTTTGTATGAGAAGAGACATGAGAGAAATTTCCTCTGTGTGTGTGTGTGTGTGTCTCTCTCTCTCTCTCCCTGCATAAATGTATATAGCAAGAAAGCAGTCATCTGAAAGCCAAGAAGAGGGCTCTCACTAGAAGCTGATCATTCTGGTATCCCAATCTTGCACTTCCTAGCCTCCAGAAGTGTGAAAAATACATTTCTGTTGTTTAAGCCACATGGTTTGAGCCACCCAGTCCATTGTATTTTGTTGAGAAGCTCTAGCTGACCAATAAAATTGTCCATTTCCAGGTTAAGAGCATATTCTGGAGCCAATCTACTTGAGTTTCTAACTGGTTCTCCTGCTTATAGGCTTTTCTTATTTGTTTGTTTTATTGTTGTTTGTTTTTGTTTTGTTTGCTTGTTTCTTAGCTCATGTTTTATTTATCTTGGCCTATAAAAAAGTCTGGGAGTGTAAATCAATGGTGTTTCTTCCAAGGAAGATTTATGTTTTCTTTTACCAGAGCCAGGGAAAAATTCTAGACTTAGGACCATTTTGGGTCCCTTCCTTGTTCTTCTACTTAATTCAGGAAATAGTCCTCTTTGTTGCTTGTTTAAAACTCATTAACTTAAATATTGGCATGTGCCCTCAGAGAATATCCTCCCCTTGCTAGAGTTTCTTGCTTACTCTTAAGATTTTAGTCTGTGGCCTTTTTCTCTAACCTTTGAGATGTCTCATTTCTAGCTTTGTCTGCAATGCTATCTACACAGACACACACACACATTTTATACAAGATCTATTTTAGAGTGTGAAAAACTTGCCTCTCACAGTGTCAAAATTCTACCTATTTTACAGTTTAACCTAATGTTAACTCATTTGATCATAATATTATTATGTTGAAATAATAAAGGGATGATCAGGCTTTTCTTATACAAGTTTTATAACCATATTCAGTTTTCACATCACTTTTTTTTTCTTATTTTTTTTATTAAAGTTTAAATCATTGCTATTACTTACATTTGCAGATTTTAAGAAAGAATTAAAATACTAAGCTTTTTTTAAATGCTTGCCAAGTGACTTAATTTTATGTGAAATTTGGTAAAGACATACATTCAAAGTAAAGATGATTGTGGAGATAAGATTTACACTTAAATAATTAGACTTTAGTTACATGGATGCATGGACCCCCTTTTCATTTCAGATTCTTTTATTCTTCAATGAGTATAAAAATTATAAATTCAACAATTATAGATGTAGCAAATACATAGGTCATTGAGATCTTCCCTTATTTTCCCAAATTATTTTTGTTTACTTTTGTTTTTCTATTTTTCACTTCTCTGGTAATAATGTCATACATTTAATATGTATTTATTTTTCTTTTGAGCATTTGAATAAGCAAATGAATATCAGTTTTTGAGGGTGTGTAGTAAATCTTATACTGATTACAAATTACTATATCTGTTGAGTGATTTTTAAAAATAATAAGTTGGTTTTTGTCTTGAAGTAGAACTAGTGATTTAAATTTTCCAGAAAATAAGACTTAGAATCAAAAATTACTTTTAATGGCATCTTATTCTAAGTAAAAGTCAAATATATTGTTATTTTTTTAAACCACACAGCAGAGCACATGCTCTAGCCATTCTGCTGCCCTGATAAGAAAATTGGCTTGGCTCAGTTAAAATGGAGAAAAATCTGAAAGCCACTGATATAATGCCATGTACTTCAAAACGCTGGATATTCTGACCAGAAAACATTTATTTGCACAGCCTTATTTCCTTAATGCTGAATCCTCATCAATTTTATTTTAGATATTGTCCTAATATAGAATACCAGAATTGCATTGTGTAATTTATAATATGAAAATGCAGAATATCCAAAAGAAAGAGAATATATTTGTGTCCTGCAAGGATCAAAACAGTAGTTGAATTGGATTTAATCCTGAAAATTTTTCTGATCAAAGAAGAGCAAAGGAGAAGTCATTCTTAAATACATATATATTTTTTTAATTCTGGAAGGTATTTTACAAGATAATTTACTCTAACCCTATTATTTCATCAACAGAGATACAAAACTAACACTCAAAACAATAGTGTTTTTTAAGGTTAAATTTCAAAGATTCCTAGAATGTGAATCCATTAAGACATCAATGAAACTATGAATTACAATAAATTAATTATAAACTTATTAAACATTATGTCCAAGAGAATTTATTAGAATCAGAGCTGAAACTCTGTATTCACTAGTATGATTTTATTTTATATAAATTTATTTGTTTATTTATTTACTTTTACATTTGGCTGTGTTGGGTCTCCGTTGTGGTGTGTGGGCTTCTCATGGCGGTGGCTTCTCTTGTTGCAGAGCATGGACTCCAGGCACGCAGGCTCAGTAGTTGTGGAACATGGGCTTAGATGCTCCGCAGCATGTGGGATCTTCCCAGACCAGGACTCAAACCCATGTTCCCTGCATTGGCAGGCGGATTCTTAACCACCGCACCACCAGGGAAGTCCCCACTAGTATGATTTAAATAGGATAATATTAACAGTTCTATAATACATCTTCCAAGTTATAATTAACAAGCCTTTGATTTTGCTTCAGTATTAAATAAAAATGACCAAGATATAAATTAGCATATAATTGAATTTCCTCTTTAATTCATTGATATGAAAGTCAATTATTTGCCTTGTGACTGTTTATGCTCATATTATTCTGTCAATGTGACTTTAGTTTGACCTCAGAACTATGTTCTCTTTTCACGTGTCCACAGTGAGCTTTATTCATTTTTACAAAGAATATAAATTGGCAGAGAATAACTTGTTCAAATGTTCATAGGAGGTGTCCTAACAGTGAGGAACTATTTCTAGAAAAAACATTGCTTAAACCGGTCTATTCTGCAACCAACAGAGGAAATTTCCTGCCAAAATGTTTCTTTCCTATCAAGCTGAAATTTAAAAAATAAAAAAAACCTGTTCAATCTGTTATGAATCTTTTCTAATAGTTGTAGTAGCCAAACCCAAATTTAAGACTTGTGCATTGCAATCATTTCTCCTATAAATTTCCTTTACCGATTATTAATATATTGTGATTTTTGTGACATGGTTTGGTTTGATTTAACTATAAAGTTAATTACCATTAAACAATACCAGGTACATAGTTGGTGGGGAGAGTGGAAGGATATAAAAGAAGCCTAATCAGTCAGTAGTTTAAGGGTTTATGACATCATTAATATCTAATTAAATAACACCATTGATTACAGAAAAGCTATTATGTTCAATAAATTTTCTACTGAAAACTGCTTTTGACAGAAGAAATGTATTATTTGCAACTCTGGACTGGGTATATTTCCACTTGTACCATGATGATATCTCTTATAAGATTACAAAGCCTTTTTTTTGGAATTTTAGTGTAATTCTCATAAATATATTATTTAACCTTACAGTATTAAATTTACCTTTTAAATGGAAAATTAATTAGGGGTTAAAAACAAAATACCTGAAGCAAAGTATGGACACATGAAAATACATTTTTGAATGAGAATAATCCAAACATTCTGAAAGCAATGAAAGTTATTAAAGAAATAGCATTGAGTATGAGGACATATACAATAAACATTGTATCATTGTATCACATATCACCACCCTAAATACATCTAATGAAGTAACATTATTCAACCACAACCTTTAATCAAAATTGCATGGTACATACTTAAATGATTATTTTGAATTATTTTTTTATTTAAGAACCTGAACAAGCAGAACTTGGCATTCTTTAAGAAGGAAAAAACTAAGTATTGCTTACATAAAACTCTCAGTTCTGCAGTGATTTTTTTAAATGCAAAATTGAAAGGGAAATTATCTGGATAGTTTGCTTTTATAAGAGAAACATCTTAGCTAGGAATGATGTAATTAAAGTAAAAACAAATTTGTAAATTTAAAATTACTGATTTATAAAAAATATCAGTTTAAAACCCATCTTGAAATTATTAAAAGCCACAAATTATAATGTTAGCAGTAAGCTTTTATAGCTGTTCTTATAACTTTGGGGCAATTGCTTTAATTCTTAATTTGTTCAGATTTTTTTTTTTTATCATGAATGGACATTGAATTTTGTCAAATGATTTTTTTACATCTTTGGAAGAACACCCTTGCTTGTATACCTAACACATGTATATTTCATCTTATAACATGGGTTGCACGTTAATAAACTTGTGCTTAGATACTAAAAGTGTCTTTCCTGCTTTGGGTTTAATTATGAAGCTTCTTCACATAAAATGACACTGTGGCATTATGTCCAAGTTAAATCTTTGTAATTTCTTAAGTTTCTCTCATGATCAAAGAATGGAATAAGAAATAAAGAGGCGGAAAATTCAGTTTATGCCACCACATTTTCCCTACATTTTTAGTACATTTTTCTTCACTTTATAATACTTTTAGACTTACAGAAAAGTTACAAAGATAGTACAGAGAGCTCTTATGTACCCCTCCTCTAGTTTCTCCCATTGTTAACAGCTTATATTACATGATTCATTTGTCAAACTCACTTATTCATTTGCTAAACTCACTTATCAGTTCTAGGAGTTTAGTGTAAGAAACTGACATTTTGTACTACCACATTTTAATGTTAAGATAATACTTCTAATAATAACAGGCATTTTATTCCTCTTCTCTTTCCCATATAATTTCTGAGGATCCACCTCAGTGGTGCTGACTTGATTGATACGTGCTCTTGATATATGGTACTCTCTGCCAACAGTCACTGTCAGCCATGTGTTGGGCAATGCAAAGGCTAAAGTTGCTTCTGATATCTCATATCAGTTCTCAATGTCTTACCATTTACTTTTCTGAGGATGCTACCATTTACTTTTCTGAGGATGTTGTCTCTTGCTTTCCAGATACACTGTGAACTTGGCACAGAACATCCTCCATATCTATCAGTGCATTTTACACATAAACTCAATCTCAAGATTTCTTGCCTACCTTTCATCAGGCTACAATGTGGGAGAGGGAAAACCACCTATAATTTTTAAATATGGTTTTGTTGCACTAAAAAAATAATAATTCTCACAATGGTTTAATTATTCTTATGGGAAATACCCTCACTGATAATTTATCAACACATACAAATCAATATATTTTCAGCATCGTAACATAAAGAATAAATTAAAAATCCCATGGTACTGGCCTTCGTCACGGCATGGTGACCTCATGGTGGTCAGATTTGTATGATGGTTCTAATTCCCGAAATTGAAACACCAAAAAGAACCATATGGAAGCTGTATGATGTAACCTCTGGAATCACATAACATCATTTCTGTCATATTCTATTGGTGGGGGCGTTCACAAATCTTCTCAGATTGAAGAAGTCTGGAATCAGAATCAGTTCCTTTAATAAGAACCCACCTCTTAATTCTTTACAGATAATTTACAAACATGTTTTAAAACTGCTCCCAATAAGGTGGTTATTTAATTACAAATTGTCTAAAATTCTAATTCAAAAAGCAATGCCTTATTTCCTTCTAAAACATCAACAATACAGAGTTTGCACACAATTTTTGAAAAGTCAATTTCCATGTCTATAGGCCCCTGACTATTCACTGTTGGATTACCTGAATTTATAATCATACCAGTATAGTTAGGTATAGTTTGTAACAACTATCATAGCATCACTTATTTTGGTCTTTGTTTTGTGCCACATTTATTCTGTAGCAAAGGCAAATTTCTATTCAAAGACACTTAGCTTGTAATCATATTCGTGTTTTTATCATATCAATCCAAATGTATTGTGTTTCTATTCATAAAATAAAGTCATTTAAAAAATTGTCTCATAACTTGGATATATCCTATATACTATTTAAACAATAATTTTCTTTAGAGAACAGAATCAAGAAACAGATCTATAATGTAACAGGTGGTTATCTGACTAACACCTATGGAGACTGTGATTTGGGAAGATCCTTTCTACTACAAATCCCAAAGAACAGGTTACCTTGACAACAGACAATTTAAAATAACTTATCATCCACCCTACAATGCTCTTTAACCTCTATAAAATAGTAGTCATTTGGGAAATACAAATACTATTATAGATACTATTTTCACAGATTTAAAACTTTTTTCTTGCTCTTTGTCTCATTAATTTCAATTGATAGCATTTCTGGTTTGTCAAAAATATGTAATTACGTACTGAAAATGTTAGCAGTGGTTAATAATACTCATTTAAGCCCATGCAGCCTGTTGATTTCTCTAGAGCATTTTCTCACACTGAAATTAATGATTTTTCTGTATTACTAGCAGATCTACATACATAATTATATTCACTTAGCAGATGAAGTTTCAGAACCTCATATAGGTTAAGTGACTTTGCCAAGATTCCCCTGTGAGCAAGTGGGTAAGCTAGAACAAAATAGTCAAAATCACAGACTTGCACTTTTCTCTATTGACACCTGTAAAAATAATGTGAGGTGTTTGACAAAATTAAATAAAATGCAAAATAGGAAAAATACAAATGGAGAGAAGACATAAAAAAGGTGCATGGCACACAAAAGGCCTCATGATCTGGTTAGTGAATATGACAACCTTGTATATGAGACTCTTTTCCACTTGTATTGAAAAATTCCCAACTCTCCAGACTCATGGACTCTACTTTCTCACATCCAATTTTTGGTAAAAGGCCTTTCTGCTCTCTGATAGGTATTTTTCCTTTCTTAAGATTTTCTGAATTGCTCTTATTCTTTAAATCTTACCTTACATTGTCACTGGAACTTCATCATTGCCTTTCACAATTTGGGATCATTGCCCTTCTCTTTTCTCATGGCAGCTCGAACATATCTTGATTTCACTGCCAAGCAAAAGTCACACGGTTGGAGATCTTGCTAACTTGCCAGGCCCCTCACTAATCTGCTAACAATTTGATAGCAAAATCTGTCTTTAAAGACAGTCCTACATAGGACATTAACTAGGCCACAGCTTATTCAGAATGATAGAGTTACTGAAAATTATAAAGAGACTTTTATATATACATATATATATATATATATATGTCTTTATTTGGATACTATCTTTGACTGTAAATAACTTGAAAGTTAAGTTAAATGATACACTATTGGCTTACTTTTTTTTCTCCCTGAAGTCCCTATGTTAATCAAAGATTAGACATTTTATTTGAATAAAAGGTAGCATATCAGTAAATACCTTGTGAGCATTTTAAATTATACATTTGGAATTCCATTTGTTTTTCTCTTTATCCTTATAAAAAATTCTAGATGCTAAAATTATTATTCCCAGATTCATAAAAAAAAAGAAAAATGGGACTACCAATTAGATTTGAATGTCATATAAATGACTTTAATATAATTATTTTATGATCGATTATACATAATTTGTTAAAATGTATTTTTTTACTTTATTTTTCACTTATTTATTTATATTTGAAGTGTTTTTCTTGTAAAATTTTTGGTATTGCAGTTTTTATTTAATATGATAATCTTTGACTTTTAATTCAGTTATTAATATGATTAGGTTTAAGTCTGTTATCTTTTTTCTTTTTATATTAATCCTATCTGGTTTTTATTCCCTTTCTCTCTAACTTTTTTATTCTTCTTTGAATCAATGGAGTATTTTTTTTATAAATCCGCTTTTTCTCCTCTCTTGCCTCATTAGCTGTAACTATTTTGTTATTTCAGTGATTGCTTGAGGATGTGCAGTGTACATTTTACCTTGTTACAGTGCACCTTTAATTGGTATTGTACGACTTCTCATATAACATAAGTACTTCAATTTTTTCCCTTATGCATTATGCAATTATTGTCTCACATTGTACTTATGTGTATGCATATATTGTTATTGTTTTTATTTTTATTTCAACAGCTAATTATTTTGAAAAATGATTTAATAAGAAAATATCATTATGTATAATTATACATACATATATGTTCATTATTTATCATTTCCAATGTTCTACATTCCTCAGTATGGATCTGTATTTTCATAAGTAAAAAGTTCTGTTTTTTCCATGCTCATTTTGAGATGCCTTTGAGATGCCTCAAGGATAGCCAATTAGGTATGTGACAGGAAGAGGCTATGACTGAAATTATTGTTTTATGAGTAATAGGGCTACAGTTTATTCTGTATAATCAGAATAGAACACATGCTTTCAGAAGATCTTTGAACTATTTGAATAAAAAAAGGAATGTTAAGAACTAGGCATTTATGTGCTTAAAAAATCTTATGGGCTTCCCTGGTGGCACAGTGGTTGAGAATCTGCCTGCTAATGCAGGGGACATGGGTTCGAGACCTGGTCTGGGAGGATCCCACATGCCGCGGAGCAACTAGACCCGTGAGCCACAACTACTGAGCCTGCACGTGTGGAGCCTGTGCTCCATTACAAGAGAGGCCGCGATAGTGAGAGGCCTGCGCACTGCGATGAAGAGTGACCCCAGCTTGCCACAACTAGAGAAAGCCCTCACATAGAAATGAAGAACCAACACAGCAAAAATTAATTAATTAATTAATAAACTCCTACCCCCAACATCTTAAACAATAAATAAATAAAAATAAAAATAAATGTTGTGGCTATAATAATTAACTTTACATATAATAATAACCAGCCTTTATATTTATCAATGTTAGGATGATGTGTTAGTTACATACAAAATTTTCTATAAGGATAAAGAGAGAAAAACAAATGGAATTCCAAATTGTTCCTCATATGCTAAATATAGAGATAGACATAGAGTTGCTGTAAGTGATAATTGATGCTGGAAGTAACTCAATCTTCTCAGAAACCTTAAAGATGAGTTTAGTCTTTGAATTATATTCTGGTGTAATTTTAAGATAAATAAATTAATGGTGTCACAAACAATATGTTGTAATTATCTGTTTTGCATTTGTAAATTTATTTCTTTGAATTTTTATAATAGGTGTATCTACTAAATTAATGTTTATATTAGTAATTGGGGTTAGGGGTTTTGGAGGTATAAATATACACGTGTTAAAGTATAAGTGAAAGAAAAAAGGAAAATTTAAACAGCCTTCATAAATTTTTTAAAAAATTACTTGATTCTTTCTACTCAATAATCACATTCTCAATGTGGATACATATTTTAAACATAAAACTGAGTAAAATAACAGAACACAGGAGAGTATACAAAGTACAGTTCCTGTTGCATAAAGTTCAAAAGCTGATAAAACTATTCTACATTGTTAAAAGTCAAAATATTTTTTAGCCTTAGCTGGGAAGTGAGAAGTACGTAAGGTGTGGAAGTTAACAGGAGGAAAGATTTTGGAGCCCTGGTCATCTTCTGTTTCTTGATTTGTATACTGGAAAGGAGTGCCTAATTTGTGAAAAAGCATCAGTAATAATACATAAACTTTTCTGAATGTATGTTACACATTGTGATGATTAATGTTATCCAGCCAACCTGACTGGATCATAGGATACCAAGGTATTTGACTAAACATTATTCCTGGATGTGTCTGTAAGGGTGTTTCTGGATGAAATTAGTAGTTGAATCAGTAGACTCATAAAGCAGTTTGTCTTCTGAATGTGGGAGAGCATCATCCAATCCAAATTGAAGGCCTGAATAATAACAGCAACAGAGAAAGGAAGAATTCTTTTCCTTTCTGCCTGATTGTTTGCAGAAGGACATAAATCCTCTCTTGCACTCAGCACTCCTGATCCTCAGGCTTTCAGACCCAGGCTGAAATTTATACCATCAGCCTCTCTGGTTCTCAGGCCTTAGGACTTGGGACTGAATTACACCACTGACTTTCCTGTGTTTCCAGCTTGCAGACAGCAGGGGGTAGGACTTCTCAGCCTCCATAATTGCATGAGTCATTTCTTAATATAACTCTCTTTATATTTATATATTTTTCCCAATTGATCCCATTTCTCTGGAAAATTCTAATACATAAATAAAAGTTTAAAAGATTCTTAATTAAAATACTGAGAAACATTATAAAATGTAAAAATGTTGCCATGTCTTTGATAACCATCTATCTGCCAGTTACCTTAAAACAACAGATTCTGTTATAACCTATTCCTGTTATGTTCCTAATCCTTATCTCATTTTGAAAATCTAGGGAACATTTCAAATTTGTGTTGAAAACAAAACAAAGCAAAACATTTTTTTATGTTTCCACCAAAGACTCAAGCCTAGGAACCACTTTTTTTTTCTACTCCTAAAGCTAATCTGTCAACATCTTAATAGTTTCACCAACAAAACACATGGAAAATCTATTCACTTCTTTCTGTCTCCATTACTAGAATCCAAATTCAAGCCTGTTAACACCTATCAAGAGAACTTCTGCAATAAGTTCAATATTTCCTCCTTGTTTTTAATGTTTATGTTCTAAAATCCATTCTCCACACAACAACCAGAATATTTCCTGTTGTCACTTCATTATCTAAAACTCTCAGACGGCTTTGTAATAAAATGTACACTGGGATTAAGAACTATATGCTCTGTCCTACCTACCACTGTGGCAGCATCTTGAAAAGTGTCAGTCTAGTTTCTGCTTTAGTGTCTTAGTTCTAGACATATATCCCTGGAGTGCATAGCCCCACATCCTCAATATTTTCTTATTATCCTTAAGATATCCATCAGATTTTAAAATTTAAATTATCCACCATGTCTCTATCACTTCATCCTATATAAATTCTCATTACTCTTAAGAGTTATTCATTTGTTTACTATTTGTCTCAAATCATTAGAATGTAAGTCCGAAGAGAGCTATAGCTTTCTCTCATTTAACTATTACAGGCAAAATTTAAAAAAAAAAAATGCATGGAACATAGGTATTCAATGAAAAAGTATGAATAAAAAGAAGCTGTAAATATGCGTACTATTCAATTAACACATTTATTTTTTACCTTTGTTATTGAACATGCATATATGTATATTTCACTTTTGTATTAAATTTAACTTTACATCAATATAAATATTGTTTTCTTTTTATGTAAACTACTAAAAAATTCATAAATCATGATAATAACTGTTCTCTCTACAGTCTTTATTAGCTCCTTAAATATGAAGTAACTTTATTACTTTAAAGATAAGCCTTGTCTAATTACAAAATTAAAAGGAACAAGTAACAATAAAATAAAAATGAAATGTGTCACTTTGATCTTTATTATAGCATCTAGTGTTGTCAACTTGATTAAAGGGTAATTACCAGCTCAGAGATTAAAAAAAAAGTAAGGATGATTTTGATGAGCTTCCTTCTAATTAGTTTTCAGATAAAAATCAACCTTCACTATTGCAAGTTTAGCTTTGGCTGGGAAGTGGGAAAGTCATCCATTTTGTCATTATCTATAACTGCATTATAAGTAAAAATTAGATAAAAATCTACTTTTTCTACCAAAATCGGTTTTGAATTGTTTGTTTGTTAGCTTTTTACATATATCAGGAATAACTAAATTGGAATTGCTTAATGGAGCCAGTATATCTTCTCTCAAATTGCCAGTTGGATAAAAAACATTATTTTTTGTTTCATTAATCAATATCTCATACATACATAAAAGTACATACCATGTACTTGTACCCTTAGAAGTAGAAGACTATATAAAGTTTAATTTTGCATAATCCATGACCTGGAATATAAAATAAATATATGAAAATATACTTTTCTAGTTGTCAGTAACTATAAAATTAACACTTTTGTAACTGTATGTATGTACAGTATTTATGTATGTATATTTGGAGTTTTTTTTAAATTCAAAAATGGAAAAGAAGAATGCTGCAAGCCTTCTTATCTCAGCATTGCTAATAAGGGAATGTGATAGGATAGGAAATGATAAAGTGTTAGAAGTCTCAAAAACCTCCAAGGAGACAATAAAGAGGGCTACAGTAATCAAAACTGAGCTCTCTCATAAAACATGGCATGGCACACTCTTCCACATATTTTAAACTCTTTAGAAACAAGAATTTAAGGTAATTATGTAATACAGTTTATCTCACAGATGTTCTCATCTCTTCTTGTGCTTTCTGTGCAGATAAGTCAAGTGAATGTTAACAAAAATAGGACAAATAGATAACAGATTGAAAATATTGTCACAGGCACATGTAATTAATAGTATTTCCTATCCAAAAATAGTGAAAAACATAGCATAACACAATTCTGAGTCTGAATATATAAACAGCTGTACAACATGATTTTCCAAACCAGAAAAAAAAATTCTTATGTGTGTATAATTTTGGCTTTAAAAATTGATGGAAATTTTTGTTAAAAAGTGTATATTTTTTTTAAAAAAAATCACATTCTGATACGTTCCTTTTGATTCTTACAAACACAGACATGCAAATACAATCATATATTTTATTTTGAGAAGTTTGTAAAATACTTTTTCTTCTGGCCTATGTACTTATTAACATGACATTGGTATCATGTGAGCCTACAGATTGTTCATTTAAAATCTTGCTATATGATTATTAGCTTTCAGATGATTTTTTTTTCATGTAAAGTAGCAATATTTTAATTTTTAAAAAATGGCAATAAAATTCATTAAAATTTTTTCTAAGATTTCTATCCATAAACTCTTTCCATGAGTTTATTTAAATATTTTTTAAATATAATTCATCTAACAGGAGCTGATTTATAGAAAATATATAAAGTAATATCTCAAGAAAGCATTGATAAATTTAAGTTAATTCTGATAGAAACTTTGTTATTTAACTTAAAAGCTTTTGATAGGCCATTGAGAAACTGATAAAAGCATTTAAACAAATTCTATTTCAAAATTTGGAGAAAGATGTTAGAAGTCACAGAAGATGTTTTTTTTAATCTCTTGTTCAACATTAAGAAATAAGATGAGTAAATTGAATGAAATACTCAGGGACACAGAAAACAAATGAGAGAGGATTGAATCTTAGGGCAATTAGTGATGAATATTGAGTTATATAGAAATAATAATTTTAAAAGTAATTATTTAGGATTCAGAACTGATCAAGACACTTTATGGCCCAGGTGTTGAGCAACATGGAAAAGATTGGAGGGTGGAGAGGCATAGATAGAGTCACACATCACTAAACCCCAGGGTTTAGAATGACAGTTACAGTAAATGAAGAATAAAGTGGTATGAATATTCAAAAGAGAGGTTATATCTGGTTAGAAAATCAACAAACATTAATGAAAGAAAGCTGCTTGAGATGATTCTTGAAAGATAATTATGCAGTTTTAATTAATGAGTTGGATAGAGAGAGGCTTTTAGTCATGTGGGTGACAGGAATAAATGCATGCCATCAAAGAACATATTAGCTGCCCTCAGGTAGTTTAAGCTGACTGGAGCTTAAGGCACCTGGAAAGGTGTAACGTGAACCAAGACAGGTCAGATATATTGAGAAAAACAAAAGATTGCCTTGAATAACAGCATTAAGTCACACAATTTTCACTCTGTAGGAGATACGGAACAAACGATTTTATCGTCATCTGGAAATACCTTTGCATTAAGTTCTCTGTGGAGGGTTGTGCATCTGAGGCTGAATTATTCTCTTTCTCTCCACATTCTTACAGAGTTAAATTTCAACAGTTTATAATGAAATCAAGAGAAATTTTAGTATTACTTTTTGTGAAACTTGACAAGTTCATATATCAAGTGGGTTGGTAAAACTGCTTAGCAATGCTTTTCTCACTTTTAATTGTTGTGCTCTTGACTGTTCTACAATAACTCGGACTTTCTCTAGTTTACTCACAATGTTCTCTCCCTCCTTCCTCTCATTTGGCTGATGACCACCCTGTCTACTTAACTGTCGGATTCTTCATCTGACAAAACTATTTTTTTTCAAATTTTCTTTCTTTAAAATTTTTCTCAATCCTCACCAATTATTTTCTATTTTCTTCCACATTTAAAGTGAGATTATTTCATCTCTACTCTTCAAGAACCTCTCCCTACTTGAACTCTATTCACATCCCCTCCTTAGCACTATTTCAACTCTCATACATCTTGAGTCACTCGATTTTTATTTCGTCTTTCTTGACTGACAAAAAATATTAATTCAAAGATTTCATTGGTACAAATACTGTCATTCAAAACTATATTATGTTCTTTTTCTCTCCAACTGGTATTTCTCTTCAATTATTTCATGAAAATTTAAGTTTCAGTCTCAACTAGTACTTTCTCAAAAAGCTATGCTGAAAATAACCAATGATCTTGTAATCACTCAATTAATAGTAATTTTCTATAAGCATTATCTCCAATCTTAATTATGTCAACTCTTAATTACACATTTTTGTAAATCCACTCTTTCATTGACTTTTAGGACACTACTCTTTGCCTATTCTCCATCCTAGGAGAACAATCTCAAATCATTACTTGCCCAAATAGTCTTGACAATATGAGTTTTTCCTGACAGCTGTGACAATTTACAATTAAGTGGTGACATGGAAGCCAAAGAGAGATGACTGTGCAGAACTGGACAAATACTTTAGAAATGATTTCCTCTTTCTAGAGGTCTCCTCCTTTGCCTTCTTAATGCTACCATACAACAGTTTATTGGACCACTTACAGGTTGCATGGGCATTAGAATCAGGTAGAACTGGGTGCAGATTTCTGTTTCATCATATATTAACTGGACAAGCTCTTTTCCCTTTGAGTAACATTAACTCATAAAATTGTTATGATGTTAAAGTCAAATAATGCTGATAATGTGACTAGATTGGTGAGTTTCATAAATTCATCTCTCAACTCTTCTCTTTTTTTATTGAATCTCTAATTGCATTTCCATAATCAACTTGCATAGCTCTACCTCTAACAAAGGCAGACAACAGGAAAATCTTCCTTGGGATCTCTTCTATAACACCTTCTCATTTTGCCCAGGAAAGTTGGCTGCTTAATCAGATGATGCCTTTTCTCATCATATTTTCAATTTCTTTCCTGGTTGATTGGAAATCTGTGAAAGTATGGGTACTTTGTTTTTATGCATTTTTAGTTTAACGAGTCAAAATATTGATGGCAATTATATTGATTGAAAATTGAACCTCCCAGCACAAAGAGTTTTTGCCTTAAAACAAAGCAAAAATAATTAATTTTATAAAGTACCAAATAATCTGAACTACACTACTTAATATCTACTCATATCCCAACCCAAGGAATTGTGAAACATAGTCAAAATATTTGACACAATTGTATTAATCAAAAGGAGGATAAACTTCAGTCTTCAATTTCAAGGATCAATATTAAGACTTCTAATAAGGCATAAGACAGAGTCAGAGAATGAATTCTATCTGAATAATTAGAGAAAGCTTCCTGGGAGTAAGTTCATTGAGATGTATCCTTGTAAATAAGTAATATGTTTTGTTTTGTTTTGTTTTTCCTGCTGATTCATCTTCCAAGGTTGTAAAAACTTTTGTTAGAATGAATAAGAACAACACATTTTGCCTTCCACAAAAAAAAAGATTTTCTCTAAATGTAGCAAATCAATGTTTTTTAGACCTTCTATTTTATAAACATTAATTTTGAAATGGCTGTATGTTGATCAAGTAATTTCTCATTTTTCTCCCTATAAAGTTTCTTCATCTATAAAAATAGTGAGTTGGAATAAGTCACCATGTGATCTATGGCTCTGAATGAACACAAGGATTTTCAAATTTTAATTTAATGTAATGTTGGGAATCAAGGGAGAAGAAATAAGAAGATGAATACAGAAACCATGAATGGACTTTGTAATTCAGTACAAAGATTGAGCTTTAGATTTAGAGAATGTTATGTCTGAAAGATACTTACAATATCACCTGGTTTATCCATGGTGTTTCAACACCATACAGTACAAAACAATGCTTCCAACCCAGTAAACTGAGAGTTATAATTTATGTTGATTTTGATATAAAATAGTGTAAAGAAGCTGTGTTTTGAAATATATGGAGAAGTGACTTTTCAAGAGGTTCATTTTTCATCTATTCACATTCTTCCATAAGCCAAATTAATAGTTTTATAGCACCATAGCACATCAATCAAGCCATGTAAATTCTCATGAAGTGGCTGTCTTAGAACAGAATGTGTTACCCAATGCTGGTCAGTGAAATGTGAGGGAAAGTCTGCTATTGTGGGATTTGGGGAAATTTTCCTTGCCTTTAAAAATGTCTGGTCTTTTGTTGTTGTTGTTTTTGGCTTTGGAACTCTCTGTATGAAGATATACTTGTTGCTCCTGTCAACATCTTGTAATATTGAGGAAAACTGAATAGCATAATGAGGATAGCAGAAAAGAAATATGGAATATACCTTCATCTTTGATGGTAACACTGAGCCACTTAAACTAACCAAATCTGGAGTTTATTATCACAGAACCTGATTTCAAGTGAGGAAATAAATGTTTCTTTCTCAGAAAGCCATTTCAGTTGTGTTTTCTGTTGTAAACAAAATCATCTCAACTGACTCTGGTTACTAAAACCTGAAAAGGAAAGTAAATGTAGAATACCACAATGATCACAGAATTCAAAGAAAAATACACTAGAATGTGAATAGAAAACAGAGTAACCACAGTACCTAAGAAGGAGGAAATAATAAATGATTTCATAAAGTTACTGTCAATGAAGAGGAATACATTTATTTTCTACTTGTCATTTTGCTGATGATAAAGATTCCAGAAAGGGAAAATTTGATTACCTAGTTTATACTATATGTTCACCTTTTGGTTACAGAAACATAAGTCATCTAATCAACAGTCCGACAAGATGGTATCTAAAGAAGAGCAATATTTTCTTTAAAAAAATATTATTAAAGATGGTGGAATAGATAATGTGCAACAAAAATTAGAAAATTTCCATGATAAATTCTTCCAATGTGTGAGAAACTATGCTAAGCACTGGAATTGTATTAGGGAGTCACCAGTCCCTTTCCTCACGGAGCTTAGAGTCAGGAAGGCAGATGAAAAACTGCAGTAAGTTCCATAAAAACATGAATAGAATACAGAGGTAGACAATAATGATGGTTCTTGAATAGTCGCAATTTAAAAGAAAAGTTCTCTGACAAGGCAATATTTTACTGTGAAAGATAGGAAATCAGAATTATGAAGACTTGTGTCAAGTGTTCCAGGCAAAGGAAAAAACAGAGGTAAAATCTCTGAACCAGGAAAGTTCTTAGTGTGTTTTAGAAAATGAAAGGAAGCTATTGGGTATAAATGTGGTGAGACCAGGGCAGAGGGCAACAATATGTGTTTGGAAATGTATGGAGGGCCCAGCTCAAACTTCTAGATCATAGTAATGAGGTTAGATTTTATTTGAAGTTTATGAAAAGCTTTCACAGGATTTTATTTAGAGGAAAGACAATGACTCAGTTAAGGTTTTTTTTTTATTATTTTTTGGCTGCACCACACGCGTCATGTGAGATCTTAGTTCCCCGACTAGGGATCGAACCCATTCCCACTGCATTGGAAGCACAGAGTCTTAACCACTGGGCCACCAGGGAAGTCCTCAATTACTTAAGTTTTTAAGGATATTTGTAGATAGCAGAACAGATATGAGGGTCCCAGGAGTGAAATCAAGGATCTGTGTAAAGATGTTATTTGATGCTCTAATTGGAGGAACATGATGCCATTTTGGGAGTTGTAGACAGGACCAGTTTGGAGGCTGGACTAAGAACTAAGTTTGAGAATACTAAATTTCACGTGATGTAAGATGCCCTTATGTAAATATGTGCATATTCAGTACTTACAATTTAAAGGCATGGAAATCTATTAATTACTAAAGGAAGAAAGGAAATGAAGGTAAGACTCAGGAGAAATTTCAATAAATTCCAATATTCAGATGTAATGTATAGAAGGAAATATCAACATGAGAATATTATCTGACAGATGGTTCAGAGAAAATTTTTTTTAAATATGATATCAATGAAAGTAAAAAAAGGAAAGTGATATGAAAATGTAGTAGTAGTAGTAGAAGATGTAGTGTAATCTCATTCCTAACACTCAGTTGAATTTTGCTCCCTTATCCTGATTCATGGCTTTCACCACATTCCGGAACATGGCTAAGAAAGAGTAACTTTTGACTCCCTTCCTCTAAATGGCATGGACATTTTTAACATGCTATAACTGTAGCACTTAGCTATGCAATTTTCTTTTGGAAACTTTCAACAATGTTCTTTGGTCAATTTCTATGCTGTCGTGATCTAGTCCAAAGGCTGAATTTTATCCATTCTTCCAGCACAATATTCAATAGCCACCAGTTGAAATTAAATATTAGGCATTTATTAAGTACCAAACTAATCTGTGTATAATTGTACTAATAGAAAGAATAGAGGAGCATAGGGCAGGCCTCAAGTTCAACTAAACTGGCATCCAGGGATAGTCTAATTTAAATAAGAATGTTAGCACATTCCCCCAAAACTCACCTAAGCACTCTTTACTTCATCATCCAAACATATTTGTTTCTCTTTCCATTCTGAATTACCAAGCATCTCCATCCTTTTCTGGAGACAACTTTCCCTTCTTTCCTCCTTTATCCTTATGAAGATATTAAAATTCTGTCCGACTTGAGTATGAAAGGATCAAAAGTAGATTTGGGATGTATTTTTTTTTTCTGATGTTCATGTTTACATTAATATATTTGATTAAATAAACCCCATTCATAATATGATTTGTGACAATGTATCTACTTTATCTTAATAATTCTATATGCTTTAAACCAACATAATAGTGACAACATAGTTGTTTAAAAACTAAAAACATAATAGGGTTATATTTAACATTCTTTTAGAAATCAGAGCAAAAGTAAGTTTCTATAGTTTCAACAGCTAAGTACAATGTGCAGTGAAAACTTTTCAACGTTTTTTTATTTAACTCCTCAGTTAGAAATACACGGCACAATCATTCCCATTTTTGTCGTTTAATTTTAAACATGTCAAATCTCACAGCTTGTCTCATCACAATGCCAAATTAACGATTCTGAGAGAAATATGTAGTACATGAGACCATGAATAGACACTTCTTAAAAGAGAATAATGTGACTTGCTCTTCAAAGCATCTCATCAAAATACTTGTTTCAAACCAGTATGTTTTGTACACTAAAGTGATGTTTCCCTTCTATGGTCAATATTTTTTTTCTCTTCTTCTTAGGAATGACTTGAACTGTGTTCTATTATAGATTGACTATCCTATTGCTGCATCTTAAAATGAAGAAAACTTCCATCAGTATGTATAGGGTAAAATTTATTAACAATTTTACAACAGCATAACCCCAGAGATGATTACATATAATGCTTTAATTCTATAAATAAAGTTTTGTGGGTCTTT
This sequence comes from Grampus griseus, assembly GCF_964374135.1. Classification (NCBI taxonomy): domain Eukaryota; kingdom Metazoa; phylum Chordata; class Mammalia; order Artiodactyla; family Delphinidae; genus Grampus; species Grampus griseus. The sequence continues at coordinate 121,639,137 of NC_138998.1, read as the reverse complement.
TTCCTTAAGATTAAAAAAAAAAAAAGAAACCCTCCTATCTTTTCAGTTTAAATTTCTAATCATCCCTATGAAGTCACCAGAAAGATTAGATAACAAGAAATGAGACCTCAACTCAGTCACTAACTAGCTGTGTGACTGGAGTCCAATCACTTAAAATCCCTAGGTCTCAATTTTATGGTGGGAAAATAAAACGGTTTGGGCATAATAACTTTTGAGCTTCATTCCAGCTCTTTAATTTTCTCCTATTGCTTTCTAATCCTTAGCAATTTTCAATAAAATAGTTTCATAGTCACATTTTATACACATATATATGTATATACAAGTATTTGTATGCATGCAGTATATGTGTATATCATATATATATTATATACAAACTTATGAAAACTCCTACTTTATGAAAGTCCAGTTCTAAGTAGCATTATAAACAATTCTACTAATTAAAATTTAAGATCCTTTTGCAGTTCTTTTTTCCTCAGTTATATCCTACTAAGGAAATACAGTCAGAATACTCTCCAAAATTTACTTGACTCAAATTAGTTGTTATGTTGGTTCTATTGCCAATTTGAAAGCTATGTACATAGCCATCATTTTTGCATTATCCTATTATAAATTATAGTACTTGTTTTCACTTGAATTTACTATTATAAATTATAGAACTTTAATTGTTTTCATTATTTTTATTTCTATTTTTATTATATAAAATATGCTTGTCTTATATTAGGTTGCATTGTAGTGTCATTAATTGATAGTGTTGGGGGGGGGTTGCTTTGCTTTTATTTAATTGTGCTTTATGTCCCTGAATTTCCACCACCTGCTTCCTTCTTTCCCTTCACAATCATGTGTACCAAAGATGCCTCCTGTTTCAACTTCTTTTTGCTGAGAAGCTACACCCTTCCAATCTTGTTGTCTCTTGTCCCTCACATTTCTGAGCCCATTTCTTTCAAAAATACATGCACTGGCTCACGACATTACAAACTTCTCAGCATTTTCCACACATGGAGGAATGTTCTATATCCAGAGAGATTTTGTGTGTGTATCAGATCGCCATTGGACCCCCTCTGCACTTATTTCTATATATTCATTTATTCATTGAACATATTTTCTGCCAAGCATGCTTCTAGGAATTAGGAATGCACAGTGAATAAAATAGATGGAAATGTCTTCCATTAGGATGGTTACATTATAGTTTATATATATTTATACAGGTATAAATTCATAGAAAAAGGCTGTAACTAATCAACCTGATAATAACATTCTTCCCCTGCCCCAAAAAATGGTCAAGGAGTTTTTTTTTGTTTATTTTATTTGAATGTTCTAAAGGCCTTACAGTTTTTTTTGTCCTATGTAACTGGAAAGGACAGATCACAAATAAAATAACATTTTTATTATAATTTTAGGATAATAAAAATAAAATTTTTTATTTCATACACTATTATTCTAAGGCAGAGCTCTCATGCAGACATAGGTATGATAGAGATTTTAACTTCATACATTAAATATGCTCTTAGCAAATCACTGTATTATTTATGTCCCATTTTAGATATTCTAATACTAAATTTATAACAATGACCATTCATAGTATCAGTAATCTCAAATAATTTTAAGAAGTGAAAATATATTATTTTTTTTCTGAGAGAGGTGTTAATTACCTTTCAGGATTCTTTTAGTATTATTGCTAAACACATTCTACAGTAAAGGGATATAATAAGTAGATATTTAGGAAATTTGCCCAGAGTCTCATAAGAACAGGAGACTATGCTTCATATGTCTGGGGAGATACAAGTGGAGTAAATATAATTGTGTAATGAAGTCTGAACAAAAATCAGAATTTATTTAGAACCCCCAAGTAGTAGTGAAAGTACCTGGGGCAAGTGACTTTGCTCTACTCCACTCTCGGAGACAATGCTGCCCAGAAATGGCCCCTGAGCCTCTGCTCCTTTATCTGTCCACATGCAGGGAAGGCTGCCTGTAATCTTGACTGTAATGTACTTCACACGGTTGCTAGGAAAAGTTCCCTCTTTGTCCATGTCACCGTTTTGTTGGCAAATCTCATTGTTTCAAGGACCTGCACAACTACCTCCCATTCTAATCCCCATTCTAGATTCTTATTCATTCCTATGAAAATCTTCCCCTCTGACCAGACAGTGATATTCACACTCCCTTACCTTGTGACCTTAGAGCTTCAACACTATCATTAACCACTCCCACTCCCACTGTTCCCTTCTTAATTCCAAAGCTTTCTTCAAATTCTTGCCCAAGCCCCACTTCCCAGTGACATGTCCTGCTTTTTTTTTTTTCAGTTGAGACATAATTGAGATATAACATTGTGTAAGCTTAAGGTATACAATACGTTGATTTGATACATGTATTGCAATATGATTACCACACATAGCTTTAGCTAGCACCTCTATCATAATTGTATGATAATCATACAATTATCATTTCTTTTTTGTGATGATGACATTTAAGTCTCTTAGCAATTTTGAAGTATATTATACAGTATTGTTGACTATACTCATTAAGCTGTGCATTATATCTTCAAGATTTATTCATCTCCTACTTGCAAGTTTGTGCCCTTTAATATGTTTTCTAAAAAATGGGACAATGTCTTAAATGGTTTTATATGTTGTTTTCATCCCTGCTGCTTGGTACTTCAAGATTTCACATAAATAGTAGATGAAGAAAGTATAGTTGAACTCAAGCTATAAATTTTACAGTTCTAGCAATCACGTTATCCCTGAACTTTCTAATGAGTAAAGCCCTAGGAATTTTGAAAGGAGAGTTAGACATCACCCATCTTTCAGGATATATGTGGTCGTGACCAGCCCTTTTCTGATCTGAAATAAATGCATTTTAGCATAGCCACTTCTCAATAAGTGGGATCAGTCTGCCCCAAATATCATTTTGCATTAAGGGGATTATGCTCATCATTTCCTAAGAGTTATGCTCATCATTCTGTAGAAGAAAATAAAAAAAAATGAATATACTAATTTTTATCATAATAAGTAAAACTATAATGTAAACCAAATGGTTTTTATGCTTCAATATTTGCTGTCCTGATACTTACACGTCCTTGGCAATACTTTTTGTTAATATTAAAACAGTACTTATTTTTAATCTAGCAAAAAGAAAGGATAAAATACAAGCTGCTCTAGTCTATTAAGAATTAGCTGTTTAGGTAATGAAAGTCTTTCTCTACGTTGGATCTGGCCCTATATTTTCTGATTCATTATGGAATTTTTCATTTTTATTTTCCTCAAATAAATATCAGATAATTATGAAATGTATTTTCTATCATCAAAAAAAAAAAAAACCCCACACAGTGATTCTTTTAATTGCTTCAAATTGTTATTCAAGTTGTCATTTTGGGGACACCATTTCATACACTACCTGATGTTACTGAATAAGTTAACAGTGTGATATCTGTTTCTATTGAAACTCTGGCTTCCTGCTGAATTATATATCTCTGTGTTTATTTTAGAAAGCTTACATAACATTTATGCATGATCTGGAAACCATTATTTCATATTTATTTAATTTATTCTATAAGTGTGCTTTCTTTCTTGTCATTTGCTGTTTTAAATTCTTGATAGGCATGGATTCAATTGAATTTATTTTTGATTGCCCAAAATTTACAAATAGCTCAATTATTAAAAATCCCAAAGGTAATAAGGCTAATAATTAACTAAATAAATGAATGGAGATATATATATATAACATACAATATTATATACTGATTCTGCCACTCAATTTTCATTAAGTAAATCAGTATAAATTCATGAGGTCTGAATTCAGAAGAATTATTTTCCTGAAAATCTTAGATTATATTTCTCTAGTTAAGCACTTATTCAATTATCCTTACATGAAAATGGTAATGAATAGAGTTATTTTGTTTTCTTTTTTTTTTTTTAACTCTCAAACAGAAGGAAGTACGTGTTTGTAATCCATTCCCCTATATCAGAAACTGACAAGGGAGTTATACCGAATATTTACTGATGGTTAAAGAAGGGTTACTTTCCTTATATGGAACAAAAGGAAGTCTTGGAGCTGGGTCAGATAACATAGACTAAGCAGTAAGCCCTAATTAACAGAGGCCATCCTTTTCTGGGGAGCTGAGATTAAAAATTTAGTTAAGTTTTAGTTTGCTGATGTGGGACTTAGCATGAGTGACTCCATCTTAGGCCAAAATATTTTTTTATATTCCTTCCATTTTTATTGAGATATAATTGACATACAGAACTGTATAAGGAATACAGCATAATGATTTGACTTACATACATCATGAAATGAATATCACAATAAGTTTAGTGACATCCATCATCTCATATTGATACAAAATTAAAGAAATAGAAATATTTTTATTGTGATTAGAGCACAGGATTTATTTTCTCAACAACTTTCATATATAACACACAACAGTGTTAATAATATTTATCACGTTGTACATTAAATCTCTAGTACTTATTTATCTTATAACTGGAAGTGTGTACCTTCAAACTGCCTTCATCCAATTTCACTTCCCCACTTCTGGTAACTACAAATCGGATCTCTTTTTCTGTGTGAGTTTGCTTGTTTGTTTGTTTGTTCTTGAAGTATAACTGACTTACATCATTATGTTACTTCCTGATACACAACAGAGGGATTCCATGTTTCTATATTTTTCAAAATGATCACCACCATAAATCTAGTTACCATCTGTCAACATACAAATGCATTACATAATTGTTGACTATATTCCCCACAGTGTACCTTTCATACCTGTGACTTACTTATTTTGCAGCTGGAAGTTTATACCTCTTAATCTCCCTCACATATTTATTTCCTCTTTCAACCCCTTCCCTTCTGGCAAGCACCTGTTTGTTCTTTGTATCTATAACTATGTTTCTCTTTTGTTATGTTTGTTCATTTTCTCTTTTTTAGATTCCACATATAAGTGAAATTATATATTATTTGTCTTTCTCTGTCTGACTTATTTCACTAGGCACAATACCCTCTAGATCCATCCACATTGTTGCAAATGGCAGAATTTCATTCTTTTTTATGGCTGAGTAATATTTCATTGTATGTATATACCACATCTTATTTATCCATTCATCTGTTGATGAACACTTAGGTTGCTTCCATATTAATGTTGCAATGAACATAGGGGTGTATATATCTTTTTGAATTAATGTTTTTCTTTTCTTTGAGTACATACCCAGGAGTGGAATTGCTGGATCATATGGTAGTTCTATATTTGATTTTTTGAGGAATCTTCAAATTGCTTTCCATGGTGGATGCATCAATTTACATTTCCACCAACAGTGCAAGATGATTCACTTTTCTCCACATTCTCTCCAACACTTGTTATTTGTTGTCTTATTGATAATTGTCATTCTGACAGGTGTGAGGTGATATCTCATTGTGGTTTTGTATGTTTCTTTCTTTTTTTTTTTTTTTCTTTTGCGGTACGTGGGCTTCTCACTGTTGTGGTCTCTCCCACTGCGGAGCACAGGCTCCGGATGCGCAGGCTCAGCGGCCATGGCTCACGGGCCCAGCCGCTCTGCGGCATGTGAGATCTTCCCGGACTGGGGCATGAACCCATGTCCCCTGCATCGGCAGGTGGACTCTCAACCACTGCACCACCAGGGAAGCCCTCATTGTGGTTTTGATTTGTACTTTTCTGATGTTTAGTGATGCTGAGCATCTTTTCATGTACTTGTTTGCCATCTGTATGTCCTCTTCAGAAAAATGTCTATTCAGATCATCTGCCCATTTTCTAATCAGGTTGTTTGTTATTTTGATGTTGAGTTGTATGATTTTTTGTTTTTGTACATTTTGGGTATTAACCCCTTATCAGGTATAGTTTGCAAATATCTTCTCCCATTCAATAGGTGGTCTTTTAATTTTGGTGATTAATTCCTTGCTCTGTACAAAAGCTTATTAGTTAAATGTAGTTCCATTTGTTTATTTCTGCTTTTGTTTCCCTTGAGTGAGAAGACAGGGTAAAAAAATATATATTACTAAGGCTGGTATGAAAGAGCATTCTGCCAATGTTTTCTTCTAGAAGTTTTATGGTTTCAGGTCTTACATTTAAGTTTAATCCATTCTGAATTTATTTTTGCATGATTTGAGAGAGTAGTATAGTTTGATACTTTTGCATGTAGCTGTTCAGTTTTCCTATCATTTATTGAAGGGACTATCTTTTCCCCATTCTTGTCTCTTTTGTTATAGATTAATTGACCATATGAATATGGGTTTATTTCTGGGTTCTCTATTCTATTCCATTGATTTATGTGTCTCTTTTTGTGCCAATATCATACTGTTTTGATTACTGTAGCTTTGCTTTATGATTTGAAATCAGAGAGTGTCATACCTCTGGCTTTGTTATTTTTAAGATCGTTTTGGCTATTTGAGGTCTTTTGTGTTTCCATACAAATTTTAGGATTATTTGTTCTGAGTCTGTAAAAAATGTCATTGGTATTTTGATAGAGATTGCATTGAATATGTACATTCTCTTAGGTAGTAACAGCTTTTTAACAATATTAATTCTTCCAGTTTGAACACAGTATGTTTTTCCATCTGTTTATATCCTCTACAATTTCTTTCATCAGTGCCTTAGAGCCTTCTGAGTACAGGTCTCTCACCTCCTTAGTTAGATTTATTTCTAGGTATTTTATTCTTTTTGATGTGATTGTAAATAGAATTGTTTTCTTAAATTGTCTTTCTGATATTTTGTTGTTAGTGTATAGAAATGCAACAGATCTCTGTATATTACTTTGGCATCCTGGAAATTTACCAAATTCATTGATGAGTTCTAGTAATTTTTTGGTGACTTTAGGATTTTCTATGTATAGTGCCTTGTCATCTGTAAATAGTGACCATTTTAATTCTTCCTTTCTAATTTTGATTTATTTTATTTATTTTTTCTTATCTGATTGCTTTGTCTAGGACTGCCGATACTATGTTGAATAGAAGTGACAAGAGTAGGCATCCCTGTCTTGTTCCTGATTTTAGAGAAAATGCTTTCAGTGTTTCACCATTGAGTTTGATGTTAACTGTGGGCTTGTCACATATGACCTTCATTATATTGAAATATGTTCCCTCTATACACACTTCGTTGAGAGTTTTTATAACAAAAGCATATTGAATTTTGTATAGAGCCTTGCTTTCACCTATTAAGATGATCATATGGTTTTTATTCTTCAATTTATTATTGAGGTGTATCACACTGATTGACTGTGGGCATACTGAAACATCCTGTCATCCCTGAGATAAATCCCATTTGATCATGGTGTATTATTCTTTTAATGTATTGTTAAATTTGGTTTTTGTTGAGGATTTTTGCATCTATGTTTAGCAGTGAATTGACATGTAATTTTTTTTTTGCGTAATATTTTTTCTCTGGTTTTAGTGTCAGGGTGATGCTGGCCTTGAACAAGGAGTTCTGAAGCTTTTCTTCCTCTGCAACTTTTGGAATAGTTTGAGAAAGATAGGTGTTAACTCTTCTCTAAATGTTTGGCATAATTCACCTGTGAAGCCTTCTGTTCCTGGGCTTTTGTTTGTTGGGTGTTTTGTTTGTTTGTTTGTTTGTTTAATGACTGATTCAATTTCATTACTGGTAATTGGTCTGTAGATATTTTCTGTTCACCCTGGTTCAGTCTTGGGAGATTGTATATTTCTAGGAATTTGTCTATTTCTTTTAGATTGTTCATTTTATTGGTGTATAATTGTTCTTAATAATCTCTTATGATTATATTTCTGTGGTGTAGGTGTCACTTCTTTTTTTTGTTTGTTTGTTTCTGATTTTATTTATTTGGGTCTTCTCTCTTTTTTTACTTGATGAGTCTAGCTAAAGGTTTATCTATTTGTTTATCTTTTCAAAGAATGACGTCTTAGTTTTATTGATCTTTTCTACTCTTTTTTTAGTCTCTATTTCATTTATTTCTACTGTGATCTTTATGATTTTTTTTTCCTTCTACTAACTTTGTGTTTTGTATGTTCATTTTTCTCTAGTTTTTTAGATGTAAGATTAGGTTTTTTATTTGAGATTTTTCTTGTTTCCTGAGGTAGGTTTGTATCTCTATTCAATTATGTATACATATATTTTTTTTCATATTCTTTCCCATTATGGTTTATCACAGGATATTGAATATAGTTCCCTGTGCTATAGAGTAGGACCTTGTTGTTTAATCCATCCTATATATACTAGTTTGTACCTGCTAATCCCACACTTCCAATCCTTCCCTCCCTCACCTCCCAATATCTGGTTCTAACTTATTATCTTAATTAGTGAATAAAGAAAATATGTGGAAAAGCCCTACTTATAGTTAGTTCCTTAGAGTTCTAAAACTTTATCACTAATTTATAATTTCTAATTAATTACAATTAAATTTATAATAAATATAATATAATTTATAAATTAACTAATTTGTGCTCTGACAAGAGAAGGGAGTTTGTTTGATTTTTGGCCAAAAATTCTCAGGCAATAGGGTAATTTAGAGAACTCTGTATTTTCTTCTCTGTTTATTTGGTTGCTGTTTTCTAATCCCTTCTAAAATCATGTTTTAGGAGGGGCACTTAATTGTGAATTATGTTGCTAAACAGTGAGGCTACTATTTGAGCAAAATCCAGTATTCCTTCCTAATAATATACATAGAATTGCAGGATAGAGTCATTCCTTGTTATTTAAGGGATTGTTCCAAGACCTCCCTAGAATATTAAAATCTGCAGATGCTCATTTATATAAAATGGTGTAACATTTGCCCATCCTCCCTTATACTTTAAATCATCTCTAGATTACTTATAATGACTAATACAAGTGTCATGCAAATAGTTGTAAATATATGTAAATTCTATGTATACATAGTTGCTGGCATGTGGCAAATTCATGTTTTGTTTTTTGGAAATTTCTTGAATTTTTCTTTGAATGTTTTTGAATATTTTTTTTTATCTGTGCTTGAATTCAAGGATGCCAAACCTGCAAATATGGAGTGCCAACTGTACTTCATGACAATTTTTAAGTGCACTGGAGTTGCTTGCCATTAGTAGTAATATATTTCATTGGCTGCCTGTCTTTTACTTCCTTGTTAATCACTTGTAGTAATCGAACCTATCAAAAAACTTTGTGTGAAATCTGTGACTCTCCATTATATTGGTACATGATCAATACAGAGACAAACATTGTGTTTCATTGTCATAAACTGAACTTAAGAGCCACTTTGGCTGCATGTTGTAAAATACATTATATTGTTTTACTTTGCAAATTTATGTATATATTAATTTAGCATGAGACCCTACGCAAGGAAAAAGGGGGGAAAAACTATATATTTATATAATCATACTTCATTTTATTGCATTTTGCTTTATTGCACTTCACAGATATTGTGCTTTTTACAAATCGAAGGTTTGTGGCAATACTGAGTTGCCAGACAATAGTCCTTTTTAGCAGTTACTCCTTTTCTAATTGAGGTATGTGCATTGTTCTTTAGATATAATGTTGTTTCACACTTAATACACTACAATATAGCGTAAATGTAACTTTTATATTCAGTGGGAAATTTTAAAAAATGAGTGACTTACTTTATTATAATATTCACTTTATTGCAATGGTCTGGAACTGAACCCACAACATCTCTGGGGTATGCCTGCATTGGGGGAGAGAGAGGGAGAGACAGGAAGAGAAAGAGAGAGAGAGGGAGGGAGAGAGATCCTTCCTACAGGAGCGAGTCTTCAAAACTAAGAACAAAAATGAAAAAAAAATATCCTCTAATGACCTCAAAAACATGCTCTTTTAAAAAAACAAAACGTTTTTACCTTTGTAAATCTCTAATTTTGAACATGGGCTCACTAGGGGTTAGGGCCAATTGTTTGGCAAGTGAAAACAAGTTAGAGGATGAGTTGATTCATGAATTATTCCACTGATTTGACATTATGACCCACTGTGATTGTTTAGACCTCTTGATAAAAGCACTCTGAAATGCCTGCCACTAAACACTAATGTATGTTGTATTAGATTTAATCAGCTGAAGATCCAGAATCTTAGTTTTTAAATACCAAGGGGATAATTTTCAATATTGTTTTTAAGAACTATGTTTTGTTTTGTTATACTAAATATTCCGTGTCAAAAATCTCAAATATCCTATGCTTAATTAGTAACCACTCAAAAACATATTAACATGATCCAAAATTGTAGATTTTATGAAAGTTTCTAATTTAAAAAAATACTGCTGATTACCACCTCACTGTTAAAACCGTGTTTTTCCTTATTCCCTTGTCTAAATGTAAAATGAGTAATTTCTTTGAGTAGTCAATAAGAATTTGAGTTTCTAGAAACTGCAAGTGTTTCTCTAAATTTCCAAATAAATTTAAGTAAATTGTACTTTTAGTATCAATGAAAATTAAGGTTTATTAATAATTTCAATTGTGGAATTTATTTATAATTTACAGAATTACAATTATTTAACTTATTATTGTATAATATTTGTAAAATTCAATTGTCATCTCATTATGTAGTAGTGTTTTTGTTTTCCTTTCAACATGTCTACTTTGATAATGATATAAAAGGTTCACAGTGCTAAGGAGGATATTCTCACTTGAACAAGGTTAGTGTGCTGTTACATGCTACTATTAAAAATTATACACAGGAATAGAAACATGGAACTTATGGAACAAATTAGGACAAAGAGGGCTAGTCCAGTCTGACAGTGTGGTTTGTGGATGATTTCCTCCTCTTCTTTTAGCTTGTTGTTGAAAAAAATACAAAGATGTCAAGTGTGCATCATTGACCTTTACCCAGCCTGGGGCACAGCTGCAGTGATCCTCTAATTAAGACCACAATCAAAGGAGAATTGAAGGGTAAAGGAGGATAGAAACTTTTCCTACTTATTTGTAGTAATCTGAATGGTGAAAATTATAGTTTATCAACCCAGTTTTGCATATGTTATCTTTAGTACACACCACAGCTTTCAAATTTGGTGATATCCACACTTAACAGGTCAAGAAAACAAAAGATGAAGGCAGTTAGGTTATTTGTCCAATATCCCTTGAGTAATAATCTCCAAGGCTGGTTTTGCATGTTGGCCCAATCTGCTCCCTGCCACCCCACCACCGTATGTCTTAACAGTTCCCATCCAGGTCAAAGGCCCTCTTCCTAACATTAATGTACTTACCTGATACACTTATTTCCTTTTCAATGATGATGTTTTTATTTAAAGATATATAGACAATAACTTTTACATATGTATACACACATACATATATGTGTGTATAATAAATTATATGATATGTATAATATATTTCCCAGGAGTTTAGAAATAGTTGAACAGAAGGGAAAAATCGTGATCAAAGATTCAAATTTTGATGACCGATGAAAATCATTAAAAAAAAAAATGCAAGTTTTTCAAAAACTAGCACACACCAGAGCAATCATATCTTGAATGTGTATTAGGGAGACTTGTTATGAAATATTATATTTTATATCATATGGAAACAAAATAACCAAGTTCCAACAGTCTCTCTGTAAAATCTGACCCAATATAAATTAGAAGAAAAGAATACAGACTTGTAAAATAAAATAGTAAATATTTTTAAATCCCTAAAAAAAAGAAATTTCATGAAAAATTTCCTACTTAAAAAGGATATATTTCATCTTTTTAAACCAGGATTTGAAAAGACAGTTGATAATTAAAATGAAGGTTTCAATGTAATTTGTTTAACGTGATGCCATGAAAAATTGATTCCAAAAAAACTAAAAATAATTATTTTTAGGTTTATATTCAGTATCTATTCTTGTCCTGCCAAATATAATTACAGTATTTAACTTTACACATTAAAAAATTAAAAATCTCAAACTCTAATAGTATCATATCCTAAACATTTACATGATTCTTATACCTAATATGATTGAGTTTTATTTACATTTTTAAATTTGTTAAATAATTTCAAATGTACAGAAAAATATAAAAATAGTACAAATGACTTTTTTTCTCCTGAACTATTTAAGTTAAATTGTTAACATATCTCAATTTTTTTGTCTGACATTTATTCAGTTTTAGATTTAAAGTATATAATTGATTTTTTGCCCTAATTTTATAATGTGACTTTGAAGAAGCTTTTAAAGGAACAAGTATATAATTTTCCTTACTCTTATAATAAGATCATATGAGGCTCAGGAAAGACAAAAGAACTTAAAGTCACTGTGATACACAAAATTCCCTTTACAAAGGGTCTGATAACATGTTATTATTATTCTAAATCATTTCTGGATTGAGACAATAGAGTAAATAACAGGTTAACTTAATCTGAGTGTTTATTCATCACACATTGTTTTATTAAGTGAAATTTAATAAATTGTATCCATTTAAGGCATACACTTTGATTTGTTCTGACATACGTATATACACAGAAAGGCACTGCAATAATTAAGATACAAAATATTGTCATGATTCCTAAAAGATGTGTTGTTTTGTTTTTTTGTTTGTTTTCTTGGTAGCCGACTCCTACCCCTGACTTTGGATTTAGGCAACCCTTAGTGATTTGTTTGCATTTTCTTAAATATTATGGAATTTAAGTCCTATGCTATGTATTGTTTTGTGTCTATGTTCACTCATCAAAACAACTTTGAGATTCATCCATGTTGTGTATTTGCCAGTATTTTATTCCTTTGTATTGTTGAGTAGTATTACATTATATGAATACAGCACATGGATTTATTTACCAATGTGTTGATGGACATGTGGGTGGGTTCCAGTTTTGGGTTGATTATGAATGAAAGTCCCATGAAGATTGCATACAAGTTTTTGCCTGTAAATATGCTGTCATTTTTCTTGGTTAAATGTCTAGGAATAGAAAGACCACATTGTATAGGGTGTAACTTTAAGAAATAATTTTCAAAATAGTTTCCCAAAGTGAAATATTTTACATACTGGCTGGTAATATTTTAGATTGCAAATTCTTACCATCACAGGATTAGTTTTATAAATTTTAGCCATTCTGATAGATGTACATTGACATCTTATTGTGATTTTCAGTTTGAATTTCCATAATACCTAATGATTTTGATCCTCTTGATATTTTGAATAACTTGAATAGCTTTGGATTGCATTCTGAACGTTATGAATATTATGTTGTGGCAACTAGGTTCTTTTATATTCTCTGAAGAAAGTCGATATATTTGTTTTAGTAGGTAATTAATTCACTTAGATTAAAAGTACTCTGTCTTGTCTGTGATGGGTGACATCTCAGGTCTCAGTCCAGACAGCTTTTAGCTTACCATGCATATATGTGTATATATGGTTCAGAGGTCACCCAGAGACTAAGGCATTTCTAACGCACAAAATTTAAGATCTCCCTTATAAGACTATCTCCTTTCTAGGGTGACCCCCTCATATCCCAGCATCACTTGTTACCACAAGTTCTTTCCTCCAGTTTCTCTGGCCAAAGACAGTGGAGTTTCCATAGATGTTTTAGCTGAACTGCATCATACTAAGATGCTTCTGGCATTAAGGCAAAGCCACAGAAATGTGAAATCTCCCTGTGCCAATCTTTTTGGAAGTTTTAAAAATCCTCCAAATTCTTCCTGCTGTTATTCTCTCTTCAGACCACTTGTTACCAAATTAGATGTGAGTCCACCTCTTGGGGCCCTAGCTAAACTGAACCACTCCCATCTCCCTTCCCCTCTGTCCAAGAGTTCTTTCCTGCTCAGGTTTGTGCTGCCATTAAGGAAACTGAGTTTGGTCAACAAGATAGGCTTTTATTCAAAAGCCAGAGAATGAGGAAGGGAAGCTCTCGTAGGTACTCCCTAGGAGAATGTCCTGTTATCTTTTGTCAGCATTCTCCCTTTCACGACCTTTGAAAACATTTTGCTTTTCAGACATATCTTTCCTTCAACTGTTCTCTAGAAAATAAATTGAAAGTTCACCTGATGGGGATCATATAATAAGAAATAATTTTCAATGTTAAATTGAAATTGGAGGAGCACACTGAAGTGTGTTATGATTTTATATATATATATATATATATATATATATATATATATATATATATATATATATATATATATATATATATATTTCCCCAGAAGCTAAAACACTTTTCTCAAGATTCTGCCTTTTCTTTTTAAATTAAAAACCTCTTCTCTCACAGGGTTTTTGAGTGGATTAAATAAGGTACTGTATACATCCTTCCTAATATGGACCCTGATGTATGGTTTTAGAAATAAATAAATAAGATTGTTTTTCCTTCCTTCCCTTACGCTAAAGTTATTTATGTGCATGCTTTGTCTTCCCTATAAACATGTAATCCTGAGGTTAGATATCATGTATGTTTTATTTGCACAATTTCTCAAAGCTAATGAAATGGTGCATTTCATATCTAAAATACTCAATAAATGTTTATTGGTGAATGTTGCATGTGCCATCAGTTATAAGCTTTGTTGGTAACCAGATGGTCATAAATTTAATATTTATGTTCATTATGTGATGAAACCTTTGAGGCAGGCATATATATTCCCATTTCATTGATGAATAACAGATGCTGTCAAAGGTTCAGTCATATGCTAATAAATAAGATCATATGGTTTGTATGTAAGTAGTGTTTTGAAGTTTAGAAAACATTTTCACATCCTATTATTATATATTACATGATTTACAAGAAATTAGTATAGACACTAGTATGTCACATACTATTGTGAAATTATATCCCACAAATAGAATATGTGTTTCTATTCATAATTAATATTCACAGTCTGTACATTATTTTACAGTGAATCACAGGGCAGGGAAAGCCAATGGTCAGCTTATCTTGTGACATCAGAATATGATCAGCTTGATAGATTTTTACTAATACTACATTATCTGAAGTGCCAATAAAGGGGCAGTTATAGAGTTGATGATCAATAAATCATTGTAGAATTAATGAATAAAATTAAAATCTCTGCAAATTTCATATTCTGATGGAAAATCTCTACTATCTGCATTATTTTTGTAGTCAATTTCTCAAAGACCTACTGTACCACTCTGCCCATAGAAATATTTTCTTCCTTCTTTGAACCCAAGAAATTACTTGTATTCACTCCTGACTTGTCCTTTATTTCATACTGCTGAGATGGTATTACTTTGCTTCAGGTGATGTCTATGAAATAATCACATTCGGGAATTTTAGAAGATAGAGAAAATACACATTGAATAGAAAATAATCAGCATTATATTGTCATCAAACATATTACATTATGATAACAAAATAATGCTGTTATTTGGAAATACACAAATAAGTGTCAGAGTATACATTCCCACACACATACAGAAAAATCTGGGCAAGTTTACTTTACAAGAATAATTGATTTAAACATATTTCAAATATATGTTAATTCACTTTATTGACTGACAACAAAATAGAATGTTTTTGCTTGTTTAGATTTTGCTGTTCTTTGTAGATGTTTCAAAACTGGATAACAAGTGAAAATGTCTGTAGCATACTTTACCCTTGCATACCTGAAGATCAGGAATTCTTTTCTATTCTGTTCATTGCTCTGTGCTCAGTATCTAAGACTTCTGGTTCCAGCTCCAATATGTAAAGACCTTGGAAGTCATTACTCACCTCCTTACAATAATAAAAATCTTATTTACCTCACTTCCTATTATCTAATACAACATGCCCAGCTTTCAACAAAAACTTACAAGGCATGCTAAAAGGCAAGAAAAATACTGTTTAAAGAGATAGTGTCAGAACCAGAGTCAAATATGACACTATGTTGGAATATCAGACAGGAAATATTAAATAATTGTGTATGTATTTCTCTAAAGGAAAAAGTAGACAAAATGAAAGAATGAAATGGAAACTCTAGTAGAGGATAAAAAATAAATGTTGGAAATCAAAAACACTCTGATAGAAATAAGGAATGACTTTGGAATTTCCAAAGAAAGA
This sequence comes from Grampus griseus, assembly GCF_964374135.1. NCBI lineage: Eukaryota > Metazoa > Chordata > Mammalia > Artiodactyla > Delphinidae > Grampus > Grampus griseus. The sequence continues at coordinate 121,623,234 of NC_138998.1, read as the reverse complement.
ATCAGTAACTCCAAAGATATGTTAACAGAAACTTCCCAAATTTAAAATCAGAGAGAAAAATAATAAAAAGAAAAACAGAACACAGCATCCAAGAACAGTGGGATAATTCCAAAAGGTGTAATATACGAATAATTAGAATACCAGAAGAAGAAGAAAGAAGGAACGGAGAAGAAAAATATATTTGAAGTACTAATGATTCAGAACTTTCCAAAATCAATCACAGACACCAAACAGAGAACACGAAAACCAAAATAAACCAACAAATCAACCAAACAAATAAACAAACTAGACCTAGAAACATCATATTCAAACTTAAGTAAACCAATGGCAAAGAGGAAATCTTGACAGAAGCCACAGGAAAAAATACTTTGCATAGGAGGAATAAAGATAAAAATAACTGAAGATTTTTCACCTGAAATCACGCAAGCAAAACGAGAGTTAAGTGAAATAGTTTAGTGTTGATAAAAAAGCACGAATCTATTATACTATAAACACTATTTATATATTCAGTAATATTCAGTAAAATATCCTTCAGAAGTGAGGAGAAAAACAAGACTTTATCAAACAAATAATGTTAGGAATTAATTTTCAGCAACCCTGCCCTGAAAGAAACACTAAAAGAATTTCTTCATGGGGAAGAAAAATAATATAGTTTATTAACTCAGATCTATGTAACAGAAGAAGAAATATCTGAGAAAAGATAAATGAGAGCAAGATAAACTAGTTTATTTTTATTATTCTTAATTATCTAAGAGACAACCCTTTAAAAAATAACAATAAAATTTATTGGGTGATTATAGCATATAGATAAGTGAAATGAATAGTAACAGCAATGTCATGAGGGACAAGATGGAGGAATTTAGTAATTGGTAGATATTGATTCTACTGTATTATTAATTTATTTAAACTTGAATAGTTTAAAATGTGACCTTATTTGGAAATGGGGTCTTTGCTGATGTAATTAAGTTAGGATGAAGTCATTAGGGTGGGTCCTAATTCAATATGATCAATATCCTTTAAGAGAAGAACACCCTGAGATAAAGAGGCAGGTATTGGACTGATGCAAGTGCAAGCCAAAGAACACCAAAGATTGAGGGCCACCATCAGAAGCTAGGATGAGGCAAGGAAGTATTCCTCCCAGAGTTTCAGAAGGAACAGGAATCCGTTGAAAGCATGATTTCAAACTTCTAGGCTCCAGAACTAAAGCAGAATATATTTCTGTTGTTTTAAGCATAAATAAATAAAGGTTTAAATAGGCAAATTTAAACACAGCATTTGTCAGAGAGGATAAAAATGATCAGACCAATCTACCTATGTGTTGTCTACAGCAAGCCCACATTTAATAAAAAGATTCAGATAGGTTTAAAGTTATAATGCTGAGAAAGATATACCATGCTAACACTAGTCAAAAGAAAGCTGACTAGTCATATTGATTACAGATAAATTAGACTTCAGAAAGTAGGTAACTATAAATGTGTCAATTCTCAAAGAAAACATAAAACTTTTAAATGTGTATGTAGCTAACAACTGAGTGGCAAAGTATATGAAGCACAGAGTGATAGAACTGAAGGACTAATTGTAAAATACACCATTATAGTTGAAGATTTCAATATCTTTCTTTCATTGATAGACCAATAAAGCAGGAAATCAGTAAAGATAAAGTTGATCTGGACAGTACTATCAATCAATTTGATCTAATTGACATTTGTAAAATATTTCATCTAATAACCACAGATACACATTCTTCTCAAGCTCTGATGGAGCACTCATCATGATAGACCAAATTCAGCATCATAAAACACATCATAACAAATTTTTCTTTTTTTTTTTTTTTTTTTTTTTGCGGTACACGGGCCTCTCACTGTTGTGGCCTCTCCCTGTTGCGGAGCACAGGCTCCGGACACGCAGGATCACCAGCCATGGCTCATGGGCCCAGCCATTCCGTGGCACGTGGGATCCTCCTGGACTGGGGCATGAACCCTTGTCCCCTGCATCAGCAGGTGGACTCTCAACCACTGCGCCACCAGGGAAGCCCACATCTTAACACATTTAAATGAAGAGAAATCATACAAAGTATTTCTCAGTTCACAATGGAAGTAAGCTAGAATTCAATAATAGAAAAATAGCTGGAATTTCCCCAAATGTTTGGAGAGTAAATATCTGAAAAAGAATATTTAATAAATAACAAATTGGTCAACAAAGAAGTCTCAAGAGAAATTGAACTAAATTAAATTAAATTAAAGAATTAAATTTAAATGAAAATAAAGCAAATCAAAATTTATGGAATGCAGCAAAGGCAATGTTTAGAGTAAACTTTAGAACATTAAATGCATATATTAGAAAAAAGTTTCAAAATCAATAAATTAATCTTCCATATTAGGAAACTAGGAAAAGAGGAGCAATTTAACCTCAAAGCAAGAAGAAGAAATTAAATACTAAAAAATAGAGCAGAACTTAATAAATTTAAAGAGGAAATTAACTGAGAAAATAAATGAAATCTAAAGCTAGTTCTATGAAAAGATCACTAAAATAGATAGACTTTTAGACAGGCTAATCAAAAAAAAAAAAAAAGAAAAGAAGGGGAGTGATGATAAAGGGAGAGAAGGGGAGGAAAGGGAGAGAGAGAAGGGTAAAGAGGAAACAAATTTATAAACTACTAATATCAGAAATAAAATACAGTCATTAGTGTTGATCCTATGGACAATAAAAAAGATAAACATGTACTATAAACAACTCTATTTCTACAAATTTGATAATTTTGATGAAAGACACCAATTACATGAAAGACAAAATACCAAAACTCACACTGGAGAAATATATAATCTAAGTAGGGCTCCCCCAAACTTCATACGTTAAAGTCCTAACTCCCAGTACCTCAGAATGTGACTGTATTTGGCAATAGGGTCTTTAAAAAGATAATTACATTAAAATAAGTTCATTTTGGTGAGCCCTAATCCAATATGGCTTGTGTCTTTATAAGAAAAGGAAATTAAGAAACAGATACACAGAGGGAAGACCATGTGAAGACACAGGGAGAACATGGCCATCTACAAGACAAGGAGAGAGCCCTCAGTATGAAAGTAACCCTGCTAAAACCTTGATATTAGATTTCTAGTCTCCAGAACTGTGAGGAAATAAATATCTGTTGTTTAAGCCACTCAGTCTCTGGTATGTTGTTATGGTAGCCCTAGCAAACTAATACACAATCCAATTAAAATATGGGCACAACTCTGAATATTACCTCATCATTGAAGATATACAGAAGGCAAATATGCATATGAGAAAATGATCAACATCATTTATTTAAACGACAATAAGATATGACTGCATCCTATTAGGATGACCAAAATCCAAAAACCTGACAACACTAATTTTTGTCATGAATGCAGATTAACAGGAACTCTCATTTTTTGTTGGTGGGAATGCAAAATGGCAGTCCACTTTGGAAGATCTTTGGCATTTTCTTGAAAATAGTCTTAACCTTACAATGTAGTAGTTGTGCTTCCAAGTACTTATTTAACTTATTTAAAAGCTTATCCCCACATAAAAACTTGCATGTGAATATTTGGAACAGTTTTATTCATAATAGCCTAAAACCGGAAGCAACCAAAATGTCCTTCAATAGGTGAATAAATAAAGAAATTGTGGTATATCTGCACAATGGATATTGTTCAACAGTTAAAAGAAATGAACCAGCATGCCACGGAAAGACATGATTGAATTGTTAATGCATGTTACTAAGTGAAAGAAAGCAGTCTGAAAAGGCTATATAGTGCATAATTCCAATTACTTGACACTCTGTAAAAGACAAAGTTATAGAGACGATATAAAGATCACTAGTTGTCAGGGTTTCAGGTAAGAGGGAGGGTTGATAGGTGAAGAACTGAGGTGGTGAAACTATTCTGTATGATACTGTAATGGTGGATACATGACACTATTCCTTTGTCAACTCTCATAGGATTTGATTGCACAAAAAGTAGACTTAATGTATTCAAGTTGAAAAAAATAATAATAATTTAGGATAACAGGGGGTCTTGGGGTGGAATGATTAAGTCATAAAACTGTATTACAAATGTATAAAACAATCTTACTGAAAGTGAGAAGGAAGTGCTAAGTAACTCTAGAAATGAGTAGAGTCTGCTAGACTAAAAGTAAAAAGAACTGTAAATAAACACTACATTCCATTTGATAAAGCTCTGTCCATGAGGATATGAGTTAACAATTCTGACTGCTCTACATGCATAGTGGAATTGAACAACTAAGTAAAAGGGTGGCAAACGATGCTAAGTTTCTCACAGTTGGAGAGGAAGTTTACATGTAAGTTAGAGGAGGAGAAATGATTCATTTGGTTATGAATTATTATTAGACTATCAGTATTATTTCATGTATATATTATATATTTATAGATAGTTGTGTGTACATGGTTTAGTATTCATACATATATTTTCTTGTTCTCTCAACTAATAGGGCATATAATCAATAATAATCCAATAGTAATGAGCACACAGAAATAAAATCTTAATTTCTAATACCATTCTCTAATAAAAGGAACTAAACTCTTTGGAGAAATGCCTTATTCTTGGACTGGGGCAGGAAATATACAAAATAAGCCTGGAGTGTCTTGTAGTGCCAGAAAGTAATACAGTGCTTAAAACTCACACACACACACACACACACACACACACACACACACATACACACACACAATGGTAAAGGTATGTCAAAGGGACACAGGAGCCAACAGAAAGACCCCTCTGGCCAAATCTGTAACAATTTGAGCAGAAATAAATAAAGTAATATTGGATTACTGTCCAAAGTAAAAAATAAATATGGATGACTCCATGCAGATATTAAAAAATGATTGAATAAGTAATAAAAAATTAGTTGGGAGAGAATAGACAAATGTTTGGTGAGGAAGAACTCCTAATAATTAGATACTCTGAGCTTACTCATTAGGGGGAGCAAAACTCCCACCCCTTATGTGTGGGTTACACACAGTGACTTCTTTCCAGAGAATACACTACAGAAAGGAGTGTGGGGAAGAGTAGCTTTTCACTGGAGAAAGCTGACACACAGTACCTCAGTCAGGTGGTCAAGGTTAATATCACCAGTGGTACATCGTATTGGTAATATGTACCCTTGATATGATACCGTGAAAATGAGATTTTGCCTCTGTCATCTTCCTCCTGAAAACACATAACCCCTGGCTAATCATGAGAAAAACATCACAAAACTCCCACTTGAGGGACATTCCACAAAATAACTGTCCAATATTATTCAAAACTTTCATGGTCATAAAAAACAAGATGAGAAACTGTCACAAACAAGAAAAGTATAAGTTACATGACAATTCAATATAATGTGGCAATTCAATATAATCCCATTCTGAATGGGATCTAGGACAGAAAAAAAAATGGCATTATATAATAACTAAATAAATCTGAAAAAAATAAGGATGTCAGTTGATAATAATGCATCAATATTTGTTTATTAATCTAACAATGTGTATCATACTAATATAAGATATCCTGAAAGTTTGAGGAAAAGTCATTCTTCATTCACAAGTTTTGTGAATAAAACTGAAATTTTTCTTATATCTAGTTTACTAAAAATCTGAAAGTAGGATTGACAGATTTTAAGCAGGCAAGGCAGATACTTCCTCTTCCTTATATTTTTATTTGTCACTATCATAAAGCTTTAAATTACTCAACTGACTCACAGGCTTGCTGACAGTGACTTTTTTTTGTTAACATCTTTCTTGGAGTATAATTGCTTTACAATGTTGTGTGAGTTTCTGCTGTATAACAAAGTGAATCAGCTATATGTATATATATATATATATATATATATATATATATATATATATATATATATATATATATATATATATATATATATACATATCCCCATATCCCCTCCCTCTTGTGTCTCCCTCTCACCCTCCCTATCCCACCCAACTTGGTGGTCACAAAACGTCGAGCTGAAATCCCATTTGATGCAGTTGCTACCACCTAGCTATCTATTTTACATTTGGTAGTGTATATATGTCCATGCCACTCTCTCACTTCAGCCCAGCTTACCCTTCCACCTCCCCATGTCCTCAAGTCCATTTTCTACATCTGCATCTTTATTCCTTTCCTGCCCCTAGGTTCGTCAGAATTTTTTTTTTTTTTTTAGATTCCATATATATGTGGTAGCATACAGTATTTGTTTTTTGCTTTTGGACTTACTATACTCTGTAAGACAGACTCTAGGTCCATCCACCTAACTACAAATAACTCAATTTCATTTCTTTACTTGGCTAAGTAATATTCCATTGTATATATGTGTCACATCTTCTTTATCCATTCATCTGTCGATAGACACTTAGGTTGCTTCCATGTCCTGGCTATTGTAAATAGTGCTGCAATTAACACTGAGGCATATGACTCTTTTTGAATTATGGTTTTCTCAGGGTATATGCCCAGTAGTGCAGTTGCTGGGTTATATGCTAGTTCTATCTTTATATTTTTAAAGAACCTCCATACTGTTCTCCATAGTGGCTGTATCAATTTACATTCCCACCAACAGTGCAAGAGGGTCCCCTTATCTCCACACCCTATCTAGCATTTATTGTTTGTAGATTTTTTGATGATGATCATTCTGGCCAGTGTGAGGTGATACCTCATTGTAGTTTTGATTTGCATTTCTCTAATGATTAGTGATTTTGAGCATCCTTTCATGTGTTTTTTGTAAATGTGTATATCTTCTTTGGGGAAATGTCCATTTAGGTCTTCCTCCGATTTTTGGATTGGGTTGTTTGTTTTTTTGATATTGAGCTGCATGAGCTGCTTATATATTTTGGAGATTAATCCTTTGTCAGTTGCTTTGCATGCAAATATTTTCTCCGATTCTGAGGGTTGTCTTTTTGTCTTGTTTATGGTTTCCTTTGCTGTGCAAAAGCTTTTAAGTTTCATTAGGTCCCATTTGTTTATTATTGTTTTTATTTCCATTTCTCTAGGAGGTGGGTCAAAAAAGGATCTTGCTGTGATTTATGTCATAGAGTGTTCTGCCTATGTTTTCCTCTAAGAGTTTTAAAGTGTCTGGCCTTACATTTAGGTCTTTAATCCATTTTGACTTTATTTTTGTGTATGTTGTTAAGGAGTGTTCTAATTTCATTCTTTTACATGTACTTGTCCAGTTTTCCCAGCACCACTTATTGAAGGCGCTGTCTTTTCTCCATTGTATATTCTTTCCTCATTTATCAAAATAAGATGACAATATGTGCATGGGTTTATCTCTCAGCTTTCTAACCTGTTCCATTGATCTATATTTGTGATTTTGTGCCAGTACCATAGTGTCTTGATTACTGTAGCTTTGTAGTATAGTATGAAGTCTGGGAGCCTGATTCCTCCAGCTCCATTTTTCTTTCTCAAGATTGCTTTGGCTATCTGGGGTCTTTTGTGTTTCCACACCAACTGTGAAATTTTTTGTTCTAGTTCTGTGAAAAATGCCATTGGTAGTTTGATAGGGATTGCACTGAATCTGTAGGTTGCTTTGGGTAGTACAGTCATTTTCACAATGTTGATTCTTCCAATCCAAGAACATGGTATATCTTTCCATCTATTTGTATCATCTTTAATTTCTTTCATCAGTGTCATACTTTTCTGCACACAGGTCTTTTGTCTCCTTAGGTAGGTTTATTCCTAGGTATTTTATTATTTTTGTTGCAGTGGTAAATGGGAGTGTTTCCTTAATTTCTCTTTCAGATTTTTCATCATTGGTGTATAGGAATGCAAGAGATTTCTGTGCATTAATTTTGTATCCTGCTACTTTTCTAAATTCATTGATTAGCTCTAGTAGTTTTCTGGTATCATCCTTAGCATTCCCTATGTATAGTATCATGCCATTTGCAAACAGTGACAGTTTTAATTCTTCTTTTCCTTTTTGGATTCCTTTCACTTCTTTTTTCTTCTCTGATAGCTGTAAATAAACTTCAAAAATTATGTTGAATAATAGTGGTGAAAGAGAGCAACCTTGTCTTGTTCCTGATCTTACTGGAAATGCTTTCAGTTTTTCACCATTGAGAACGATGTTGGCTGTGTGTTTATCATATATGGCCTTATTATGTTGAGGTAAGTTCCCTCTATGCCTACTTTCTGGAGTTTTTTTTAATCATAAATGGGTGTTGAATTTTGTCAAAAGCTTTTTCTGCAACTATTGAGATGATCATGTGGTTTTTCTCCTTCAATTTGTTAATATGGCTAATCACATTGATTAATTTTTGTATATTGAAGAATCCTTGCATTCCTGGGAAAAACCCCACTTGATCATGGTGTATGACACTTTTAATGTGCTTTTGGATTCTGTTTGCTAGTATTTTGTTGAGGATTTTTGCATCTATGTTCATCGGTGATACTGGCCTGTAGTTTTCTTTTTTGTGACATCTTTGTCTGGTTTTGGTATCAGGGTGATGGTGGCCTCGTAGAATGAGTTTGTGAGTGTTCCTCCCTCTGCTATATTTTGGAAGAGTTTGAGAGGATAAGTGTTAGCTCTTCTCTAAATATTTGATAAGATTTTCCTGTGAAGCCATATGGTCCTGGGCTTTTGTTTGTTGGAAGATTTTTAATCACAGTTTCAATTTCAGTGCTTGTGATTGATCTGTTTATATTTTCTATTTCTTCCTGGTTCCGTCTCTGAACATTGTGCTTTTCTAAGAATTTGTCCATTTCTTCCAGGTTGTACATTTTACTGTCATAGAGTTGCTTGTAGTAGTCTCTCATGATCCTTTGTATTTCTGCAGTGTCAGTTGTTATTTCTTCTTTTTCATTTCTAATTCTGTTGATTTGAGTCTTTTCCCTTTTTTTCTTGATGAGTCTAATGGTTTATCAATTTTGTTTATCTTCTCAAAGAACCAGCTTTTAGTTTTATTGATCTTTGCTATTGTTTCCTTCATTTCTTTTTCATTTATTTCTGATCTGGTCTTTACGATTTCTTTCCTTCTGCTAAACTTTAGGGGTTTCTTTGTTCTTTCTCTAATTGCTTTAGGTGCAAAGTTAGGTTGTTTATTTGAGATGATTCTTGTTTCTTGAGGCAGGAATGTATTGCTATAATGTTCCCTCTTAGAACTTCTTTTGCTGCATTCCACAGGTTTTGGGCCATTGTGTTTTCATTGTCATTTGTTTCTAGATATTTTTTGAATTCCCCTTTTATTTCTTCAGTGATGTCTTGGTTATTTAGTAACGTATTGTTTAGCCTCCCTGTATTTGTATTTTTTTTTTGTTTTTTTCCCTGTAATTGATATCTAGTTTTACAATGTTGTGGTCAGAACAGATAATTGATATAATTTCAATTTTCTTAAATTTTCTGAGGCTTGATTTGTGAGCTAAGATGTGATCTGTCCTGGAAAATGTTCCATGAGCACTTGAGAAGAAAGTGTATTCTGTTCTTTTTGGATGGACTGTCCTATAAATATTAATTAAGTCCATCATGTTTAATATATCATTTAAAGCTGTGTTTTCTATTTATTTTCAGTTTGGATGATCTGTCCATTGGTGAAAGTGAGGTGTTAAATATCCACTATTATTGTGTTACTGTCAATTTCCCCTTTTATGGCTATTAATATTTGCCTTATGTATTGAGGTGCTCCTATGTTGGGTGCATACATATTTACAATGGTTATATCTTCTTCTTTGATTGATTTCTTGATCATTATGTAGTGTCCTTCTTTGTCTCTTGTAATAGTTTTTATTTTAAAGTCATTTTGTCTGATATGGAAATTGTTACTCCAGCTTTCTTTTGATTTCCATTTACATGGAATATCTTTTTCCATCTCCTCACTTTCAGTCTGTATGTGTCCCTAGGTCTGAAGTGGGTCTCTTGTAGACAGCATATATAGAGGTCTTGTTTCTGTATCCATTCAGCCAGTCTATTTCTTTTGGTTGGAGCATTTAACCATTTACATGTAAGGTAATTATCAATATGTATGTTCCTAACAATTCATTTTTTGAATTGTTTTGGATTTGTTATTGTAAGTCTTTTCCTTCTCTTCTGTCTCCTGCCTAGAGGAGTTCCTTTAGCATTTGTTTTAAAGCTGGTGCTGAATTTTCTTAGCTTTTGCTTGTCTGTAAATGTTTAAATTTCTCCGTCATGTCTGAATGAGATACTTGCTGGGTAGAGTAATCTTGATTTTAAGTTTTTCCCTTTCATCCCTTTAAATATGTCCTGGTACTCCCTTCTGGCTTGCAGAGTTTCTGCTGAAAGATCAGTTGTTAATCTTATGGGTATTCCCTTGTTATTTTTTGTTTTTCCCTTGCTGCCTTTGATATTTTTTCTTTGTATTTAATTTTTGATAGTTTGATTAATATGTGTCTTGGCATGTTTTTCCTTGGATTTATCCTGTATGGGACTCTCTGTGCTTACTGGACTTTATAGAGTATTTCCTTTCCCATGTTAGGGAAGTTTTCAACTATAATCTCTTCAAATATTTTCTCAGTCCTTTTTTTTTTCTCTTCTTCTTCTGGGACCCCTATAATTTGAATGTTGGTGCATTTAATGTTGTTCCAGAGGTCTCTGAGACTGTCTTCAATTATTTTCTTTCTTTTTTCTTTATTCTGCTATGTGGTAGTTATTTCCAGTATTTTTCTTCCAGGTCACTTATCCAGTCTTCTGCCTCAGTTATTCTGCTATTGATTCCTTCTAAAGAATTTTTACTTTCATTTATTGTTTTGTTCATCATTGTTTGTTTGTTCTTAGTTCTTCTAAGTCCTTGTTAAATGTTTCAGGTACTTTCTCCATTTTATTTTGAAGACATTGTATCATCTTTCCTGTCATTACTCTGAATTCTTTTTCAGGTAGACTGCCTATTTCCTCTTCATTTGTTTGGTCTGGTGGGTTTTTACCTTGCTCCTTCCTCTGCTGCATATTTCTCTGTCTTCTCATTTTGTTTAACTTACTGTGTCTGGGGTCTCCTTTTCACAGGTTGCATGTTCGTAGTTCCCATTGTTTTTCGTGTCTGCCCCCAGTGAGTGAGGTTGGATCAGTGGCTTGTGTAGGCTTCCTGGTGGAGGGGACTGGTGCCTGTGTTCTGGTGTGGGGGGTGGATCTTGTCTTTCTGGTGGGCAGGGCCATGTCTGGTGCTGTATTTTGGGGTATCTGTGAACTTAGTATGATTTTAGGCAGCATCTCTGCTAATGGGTGAGGTTGTGGTCCTGTCTTGGTAGTTGTTTTGCATGGGATGTCCAGCAGTGAAACTTGCTGGCCATTCGGTGGAGCTGGGTCTTAGCACCGAGACGGAGATCTCTGGGAGAGCTCTCACTGATTGATATCATGTGTGGCCAGGGGGTCTCCGCTGGTCCAGTGTCCTGAACTTGCCTCTCCCACCTCAGAGGCTCAGGCCTGACACCAAGCCAGAGCACCAAGACCCTGTCATTCACATGGCTCAGAAGAAAATAAAGAAAAAAATAGAAAAATAAAAAATTATTAAGAAAATATTAATAATAATGAAAAAATAGAAGAGAGCAATGACACCATTAAACAAATCCACCAATGATAAGAAGCACTAAAAGCTATTCTAAGATAAACATAAACTTCAGAAACAAATCAGTCACAGACAGCAAACCCCAAGTCTACAGATGCTCCCAAGATCCACCACCTCAATTTTGGGATGATTCGTTGTCTATTCAGATATTCCAGAGATTCAGGGTACATCAAGTTGATTGTGGTGATTTAATGTGCTTCTAGGTGCAGGTCCCATCCCTATTCTTTTGTCTCTGTTTTTTCTTTTGCCCTACCCAGGTACGTGAGGATTTTCTTGCCTTTTGGGAAGTCTGACAACTTCTGCCAGAACTCAGTAGGTGTTCTGTAAGAGTTGTTTCACATGTAGATACATTTTTGATGTATTTGTGGGAAGGAGGGTTATCTTACTTCTCCACCATCTTGAAGGTCCCCCTCCACCCCATCTACAAGTCTTAATCAAAAATTTCATGTTGTCATCTCAAATATCAGATCTGCTGCCCGGCTTTAACTTGTTTTTCTGGGTGAGACCAGGAGAGGAGAGGGCAAGGCAGGTGAAGGAGCTGGGCGGGGCTGTAGAGCCAGGGTCACTGGGGAGCTGACAACTGTGGCATCCAAGCTGGGTTCCTGAAGGCAGGGTGTTCCCAGTGACTTTTTTCAATAGTGCATCAGTTAAACAAAGATCGATACTGCCCTGAAGGTTTTATGTTAATAATAATGTCACTTTTATTGCTGTGTTGCTCATGATATCCAAAGTGCTTTTTCCATTCATTCATTCATTTAATTACAAAAAGAATATTTCAAAAAGTCAGCAATCTTAAAACTATTCCTATTTACATAGTATCTATCACATTATCCCTATTTACAGAAATGCTCTTTCATGCTGATTTTGTGCTGTGCATCTCATATCCTTCCTCCAGTATAGCAATACTCCATTCTCAGGCAATGAGAGTATTTGGTGCTGACAACTCACAGGGAAATGCAGTCTGAGACACACACTCTACACCCTCATAGGGCCAGTTTGCATGCATATAGAGATCCATTTAGGATTAAGAATTCCAGTCCCATTTCTTCAATGAGAAAAATTCTTAAGTCTCATTCCCAATTCCAATGATTTCTGTAGGATTTTGAATCTTCTTTGTAACTGCACCTCAGTTCAATATTTCTGTTTTTTCTAATTCTCCCCTTTACACCCTGAGAGTTGTAACAAAGAAAACTCTCCAATAAATCTCCTGCACCCTTATTTCATAGTCTGATATCTGGGAAAATTCTCCCCCAAAGCAGAGATTCAGGCAGCTCACCTGATCATCCAATTTTTGCAGAAACCCAAGTGGCCCAAGGTAATAAATAAACCAATGGTGGGTAAAGACTTAGGTGGCTGGTCAAGAACCAGAAAGAAATGTTTGTTTGTCAGGTGCCTAGATCTATGAAGGAACATGTTGGATGGATCTATGTGAATCAGAACATGTTGTAAAGATCTTTGTATCACATTTTAATTCTAGCAGTAAATATCCACCATAGAAAAGTCAATCACTAAACTACCACATAGAAACAATGACTTTGCAAATTAGCTACCACAGAGTAAGCACAAAGGGCATATGTAGAATAGATAGGTATTTGAGATAAGGACTATCCATAGTTCAAAATTATAGCCTCCCCACTAGTTATCTATTTTACATTTGGTAGTGTATATATATCAATGTCAGAGGGGCGGGATAGGGAGAGTGGGAGGGAGACACAAGAGGGTGTGGTTATCTGTATACATATAGCTGATTCACTTTGTTATACAGTAGAAACTAACACAACAATATAAAGCAATTATACTCCAATAAGATGTTAAAAATAAATAAATTAAATAAATAAATAAAAAAGCATAGCCTCCAACTCACTCAAGCTGATCTAGTTAATGCTGCTACTGAATACCAAATCTTCAAGGAACAAAGGCTAGTAATGCCTTTGGTATGACACCAGTTTTCAAGGGGATTTTCCAGCTACTTAATAAAAATTTGCTAACATTAGATACTCTAAATCTAGAAGGGAAGCTGATTTGTCATTATTAAGACATGGGTTTGCATTTCCTCTGTGCAAGACCTTGGGCCCTTACTACTATCCAAGGATTTACTGAACATTTGAACCACTGATCTAGTGATCCTACAAAACCATTCTTTATACCAAAAGAGCCACTTTACAGTAAAGGAAATGTGACAGTCGGGATTAGACCTTGGATCCAGAAATCTCTTATATACTGCATTGCCAGAGATCAACAGGTAAGGAAAGGAGCCAACATATTGTCAAGAGTAATTGACATTGATCATCAAGAGGGGAGGTAGAATTCTTGTTATTTTATTGATCCAAGACTCTTACTTTTAAAAACTCTCCTGTACCTATAATTCTGCTTTACTATAAGTTAGTGCCATTTATACCTATGTCTATTTCTAGAGATTGTTTTCTGTTTTATTGTTTTCTTTGTCTACCTTTGTGCTAATACCACATTTCTTTATTTTTCATAGTTTATAATAAACCTTGTTGTCTAGTAGAATGTATCCTCCACATTGTTCTTCTTAAAATGTGTGCTGGCTTTTCTTGACCTTTTTTAACTTCTTATAAATTTTAAACTTTATTTGTCAATGTTCATGATAAATTCTGCTGGAATTTTGGTGTGATTGCTCTGAATCTGATTCTGGTCAAATTAATTGAAGCCTTTAAAATTTCTTCAACCTATTAATATTATACTGTTTAATTCATTAATTTATTGCATTTATCTCATTTACATTTTTCTCTGTAAATATCTTACCCATCTTTTGTTAGATTCAATTCTAACCCTTTGATACATATAAATGGTATCTTTATTCTAAAATGTTATTTTCCAAATATTATTTCAGGTATAAAGAAATAAACTTAAATTTTATTTTACTTCATTTTCTTTTCCTTTCAGTTTTATTGAGCTATAACTGAAATACAACACTACATATGTTTAAGGTATGCAGCATAATGACTTACATTTGACTTACATACATCATGAAATCACCACAATAAGTTTAGTGAACAGTCATCATCTCATATAGATACAAAATAAAGGAAAAATAAAAAAAAATTTCCTTGTTATAAGAACTCTTAGGATTTACTCTCTTAACAGGTTTTATATGCCATACATTATTGTTAATTATATTTATCATGTTGTACACTATATCACTAGTACTTATTTACCATATAACTGGAAGTTTCACCTTTTGCCTACCTTCATCCAATTCCCCCTCCCTCCAGCCCCTGCCTCTGGTAACTACAAATCTGATATCTTTTTCTATGAGTTTTCTTTCTTGTTGTTTGTTTATTTGTTTTTTTTAAGTGTAATTGGCCTGCAACACTATGTTAGTTGCTGTTACAGAACATAGTGATTTGGTATTTTTATATGTTTCAAAATGATCACCACAGTAAGTCTAGTTAGGATATGTCACCATACAAAGATAATACATAGTTATTGACTATATTCTCCATGCTATACATTTCATACCTGCGACTCATTTATTTTGTAACTGCAAGTCTGTACTTCTTGATGTCCCTGACTTATTTCTGTCATCCTCCCGCTCCATCTTCCTCTGGCAACCACCTCTTTGTTCTCTGTATCTATGACTCTGTTTCTGTTTTATTATGCTTGTTCATTGGTTTTGTTTTCTTAGATTCCACATATAAGTGGATTTCATAACTTGAATTTTATATTGTTAAACTTTAGCTTGTATCCAATACTGTAAATTCACCTTCTAATTCTAAAAATCCATTAAAAAAGTCTTTGGATATTCTATACACAGAGTCAGTTCCTCTGTGAAAAATGACAGATATATATTTTTATTCCAATTCTTACAACATTTATTTCTTATTTTTGTTTCCTTTGTCTACTTAAAACCATTAGATTTTTGAAATAACATGAAGATAGTGGGCATGACTCTACCACAGGAAAATATTGGAGTTTAGTTCTACTCTTAAGTAATCAAAGCATGCCCGGGTGGTAATATCCATTGGTACATGGATGCAAGCCATAAATGTTTGGCAGCTGATTACAGGTCCACTCAGTGTTTTCTTGAAAACAATGGTGATGGAAAATCCTCCTGATGAGCAGAGCTGTAGGTGATATAACCACTCTTATATTTTGTGGAATTATATACAGACCTTTGTCAGTGGAGATTGGTCTGCACTGCTGGTTAAGAGTGTCTGGAATAAAAATATTAGAATATTATAAACAAGGAGTTCTGGGATAGAGACTTGTAGAAAATATTTATCATATTTTAACACTCAACCAAGAGCATTTTAGCACAGGCACTAAACAACCAAAAGAAAATATAGCCAGGCAAGTTCATTGATGACACCAATATTGGCATTATAAGCACATGAACAAAGTGAGTTTAGGTTTTGAGACGGAGGCTAAGTATGAGGACATCTGCACAACTATTCTGCCTATTGGTCCCCACATATCTATCCTGGCAACAACAAAGACCAAGGCTAAGCCTTCAATAGGGCTTCAATTCTCAAGAAGATGAGATGGTCTCTTAGTGACTAGTTGCTTACAATGGTCCTTTATATTCTGGAATGGTGAGTATTTTATTCTCAGAGGAATGGGCTTATCCAAACATAAATTTTGGATATGGGTTTCCCTTTCCTACATGCAGAGTCTCAGCCAGTGCAAATATCTGAGTGCTACTAGTATAGAATCCTATATAATAGTATTTAAAACCAGGACACATGCCCTATAGCAAAGAATGAGGGAGGGGGCTCATGGCCATGGTACCAACTGATCATATCATACCATCCACAACCTTCTACTTGGATAAGCTTCATAATGACCTTTGAAAGCATAAATGAAGTACCAATTTGGAGGTCACACTAGGCATGACGGCATGCCAACCTTCTGGATGCAGGATACAAATTGAATCAAAGACACTGTGTTCCCATTGGAAAATACCCATGGTCTGGGGTTAAACATGAATGTTCCCACTTATCATCACTCCCAATGACCCACTGGGTTTGTGCTTTTTATTCCTATATTTTGGGGTTCTACAGGATTAGAAATCTTGGTCTCTAAAAGGGGCATATTGTTTTCTCTAGGATAAACAGCAAAATTCCCATTTAATTATAAAATATGACTGGTGCCCATGAAATTAGGATTCCTTGGGTACAGGAAGCAGTGGCCAAAAAAGGAATCAATGACTTGGCAGGAGATAACTGACTGATCATCAAGAGTGGGTAGGTTTGCTCTTGCTCAGAAGGAGTAGGAAGGAATATATGTGGAAACCAGGTGATCCATGTGGTGCCTTCCCTTGACCAAATATGAATGTAAATGGAAAGGAAAGCAACCACTAGGGACATGGTGACCTGAGTGCAGCCTCCTCATGAATCAAAGTCTAGATCACCACAATACGTGAGCAATTCAGGTCAAAAAAGAGAGTTCCCTAAAGGAAAGGGAATCTGGAATGGATGGTCAAAGAAGTAAATAAATAGAATCAGTTGTGGTTCTGAAACCAGTGCGTGTCAGAGGCCGAAGTCACTCTTTCAAACTTCCTTCTTATAAACTTCCCTTAGGAAGAGACATATTCATGGTTTACTTGCCCCTTGAATGTTTATGCAGAATTGGACATGTCCAAGGGTTACATTGAATAACACTGAAAAGGGAAGAAAAATATTTATTTTAAAGAAAGCTCATTTTAATTGGAGAAAGAGTCATGTAACAAGTTAATAAAATTACACTATTGTGATGACTGTGCTGGATGCTAAGTGGTGTAAGACAGGCAGATGGAACAGTGAATATGGGGAAATCCTTTCAGGTATGGTAGCAAAGGCAGTCTCTCTTACCAGAGACCTTAAGAATTCCAGTGAGCTAGCCCTGTGAAAAGATGGTAAAATTTCCAGGCAAATAGAATATGTGAAGTAATCTCTTTATCTTTTAGCATGGAGTATCAATAGATAATTTAAAAAGTTGATAAATCACCGAATACCAGTGTAGCATATTAAAAATTATGTTCTTACCAGATCAGAAAAATGAATGATGAAAAGGAATTTTAGGGAATGAGACTAGAGATCTGGACATAGGAACCTGGTGCAGGAGGTGATGGTGGAATTTTATTTATTTGAAATATATATAAATGGTTAGATTTTTATTTTGTTTTACTATTCTTCATAAAAAAGAAATAAAACATGAGAAATATTCCACGGTATTTAGATGAAAGTGTAGTATTCTAATTAACATTCCTCAAATGTTATATTTTGAACATTTGAATTGCTTGACAATAGTAGATATTCAAAAAGTTCAGACAATTAAAATGTAGAAACTGTTGCCTAAAGCGTGTTTAGTTCTCTAGACTGGTTTCAGCTGGGATTTGTCAAGCTTTTTCACTAATGTCTCTGATGACTCCAATATCTCTGATGTTCATTATGACTAATGTTTGGATGTTCCCTTAATGTCTGAAAACTATAAATCACAATTAGGCAAATAAACTAAGCAGACTTGAATTAGGCCTTAATTTTGAAAGAATATATTCATTAAAATATCTAAAAATAGAATAACAGGTTGCCCATCCAGTATAATGCATGGTTAGCCAGGTAATTGTTTTAAAGTTCTGAGAAAGATATTTAGAGTAACACAAATGGATTTTAAATTTCACAAATGGATTTGAAATTTAAAATGTTACAATTAATGTTACATTTATAAATTATGTAACATGTAATGTAACATGAGAAATTATGTAACACGTTACATAATGTAAGATGTTACAGTTTCTCTATCAAGTTTAAGACATAAGCAACTAGCTTTTAATTTTTCTCTGTAACTTGAGATTTGACACTCAAAGCCTGAGGCTAAAAGGCACATGTTTCTTTCTTTGTGTGCCTTACAAAGAGTTAGATTAGTACTTTAGGCTCCTGACAACTTTAGAGGCTATTTTAAGTAACACTCCTTGGGCTGTTAGCTCTGTAGTTGAAGGGATCTTAGTACTTGAGTATCTTATCAGACATACAATATGTAGACATAATTGTCAAAAAAAAAAAAAAACCTTAAAAAGCTTATTTACGCTATTAAAAGTGTCAATTCAACCAGCTATTTAGAAACAGTATGCTCGAATACTTCAAGTTGAGAAGCAGCTATGAGCCATGTTTATATTGCAATGATTGCAAACATATTCAAATAACACTAAAGCTTTGCATTGTCTTAGCAGCAAATTACTAGAAATATATGAAAAGTTTTTTTTTTCTTTCTTCTCCCCTCCTTCTCTTGTATCATTCACCTCTTCATCTCCTCTTCCTCCCCCATCTTCTGTTTCCATCATTCTTCCCCCCTCAATTTGGCAGTAGGGGAACATCCCACTTATGAATGCCAAGACAATGATATTAAGGAAGTTTACTTTTAAAATGTGAGTTACTTTGAAATATGCAGTGTGAAACATATGTGTTCTTCTGAGAAAACTGCATTTGGATATCAAAAATCCAATCCAATGTTTACATCAGGTTTATTCTCTTCAATGTGAAAATGTCATATTTTTAAAAAAAAATCTAGAATTTATGTTGTGGATCTTTTGTAGGAAATCTGATATCTTGGTGAACCATATGTTATTAAACTTTTTGAAAAAAAACATGAAGAATAAAACACACAGCCTTTAAAAAACAAAACTTAGAAAAATACAGTCTTTCAGTATAACACAGGACTAAAGAGAATATTCAAATCTCTTAATAGTTGCCCGTTCCCCCAGCTGTGCCTTCAGAGATTACTATTCTTCCCTCTCCTGAGGTTTCTGAAGAAACATCTGAGCCAAAATAGTTCATCATATTAATTTGGAAACTAGCATAGAGTATTATTTCTTTGAATTAAAGTATAAATTGTTCCTGCTTTCCAATTTCTTGAAACCCCAAGTGTGACTTTTAGTCTAAGTTATAGGGATAATTATCTCAATTCCTCATTTCCCCTGGTTATGAAAATTCAACCTGGGTGTTTTATATGAACAAGAATATGCAATTGAGCTGTTAAATGAATGTAAGATCAGGCCATTTAAAAAATTTAATAGAATTATTTGGTGTGTGCACTTAATACCACCAGCCCCTTCCTAATACCACCATTTATATAAATGCAACTACTAATCACTTATATTAGAATGAACTGATAGGTCAATAGCAACATCTGTAAACTCTTGGGGCTTCATATTCTATATGAGGGTCTTAATTTCATGCTCTAATAAAATTGCTGATTTATACTCTCTACTAGCTAATCCTTCTAACTTTGTCCAATAATAATTAAATTGCTGGTATCATCCAAAAAGACAATTTTAAGCTCTTATTGGAAAGAGAAAAGAATTGCTTGCCTAAATGTAAATTGGCTTTGTTGTTTATTAATATAGCTGACATTCCTCACTGAATTGAAATGTATAAATGTATAAGGTAAGGATATTGGAGCTTAGAAACTTTTCAGAGTTAGTTTATGTTCTATACTTTCATAATGATTTGAGTGTAGAATTTAAATTAACCAACTTACAGCTTCTATTATTTTCTTTGGCAAAACAAATCACACTATTTGCAACTGATAATGCATTTACATAATTTTGCATAGCTCCAGCCAAACAAAACTACTTAAATGTCTAATAAGTATCTTCAGTTTTATGTTTTGTTAATTTTTAAGTCCAATAGTAATATTGTGATTGTTATTTAATTCTTTGATGCTTTTCATTTTTGAGTTTATAGACCTCTAGCTCCATTATAAGCTTTTAACAAGACCAAAATGTATAGTTTTAAGAACCTAATTTCAAATATGTATTGGATGATATAATAAAGAATAGTGAGAGAATTACTTTTCTAGAATGCAATTTGTTAAAAAGTTTTAGCCATATTGTGTACCTCAGTTCTGCTTATAACTTTAATAAATTGGGTTGAGTTATGGAGGGAACCAGTAATGTTTGTGTTTGGGGGAAAATACCACTTCAAAAACCTGCTTCTGAAATAACTCAAACATAATTTTAACCTAAACCAACTATGTATATGTTTTCCCTATGGCATACTTTCTAGATGCATGGGTGTTTCATCTTTTTTTATCTTTATGAAGGTATTGACTTTTTGCTATATTTCCTGTTTTTTGTTTGGACTATCTGTTGCAATTCATCTGTGATTTAGCTTAATTTTATTTTATTTTGTAGTGTATTTTTTTTTCTAACTTCTGGTGATCTTAGCTGCCAGTTCAATGAGTAAGACACTAAATGAGACTACAGTACACTTTTACTTGCACACTGAGGCTTATTACAGAGGTCATTAGTCTAAGGGTGGTATTACTGGGTTTTCCCTTGGAGAACAATCAAACATCATTACTCAGATGTTTTTCATTGGTTTTATTAGTTTCCTTATTAGAAAAATCTACTATTATTCTTAATAGTGGATGAAAGTTTGAGTGTCAGAATGTGAGGTGAATGGCAGGAGACTAGAGCTGGGAGAATGACCACACTACTCAATTAATATATTTTCTTTTAGTCCTTTTATTTTCCATTTGGTACTCCCACCTCAGCTGTGTCTGATTTTCTTAAGGTTGTATTTCCTCTGGTGTGGAATTCACTAGAAGCCTAACTGCATCTTTCAAAACTTCCTCCTCTTTTAGATCCTGCAGCAACTATGAGGAGTACCTGGTGTCTTAAGAACCTGAACCTGTGTTTAGTTCTATAGGGCACTCAGGGGACATCTGAGTTTCCTACTGATTTTTCTCTTAGCACCCTCAGTTTGTCAGTTATCACTAATCTATTTGCTTGTCAACTTTAATGAAAAATGTCATTCTTCCTTCTTTGTGAGATTTATGCTTCCCCCTTTTTTGAGATCTTCTTATTGTCTTTTTAGTTGGGAATTGAGAAGGTATTAGGAAAATACACACATTAAAGCCACCACCTTTAATTAAATTCTTTATTTTAAATTACTTAAGAAAAAAACAGGAAAATTATTTCACAAAACATTTTTAGAAGATAAAATATAGTAAATATAGTTCCTCAATTAGAAGGATTTAATGAATCCTTTCTGGTAAAGAACAACACAAAAGAGTTGTATATCTTAATTTCATCAAAGTATGTCTTTTAGAAAAGAGGCTAACTTCTTACCTGTCCTTTTCAAGAACCTTTGATTGCTAGTACTAATATGACCCTCAAACTTCTCGTTTCTTAGAACATAAAGTTATGACATGATCCTTCCCCTTAAGAGATATATAGGAAGAAGTATAACTGTCTCTAGAAGCTTCTTTTGATCTTAATTTTTGGAAATGCTTAAAAATCATTTGGAGTTTCCTCTAAATTTTCTGTTTAGTGCTGATATTTGATTGGAAATTCAGTTACTTTTCAAAGTTCTAAGTAAAAATTTCCACATTGATTTTCTTGTGAAATATATATATATATATATATGTGTGTGTGTGTGTGTGTATATATATATACATTTATATATAATTTGATGGATAGTTTTCCAGGCCCTAGAAATTTTTTAAGCTCTTTGGGGAGGGAAGGGGGATTGTAGATACTCTGATGTCTACTAGATAAAATGGCACTGAAAAAAATGTTAGATATTGCAGATACTGGTCCTTTCAGGATTCACATCCAGGTCTCCATTATCTTAGCATCCTCAAGAATACATTTTGGAATTGTGTGTGTGACTGAATATTAAATGGATCTCCTAACTCTAAGGAAAATACTATTTGATGTTATTAGGTCATTTTAAAAATTTCAATGAGATCTTAGCTTTCTTTTTGCTGTAATAAATTAAAATGTCCTTGTTTGTTTGTTTTGCTTTGTTTTATAAATAATGTTTTCTAAGATTTGATGTATATCACAAGATATCTTAAAAATTGTATTGGTTGAAGTTTGCTTTAAGTTTTTAATAAGAAATTTACATTTTGTAGGATTATTTTCAGATTCCCCAATCTTGAGAAACTTTTAGATGCTTCAGAAATAATCTACACAAAACAAATGTCATAGCATGGAAAAAATATATTGAAGAAAAAATGTAATAAATTAGATCTGCAAATGAAATGTTAACTTCCCTGGGTGGGGGGAGGAAAGAGTAACTGTTTATGTAGCTACTCTCGTTTTGGTTCTCTTTTTATAGTGATTTCATGGCTAAATCACTTTTGTAAAATTATCCTGTTCTTTGTTCTTCCTTTTCTTATATTTTCCTTTTAAAAGTTATCAAAGTAGGCTATTGCCTGTAGCCATAACATGCTCAGGTGACTTTAATGTAGGATATTGCCACCTTGTCTCAAATGTAATTTTCTTTCTTTTTTTTAAAGTTGTTTGTGTTCTTATTTTTAGTGGAAATCAGGGAAATAGTGTCAGTTAAATTTCTGAATTCAGATGACACAGAAGGACAATGCCTGGGCCAGAGTGGTACAATAAGATACATGACTATTAAGAATTCTGCAAAGTAAAACAGTGAGATCCAAAGTGAACATGGAAGCATAAACTTCATGATATTCACAGAAATACTGAGCGGGCTGTGGAATTTTCTTGCAAGCAGAGAAGGAGAGTCTAAATCTACTAATGAACTAGATATTAAGGGGCCAATTCATATACCTAACATCTATGTTTCACTCTTTTAGCACAAATAGTGAGACAATATGTGAAGATGTGTTATTTAATAATAAATGAGCATTCAATTCACAGCAGAGATTTAAAGCAGGCCATATATATATTTTTTTAATCTGTGGTTTCTAACATTGATTTTCATATTTTCTGGGGCTTTGACTTTAATCTACCTCAAGTTGCTTTCAACCAGGAAATCAGTTAACACTGAAGATTTTGCCTGCTTAATTTTTAATAATTTTTCTCCCCAAAATTGTATCTCTAATTTATGAATTGACCTGGATTAGAGGACAGAGAATGAATTGCCCTTTCCTTAGTAACAACTCTTAAGAGAAACAACAACATTAAGTTAAATCAGATAAAATACTCTCTAGGGCAATTTCTGGCCTTCCAGATCATTCCAGTCTACCAGGAATCATTGTCAGAAACTTTTATGCAAGCAATTAGATGAATAATTATCAAAACACATGTTACAGAACTGTTCAAATTCATTGACTCACTTCCTATAAGATTTTACTGGACTTGAAACATTAAAAAATACAAACATACAAAAGAATTATAATAACCTATATGAAGTCAGATCAAATGGGAATAGTAACTGAAAACTTTTAAAAATAACTGAGAAAAAGTCATCTTACAATTTTACAATGGTATTTTTCCCTTCCCTTTTTGTCATTAATGTCTTTTGGGATCCCTTCAGTGCAATATTATTTGTTTAAACTGTTCAATGTAACTTGAAATAATATTCATTAGAACAAACTTTGATGCATTTTAAAATTGTTTTCCATTAAAATTACAGAAGTTTGTACCTAGAGTAGACAAAAGAGAAGTTCTTGTCCAAATTTCTTATTGTACAGATAATAAGGTAAAGAAATGAAAGATGAAGAAATGTTCCCTATTCTCTTTCTCTACTACCAAGAATACTGGAAGTTGTCATTAGTATTCAGTCCGTTGTTCTTTCTACCATGTCATCCTACATTGAAGATACCACCTTTTTGTGAATTCAGGAAAACTATTCCTAAATTATTGTTTACTCTCAGGAATTATCATTTATGGTTCCTTATAATTTTTCTCTGATATTTACAGTTAAGCCAAAAACATACTATAAAAATATACACTAAAATTTCTAAGATTATATTCACTATGTTAGGAATTATGATAAGTACTTATTTAGCAGTTAATTTATGGCATGATGTGACAGAGTTACAAAATTACACACACACACACACACACACAGAGGAAGGTTAGATCACGAAACCATTAAATAGATTATAAATATTTATTAGAATAAGTGAAGTGTCAGGGTTATTACTAGGAAGAAAAAAATATCTTCACAGAGTAGACATAGATTTAAAGACTCAAATTAAATGAGAAAATAGCCTGGCACATAATTAGCTCTTAATATAGTTTTTAAGTATTGCTGTAATTATTCTTTTGTTATTTGGAGAAAAAAATAAATTTAAATAAAAGGAATTCTTAGCTTTGGAAATTAGCCTCTAAAATATATGTAAAAAGATAACTATTTTATTGAAATGAATTCTTATAAATCATGTGCTCTATCTATATAGCAAAAGTTGAATCCTGGTGAGTTTTTTATTTTAAAAAAATGCATAATAAAAGTCTGTTCAGAATGAGATGTTTTATCATCTGTAAAATCTAGAAAATAGAGCTTGAGGTGAAGTTTAAATGATAATATTTAATTGTGAGCTGCAATCTCATGACACTCACTTTGGAAATCCAGGCCTTGACTGATGAAAAGGTGCCCTACTGTCCACTGCAAGCAGAAGAAATGCATGGACTTCCTCTGAAGACAATAACAAGGACTGCTGTGTTTGAACATCAGGCAGTGGTGGAGGCAGTTAGAGCTCCAGTGAGAAAGATACCAAAGCCCAGGGGCCAAATGAGACCAAGACAATTTGGACCAAATGAAAAGGAGCTATGGAGGCATCAGAATTGGATCCAACATAAAGTTCTTAATTTGATATTTATTTCGTTTTATTTTACATTCATCACAATAGTGTTTATGTATCCCCCCAGTTTACTAGATAATTTCCAACCAAAGGTTTTACATTGCTTCTCATGTACAGAGTACACTCTTGATCAATACCCTTTTGCAAAGTAATTTTATATGTCTAGATAGTATTTGTCTACCTCTATCATTCAAGGTTAGTCCTTTTCTAAGCTACCTCTTTTGTACATCAGGATCCAGGATGAACTCTGCATCACTTAGTATAGAATAAGGATGAGTAAGAATTACCCCATCTTCTCATCACACCATGGAGAGCCATGCTGGTGTCTGGGTGATCTGTGGGACACAGATCAGGCAGTTTTTTTTCCAGTGATGTGACTCCTCAATCCTGTTGCTCTTCAATAAAGTTAAAGCTGATGATACTTTGCACCATTTCTGAATGTAAACTGGAGACTAAAAATAGGTAAATAAAAAGTAAATACCTTTGAACTAATTATGTGAAAAAAGGTAGTTTATATTGAAATCTCAAATATATAAAATTATATTATTCTGTATTATTATGAAAATATATAAAAAGAAAACACATTTTCTTACAAAAAGCATATATCTATCAATGTCTTGCCACATGTAGGCCATAACAATAAAATATGAGAGAGAAATTATTTTCAGAATGAAGTAAATGTTACTCTATGGCTTCAATTTGAATAGTTTGTAAAACCAAAACTTGTGAATTTTAATCTAAATTAATCCATTTAGATTATGTAGGTCAAAAATAAAATGTTTTGTATTTTGACCTACATAATCTAAATGAAATAATGTTTCATTCCATATTGCCAAAGTAAGCTTGGCATTGATCTGGTTTATAAGAAAGAGTTCTAACTTTGTTAATTAATATTATAATCAAGTACACAATAGATTTTTTATGAAAAGAATTTTTTATTTACTATAAGATAATTGTGTTAGAAGAAACCTATAGACACAATTCTAAAATGTAGTGAATATATTGCAAGAATATATACCCGCAAGCTCAATGTATTTATGTAATATTATGCACGTCACAAAACCTCAATTTTTAAAATAAATGAATGAGTATTTTTCTTATTATAGGATAGAAATTACTAAAGTTTAATATTGAAATAAATATAAATGTATATTTACATATACATATATTCTCTTATTGAAGCCAAAATTTTCAAAGTAAGACTATTTTAGAATATATTATTGATTGATATTATGTGACATAGAAATATGTAGGACATAATGTACCTGAAACAGATGTAATTACATCTTTTACGTTATTCATTAATCAATAGTTTACAAAATTAATTATATGTGTTTTGTACCTATTTATATTTCAAGTCATATCTAACTGTTGTGTTACAACAGTTTTGTGTTACAAAAAGGAAAATACATTGTCTCTGATAATATATTAGCTATAATCTTGAGAAAACTTGTATGACCTAGAAAGATGTTAATTTTTTTTTGTTTCAATGAGAAACCAAGGGGCCAGACATGCAATAGCTGATTTTTGTATTCAATAATTTCAGTAATAATTATCTCATTATTATAAAAAAATTCCAGGTTACAAAGGTCAAAACTGAAAAAATAAAAACTGGTCACTTCCTATTTTTCCCTTCAAAAATTAAACACATCTCTATCACCTTTGGACCTGACTTTCCTCTATTTTTGTTGCAGCCTGCTTTACGACTTCCAAAAAATCTGTAAGTATGACAGGGTCAGTGATGGAGCTGTGAAGGCCTCTGACTTTTCTGACTTTGTAAGGTGTAGTTTCCTTTTGTTAGGTGTTAAAACCAATAACAGTTGAAACATATAATTTGTGATTTCTAATAAATCATTCATATTCAGTTATAAAAAACTCATGCTGGAGAATAAAGGTCTGTATCATATATAAAAGTAGGATGTAATAAATTTCTTTCAATACCACCTCAACTGGTAGGCCAGTAAATCATGACTTCTTTGAAGAATCCAAATTAACTTGGAGCAAAGATAAAAATCTTTTGAGGAGGCCAGACAATGGGAAACAACAAGCAGTTTCTTCTAAACCTGGACTTTAACTACAGCAAGTGACCCTGTGGCTTGGCTTTATAAACCAGAAGCAACTGGCAATTTCTCACCTCTGCTCTTAGACTTCTCATCCTCCATCTTCCTCTCAGCTACTACAATACCGTACAGGTATGACTGCATTTCTCATGATGTAGTATAATTTATTTCCTTACTTGTTTATCTTCTAAATGAGGTCATAAATTATTTAAGGAAGGGAATTAGTCCTATACTGGTTTATTCACAGTATTTTACATCTGGGCCATTCCTTGAAGAATAAGTTGCCCTGGGGCAACTCAACCCATTTGAACTGGTCCAAGAAAATTGTATTTGAAAGAAACAGTACTGGTGGCAATTTCAATGGATGTCATTAGAGAAAGAAATTTTGGAATGATAAGCAAAGACTGTAGCCCACCCTCTCAAGCTCTGGGCCCAGAACAGTCATTACAGTCGAAGTAACCAAAGGTAAAACTGTCTAATAGAGTTTTTAACACATCTCCAGATCCAAAATTTTTGGAAAGTTGTAATATAAAAGTTGGAAATTCTGTTATTCAAATAATTCCTCCTTCTCTTTTCTGTAAAAATGAGTATCAATATTGATTTTTATTTTTGTGTACTATATATGTCTCCTCCACTGAACTCAAAAAAGTAATTGATACATTGAAATGGTGATACTAAAATTACTTTCTTCCTGTAAGGGAGATATAAAAATCTCACACTAAAGAGTAAAGTGGAAAATTGTCAACTAAATGTCAATGCAAGTTTAATGTGGCTGTATTAATTTGCTAGGGCTGCTATAACAAAGCACTATACTCTGGATGGCTTAAACAACTGAAATTTGTTTTTTCATAGTTCTGGAGGAAGGCAGAAGTTCAAGATCAAGGTGTCTGCAGGATTTGTTCCTTCTTAGGGTCTTCAGGGAAGGACCTCTTCCCAGGCCTCTCTCCTTAGTTTGTAGACAGTCATCTTCTCTTTGTGTCTTCACAGCATCTTCCCTCTGTATATCTGTCCAAATTTACTCTTTTATAAGGGCACCAGTGTTATGAGATTAAGACCCACCCTACAGACTTAATTTTATCTTACTTATCTCTGTAAAGACCATATCTCCAGAAACAGCCACATCTGTTTACCTATTACAAACATATTGTCAGTTACTTCTGCAGTAAAATGGGTTTATTCAGGATCAACTGAGAATTGTAATTTGAGGTCTGCAATTATGGTGAGCTATTTTGAAATCTCCCCACAGCAAGGAGAAGAGAACTCTTTTAAAGTTGGAAAAGAGAAGTTGGGAAGGCTATAGTAAACAAAAAGTCTATTATAGGAGTTGAGAGTTTGAAGTACAGTGGCTTTTCATTGGCTGAGTTGTGACAGTCTCTGTTTTCACTGGCTGAGCTCTTGCCAGGTAAGAAGAGGAGGTATTTTTCCTTCCTTTTGGTTTCTGCTAAACCTCCTAGGGCATGAGAACGCCTTTGTTTTTTCTCCTGACTCTATTTTAATTGAGATTTCTGTTTACAAAGTTTTAAGCGTTTGAGTTACTGGAGGTTAGGATTTCAACATATGAGTTTTTGGAGGAACTCACTTCAGCCCATTAATAATAGCTAAATCAGTTCTCCAAATGCTTTAAATGGTGGATAGTTTTTACTAAAATTTTCCAGAAATTGCAGATTTTCTCTTCTCTGACAACAGAGCTTCAATTTTACTAGTTGAATGCTAAAGAAAATTATGTGGTTCCTTTCTGCAAAGATCTCACACCTATACAAATATTGTTTAAAATGCTTATTTTGGTTGGTTGTACTACGAATACAAAGCTACTCTCACCTTATAACATCACATTTTCATTTACTCTTGTGGAATGGCATATGCAACATTTTAGAAGTACACTCACTTTGGGTAGTAAAAATTCACAGTAAGGGGGCCAGTTCCATTGCCTGAAGAGAAAGTCTAAGCAGCTCATCTTCATTCTTCTGGATACTTTATTTTGCACATTAACAACTGATAATTTGACAAGTACTGACAACTGCAATTTTCAGGATCACTATGCTAGGTAATATAAATTCTACTAAAATCTCACATCAACATCTGGCTAGAAGAATGTGACATAAATGTCTAGACACATCATTTTGTGATTTTACTTGTGTTTTACCTTTATTTACTAGCAGCATTAAAATGAAATGATTATATATTTATTTTTCCACCTGAATAAACTATACTTAAATGCCTTAGAATATTAGTTATCTATGTCTAAACAAATGCAATTATTTGATTCATAAAACAAATAAACTTCTAAATAAACCAGGCAATCATATAAACTATAAACCTGTTTAAAGCTTTCAGCCTTGACAATGAGTAATCTTGGCCTTGGGAAATGATAGTGAATGCTTGCTCTGTGCCAGACTCAGTTTGAAACCATTGAAATATATATTGTCTATTAAGATATGTCATTTAACTAAGGCACAGGGGAAGTAAGTAATCTGTCCAGCATCACACTAGTGATTATAAAATAGTGCAGGCAAAATTCAAACAAGGCAGTGTGACTCCAGAATTAAGACTCTTAATCACTGCACACACTGCCATCTATCAGAACAAATGAAAATGTACTGAGATTGAAGCACATTGACTTTTGATCATGAAATTTGAAATCTTACAGTAGTGCTATCATTCATTATGTATATAACTTGTCAGAGTCTCAAGATATTCTTACCCCACAGTCTTAACCACACTCTCCATATCTCCCCAATACAGATTCTCTTCTTTGGTGTTGCCACTGTCGTTAACGCTCATTCTAGATGTATCCTTTCAAATATATCATAGCTCCCCATAAATGATAATATGTCTCACATTTTGTGATTGGATAAAAAGTGATGATAAATTTAAAAAGCTTACTGAGGTTCCAATCACAGGGTAACCATCCTATAACCCTTAGCTATTATTATTACTGATGTTTGATCAATAGTGTTACCATCCTACTATGACTATTCTACTACCAGTACTGATGATTATTACTAACAAAATTAAACTCTGAGATTTAAAATGAATAAATATTTTCTAATGTAAATTTACTGTGGTATAAAGTTAGATAGAAAGCATACATTTTATACATATGACCATAATACTTGTAAGTCAAAACTCCAAAATAAATACTGTCATAGTTTAGAGACAAAAGGAGGGATTTCTTTGCACTGCTTCTCACCTCCACCAAAGGTTCCTACATTGCTTTCCTGGAGTGAGAGTTTCTTTCTAGACTAAGAAAAATTAAGAATGCTATTTTGACTGGATCCACAGTGTATTACATATAAATACATTTATCTTACTGATAAATACAAATACATATGTTTTCTTTACTGATTCATTACCAAAATTCATTCACTACCAATACTGTAGTATTTAAAATTTTGTCAATTTTAGGAAATCCTTAGGTACTATTATTTTTGTACTTTTTAACAATTGTATTATGTCATTTTTTCACAGCTAGCATATAACTCAGTTCATGATGACAGTGAGGAAGTCTAGAGATTTAGATGATTCTTCATTTTAAAAACACAAAATTATCTACAGCTGATGATACAAAAACATTAATTAAAAATAACTGACTCTTAAGAATATTCATAGAAAAAATATGACATAGAATAATTAAGAATCAAATATGTTGTCCCATGTCAGGGATAGAATCTGCAATTTAAAAATGTAAACAAAATAAATAAATTATTAATGTTGTCATAGCTACTAATGATAAAATCTATTTTATAGTAGGATTACTTGGAAATTTTCACTCTATGTTCTAAAGAATTATGATTATAATCATTAATAAACTTGATAAAAATAGTCTATTAATATCTTACCATATGAATATATTGTTGCTTCTGAAAAAGAGCTATATATTAATTTGTATATCTTTATTTAGATTACTATCTTGTTACATTACTGAGAAAAATCAAATATAAAATGAATGTAAATTTATCTTTAGAATTGTTTCATTAGTGCATGTGGTTCTAAATATTTTACTTGCATAATATTCCTAAATTTCAAAACTGTATTTGACAAATATTTGATGCTTAATAGATATTTTTAATAAATAGATGTCTAGTATTACAAATATATATATATATATATAGTGTTTTATTGACTACATCACTGGTTAATGAAGGAATCCCCAATTAAACAAGATAACAAAATAATTTTTATGTGGTTCAATATTACAGAGTAATACAGAACTTAAATATTAAGGATTTTTTTATTTCCTACAATTTCTTAAAAATAAGTACTATCTGAGTTACCAGTTGACAAAAGAGACCCCAGCGATGACATGCTTGGGAACTATTCTCAATGCCTTGATAGGTACTAAATAAAATATGCTTTCTTTGCTCTGATTGTATGTCTGTGAACGAAATTACTGCACAATAAATGTAGAATTAAGAATGAGATCCATATCATTAGTGTTAGTTCTGCAACATTAAAATGTATAGTCCACATAATTTCACTTGTGGATCAAATATCTTCATGAAATAGGTAGAGGACCAAGAAAGAGAAATATTATAAATTTTATAATATGTAATTATAAAATTCATTTGTAAATTATACCCTAATATAGGCCTATATAATAAATAGTGAGAGGTTCTCTTTAAGCTTGCAGTAAACATGAACTCCGAAATGAAGAAAGGAAGCTAAAGAATGATTAAACTAGCACTGCTGACTTTTAGGTAACTGTTCCCTTTCCTTGATACACCTCTTATCTGCTGACAAGTTGGTGTCTTGACAAATATGGGGTCTTGACCAAGTGTGTCAGTTAACACAGTTTATCAATACAATGGCCTAGCCAAGTGCTATCTGTGATGAGGACCACATATCCTTAATTTCCAATTCTACATGGGCTGTTTCTTGTGTAAAATATACTAATTATTAACTAGAAAAAATTAAATAAAAGTCATAAATACATAACTTGGACCCATTAAAATTATTGGATTCTGTGGCCATAAAATTACTCCATCATATTGTTAAAAATGTTGTAAATGTTTATCTTAGTATCTGTACTTTCTGTACTTATATTGTCATAGATTGATAACAGATTGAGAGTTGACTCAGATGACCCAACCACACTATGAGTAGCATAGGTCTAGACCAGGCAGGAGGAAT
The DNA here is from genome assembly GCF_964374135.1 of Grampus griseus. NCBI lineage: Eukaryota > Metazoa > Chordata > Mammalia > Artiodactyla > Delphinidae > Grampus > Grampus griseus. Next base: position 121,591,014 of record NC_138998.1, on the reverse strand, counting down.
TGCATGTGAACAACAGATAATCTAATTAACAGAACATTATCTTCACAGAACAGGCATTTTCATTGTTGATCATAGTGGTTTGTTTGCTTTGATGGTTGTTTAGTTTTGTTTTGAGGTTTCTAAAACCTAACCATCTAGGGAAAGACATTTATTAACTAATCAAACCTTTATCCTGCTCCCTCCCCAACTCCCTTTCTCATTGTCAACGTAGTAACCAAAGACATGCATGTGTGAGATAGTTGATAAGATACATGCATGTAGGCAGTGTTTTCCCCTGTTGTGATGCAGTCACAGTCTTGCATGGGAGTGGAGGCAAACCTTCACCTCATTAACTGTAGTGTTTATCGAGTCAAGTTGAAAATGCATTAGTCAAAGTTGCACAGATTATTTTCTTTCTCTTTAATTAATGCAATACATTCATAGAAAAGCAAGAGCAGCACTATAGAACAAGCAATTCATGCTTGGCAATTTATGTTTTCTAGAAAAATGGGAACTTCATCTCATTTTCTTAGATGTAAGCAGTATCTGCATTTTAACTGCAGTCAAGTACAAACTGATATCCTTAAGTCTTCTTCCTAAATTGTTTCCAAAATTGCAGCTTTGTAAATGCTTTAGAAAATTCATGGTAGTAGCCTGATGAAAAATAATTTTAATTTGGGGATACTTGCTTTTTTATGTAGCCCCTTCTTCCATCTTATGCCTAAGCAATGTCTACATGAGGACCTAACACAGAACAAAAGAGATGAAGTACAGCCCCCATAGGACCTACATTCTAATGGAGTTAACACCTATTAATTTTTGGTAAAATAATTTGAGTTGGATGGTATGTGGATGGGGACAGATTTGGGAAAGGGCAAACATTTCATGACACCAAGTGAAATATCCACTATGAGAGGTTTTACTAACAAGTTGTTTTTACTGCTTTGATTTAAGCACTTGTTATTTCAATGACATTTTTTCCCCTAATTAATGGAATGAGCAACAAATTATGAAATTATACAGATCACTATATTCCTCTGTATTACTGATGACACTACTTTTAAATCATTTAAAATGTTCTCTGGTCTGGAAGTTGTAATTGGAAAAATGTGAAGAGATGTAAATATTCATAAATTCATATAGTTTACATATATCATTGGGAATTAAGCACATGAGCAGTTTATTTTTACCCATGCAGTGGTGTAGGAAAGGATCTTAAACAAAACATTAACAATAGTTAACTGGTTCTTTTTGGTGTATGGATATTCATTTATTTTTACTTTCTCTTCATATTTTGTATGGTTTGATTTTTTCCATTGAACAGCTATAAAATTTTTAAATCAGAAAAGATAATGATATTTTCATTTTGAAAAACACAATCATGTTCCCAATATGTTGGGTAATTATGACAGATTAAGATCAATAGTGATTTCGCTGAGATAAGGTGGTGAAGAGAATACTATCAGTCATGCTCTATTATGTCTCTAAGCAATTATTGATGAACTCTACTGGTAAATAGTTGTGCTGTCCAATACTGTGGACATTAGCCACAAGTAGCTAATGAACAACTGAAATGTTGCCAGTAAGAATTAAAATATACTTTAAATATAAAACACACACTTGGGGTTTCCCTGGTGGCGCAGTGGTTGAGAGTCCGCCTGCCGATGCAGGGGACACAGGTTCATGCCCCGGTCCGGGAGGATCCTACATGCTGTGGAGCGGCTGGGCTGGCGAGCCATGGCTGCTGGGCCTGCGCGTCCGAAGCCTGTGCTCCGCAACGGGAGAGGCCACAACAGTGAGAGGCCCGCATACCGCAAAAAAATAAAAAAAAATAAAAAATAAGCAACACAAGAGTATGGCTTACTCTTAACATGAGCAGCATTAGGTATTTGTTTATTCAGATGACCAAAATAATCTGCTAGAAATTACACACTGGATAGTCAAATGGATACATTTTGAAAAACATTATTGAGGTAATGATTTGTTGATATGCTCTTATTGATATGCTATATATCAGTAAAAGTTTAAAAAATCTATTGTATATCTATGTACTGGCAACATAATCTAAAATAAAAAGATATCACTTAAAAGCAGCAAATAAACATCTAATATTTAAAAATATATCTAACAAGATATGTACAGAACATGTACACTGAAAAATACAAACATTATTGTGAGAAGTTATGTAAGACCTAAATAAATGGTAGTATTCATGGATTGAAACGCTGTATTTTAAAGATGCCAAAGATTCTCTCTAAACCGATCTCAAGATTCAATGCAATTCTAGCCAAAATCTCAGCAAGCAATAATTAAAATTACTATATGGGCTCATTAATTAATTATTTGAAAATATGTAGAAAATAATACATATATTTTAACTAAAAAGCTATATTTCTTGTAAATGAATTATATAAGCATTTACTTGGTCTGATTTTATGATTGAAGGAGTGAATTTCACCTCATTCTTACCCTATGTCATCTAAGCAGTTTCACGACACTTGAATTTTTACAATTGTTGTTTCATTTCTCTAACTTAAGAGCTTTTGTTTTTCCAACCATTTTTAAATGCCCATTCAAACCCAACAATCCCCGAGAACAGTAGCTATTTGAACTGTGATGTTAAATTATGCCTAACAAGGAGAATAATTTCTGAGCAGAATTTTTATGAAGAAATAAGGAATAGGGAATAGAAGAGAATAGGAAAAGAGTCCAAATGCAGTTGATTCTGAACTGAAAATTTGCATTTATAGCAGGGGAATAAAATGCTGGTGCACTGAAGATAAACTTTGACTCTTAAATAATTTTATCTGTGACAATGTTTTTTTGACATCCATTAATTATAGTTGTATAATGTGCTATTAATGTACTCTATTAAATACATTGTTCTTCTTCCTGGAAGGTTCAAAGCATAAAAAGAAAATAGTTTACCATTTTTGTGGTAAAAGTAAAAGTTGTCATTTTCACTGTCACAAAACTATGGAATAAAACTCTCACATATTTCCCTTATAAAATGATAAATGATTAGCATTCATATTTAATGATATTTTCCTTTTGATTCTTCTTAACATCAATTGTAAACACTTGTCCATTCCCATTCTCCTCCTTTATAAATATAATTTATTCACCTATTGATACATTAATATCATTGCTATATCCTTGATTTAACTTAAACTGTAGTTTGAATTGAATATATATATATAATTATAATTTATTTACCATTCATTTAGGCACTATCTCAACATTGAGTACTTTTAATTCCAATAGAGAGATATAAGTGTATACATGTGTGTGTGTAAAACATTGGAATTTTAATTCCAGTAGAGGTACAGCTATTATCTACCTATCTATATATCTGTAAGTTATATATACATATATAGAATTTAGAGATGAATTTATTGTGTGATATATAAATGCCTTATATAATTATTCATCTATCTTATGGTAGTACAACTACACTTCATCCTCAAGATTATTCAGATTTTTAATCATACTGTTTCTATTTAATCACTTTTTACTGAACATTTTTTTGGAAGAAGTTAAAATTTTCTTCTAATTTGAGCGAATGACTTTCTAGCCTTGCTAGGCATTCTTCAACCTACCAATTCATCCCATGGCCCTTTTCAATTAAGTCCACACTTTTTAAACTCATGTCCATTTTATTAATTGTGTTAAAACTCTGATCAGTATATTCTTGAATGATTCTTTTAGATAGAGTAATGTGTAATTAAATTACTATAAACTTACAATTTAGTATCTTTATTTAGCTTTGGCACTTGGCTTATAGTTTGACTTGGTTTATAATTGCAGGTTTTATGAAGGATGAATTCAGCTGAGACTAACAGGAACTTCCCCAAAATATTTTAAAGAAATAAAACTCTTATTTTGGCTTTGTACCAAGAAATCTGAGATGATTTGGCAGTTCAGTGATACCATGAAGGAAACAGATATTGCCCATTTTCTAGTACCTCTATTCTCAATGTTTGCAGTTTGACTTTCATGGTCACAGGATGATGATGCCCTTCTAGCTGTCATGCCCATGTCCTAGACAGGACAAGGTAAAGAAAAGCTTTCTTTCAGCATTTAACCTCATTGATGAGATCTGGCTCACAGGTTCCTCTATACCCTACCCTCAGTTAATTGCAAGGCAGACTAACATATCAAGTATACTTTATGCCCCCACTCTATAGTAAAGACAGCACATCTATACAATCCAAATATTTCCAGAATTATTCTTTTCTTATATCATTCAGTGAACTCTCACATTATCTTCTAACATTCTATGTTTCTGGAAGAATGCTAGAGTGATTCTTTTTCTGTAAGCGGTAACCTATACATTGTCTCTGGAAACTTTTAAGAGCTTTTATTTCCCTTGGAGGCCATCAAATTTCTGAATGATATATCTAATTGTAAATGAATTTTAATTCAGTTTTTGAAAATTTGTTTAAATTTTTCATGTTGAAAAATAGTTTTTCAGGTCTGAGAATTTTTTAAAGTCTTTGTTTGTACCTTCCTCTCACTTTGTTCATTTTTTTTTTCCCTGCTACTATAGATGTATAAGCTTATAGATGTATAAGCTCTTTGACTCGTCCTTTATGTCTGTATACACTTTACTCATCTTATTCTTCTGTCTTCTGGTTCCTTATTCTGGAAGAATTCCTTCCTTTTTCCTGCAATTTTGTATTGATTTAAAAATATAAAATTTCAACTACAGTGAAATTATTAGCTTTTTAAAAAAAATTCCACTATCTGATTTATAAGAACTTTTTTCTCTTTTATAAATTCAGTATTCTTTTCAAATTGTTAGGAAGACAGACATTAGATTTTTAGAGTTTTATTTCTTTTCCATTAATTATCGTAAATTATTCAGAACTGCAGTTCTGTGGGTTTATCTTATTTCCTGTAATGTCTCTGTTGGATTTTCTTACATGGTGATTCTTTGTTCTCTATTTAGTTTTAAGACTTTTCTGTGTAGAACTAGAGCAGGGCTCAGTCTAGGTTGTGATCCTTCCCCACAGAAATTCTTTCTGCCTGTAGCAATCCTGATTCAGTCCATGACCTGACTCAGCAACGGGAAGGGAATACATGGAAATATCAGTGTAGTAGACAGAATCCTAAAATCACTCTAGGAATTCCCTTTCTTGTATACATGCCATGAACAAGAGAGAATTACATGGATTTTACACCTGTGATTAGGTCATATTATTTTACATAATTGCCCTTAAGATAGAAAGATGACATATGCCCTTTAAAGACATAATTTTCTCCCATTGATTGTAATGTGGAAGTTAGAGATTTTAAGCATAAGAAGAATTTGAAACATTGTTTGCTTGAAATTGGAGAAGCCATATGGAAAGTACAGCAGGTAGCACTTAGGAGATGAAAACAGCTTCTAGATGACTGTCAATACTGAAACAGTGATCTAAGTTCTACAACCATAAGAAACTTGGTTCTTACAACAATGTGAATGATTTTGTAAGTGGATTTTCCTCAGAGACTCTAGATGAGATCTCAGCCTAAATAATAACTTTATTTCAGTCTTGTATTTTCTTGTGAGTACTGAGCCACAGGGGCTAGACTTCAGATTTCAGACAGTGGGCAGATGCTGAAAGAATTTTTTGAGGCACAAGATAGGAAAAAGGAGTTTAAAAAACTATGTTTCCTTAAACAGACTGTTATTAGAAATATGAATATTAAAGGCACTGCCTGTGAGGGCTCTGATGGAAGTGAGAAATCCTAAACCATCTTTTAAAAAGTTTAAATTATATAAAAAAAAATTTAGTAGATATCTGACTTTAAGAACTCAGTGAGGGCTCAGAAGAAAGTGAAAACTGTGTTATTGGAAAATGTAGGAAGGTAATTGTAGGAAGGTAGTGATCTTATCTTAGCAAAATTGAGTCCTAAAATTAGGCAAAAAGCAGAGATCTTAAGCAATAAAATTGACTATTTTGTTGAGGTTACTTCCAAGGAAAGTGTTGAAGGTATTGTTTTGTTTATTGATGCTTCTTACAGTAAAATGTTAGGTGGGAGAGACACTGAAAGAAGAACTGTTATGCAAAAGCATTTATCAAATTTTGATTTGAGAAATTGAGAGCCTATCCAGATGAAAAAAATTAATAAATGGCTATCAAAAGTTTGACATAGAGAAAGGCTAAGGGTATACTATATTTTGCTGAAACTTCAAAAGTATCAATGGTCAGAGTATTATGTCACTTTAGATTAAGAATGTGCCTTATAGATCTCAATCAAAGCAAAGGGTATCAAAAAAGCCAAAGAATGTTATCCCTGGCTCAGCTAACCAAAAGCCAAAAATAGAGAAAAGATGACCATAGGTGTTATCTTATGCCTGTCCTAACATTTTATCTTACGGATATTGAAGGCTGATAACTTGTCTCTTTTGTTTTTCTGGTCCAGAGATGGAGAGAAATTCTGCCCCAAGAGGAGTGATAATCAGATTTAGTTGAGATTTGAATAATGTTATAAAAGTGGTGAAATAGGAGTTTTCTACAAGCTACCCCCATCAAGAACACTGATTTAGATAATCACCTACAGATGAGAGTGTTTTTCTGAGAGTTCAACAGAAAAGTTTCGGCACATCATTGGAGCAAATAAGTAAGGTGTTAGTAAACCCTTACCTATCAATAATTACTTTAAATGTAAATGGATTATTTTCTCCAATCAAAGCACATAGAATGACAAAATGGACAAAATAATAAGACCCAACAATATATTGCCTACAAAAGACTCAGAAGTATTAAGGACAAACATAGGCTCAGAGTAAAGGGATGGAAAAAAATATTCCAATGGAATATTGGTTTCAAATGGAAACCAAAGGAGAGAAGAAGAAGTCAGAGGAAATAGAGTCTAAGTCAAAAACTATAACAAGAGCTAAAGAAGACCATTATATAATAATAAAAGGGTCAATTCATCATTATGATATAACAATTTCATATATATATATATATCTCCAACATTGGAGCACCTAAATATATTAACCAAATAATAATAGATTTGAAGAGAGAAATAGGCAACAATACAATAATAATAGAGACTTCAATATCCCACTTTCAACAATGGATAGATTATCCAGACCCCACCTCCCAAAAATCAATAAAGAAACATTGGGCTTGAGCTATGCTTTAGAACAAATAGACTTAATAAATGTATCCAGTTGCTCCTAGGTATCTGTGGAGGATTGGTTTCAGGACCACTGTGGATACCAAAATCTGCAGATGCTCAAGTTTCTTATATAAAACGGTACAGTATTTGCATATAACCTAAGCACATCCTCCTATATAGTTATATAATCTCTAGATTACTTACAGCACCTAATACAATGTAAACACTATGTAAATAGTTTTAGACATAATGTACTGCTATGTACATAGTTTCTAGACCATGGAAAATTTAAGTTTTATTTTTTGGAACTTTCTGTAGGTTTTTCTTTTTTTTTCTTATATTTTTGATACACAGTTGGTTGAATCTGCAGATGCAGAATGCTGTGGATATAGAAGAAGGTCAACTGTACAGAACATTCCTACCAACAACAGCAGAATACACATTCTTCTCAAACAGATATGGAACATTCTCCAGCATGTTATTCTAGGTATAGCTGTGATGAGATTTTGTATATGTCTTTAGCGTCCCAATCAGTTGACTTAAAATATGGAGATAGTCTGTGTGAGCTTGATCCAATCAGGTATTAGGTGAGTCTTTAAAAGCAGAGAGTTTTTATTAGCTAGTAGCAGAAGAAGTCAGAGATATTCAAAGAATGAAGGGGACTTGATATGAGGTGGGTTTTCCATTGCTGGGATGGAGGAACCTCAGGCACTTGTGATGCTGAGATGAAGGACCTGAGAACATCCTCTAGAAGATGAAAGTGGCCCCTGATTCAAAACGAATAAGAAAAACAGGACCTTGACCCTACAATGGGAAGATTCCACCAACAAACTGAATAAGTTTGTCAGTAGTTTAATCCCTGTAGTCTCTTGAAAGAGCTTAAGTTGGCCTACATCTTGATTTCAGCCCTGTAACACCCTAAACAGAGAAACCAGTTAAGCCTGGACTTTTATATTATAGACCTGTGAGCTAATAAATAAATGTTTTAAACTGTGAAATTTGTCATCTTTTGTTACACAGATGTAGAAAACTAATGCAATCAGCTACCTGAGAAGGGCTCTCCCCTCCAGAATTCTCATTTATTTAACTCTCATTTCATGGCCTTCCAATAGAAGCAAAACAATATTGTTTGTAATTTATCAACTTTTCCACTTTATTGTAGCATTACTGTGGTCTACAGCACCACCATTCTAACTGGTACCCAAATTTGCATTCTTAAACATAAACACAGCTAAGAATAAAGAGATATACAAGTAAAACCAGTAGGATGAAAGAGTATCATTATAAGAAGCTGAGTATAAGACTCCCTGGGAAACAGAACTTTTAGAAAACTAATCAAGAATAATTTTAAAAAATGACAAAAAATGTAAAACTCTTATAATTAGTGACCTTGAAACTATAGCAACTATAAAAATATATTGATTTCATTCCTAATACTTTTCTAGAGTTTTATATGTATGAATTCAGTAATTACTCACAATAAGCTGTCAAATAGTTACTGTTTTAGAAATTAAAACACAAGCTCAAGTTAAATAAATAATTTGCACAAATATAGGCATACGAGTAGAAACAGAGCTACAACTTGAACTAAAATAATTTACATCCACTACAAAGTAGTGGAATACACTATATCCATACACTACAAAGTAAGGAATATTCAGGAAAAAATACACACACACATATATATTTGCATGTAAAAATTTTGGAAACTACAAAATATTGTTGAAATGTTTTGAGTAGTAGCTAGACATAAGTACTATAAATAAGCACAAAGTAAAATATACAAAAATGTAGAGATTATAACTTAATTAATGTGTCCTATAAAATTTAAAATATAGAAGAAGAAATCATCAAAGAAATAACTGAAGAAATTTTCCTAGATTTGAAGGTCATAGCAGTTGTCCAACAAGCAGCAAAATGGGTAAATTACAGACTGATGCCTACACATACCTTTGTAAAATTTAAGAATGCTAAGTAAAATAAAAGTAAACAGAGAAAAACAAACAAACAAACAAAATGGCAGAAAAACATGCAAATTCAAAAATACTGGAATCTGATTTGCATCATGTGTTGTGCTAAGAACATTTTCTCTTGAGTGATCCAGGCATTGCATTAGTAGACTAATGTATCTTAGCTATGTAGTGAATTATATGTACACTGTTATGATAAAGTAAATTAATTTCATGTTTTTATTTTTTAGAATTAACTATAACCAAGACTCAGAAAACAGGTATTTCTATAGAACAGAATATAACTACTTATAAATATGAAAACATGTTGTACAGAAAGATAGGAGAGAGAATGACAGCATGAGGAAATGGGTGCTAATATATTTACCTTTCCTAAAACAAATCATTATCTAAAATTCATAACTAAATACATATATCAAAATAAATATCAAACTTTGGGATGAGAGTAGGAGAGAAACAATGGAGATTTAAGTCAGTTACATGCTTATCTTTCATGGCAGAGAGTGAATATTTGTGTTAATCTGAAGTCATTAAGATATAGACATTTAAGCTTATGGTGAAAATTATAGATGTAACAATCCTGAGGGTAGGTGTGGGCTGGAGGGAGTAGCTATTGTCTCTGATAATAAGTACTTATGTATTCCCTTGATAAAATAAATGTTATTTCTTACAGAAAAGTTCTTGAATAGATTTCATAAATCACATCAACTCTTTTCTGGATTCAAGTGCACATTTACAGTCACAGGTCGTCTTCTTGATTAACCGTAAATTACAAAACAGAAATTGAGTCATAGATGTAGAAAACAAATTTACGGTTACCAAGAGAGAAAGGGGGGAGAAATAGATTGTGATTGACATATACACACTATTATATATAAAATATAACTAATAAGAATCTACTGTATAACACAGGGAACTCTACTCAGTACTCAGTAATGACCTGTATGGGAGTGGAGTGTAGAAGAGAGTAGATATATGTATATGTATGGCTGATTCACTTTGCTGAACAGCAGAAACTAACACAACATTGTAAATCAACTATACTCCAATAAAAAAAAATTAATAAAAGAAAGAATGCTAAGAGTAATAAGCTACTCGGTTTTTACTGTAAAAAAAATCAATGGTAATGCTCATATTCTATTTTAAATTCTTTTAAAGTTGATGCATTTAAGATTTACTTTCATCTCACAAAAACATATACTCTTTCTTAACCACTGCACCACCAGGGAAGTCAAAACATATACTCTTTCAAGAGCAGTAGAATGTAGTATTGCAAAATTACATTACTTGCAATATTATTTCCTGAAAATTCATTGAATCAGCATTATATGCCCTAAATCTTCCACTTATTATTCATAAATTGTTATACAAGTACCCCAACTAAATATTTAGTGTCTCAAGACCTATCTAAAGCATAGAGCAATAATGCTTTACTAAGCTATCTGTACAACGAAGTTGATATTCAAATACATTTATCATAGCATCTGGAATATAACACATTTTTTAAACTATTTTTGAGTATTTTACTCATCCATTTGAAAGTATTGTGTAAGTTACAAAACCTGATACCATGTTAAGTAACTACTAATACCAGTTTAGTGGAATTCATCCAAATTAGAGCATATTTGTTCAAGAATGGCTGACATGAAAAAATAACATATGGAGAAATTTACTAGGTATGAATGAATGAATAGTATTTCATTTAGTCTACTTAAATGATATAAACTCTTTTTAATCGTGGAAATGTTGGGGATATAGCCAAGTCTTCAATTCTGAAATATGGTTATAAAACTTTTTAATATATAATTCAAATTATATAACAGAGTAAAGGTTGTATTTAAAAATATATTATAAATGTAGCCTAAAGAAAAACAGAATTGTACAGGAATGATACACAAGGCATTTATACTGTAGCAAGTGGTCACAGCTTTTTCTATTGTCAGGATCCTGTTAATGATGAAAAAACATCTTACAACTTATGAATTGTGATCAGTGATATTTATACTCAAAAAGTGGGACAATAGCATACTAATTCTACATCAACCTACCCTTAATAAAAAGAGCACACTATGCCTAAATAATCATTCATATTGAAAAGACTTTTTGAATTAAATTATTGGGTGTTTCAAAAATACTTGGTTTCATTAAATCTAGCACCTAGGCACTTACTAAATAATCCAACATTAAGGTACTTGGAAATGGAAAAAGAAATATAATGTGTGTTAAGCACTGAATATATTTTAAGTACTTTCATGTCTAAAAGTATAATTTATTGTTACAACCCTACCATGAAGTAACTTGGATTATGGTTTGAATATTACAACTGAACAGGTAAGAGATTAAATCAAGTATCACTGTAATTGATATTCACATCAAGCAGGCTGACTGTTTTCCAAAATGTGGAAGCTGTGACAATAATAAAAATAACACCTATATCCCAGTGTTTTACATGCATTATCTCATTTTGCCATAATAAAACAATCAGTTATGTTTCAATTTATAAGCCCATGGAATACTTAACACGAAGATCCACATTGAACAGAGGATAAATATGATCAAAATAAACCTAGTGGTTATTCTAAATCCAAATAAGCCCCTTGTGAGTTTCTTTGTTCTCTGAACTATCACATACTTATTGATAGATTATTTCTTTCAAATTATAAAGGGAAAGGTTAGTTAAACTTCCTTTTCCATTAGAGAGTTCTGTCAAATGCTCTGACTCTTTGAAACAAAGAGAACATCCTGCATTAGCTCCAGGTAGTGTACAGATTACTTGAAAATTTTGCATTTAAAAGTTACCATATTCTAGGAAATAATACCATTTATGAAAAAAATTTCAGTGAAAACAAGCCATCTTGAAACTGATTAGATTAGTGTTTGTGACTTATGATATATGGGCTTCTTTTAGAACAGATTCCATCCATTTCAAGTCACTTGTTCAGCTTTGAAACTATAAGCATTTTGTGCCATTGTTTTCTAAAGGGCAGATCATGCCTTTTTCTATTTGCTATACTATTTTCAAAATGTCACAAAATGGCAAAGAGTAAAGAATCCCAGAGACCAAGAGAAACATGTTTTGCATATTTAATTACAAAAGAGAAAACAGAAAAATATTCCGAAGGCTTTCAGAAAACTGCTGTCTAAAATGTAAGTGAATATTTCATTATGGATATATGAAATAGGGAAATAATTTTCTCTTGATTACCTATGCACGGATAAGCATATTTATGATTGAAAACATTTAGAAATGCTATTCTAAATGGGATGGTTAGAATGAGCATTGTTTCCAAGTCTTTGCTTCTCCACCCTCCCACCTCTATATATATTAAGATAGATGATGCTAACTGATTTGGCTCAAAGTTATGATCAGATTGTTTTGGGAAAATATTTAGCAACTTTCTTTCTCCTTCTTGCTTAAAAATACCATTTTTTTCTATCTCAGCCATTTTTATACTTCCCGATATAGTTGTGCAATTCTTCTGATGATTTTAAGGCCCTGTAACATCCAAAAATATGTCTATTAAAACACTCTACATCAGTAAATTATCACCCTACATAAAACATAAGTCAAATATAGCCCAAACTGAACTCTATTTCTCCTGCCTGGATTCTGCGCTTTTCTAGCATTTTGTAGTCCATCTACGGCATGATCATCTCCTTTCAAATTGAAGCCCTTAGCAATATCATTGATTCATTCACTTCCAGCACTTCTTTGTGTGTCAGTCTTTAAATTCTCCAGATTCTATATCAAATATGCCCTTCTGTAATCCCTTTGTTACTATCTAGGTTCAACCTTCATCTTTCCCTGACTAGGATCGTGTAGTATCTTGTTAACAAATTTATTTCACCTGTATTCAGAGAATCTATCATCTATTTCTACCTTTCCCACCACATCCATACTGGATTTATTTCCTGCAAATAAACTATGACACAATAGTAATTACCTATTTTCTTTAACTTACTATTGCTCCTAGATTGCATTACAAATACCTTAGCATGGCATATAAAGTTTATCACAACCTGGTCCCAACAATGTTTTCAGGTTTTATTTTCTGCTTTGCCCACATACCTCATGAAAACTACACCGTGGTCCTAATAAACTTCTCACCTGTCATTAGTTGAATAGTGTATGAATAATGTATTTTATTATAGCTTCTTTCCACATGTATTTTTCTTTTCCTGAAATGGTCCTTCTTCATTCTTCATGGAAAAACTTCTCCCTTTAAGTTCTATTTACTACTGAATTTTGTCTTCTTACTGGCTTTTCTTAATAAATTTTAAGCAATCAAAATTTAGAGAAAATTTGCAAGCATATTAAAACTTTTTTCATGAACCTTTGAACCAGTAATGTATCATTCAGAGTTCAACCAGAGAAGCAGGATCAGTAGAGGGTAAAGATATTAGAATATGTGTTACAAGGAATTGGCTATTTGATTTTGGAGACTGCTTAAGGAAGTCTGAAATCCAGAAGGCTGGCACTCAGGAAGGGAAGATCATGGGAAAGTTAGAATTCCACGGGTGGGTCTTCAAGTTTTTGTCCACAGAAAGGGATATCTCTGTAAAGTCAACTGATTATGGACTTTAATTACATTGCAAAATTCTTCAGCAACACCTAGATTAATGTTTGATTGAATGGCTGGGAGAAGTCACGTATTGGTTTGCAAAGTGACTGCAGCCCTCTCGTCTATCTTAGTGATTTGTTTAGTTTAGACAATCTGACTAAAGAAACCATCAAAAGTAATGACTTATTACCAAATACCTTAGTGTTTATTACTAACGTCAAGATTAAGAAATCAACATCACTACATAACTAACTTCTAATTCTCAGACCCCACTTCTGTTAATTTTCTTAATAATGATATATAGCAAAAGGAACAAGTTTAAAATAAAATTTTGCATTTAGTTGCCATGTCCCTTTAGTGTCCTACTGTCTGGAATAATTTTGCAGTATTTGCTTGACTTTCATAATCTTGAAACAACTGAAGACAAGAGGCAAGTTATTTTTAGACAGTCCCTTAGTTTTTGTTTGTCTGCTGTTTCCTCCAGAATGGGTTCATATTATACATCTTTGCCATATATATCACATAAGAAATATTGTGTTCTTCTCACTCCATCCCATTAGGTGGCATATGATTTCCATTTGTCCCATTATTGTAGGGTTTCTCATAAACTGCTCTATTGGACTTTGGGGTCAGATACTATCTGTTGTGTGGGATGTTCTGGTACATTGTGGGTTGGTGAGCATCCCTCTTCTCTATCCACTAGAAGCCAGTCAGGGAAACCAAATTGCCTTTGGTTGAAAACCACTGTATTTTGATTATTTTTACTTTGATAAATTGTTTAAGGTGTTTTCTGCAAACTTTCTTTCTCATAATGTTACAGTTTTCCATTTTATACTAATACGAACTAACTGTGAAATACTTAGAAAGTAGGTCAATATCACATTCTTTATAAAATTATTTATTTATTTATTTATATTTGTGTACTAATGACTTTCTAATGACATTTTTCAATGAAGTTTAATCTATTAGTATCATTATTTATATTGATGTTAAAATTATTTCTGCCTTAGTCAATGGGGGCTCCATAGAGCCTCTTTATCCTTTTGATATTCCTCCATTATTTTCTGAACACTTCTTTGTTTTCTAGCACAACAATATACTCAAGTTCATCTTATACTCTCATGATCTCAGACCTGTGATCAGCCATTATTCCAAGGGGATGTGCATTCCTTAAGTGGAGAAGGATATTTAGAATCTCATGTGTGCTCATTGCTTTTGGGGTGTCACTGTCTAAGGTCTTTTCAGTGCTCAGATCCAGGATAAATATATATGTATAAATTTATATAGGGAGGAAAGATATAAATATACATAAGTATGATATGTACGATATATATATTATATATATATATATCCTAAATATGTAAGTATACATGGTTGCATATGTGGATGTGTGTGTATGCTCACACTTACACTCAGTATTTAATTCAAAATATATATTGAAATGTATGAATTGACCAACAACCATTTATGATACAAATGCTAAGTAAACTAAGAATTAGAGGGTAATGTCATCAACTTGATGAAGAATCTCTTCAAAAAACCTACTGCTAGCATCATATTTCATGATAAGAAACTCTTAGCTTTCCCACTAAGTTCAGGTATAAGGCAAGGATGTTCCCTTTCACCATTCCTATTCAACAGTGTACTGGAAGTACTTGGTAGTGCAATAATGCAAGAAAAGGAGAAAACAAGTGTACAAATTGAGAAGGAAGAAATAAAACTATCTTTGTTAGTAGATGACATGATCATCTATGTAGAAAATACCAGAAAAATAGATTAAAATACTCCAAGACCTAATAAGCAATTAAAGCAAGGTTGCAGGATACAAGTTTAACATACAGAAGTTAAGTACTTTCCTACATACCAGCAATGAACAAGTGAAATTTGAAATTAAAAACACAATACAGCTTACAATGGCATCCAGAAAAGGAAACACTTAGGTAGAAATCTAACAAAATCTACATGCAAAACAAACAAACTACAAAACTCTGGTGAATGAAACCAAAGAATTCAATAAATGAAGACATATTCCGTGTTTGTGGGTAGGAAGACTCAATATTGTCATGATGTCTCCCCAACTTGATCTATAGAGTCAATGCAATCAGAATAAAAATCTCAACAAGTTATTTTGTTGATATTGACAAACTAATTCTGAAATATATAGAGGAAAAATTCAGAGCAGTAAATGAAATATTGAAGGAGAAGAACAAAATTGGTGGGCTGACACTACTCAACTTCAAGACACTATAAAACTACAGTAATCAAGAAGTGTGGTGTTAGTGAAAGAATACACAAATAGATCAATGGAACAGAATAGACAGCCCAGAAATACACCCACACAAATATAGTCAACTGGTATCTGACAAAAAAAAAAAGGCAATACAGTGGTTCAAAGATGATGTTTTGAACAAATGGTGTTGGTGCAACTGGACATCCACATACATGAAATAAATCTAGACACACACCTTAAACACTTACTTCATAAAAATTAACTCAAAATGGATCAGAGATCTAAATGTAAAATACAAAATTATTAAACTCCTAGAAAATAATACGGGATAGAATCTAGATGACCTTTGAAATGGTGATACTTTTTAGATCCAACATCAAAGCATAATCCATGAAAGAAAGAATGGATAAGTTGGACTTCATTAAAATTGAAAACTTCTGCTCTGCAAAAGACAATGCCAAGAGAATAAGACAACCCGGAGAGAGTGAAAGTATTTGCAAATGATACATCTGATAAAGGCATTATCAAAAATTTACAAATTTACAAATCATAAAACTCAACAATAAGAAAACAAACACAATTTAAAAATGGGTCAAACATCTTAACAGACACCTCATTAAAGAAAATACACAGATGGCAAATAAGCATATAAAAAGACACCACATCATATGTCACCAGAGAAATACAAAGAGAAACAACATTGAAATACTACTACACATGTATTAAAATGGCCAAAATCTAGGACACTGACATCACCAAATGCTACTAAGGTTGTGGAACAGCAGGAACTCTCATTCATTTCTGGTAGGAATGCAAAATGGCTCAGCCACTATGGAGACAGCTTGGTAGTTTCTTACAAAATTAAGACTACTCTTACCATGTGATACAGCGATTGTGTTTCTTGATATTTACACAAAGAAAACTTATGTCCACACACAAAGCTGCCTACAGATGCCTATACAGTTGCCTATACTGTATGCCTATACAGTTGCCTATAGCAACTTTATTCATAAGTGCTCAAGCTTAGAAACAACTAAGATGTCCTTTAATTGCTTAATGGATAAATAAACTGTGGTACATCCAGAAAATGGAATATTATTCAGTACTAAAAAGAAATAAGCTATGAAGCCATGAAAAGACATGGAAATTTTTAAAGTGTGTATTACTAAATGAAAAAAGCCAAAGTGAAAAGGCTACATACTGTGTAATTCCAACTATATGACATTTTAGAAAAGGTAAAAGAATGGAGACAGTAAAATAGCAGTGGTTGGCAGGGGTTGGGGAAGGAATGAATAAGTGGAGCCCAAAGGGTTTTTAGGGCAGTGATGGATACAGGTCATACATTTATCCAAACCCATAGAACATAGAACACCAAGAGTTAAACCTAAATAAACTATGAACTTTTGGTGATTATGATGTGTCAATGTACACGCATTAGTTGTTATAAATGTACCACTTTCACAGGGGTGTTGATAATTGGGGAAGCTATGACTGTGTGAAGGCAAGAATATATGGGAAATCTCTATATCTTCCTTTCAATTTTTCTGTGAGCCTAAAACTGCTCTAAAAAGCAATGTCTTTCATTTTAAAAAGCTTAAGTTCACATCAGTCCTTTCAACCCTAAAGTCAAAGGGTTAATTCTACTTTTTTTCTCCTTCATATTTCCAGTACAAAATATGACCCCATTACTTTTAATAGATTTAATTATTTGATCAGTCCCGTCATATGTAATCAATATACTATCTCTGCTACCACTCTTCTCCCTGTGTAGATTACTTTATCACCCTACTCATGATCTGACCCCCTACTCCCTTTCCAGTACCCCACACCAGGCCTCCCAGGAAAATTTCCACCTCATCCCACTGGGGCTTTAACCACTCACTCAAAATTATGTCTGTCTGCATGGATGCTGTTCCCACCTTGCTTGAGATCTGATGTTTTGGGCAAGGTCATCTTACATTGGTGCCACATTGATGGTCTCCTTACCCTGCTTAGGCTTAGGCACTGTCTTGATCTTCCCTCACTCATGAATACCTCCTCACACTGCTCCAACTCTATTGCCCTGCCTCCATGTGGATGTCCTCCTCAAACTACTAAATCTGTGACACACTACATCCCAGAACCCCCATTCACGGATGCTTGGTTCACAACACTTGGCCTCTGCCTCCTCATGATGGACCATACTCTGGGTAGAGGCTCTCCTCCATCTCTTTTTTGTTTTGATTTTCCATGCTAGGTCTTTCATTTTGGATGCCTTATCCATCCTGCTCAAGCTTACACTCCCCAAGTGAGAAATCCACTTGCGTGAAAACCCCTTCCACCCTTCTGGAGTTCCTTTAACACACTCAAAATCACCTCTCTGCTTCCTGTCTGGGACTGACTCATCATGCCAGCCATGGGGTTGCCCTATTCATTTTGCTTGGGTCCTAACACTCTATTCTGAGCCACATAGCTTCTTTAGACCCAGAAATGGATACCTGACTTACTCTACTCCAACTAATGGCTTTAAGACTGAATTAGTCATTAATAGAATGGAAGAGAATGAGAAGAGGGAGAGACTGTATTAACTTTATAGCAAAATCTTTTCTCATCTGTGTGAGTGTTTTGGTAGATTCTCTGGAGATTACAATATTCACATGTAGGAAAGCGAAGTGCCTTTTCAAATAATCTCATACTACTTCATAAAGAAGCTAAGTGTTCCATTTGCCCTTTATACTCCTATTGTTATATATTTTAATTTATATGTTATGAACTTCATAATACATTGTTATTATTTTGCTTTAAAAGACCAATAATCCTTTAAATAAGGTAAAGATAGATTTGTGATAAAATGAGCTTTTATTTATGCCCACATATTTACTCTTTATGGTATTCATTCTGTCTTGTATGATCTGATATATTCCCTTAGCCTGGAGAAACTCCTTTAGCTTTTCTTATAATATGGGTATGCTGGGAACAGATTATTTTAGCTTTTTTGTCTGAAAATCTGTTTAACGTTTGTTGTTCAAATTTTTTTTCTTGGATACGTAGTTTTGAATTCACATTTTTCTTTTTTCCTTGTCATCCATTTTCTTCGTATTTATCCCTAAATTAATTGATCTTCTTTGTATTTATCCTAAATGAATTTTCCTCATTTTCTTATATTTGTGAGTTGCTATTTTGACCACTTTGGAACTGACAATTCTACAAGGTTTTGAGACTGTCACATCGTGAGATTGTGGGACTTCAAGTCTGTAAGACTGTAAGATTACTAAACATAATATTAAGATGAAAATTTGAGACACTGTGATACCAGAAGTAATCGAGATCATGAGTCTCTGATAGTGCTAGACTATGAAAACACATGATCAGTTTTGATTTTCCAATCCTAATCCCAACTTCTGCTTCCTCAGAAAATTCACATAAAAAGAGAATTACTTGTTGAAGAGGATTAACTCTGTACTTGGGGTTCTTTCAGATTAAAATCTAACATATCAGCCCAGAGTTGGTCAAAATGTGGCTATTTTCCCAAATGCTATCTTTCTCAGACTGTAAAAAAAGCCTCCCATATCTGCTCTAATCCCAACCTCAGTAACTGGACCCATGTATAAAAGTGCTTCTTGTCCCTTGTTCACCTATGAAGGACATCTCCCAATAGAGTTTTATTCTCTTCGATTTCTTTGTATCCACAGCTTACGGCTTTAAAGACGACTGTTTATTTTTTAATACTGTGATTTCTTGCTGCTTCTGTAGGAGGGAAGGTTATCCATGGTCTTCTAAACCTACCCCTAAGTGGAACTTCTCAGTCCCACTTTAAAATAGATTTCTGAGTTAGATTTCCTGATCCTATGCAAATAGGATGACTATTAGAATAGATTGTCCATTTTCTTTAAGAATTTGCCATTGGTACTCATATTCTTGCATACATTATTTGGTATCTAACATACAATATCATCTATCTATCAGTTTTTTAACTATCTAGCTATCTACCTCTGTATCTTTCTATATCTATCTATCACACATAAGAGGCTATATCGTATTTTTATATTTTAAGTCTCCATTACATAAAGCAGTCTCATGAAATAATTATTGAATAAATAGAAGAATGCAAGAATGAATAAAGAAGGTTCTATACATGTTTTATCTTTGATTAAAATGTTATAAATCATTTTATGTCATTATGGAAAAGCTAGGATAGGAGATAAAACATTATCAAAGAGGAAACTTTAACATTAATTATTGTCCTTAGACTCCACACTATGCTCCTCATGGTGAATCATCTGTTGTAATGCTTACTTCATTGTATTCATTTTTACCTACAGATTTTGGTCAGAACTCAGCAAGAAGTGAACAGTAGTCTCTTTTCTGAGAAAGAAATTCCCTCAATTTTAAGGTCCCTTTCTACCGATGTCTAATTTTTATTGTCTGAATTGTTTATGTAATTATTGGCATCCTTGTTTTTCATTTGTTTCTGGTACTATTTGTTTCTGGTTCCTGCCTCTTGCATACATGAGTTCAGACTAATAAATAAGTGGTAACATGTTAGCACTTCAGATGAGTCAGAATGATGTTTATTAAGAAAGAAACCAGTGCATTCTAAGGTACCAATAATGCCACAATGTTAGTTCTTATGCAGTTCCTCAAACATGAAAAACAAGAAATAACTTTGGGGGGAAGAGAATGTCAATGGGATGACATTTTAGTTCTTGTGAAATTGCTATTGATAAATAAGATGGACTGTATATCAGCTCTCCTGAGCCCCTAGCATCTATTCACCAACTTGCTTATTTCCTGTCATTTCTGAGTAGCTTTGAACACACAACTACTTTTGCACACAAGTGTTTTGTATCTTTCCACACTTATTATTGGCTTCTCTCTGATTTTTGGTAAAGATCAAAATCTGAGTTAGCATAGGAGAATGGGAGGATCAGGCAAAACTTCCAAGTCTAGTTAGGGCAGAGGTCAAGTACAACTGAGAGCTGATGGGAAAGCGGATCAGGCAGCCCACTCAGAATGAGGTATATGGGTTAAGCACAGTGAAATATACCAGCAGTATCAGACAGGCCTCACTTACCTGACCACTGATTCTAGGATCCTGACCTGGCTAGCTTTAGCCCCATCTGGGTGGTTATATTTTTAATTTAACCACAAAATCTGTTTGGGATCCACAGGAATTTTCTGCCTCTGATTAAGACCAACAGAGGTGCTGCCTGATATTGAACCTGATTCCTTACCTTTAATTCCATTCTGAAAATTTCTGGGCACCGCTAAAGACTGCAGGAGTGTGGTTTGTAGCTTTCATGCACTGCATTGCTTCTATGTGCAAAAGCCTGGTTTAAAAACCTGTTTTAAAACTCCCAGAGCCCTAGTTCATTTTTGTTATCACAATTTCCATATGGGCTTTAGAACATGTCATTAGATGAGCAATACGATTTAAAAGGTTCTATTAGAGAAAAACATTAGTACTATTAATTCTGCAAAGGAGAAAGCTATGGGTATCATGACAACTCTTTCCTTATACACGCAAAGTTACTGAAAATGTAGCACCATCTTAATCAGCTATTTTCCAGTTCTACTAGTGGGCTGAGATGTGGAAAGGCTATTACAACAGAAGAATGGATGAAAATTAACTATAGAAGGAAAGTACTCTAACAGTAAGTGCCTTTAAAAATGTAATGAACTAATACATTTTCCTTCCTTAAGAAAGAGGCTGACATCACAGAGGTACAGGGATCTTCCTCTGAGTGTTTGATTAGGTGATCATAGGAGATCCTTTTGAATTCCTTAGGGACAATTCTCATCATTGTGAAAGAGAAAACTAATGAACTGAACACAAAGAGAAAAAACAGTCTAATTCAACTAGAAAGGAATACTGCCAGTACTACACACATCTTAAGGCCTTTTTATTTCCCAAATAAGTATATGTCCAAATGACAAAAAAAATATTTTAAATGTTATATTTAGATATTAAAAGACTGGCTTACTTTGTATCTTTGTCTTTAAAATTAATTTAAATGTATACCATACCCACGGAAGATTAAACATGACACAATATTTTCACAAATGTATTTCACTGGCTTGAATATCTGTCTCAAATAATAGTAAAATTTAAAATAAAAGTAAAATTAATATTTGATGTTATTCAAGATCTTGACAGATTTAAACACATAGCATTTACTAGGAAAATGTAAAGATACATATTAGTTATTTCCTTCTAATAACACGAAATTATTTGTATGAATTAGAAATACCAACAAAAGTGAGATTGTTTTTCAAAAGAGTAGAGAATACAAAAAAAAAAAAAAGTGGACATTTTTACAGGAAATTAAAAGCTATCAGAGAAGATAAATAATGTAGTTAGACCAAATTAAACAAATTTTATTATAATTAGGGAAAATTGGAAAAGCCTATTCTGTTGAATGTTATTCTTTCTACTCCATACAACTCAGGCTTATCAAAACAGCTTAGCAATTGCTTTCAAAATCAACATTGTTAGTCACATGATGTGTGGACATTTATGTATGAATTGTCCTTCTGTGGAATAAAAGTCACATTCTAGCTACTTTATTCTAAACTAATAAAAAATAAGCTTTGGTATGAAAATGGATAAGGACTTCACATTACAATAAGAGACAGGAAATTAAAGTGTAAGGATTTTCTTATTTATTGTATTAATATTTAGCTAGTGGAAATGAAGGCATTCTATATAAATTTTTGATCAAATCAATCTGTTTACAAGTCTCTTTTTATTCAGATAGCAAGAATAGTGAAAATAGGAGTGGATTAGGCCCCATTTAAGCCATGGGTGCTTGGATCCTGGAACAAAACTCACAAAATAACAGATTCAAAGCAGTGAATTTAATTCACTAAATCTCAATTTGGGGTCATAAATGAATGGGATAAAATATGTTCTAGTTACATTATGAGACTATTGGTAGAAATAAATGAAACAATAATGTGAAATCTTTTAAAACCAGTAAATCCATCAATAACTACATAATATTATTATTAAGTACCTAGACTCTACCAGATACTCCTCATTTATGACTCAGTAATTATATCAAAGAAAGATTTTAAAAGTTAAGGTTAGAATACATTGTGAAAAATATATGATATAGAAGGATGATAAAGATAAGAATAATGAAAACAATGTGGGATATCAGTTGGCCATTGGAGAAAAAAATAGAAAAATGTACATTTTGTACCACTAATTTAGAAATAAACTTCATATAATGTATAAATACCTTGAAAATCACATTATAGACTATTCCAATCACTAGAAATTATAACTATATGTCAAAAATATTTCCATGCTCTTATATCAAATTTGTAAGTTGGAAGTAAAAATTATAGCATTGTAAAATGTATTTAATAAAGTTAACCACAATGTATTTAATAAAAATGAAGATATAAGCAAAATATGACTGATAGAATATATAGAATATATTTGCTACAAATGTAAAAATATTTAATCTTGACATTTCATTTAAAATTTCATATAAACTGAGAAGAATTTAAATTCCAAATATAAACAGATAAGGAAAATGATCAATTTACATAAAGTGTTCTAAATAATTAAAAGTTATTAAGGAAAGATAGAGAAATAGTAATACAAAGTAGGAAGAATTGTATGAGCAAATTAAAGTGAGACAGGGTAGGACCATTCAGGAAAATTAAACTAGTTCTGTGTAAGCATGTATACTTGAAGAGTTTATATTGATAAAAGTTAACTTTAAAGTGTGAGCAGTTGTAGTTCCATGAAAGTGCTTGTATGTTATGGTGTCCTTTCCCCGAAAACAGTGGAGTGATGTATCTGACAAATTAGAATGAGAATCATGTTTGCGATTTTGAAAGATCACCAAGGAAATTTATACCAAGCAAAATCATAAGAAAATATGATAAACCAGAAAAATGACTAATATTAAAAATCAATATTTCTCTAAGGGTATTTCTAATGAGAAAATTACAGCTGCAAAATTGTTGAAAGTTAAGCAGCTTAGCTACTTGAGAGGAACAGAAGTCAAAGTCCAAGGAAATCCTAGGTAAAGACTCTGATAAGAGTTTCCACACAGTGATACCCACATATAAAAAATATAAAACCAGGATGCTAAAAGACTATACTAAGGGTAAGACTGAATGAAAATGAAATTAAGTCTTTATATGAGCTTGCAGGCTTGCTTAGTCTTACATGGTCTGAGAACTTAAATTCTTGAACTTAGATTAAGATTATTCTAGTCTAGTAGGATATGGATTCCTGGTAGGTACTGGACCCCTGACCAACAGCAAATGGAAATTCTCTTCAGTAGAAGCAACATTCATACTAGGCCTCAAATATTTTCTACAAATGATTTTTCAAATAAATGGCTGGAATAAGATAAAAGATAACCAGGGACACGGGAAAAAATGAGCAAGAACCAGCAGAAACACTCCTGCACTGGGCTCCAATTTAGAATTATTATACACAGAATATGAGAGAACTACATTTGTAATGTATAAAGGAATAAAAGTAAGATTAGAAACATCTTCAGAAAAGAATATGCTATGAAAAATATGTATAGAAGATCAAAAATAAGTATAACTACTAGAAAGGAAAAACATAGAAACTAAAATTAAGAATTCAATACTGTGATTAATGGCAGTTTAACAGAAGGAATTAATTAACTAAACATAATAAAAAATAAAACACTGACAGCTCTCCTCTGACAATTTAGCCAGTGTTCTTAGAAAATAGTAATAGTCTCAGTTTATATCATATTATTAAAGTATTTAGTTATATGTGAATGTTATGTATATTAAGTATGCAATTTCTATAGTAGAGTCAAATATTTGTTAAAGAGAATTTTTTCCCAAATACATGATACATGTATAGAAATTTAACAAAACTGAAATGGAAAATGTATTTCATCTGTTCAGAGTTCATTTTCATTATTTCAAACAGATATAAAGTAGAAATCATAGCTTATTCAGAAAGCAAGAAAACCAAGAAAGATATTGCATCTACATTCCACATTGCCTATGTTTTCCTAGAAATATAGTAACAAGAATTAAAACACTAGTATTTGTTAACCTGGTAAAAATACAGAGTTCTAAAGTGCTAGAAGTTATATGAATACAGAGCTATAGAATTTAACAAGTAGATATAGTTTTATGTTTTTGACCAAACTTGCAAAGATGAATTTAGGCTCATGCTGTATATCTGGGGATTTTATGGAACTCCAGCCATGAGCTATGTTTGTTACTGATCACATTTATCTTCCTCCTGCCACATATAGGAAGTTTTATGACTGTTAAGTTCTTAGATCATTAATGATAATTGTCAAGAATCTCAAAGGTGTCATGTTGTTCTCATATTTGTGACTTGTTTTCTCATAGTAGAAGGAATATTTTACAACAGATATCATGAATATATTTTTTCTTCTCATACTTTTCTTTCTTTAGCACCAGTGCTTCTATAAAGCCAATTTTTAAAATCAGTGTTTTGGTGACTTCCCATATGTATTTGTAATTCTAGACTGTAATTTGTTTTAGACATTATAGAGATTTTATAAGAGCATTTTATATAAATATTTTTGATTGTCATTATTTGTCAAAAGACAAAAAATAAACTATTGAACACCTTGAATAAAATGCATTACTAAATATTTTAAAAATGGATTGCCCCTAATTTCTCTGCTCTGTGGTAGTACATGTTTGTGTACTGGGGACAAACCATCCCAGGACCTATACATAAGTATTATGCTTGAGTTTTCTGTGGGTTAATTATATAGTATAAATTCAACCATTTTAAATAATTTTGAGCGAACTGACTTTTTTTGTCTTGCTATCAATGGTCTAATTAATTAGAAGCATCACTAATAAATATTCTGATCCTTTCTTATCTGATTTCTATGAAGAGAATCATGAAGAAAAAATAAAATTTTCCTTCTTTGCTACAGCTTCCGCTTTACACAAGATTATCCAGCCCAAGGGGAAACTGTTCAATTCCTTATGACGAGTGTGTGTGTGTGTGTGTGTGTGTGTGTGTGTGTAAGCTGGTGGTTGAGGGTGGGCATGAGGAAAATTGAATAGGGATAAAATTTAATTTAATATCCTAAGAGTTAATATTCTCAGTCATATGTTTTTCAGATGAAAAAAAGGAATTTTAGTTTGAAAAGAACGAAGCATCATTTGGAAATGTAGCATAGCTACTACATTTGAACTTGATTAATTTGTGATATCTGCAACAACACAGGCGAGGTTACTGTACCTTAGTCAGGAGGTCAGTGAGCTACATTGAACAGACATATTACTCTAAAGACAATATTAAAAGATTTAACAGAAATTGACTTGGCACTATACAAATAGTAGTCAGAGTCCAGCTCTTTTTCCAAGCAGGAAATATTCCTTCCTGGCCAAAGATATTTAGAATCTCTCTTTACACAGCTTCAGGATGAGGAAGACCCATTACAGTAGTCCCAAAGAATAATTACAGAAGTAATAATTACATATCTCTCTTGAACACTGGATACAGCGGGTCTTGGAATTAATGGGCAAAGACTGAGAACACTTTATGAAAGTTAAAAACAGATGGGTCACTAGGCCAAGTCAGAACTATGATAAAGCCACATCAGTTTAAGAGTACAAAACTATTTATTTTAACATTACTATCATGAGTTTAATATGGACATGTAAACTGACATCATAACTTAATCTATAGTTCTGGGTAGAAAGAATGCTAGGAGCACTGGCTTTGAAGTCAGACAGCCTGGTTTGAAACTCTTATTTACCTAAAGGTATGATCTCACAAAAGTCACTTACCTTCTTTGTTCTTTTTAAGTGCCAGTGCAATTGTGAATATTAAATAAACCGAGTAAAGTGCTTAAAACTATTTTTTTGAATTATTGTTTTCTCAGGATATATGCCCAGTAGTGGGATTGCTGGGTCATATGGTAGTTCTATTTGTAGTTTTTTAAGGAACCTCCATAGTGTTCTCCATAGTGGCTGTACCAATTCACATTCCCACCAGCAGTGCAAGAGTGTTTCCTACCAAAATGTTAATTGCAGCTCTATTTACAATAGCCCAGAGATGGAAACAACCTAAGTGTCCATCATCGGATGAATGGATAAAGAAGATGTGGCACATATATACCATGGAATATTACTCAGCCATTAAAAAGAAACGAAATTGAGCTATTTGTAATGAGGTGGATAGACCTAGAGTCTGTCATACAGAGTGAAGTAAGTCAGAAAGAGAAAATCAAATACCGTATGCTAACACATATATATGGAATTTAAGAAAAAAAATGTCATGAAGAACCTAGGAGTAAGACTGGAATAAAGACACAGACCTACTAGAGAGTGGACTTGAGGATATGGGGAGGGGGAAGGGTAAGCTGTGACAAAGTGAGAGAGAGGCATGGACATATATACGCTACCAAACGTAAGGTAGATAGTGGGAAGCGGCCACATAGCACAGGGAGATCAGCTCGGTGCTTTGTGACCGCTTGGAGGGGTGGAATAGGGAGGGTGGGAGGGAGGGAGAAGCAAGAGGGAAGAGATATGGGAACATATGTATATGTATAACTGATTCACTTTGTTATAAAGCAGAAACTAACACACCATTGTAAAGCAATTATACTCCAATAAAGATGTAAAAAATAAATAAATACATACATAAAGTGCTTAAAACAACATTATGATTTCTGAATGCCTATTATCCATATATGTATAGCTAAACGTACTCACTATTATGCTGGTACTTTTATATGAAATAGTTTATAAAACCGTCTCCCAAACCACATAGGATAAGCACTACTACAATGTCCATTGATATTATAGGAATACAAGGAATCTGAGTCAGAGAGAGTTCGTGTGACTTGCTCAGCTCACTCAGTTTGAAAGTGACAAAGCTATGATTTGGATTCTGAGCTTGACTCTATATTTGTTTTGTTAATTTAAAAACTTCTCCATACTGCCTATTATTTTGAAACCTATCAAGATTCAGTGATAGATAGATTGATTGATTGATAGATTGATAGTTAGACAGATACCGATATAACGGACAGACAAGGAAAAAACCTGGTTAACAGGACAAGGACAATTGAGAAAAGTATAATTGTGTTGGGGAATACACACTAGTCCTAGAACTAGCAGTCTGTCTCATCTTCTCACTATGGATTTTAAGACATTGCATAAGAAATCATGTCTTCACATTGCTAAAAATTATGGAGTGTTCCTTGTAGCCCTAACCAATAATTTTATTGTCTTCCCTTTATAGTTCAATCATAGTGTGAGATTTTTTGGTTATTTGGCCAAGAGTAATTGGAGGTACACTGATACCACCATTAAATTGCTTGTGACAGTAGATTAATACACGTCTTTCCCCCAAGGACATGCTTCTGAAAATCCAACACAAGAATTAAAAGCAAAGAATTCTGTATAGTCTGTAGAAGAAAATATAAAAGATGATTGTATAAACATCCTTGGCATTAAAACATGGCACTGACATTTCAGTTCAGATAAAATTATTACCCTATAAGAATTCATAAATGATAGAAGTAAAGAGAATTGAAGATTTTGTTCCAAATTGATTATATTGGGATCTTAATATACCAATAGGCATAAATAAGAATAAAATATTTCATTTATATTTTTGTATATTTTCCCTGTACTGAATACTTTCATGGACTTTTATTCTAGAGGAGCTTTGCAAGGATAAATGATAAAAATGATCAAACTAGTACTTAGTTACTATCAAATAATACTGAATAAATGAATAAATTAAAGAATGAAAGGTCTGGTGATGAGGTATTCATATAACATAATCCGAATTTCCTCTCTTGAAATTTGATTTATTGTTATCCTAAAATCTTGAAAACATTGAAATCATGTAAAGCTTATGTTTAAGATCCTTCCACGAATATAGTGGGGACAATTCCAAAATTATCTTAAGCACAGACCCAGTTTTTGTTGTTGTTTAGTTTTTGTGTTGTGGGCTTTATTGTTTGTATTTTAGGACAGCCAAGGTTTATAACAGTTGGGGTGGAACACTAATAAAAATAATTACTATTTCTAATAATCTAATCAGTTATAGAACCACTTCCATTTACAAAAGTGTGTCCATATAGACAATAAATTATATAGTCACCCTTTTCTTTATACCTATCTATCTATCTATCACCTATCTATCTACCTATCTATCTACCTACCAATCATATAGTGACCTATTTTACACATTGCTTGTAGAAACAGATTGGCAATGACTTCTAAAATAGAAAAATCACATACTGCATATCTCAATACTATTTTAAGCATATATTTAAAGGAAATTTGTTCCTGAGTTTAAAAGGAAACATACAAGAGTGTTCAAGGGAGTAATTTTCAGAATAGGTAAAACCTGAAAACAACTCAGATACTCATAAATAGAACAGTGGATGTTTAAACCATGATATAGTCTTGCCATGCTATATTATATGAGTTAAGATGAATAAATTATATCCAAATAATATTTTAGAGTTTCACCGTAGTCTATATGATCAACTCTTGTTTATAAAGAGAAAATAATTTAAATGAGAAAAATATAGTTTGCAAGTATATACGTGGATACTATAAGTTATATTTTAAGAGGAAAAATAAGATAATTATTAGTATTATCTTTCAGATAATGATCTTATCAAAGTTAGGGTGCGGTGAGGAAGCAGAAATTAGAATGGAAATATATATATATATATATATATATATATATATATATATATATTCCTTTTGCCCCAATCTCACTTCTTGTGCCTGTGTGGGTTGCAAGGGTGGGGACAGTGTTTTTATAGGTTTCTTAGCACATCATTAAAATAGTTAATAATAAAACAGATTATGCATAGACTTATGATGAGTGTGTTTTGACTCAAGAATTATGATAAATTCTCTTCTGTGGACCTCCCAACATACACATACATACAGACCACAGACACACAAACATATGTATACCCAATGCCAGTTAATGCTAACAACACATTCAAAGCAAGTGTCAATCAATTACACTAAATGTGATTTATCATAAGAACTGTTGGTATGATCAAGAGTAAAATATTTAAAGATTGACAAATTATCTTCCTGAGTTGCAAAATATTTCTGAGTCATGTTTTATGTTGAAATTATGAAAATGAAAATTTGAGTTCAGTTTTAGAAGTAAATAAATATTCAAAGGATCTAATATAACTGTAATGTACCACTTTACAACAAGCTATTTGGTCAGATTCACAGTAATAAAGTGGGTGATTTAGCCACTAACAGATTTAGTGAGTCTCTTTTAATATATATTATTTCTATTCTTCTTTAAAATATGTGTTGAACTTGACAGATGCACTTTCACTTTTAAAGCATTTGAACTTATGCATCCCTCTCAAATAATCAGAACTCTCTCATGGGAGCAGTTAGGTTACATGGCCTTTCTTAAGCATGCAATATACAACTGGCCTCAAAAATGTTTCTCTTTTAGAGCTCAGAGCACAACAAAATGTAGAAAAGTTTATGTAGGATACTATGTCCTTTAATTAACAGAAGTGACTATAAATTATCAAGCATCAGACACATGAATGAGCAGATAACTAATTCAAATAGGTATCTGGGATTCATACCAGTTTTAATTGAACCTCACATTATTTATATTTATTCAATACTGACACTGATATTAATTTGCTATTTAATGAAAAATTAAAATAGGTCATCTGATTTATTTTTTATGTGGTAAACAAAAACAATCAAACAAGTAAAATATGTCTTGTATGAATTGACTTTTTTCTTTTTTCCTTTTTAATTGTGGTAAAAGTT
Organism: Grampus griseus; assembly: GCF_964374135.1. NCBI lineage: Eukaryota > Metazoa > Chordata > Mammalia > Artiodactyla > Delphinidae > Grampus > Grampus griseus. The sequence continues at coordinate 121,560,376 of NC_138998.1, read as the reverse complement.
ACCAACTTTATTTTAAAAGTGTTTTCTTTTAACCATTTATTTTATTTTTAAAATGGTATTAAGTGCATTAACATTGTTGGGTAACCATCACCACTCTCCATCTCCAGAAGAGTTTTCATTTTTTTAAACTGAAATTCTGCACCCATTAATAATAACTCTCTACTTCCCCCCAACTCAGCCCAGCTGCCAGCCTCTGACAACCACCCGCCCCAATCTTCTGTAATGGTTTTGCCCACACTTAATTTGATAGCATTTATCATCTATCTATCTATCTATCCATCATTTATTGATATTTTGCTCAAGGGGCAAACATTAATTTCTCGAAGCTCTGGAGGCTGGGAAGTCCAAGATCAGTGCAATGGCTGAGCCGGTGTCTGGTGAAGGCACTCTTTTGATTTGTAGGTAGCTTTCTCCTTAAGTCCTCTCATGGTGGAGAGCCAATTGAGAGATAGAGAGAGAGATATTGTATTCTCCTTTTCCTCCCTCAGTTTTATTGAGGTATAATTGACAATCAAAAAGCAGTATATATTTAAGGAATACAACTTGATGACTCAATTGTCTGGAATTCATATAGAAACACAATTGTTTTTTCTTTAATCATATTGCTATATTTTCTTGCAAAATAGGTTGATACTTATTTTACAGTCATTGCTATAATGAGCAACTTTTACAAAATTTGTTTCAAAAACATTAAAATGTATCATTTAAAACTGCATTTAACACAAATCTCTTCAAAATAAACAGAAATTTACAGACATAGAATACTAAAATTTGTATAAATGTTTCAATATTTTTTTCAAATTGAATAATAGTTCAATAACAAATAGCTAGGAATTTTGTGTTAGAAAAATAATATTTTAAAAAATAGAATAACAGTTTAATAATTTTCTCTGATGCTAACTTGAAACTAATTTTTTTCTAGCTCTGTTTACACTGTTTTAAAAAAAAATTTGATGGGATACTATAGAGGGTGTTTGATGATAGTTACAAATCATTTGGTGAAAGAGTACAAATCAGATTTTAAAATATACCCGTGAACATTTTTTTACCTCTTTTTTGGAGTTGAAATAATATATGCCCATTTATTTCTAAGATTTTCTTTCTATGAAACCTCACAAAATGCAGTTTCAGTTAACCACATATCTGTGAACTGACATTTAATCTCGGGTGTAGGATTGTACAGCCAACTTTGAGTTATACAAGACTCGGTTTTCTTATTTTCTGTTTTAAATTATTTTGTTGATTGTTATGTTAATCTTCAAGAAAGTGAAATTGAAATGAGTCTGTTTGAGAATATATCTGGTAATAGAAATAACAATGAGGCAAGAGGTAAAAACATCGCTGTGGATATCCTACCTTGTCTCTGTTTAAAACAAGTAAATATTTTATTCTTTTATTTATTTATTTATTTATTTATTTTTGACTGTACTGCTCAGCTTGTGGGATCTTAGTTCCCTGACCAGGAATTGAACCTGGGGCCATGACAGTGAAAGCTCCAAGTCCTAACAACTGGACCACCAGGAAACTCCCAAACGTTTTATTCTTTGAAAAAAGGTCTCAGTGATCAGGAGCTCTGACAGTCTCTTGAAGTACCTGGATACTTCACAGGCATCTAAATTGACATCAGTGCTCTCTCTGTAGTAATTCTCCCCCATTTATCATCTTTGCATAAACATTTTTATAAACAACAATTCTTATATTTGTTTAATTACCCACTTTTTGGTGCCAAATGTCATATATTTGCTACCAGCTTGTAATAGAGTTAATAGAGTAACCACATGTATGTTCCTTATATCTTCATTTTATGCTTTCAAAATAAACTTAACAATCTCTTAATAGAGAAAAAATAAGCATCTCTTACTCTATTGCTTCATGAAGAATTTTCCTGAGAAGACCATCTCAACCATAAATTCCACCTTTAATTAGGAGGCCATCAATCTATTCTATGTGTTTTGATGGACTTATGGCTCCCACTGTGGAAGTGAACCAAACCATGGAAAGCTAATCTTCCTAGCAAGGAATAAGCCTCTAGTACAGGACAAATGAAAGACACCTAAGTAACAGAGATTCCCTATGTTCTTCATCAAATGTGTGGGGAAGTGTTTAATCAAAGAAAAGTACCACACATTATCAAAGAGAAGTATTCTTTTAGACACCAAATATTGTCTCAAGAATTTTCCATTATGGAAGTATGTATAGAGAGTAGATAGACATAGTAATTCAATCTTGGCATTTAACCTTTAGTTAGTTAATTTTCTCAGAATATTTTTTAGTGTTACCAGTTTTTTCAACTTTTATAAAATAAATTTCCATAATAGCCCAGCAGGATTGCACAGTTTATTACCATTTCACATTTATAAATCACGTTAAAGTATTCATAAACATTATTTTCTCTTCCCTTATGTAATCCATTTAACTATCCCTTAAAAGAGTATAAGCAGACATACAAAGAGCAATGAAGTGTGAAAAAAGGACACTCCCTTGGAAGTATTTTACATTTAAATAATTGAGAGAAGAGACAAACTGGAAATAATATTGGAGAGAAGATGTATTAATCTGATACAAATTTTAGAAGTGTAACTTTAAGAATTCTATTTCTCTCCTTAAATGCTTAGTTCTTTTTGGCATCTTCTCCATATTTGACCTTGTCTTCCCAAAATTCTATAGGAAAATTATACAATCTTTCTTCTTTATATATATATATCTTATATATCTTGCTCATAAATATTGAGGTCACAGCATAAGATCATTTTATATATTTCTCATTCAATTTAATTCTGCATATTCCCCACCACAGTTCTTAGTTAAAATCCCTATTAATGACTTTTACTTGAAATATAGTTTTTGTTGCCAAAGTAATATTCTTTTGTTGCCAAAGTAATATTCTTCATAAATAGGTGAATATTTTATTTATTTTTACCAATCATAAAATTATCACTAAACTGACTACTCTTTACAAAACAGTTGTGTCTGTTTTAGAGATGCATGTAATTGAAATCATATGCTCTGTTCTATTTAGTGTGTGGCTTTTCTTGCTCAACTTCATTTGCATGAGATTTATCCCTTTGTGTGTGTGTGCGTGTGTGTGTGTGTGTGTGTGTGTGTGTTTGTTTTCAAGTAGCAATATGCTTCTCTCTCTTATTGATGTATGGTATTAAAAGGAATAAAATTTTGCCAATAATTAATTGCTTTCATTTATTTTTATTAATTATTAATTATATTCAGTCAATCAATAAAGTTGCCAGGTATAGTTTGTTTTATTTTTTCCTAAAATATTTATTTTAAGAATTTCAAGTTTGCAGAAAAGTTGAAAGAATATTTTCCACATTTTTCTGCTTTCTCTCTCTTTCATATATATGTCTGTTTTGTTTTATTCTGCTGAACAATTTAAGTATATGTTGTAGACATCATTCCATTTTAACCTAAGTATTTTAACATGTTTCTCTTGAAAGAGGAAATAAAGTCTCCTACAGAATGGTAACAGCATTATTACACACAAAATGTTAAAGATATTACAAAACTCTTATCTAATATAAAGTCCGTAACCAAATTTCTCTAATTACTCAGTATCGTTATTTTTCATCTGTAGTTTTGTTGTTGCTGTCATTGTTGTTTTATTCTCTGTTCTCTATTTTTATTTTTATATTTGGAGAGGGGTGGTACAACTTAAGATATTACCTAGCAATTAAATGCCAAGTTGACTTGGTTCCCTGTAATGTAGAACGCTGCCTCTGATTTCTTTTACTGTTTGCCTTTTGCAATGTGTGTCCAACATATTTGATGAAAATAAAAGAAAACAATACAAAGCAAAAGGAAAAATATAATGTCCTCTGAAAGCCAAATCATTTTTTAAATTTTTAAATTAATTAATTAATTTATTTATTTATTTTTGGCTGCTTTGGGTCTTCCTTGCTGCAAGTGGACTTTCTCTACTTGCAGTGAGCAGGGGCTACTCTTTGTTGTGGTACGTGGGCTTCTCATTGCGGTGGCTTCTCTTGTTGGGGATCACCAGCTCTAGGCCACGGGCTTCAGGAGTTGTGGCACGTGGACTCAGAAGTTGTGGCTCGTGGGCTCTAGAGTGCAGGCTCAGTAGTTGTGGCACACGGGCTTAGTTGCTCTGCAGCATGTGGGATCTTCATGGACTAGGGCTCAAACCCCTGTCCCCTGCATTGGCAGGTGGATTCTTAACCACTGCTCCACCAGGGAAGCCCACAAATCATTTTTTTAAGAAAGAATCCCCATATAAAAACCAAAATAACTGTGCCTACTGAAAAGTAGTTTTTAATCTCTCTAGGAATAAAAGAAGATTAAAACAATTATGGGATTCACTGCTACTTGACATCTTCCTCCAGTGCGGTAGCTGCTGAGTTAACCCCCTTTGTGTCATCAGGGCTTCTCCTGTCATCGTGGTTCTCTGTCTTGGCATATGTTCTTTATACATCCTTGAGGCCCTCAGGTCCAGTAACTTCAGGGAGGATTAGAAAACCTGAAACCATGCTATCAATACAATCAGAGCCAGGAGAGAAAGTATTTTTTTTAAGGATTTTAATATATTTGTATAACCAAATATCTTACAAAATATTAATTCAACATGTTTAATATTAAAACAATCAATGTAAAATATAATCTTGTAATTATTTTTACCTTTGTATAATTAGCATCATGTACTGTTCCCGATGTCACTGGCTCTATTATTTCATGCAGAAAATGGAAGTCTTTATCATTTTCTGATAATGCCTAATTTTTATATCATGAGACAGGAGAATTTAGGGCATGTTTGAGTAAAATTACTGTAACCATGATAGGTTTTGCCTTCATTCTCTCTCTTTTTTTTTTTTTTTTTGTAGTTCTATTTTTATTTATTTATTTATTTTTTTAACCATTCTCTTTTTATTAGCATTTTTTCAAGATATTTTATTCATTTTGTTTCTTCATAATTGTTTTCTATTTGCCTATAAAGATCTTTGTTATTTTTTTTATTTCTGATTTCAAACGAATGTTCCAGAGAGTAAAAACAAACTACAATCCCCTAATGAAATTTCATGTGAACAATTTGTCATAAGTAGAATAAACACAATGGGATTATAGTTCTCTAGTGGGGGGAATAACCCTTCACAATAACATTGACTATTTAATAGAGTATGTTTGAGTTTTCTACATTTACTTTATGTAAACTTGGCTGTGAACTCTGTTTATTTTACTGTCATTTGAATTACAGATTCTGTGTTAAGTCAAAATATGGGCTAATTTCCCATATAACATTAAATCCTTTTTTCAATGAATTATGCCCCAAATGTTAATACAAACTACATGATATTTCCTGCTGTGAGCATCAGAAAGTATGCAGTAGTGCAGGCAGATAAATAGCAGATCTTCTCTAACTTTACACAGTCATGATGGTCCTTTTATAAGCAGATTTGCCATTTAATCTGTACATATGCTTGGCTATCATATATGACCTATATGTTATTCGTTGAGGAAGATGTCTATGTGTGTGTATTTGCAGGTAATTAAAATAATTATTTTAGAAAATAGTAGGAGGTGCATAAGTAATCTGTGGTTAAACAGCATATATTGTCTTAATGTTAATATAAAATATTCTGTGAAGGTATTTATGGAAGACATGACTTAATCTCTGGGATTTTAAAGAAAGACGACAAAGAAGAGTGGGTGGTGGTGTGGAGAAAACTAGATTGACCTTGCGTTGAAGATCACTGAAGCTGGATGATGAGTACATAGGGATTCATGTCAAGTTTCTTTATTTTTGTATATGTCTGAGATTTTCCATTAAAAAATAACAGGTTGAGAGAGAGGGGGAGTGATGCTCTTGGTTAAGAGTGATGCTCTTCTCTCCAGTGAAAAATTATAAAAAATATCCTTGGATTTTTGATACTAGCCTCTGAGTCCAAGGCAGGACTGAGTCCAAGGCAGGACTGTGTTCACTGGTAATGCAAAATGCTCACAACAATTAATCTCAACCTAAGTCTCTTTGTCTTTCACTGCTACTGTCTGGCATAGTCACTTTGCTAAAATAAAAGACAGGAATCTGTGCAGTAATGGGAGCCTGTCCTCTGTGATAATAATACAATATCAAGTTATTAAATGAATAATCAGGAAGGAGTGGAGCAGTATACAAACAGCCTAGTGCAGAGATTAGATGAAAGTGGTGCAAGAGAAATGCACAGAAAGGAAAAAGTATTCAAATAATGCAAAAATAAGGAGAAATATAAAATTGGACAAATTTCTGCTTTTTTATGCTTAGCAAGTAGTAACAACTGGCTCCATTGTGCTATTTTGAAGTCTTGCAAATAAAGCTTGTTAACGTATATTGGAGACTTCACAAAGTAGTCTTGTGAAAAAAAATGGGAGCTTACATTATTTGGGTAGAATCTTGTAAGAGCCTCTTCTTAAAATATAGCTTGTTTCTATTAAAGATTTAAATGAAGTAAAATATTCTCTGGTTTGGAGGGATTTTTAAAAATTTGGCCCTTGGAATCCCAAAGAAATTGGTCCAAAGAATAAGAGTTTCATCTTATTTATCTTATTTATTTATTTATTTTTGCGGTACGCGGGCCTCTAGCTGCTGTGGCCTCTCCCGCTGCGGAGCACAGGCTCCGGACGCGCAGGCTCAGCGGCCATGGCTCATGGGCCCAGCCGCTCAGCGGCATGTGGGATCTTCCCGGACCGGGGCACGAACCCGTGCCCCCTGCATCGGCAGGCGGACTCTCAACCACTGCGCCACCAGGGAAGCCCCTCATCTTATTTTTGTTGTCTCTCTCACTATCCTACCAATTTCATGCTGGCTCCAGGAGACGCTGACTCCCTATTCACCCTCAGGCTCAAAATAATTATTGGCTTATGGTAGGAGCTGATTCTAGAATACAGTCATGTCTATTTGAGAATATATATGCTGTAGGTTTTAAGCTGAAGGCTAAAGTTCCAGGCTCTCCAAGACATCTGCTCACCTTATTAAAAATGTCTCTTCTCTTGCCGTGTTAATAGTTGCCTTGCTTCTGATCAGTACACATCGCAGGTCCAGCCTACTCAATTTATGTTTAGACATCATGACTCCCATGGTAGTGTCCTGGCTGCCTGCCCAGAATATGTTATTGGTGACCCTGTTGTTCTCCTCTTTAAACACCAAGTTAATTATGACTTGTTGGAATATCTGATGACCTTTGAGACATCATAGGCCCCCTCACTAATCTTCTAACAATTAGATCAGATTCTATGAGAGAAAGTACCCTCTCTAACAAAGTGCCAAATCAGACCAAAGCAAAGCTAAATGGTTCCTTCTGATGAAGTGTCACTGCAGACAGTATATTTGTGTGGATGCACACCCTTGGGACCAGATTGAATTAGATGTTATTCCAAAAGAATAGTATACCCCCTTTCTCACCTCCGATTAGTATATGTTGAATTAAATGTGAACTGGAGTATTAAGACTGAGCAAAGAGTATTTTTTACAAGACTGGCTAATTTTTCATAAGAAGTCTGGATTTTTACAGGTTTACATAATATCTCAGCCCTATGTTAAATTCATTTTATTGGTTAATTATGTTCAATTTGCATCTGGAGGCATTAGATATCAGAAACAATTTTAGAAAAAGGTATAAAGTTTCATTTTAGGTTTAAAGTGCTCCATACATACATATTAAAATATAATATATGTATTTTTCATGAAAATTAAGTTTTCCAATAAGGTATAAATTCTATAAATTACAGAATCTAACACAGTAGCAAGTTTAACAGATGGATTCATATCCATGTGATATTCATAAGTATATGATTGGAGAAATTTAGAAAAATCTATATCTCAATTAATACTTTCATACAAACACTCATAGTATTTGCTATTGGTATATGAAGATTTCTTGATATGGTACATCTTTTTCTTGTTGTAGAGTAAAATTGATTTTATTCAATAAGAATATATATTTTATTTATTCAAGACATTCCTAGATAATGGAGTACAACTATTTTGAATTGAAATCATAAAAAATAGAAAAGCTATTTTGGACCTCTCCATTTTATTAAAAGAGTAAGCAAACATACATATATTAAAAAGAGATACAGGGCTTCCCTGGTGGCGCAGTGGTTGAGAGTCCGCCTGCCGATGCAGGGGACGCAGGTTCGTGCCCCGGTCCGGGAGGATCCCACATGCCGCGGAGTGGCTGGGCCCGTGAGCCATGGCCGCTGAGCCTGCGCGTCCGGAGCCTGTGCTCCGCAACGGGAGAGGCCACGACAGTGAGAGGCCCACGTACCGCCAAAAAAACCCAAAAAAAACAAAACAAAACAAAACAAAAAAGAGATACACCTTCAACCATCACAACCTGAAATATATTTATATATACCTTACACTCATGACACTGATAAATCTGAATGGACAAAGAATAAACATGCACTTGATTATTTACTGTAATTGTATTATTATTACTTAAATACATGATCTGTAATATGACTTTATGTTAATGAGAAATCCATTGATAAACCTGCTGCTCCAGAATATGGCACTTATTCAAAAAAAAGTACAAGTGAGGTTTAGAAAATGCATGAAAGGAAAAATATTACAAATAAGATGATTATATTATTATCCAACTAAGGGCAGTTAACAGGCTGATAGCAGCTGAGATAACAGGGAGAAAAGAAAAATAGCTAGGTTTAAAAGACAACAGAATGTTGAGCTAATTAATGCTATCATGCACCTTTCACCAAGTAACAGTAACACTTTCTACTTCAAGCACCTATTTTTTGGGACAAAATTCTCCAGATGGAATTGACACTTCTGTTTTCAGGAGGTTCCTAAAGGAAGTGAACTGTAGCAGAAGTGGCCCTTGAAAGCAGGTCCTCAGTTTGGGACACTCACCTGTCAATTGGCAACAGCATCCCATTGCTGGTGGGAAGTAGGGGGTGGTGTCCTAGAGTTTATCATAACATGGTGATCCTGAGATGATCACTTCTGAGGGACTAGAATGAGACACAGGTAAAAGGGGAATGATTGAGTTATACTCTCATTCTAGCCTTTGGTTGTTTTTTAAATCAAAAAGGCGTATATAACCTTATAGCACTCAAGACATGCAGTGGAAGTCAGAAGGCCTACGTGGCATCATTTATTGAGGCCCTCAACTTTTGTAGCCACTGTCTAAACTGCTACAAATCAGGCCACAGATTTAACCATAAAAGTGAAAGAATAGTAAAGAAAACAATATAGAGATTTGATAGATTTCCCATGATAAAACCAGTGCCCAGTATAGAAAGAGTGAGACACTCTATGGCTGTATGTGGACACTTGAACCCACAGATTCCCTTAAATGCTCAGGCCTGGCACAAACAGCACACACCTCATTGCTAGAAGACAGCAGCCTCTCCTGCCTGGAGGTCTTAGAAAAACATCACCTGAAGCATTCCTGTTAAAGAAGATACTTGTCTTAACTCTTGATCCACACCTGCACTCACCACTGTCTCTAGATGAATAATTAAGTTTATATCTCAACAAGGCTGTAGCTGAAAAGCATACTCCCTGCTGTGGAATTAGGCAGCTTATTTATAGAAAAAATATTGCAGGACCTGGCATTATGTACCAGCAAGGATAAGAGAGATATTTTTGAGAGTGAATCTTCTGGTTGTTAGGCTGGGAGGTGGTGAAAAATGTGGCTGAAGAATATTGAGTTTATGAATGTTCAATCACTTGCCCAATAGTCAAGGACACCTGGAATTTGTCCAAATATACTGTTGGGATGGCTGCTTGAAGTTTTGAAACAACAATGGCCCATATGAAATGAGGTCATATCAATTTTAGCCTTGCCAGAGTACTGGGAAGTGAAGAAAGAAAATGCAGGGAAGAGGCTTGAAAGAACAGATTTTTTTACATAAGACTGGAGAACTCATTATCTGACTGTGTTCTCCAGTAAGTCCCGGAGGACATTGTTTACATAAAAACAACAAAGACTGCACTGTATAAAGGGCATTGAAATCATTAAGGTCAGCAATAGCTGTGCTCTGGAGCAGAGTTGACAGTAGGAAAAGTTGCATGGAACTGTGCTTCTTCATTTCAATGGGGATAATAGGATTCCAGAATGGTACAAGCCAGGTGGCTGCACTTACCTATAAGAGAAGAGTTAGAAGAATATCCTAATGGAAACAATGTCAGGGTAACAACCATGGTGCCCTTGTTCCACAATGAGCTATAGTGCTTACTAATATGTGGTAGTATTCCTATGGGGAAGACAGCTGTCGATATGACAGAGTATTGTTTGATGTCGACAAGCAGGAGAAACTCAAGATCTCAAGATCTGTTAGTGCCACCACAATGGAAAATCATGATCCCTCACCCAGTTTCCAGATTCAAACCTATTCTCAGAACTAATATCAACTTGTTAAAAATAATTATTATCCCAGGAAGTTCTTCTGCAATAAATATTCCTATTTTTCTTCCTGAAAGAAAACCGTGGCTGTTTACCAGATTAGGGAATTAAGAACACTTAAACTTCTTGAGAGAAACTAAAAATAGAGTTTAAGGTGACACAGATAATAAAATCTCCAAAGTGTCATCATTCTTCCCTACCCCCCAGTTAGATTTAGGCTTGAAGGAGGCCAAGTGATAAATAGATTTCTGACCCCAGTACAATTGATGGTGTGTCCAGTGGGCCTGTGCTCCTGCTTGTGACCATTTTCCTGGTCCTTGGATGCATAACTAGTATCAATTTACTTCATATTGGCTAAACCCTCACAAGCATCCCTGATCTATGGCAGTTACAGCAAGGAAGGCCAAGTGATGTGCCTGACATTCCACTCTCCAGCCAGAAGGGTAAATCAGAAGCATTACTGGTCTCTGAGAGAAATTCAGAAATGAGTGATATCCTAAAAGACTTATTATGGTTCTCCACATTATGTCTATACATATTTCTCTGGTCTCCAGAAGTTTCCTCACATACAGCACTCAACTAAATACTTGAGTAAAACTTGACAGATTTCTGGAGTCCTTGCTCTTGTGCAGGTCTCTCTTCTCCAGTACTCTTAACTGTGAATGCTGGCTGCCTTGGCCCCTCCAGGCTCCCAACTCCATTGAATGAATTCAAGGAGTGTTCAGAATTCTACCTGGGTTCCCCCTTCCTGTCCTATGGCCTGAAAATTTTCTCCAGCTGGTGAGCTGTGACAGTGGAAAATTTTTACTTCTTCAGTCTCTCATGGATCATCATCCTTTGTTGCCTGATTTAAGTTAAATACATTGAATGTTGTTGTTTCATATTTTGTCTATTTTTTTTTTTTTGGTTGTTCCAAGTGGACTGGTGAATATGGCCTTTGTTACTCCCTCTTGACTAGAAGAGGAAGTTAGTGATAGAGTGGATTCAATGTGAGGTATGAATGGCTGTGAGGGTCTAGGTGGTGAACTATAGCAGAATCTTTAGTGCCCTGACAATATGCCTACAGGCCATGTCTTTAATCACCTTCTGCTGTGTTAGAGAGTTCTAGTGCATGCTAAAACATCTCTCCTCAAGTTGTGCCTATTCTTTGAAGACATTTTTTCTGAAGTCACTCAGCCCACAAACAGGACAGCTGGAGAATAAGCAGTTTATTCTTAATGAATGGAGGAAGGAGGTCAGTGGGAAAATGTTGTAGCCTTTTATCCCTGAGAGGGACAAGTCTGTAGTGTGTTCTACACAGGGGTTGAGTCACATTCTTCACGGTGGTATCTGGCTCAATGATAAACATTTTCTCTCTCCTTCTTTGTCTTACTCTCCCAGCATCCTCATTCCTATTTCCTTATATCATCTCCCAAACAGATTACCTAAACCCAAATCTTTGACTTAATCTCTGCTTTTAAAGAGACTCCAAATTGACACCATATAATTGTGTACTTATGTTACAGTTTATCGAAAAGGGCTTGGGACCTCATTAGAAAAGGAGTGAACATCACTCCAAAATGGATACTATGGTATATAGAGCTATACACTTTCCCTTTTGAGGAGAGAATCATCTCTTTATCACAGACAGGAAACCACAGCCCATAACATAGACAGGAGAGTTTCCTTATGTTAAGCTGAAGAATAATGTTATTACTGTTGTTATTTAAAAATTTTAAATTGGCAAAAGTGGTGTAGTGGTGTGTATGGATCCTCAATTTTTTTTTTTTTTTGGCCACACTGTACGGCTTACAGGATCTTAGTTCCCCGACCAGGGATCAAACCCATGCCCTCGGCAGTGAAATCGCTGAGTCCTAACCACTGGACCTCCAGGGAATTCCCTATGGATCCTCAATTGACAAAGGAGTAGATTTTCCTTTTTTGTCTGTGGTCAGTTCAAGTTCACCTTCACCCCTCTCCTGGGGTAACTTCTGACTTTGATGGGCAAAGCTGGGAACTTCATGTCCCAAAGTCATTTCTTCATTCGGTTTCTGACAAAGTCACTCAATGGGAGGTCCTCAGGCAAGGTTTGGAAGATAGAAGAGAGAAACCGTCATTCTCTGGAGGCAATTACAAATGTCAAGTTCACCACAACTTCTGTCCAACCTCTTGAGAGAATTCATGTTAGTGCCCTAGATTGAGATACTTGGAGCTCTGAAAATTTCTTAAGCTTTGTAATCATTTCTGAGAATCAGCAGAACAACTACTTTAGTACTGCAGATGGAGAAAGTGGGTGATAGCTGTGCTACTTTTTGTCCCAAAAATGATTGAGTAAGCCTATATATTTTTTTTCCATTCAAGTCTTTCATGTCTGGAACACATAGAGGGGCTTCTCACTCCTGCCTGAATGCTACAAGGGGCCAGTCAATAGTGCAAATGAGTTCATTTCCATGCTTCTCATCCCCCAAAGTCCACAGAAGTCAAACATCTTAACAAAACAGAATTTTGAACAAGTCATATCCCTGATAAAAAAACTCCCTAATGACACTCAATTGATCTGAAGATCGGGTTTTGTAGGATCTTTTCTCTGACCACCTCTTCAGCCCTAGGGAGTTACTTTCTGCAGGCTTTCAGTGGTAAAGCCATCCCATTATCTTTCCATTTCTTAAATATACTAAACTCATTCCATCCACAGTACACCAACCAACTGTACTTTGTTTTTTCATATGGTTCTCTCCACCACCTATCCTTTTTGTAGCTAATACCTCCTTACTTTTCCTATCTCAACTTAGAGAAGTCTCTTGAACTCTCCAAAACATGTTAAGTCCCTCTATTGTATAATCCAATTGTGTTTATTACAACTGTAGGTCTTTGCATATGTATTTCTACAGAATGATTATTAGTTTCTTAAGGACAGAGACTATGTCAATCTGAGTTATTTTTCAATTTCTATCATAGGCTATAATATTTTCAATGTTAGAGTTTTAATCAATAGAAACTTCTTAGATAAATAAATGGATAAATCAATGAATGTCAAAACATTAAGTAAAGGAGGCCCTCTAAAGTGATGAATTTAGACTAAGAAAATTTGTAGTTGTAGAAATAAACTTGGTGTATGTACCAGGCAAAAAAATAAAAGGGTCAAGAAAGACAGGAGGTAGAGGAAGAAGAAACATGAATAACATGCTGAAGAATTTGAATTTAAATGAAGTGCAATAAGGACTGAATAAAAATATTTAAATTTAAAAAATGACTACAAGAGAGGAAAAGCACATTGTATGTAATTTTACATTTTTATTTCTCTGACTTTAAGTATTTTGCTTTATTATTGTGAGATCCCTCAAAAATGAAATAAAAATGCCATTATAGTTCATGCATTGGAAGAAATATTACTTGTCTATAAGTTCAAATGTGTTATAACAAGAAGAAAAGTCATGAAAATCTGCTTGTATTAGGCAATTTCTTTTCTAGTTTAGTTTTACAAAAATCCAAAAATAAGGAGAAAATGCCAAATGAATGACAGAGCAGAAATTTAAAATAAGTAAATGTAAGTGGGTTTTAAGAGGCTTGCCCATAAAAAAAAAAAAAAAAAAAAGGTGATTCACAGATTAAGGTAGTTTTTGAGAGTGTGAGAACCAAATAAGACAGCACTGAAAAATCCCTGCTTATTGGTTTCTTCTTATTTTTCTGTGTGGTTTCCTAACTGATATTATACATCACTTGTGATCAGGATCAGTGTTGGATGCACATTGAACTTGAATTCTGAAATAGCTGCAGTGGTACCCTTCTGACAGAAAAGTGAGAGAAAGATAAAAAAACACAATCATATGTGTTGCAAGTAAGATGATGTCTAATAAATAAATGAACACATCAGAAAAGTACTGATTCAAGAATAAATGAAATGGGATTTAATAGTAAATATAAGGTGACCAGAGTTAGAAAGCTTCTTCTTGCTGACCACTGTAGATTCATTGCAAGTTAGAGGGCTTCACTTAGGGGCTTTTGAGGTTCTTTCTCAAGAAAACTAGGAAAACTTAATAAAAATTAAGTTGAGTTGAGTTGGTGAAAATAAAACCAATAAAAAAAGGTACAGTATGTCTCCAAAGACAGACATGCTAATTTGCTAGCTGTATTAGTCTCCTACTGTTGCTGTAAAAATTTACCATAAACTTGAAGGCTTAAAACAGTAGAAACTGATTATCTTACAGATCTGGAGGTTGTAAGTCTTATATGTGTCTCACTGAGCTAAAATCAAGGTGCTAGGTCCAGGCTGTGTCCTTGTAGTGGTTCTAGGGGAAAATCTGTTTGCTTGTACATTTTCCACCTTCTAGAGGCCATCTGCATTCCTTCACTCATGCCTCTTCCTCCATCTTCAAAACCTCCATCTACAAATCCAGCAGGTTGTTATCAAAGCCAGGATAATCTACCTATTTTAAGATCCTTAACTTAATCACATGTACAGTTTATTTTGCCATGTAAGGTAACATATTCATAGATTTGGGAAATAAGGAGGTAGACATCTTTGGAAGATTGTAAGTCTGCCTACCACATCACCATTATTTATTTTGAATTATTCATGTTTTCTCAGAAATACATGTAACCTCAGTTAAAAAGTGTTCCTCTTCAGTGTACTCTTTCTTCACTGGTCTTTTCAGTACCATAAGCAGTCAGTATTTTACCTTTCAAAATGTTCAGTATGGGACTCATTCAATAGGAGTGTCAAGAAAATTGCAACAGAAAGTAAGGCATATAAACTGCGTTGGTTAATTATATGGGTTGACTGGGCTAAGGGACGTCAGATAGATGATAAAACATTATTTCTGGGTGTGTCTGTGAGGGTGTTTCTGGAAGAGATTAGCATCTGAATGTGTAGACTGAGTGAAAGAAGATCCTTTGCCTTAATGTGGGTGGCATCATGCAATTTGTTGAGGACCCAAACAGAGCAAAGGAGTGGAGGAAGGGTGAATTTGCTCTCCCTGCTTAAGCTGGGATATCCATCTTCTGTTTTGGCCATGGGCTCTGCCGATTCTCAAGTCTTCAGGCTCAGACTGACTTATATCAGTGGCTCTCTTGGTTTTCCAGCTTGTAGATGGTAGCTTGTGAGACTTCTGAACCTCCATAATTGTATGAGCCTTTTCTTTATATCTCCAGATGGATAGATAGATATTACATATATATATCTATATATATTACATATCTATCTATATCTATATCTATCTATCTATATCTATATATATATATCTATATATATAGATATATATATACACACACACACCTATTAGTTCTCTTCCTGTGAGAACGCTGACTGATACATAAACCAAAATAGAACATAAGTTCTTGTCAATATATACATATAATACATATAGTGATATATCATCATGTATATTAACTCTACACTTCTGTTGAGTCATACTGATAAAGAGATCACTAGAAGTAAAACTAATATTGCCCATCATCTTTCTGAGCTCCAAATTCTTAAAGATTTTCCTTTGAGAAAGCCACCATGGTCTTTTATTCCAGAGGGTTTTGTGCATTTATTTTTTTAATATTGTAGTCTTTAGATATTACTAATTAAAATAAAAAATATATTTTAAATCTGCAAAAGGGAAAATAGACAAATCTATTGAAAAAGACCATGAGGTCAATGGTTTTTTTGTGTGTTTTAGAAATATGAAAACTATTATTCGATGGCAGGTGTAGACTCTTCTGACCACAGGCCTCCGGAAATTAGAAAATAAAATATGAGTTTTACATTGCCTTTGAAGGGACAGATTGAACCAGTTAAGGGCCACAAGGAATGATAAACATTTATGAGTGCAAGAATAAAAGTCACACAGTATAATATTCCAACTGTACCTCTCTAGTTTTAAAATAGAATACCAGGTGGGTATGTTCTTGCCAGTCTATACTTTCTTTGTTCAACACACATGTTTGATGGCTTACTTTGTGCCACACATGGTACTAAATGAGGATAGACACCAACAAGATAGACTGTGCATATAATCCAATGTATGTCATGGTCAAACATATGGGTGTAATTCTGTGTAATAGGGCTGTGGTAGGAGAAGTTCAGGGAGCTGTATAGGAAATCTGACTCAAAGTTTGTGTGTCATTGAAGACTTCTCTAACCTTTCATTTAAAACAATTTGTTCAAACATTTCCACAGTAAAAAGATGAAATCAATTCTCTAAATATATTTAGGTTGGTATGTATATACTTATAGTTTGAAAGCTCAAAAGCAGAATTTTCTTCTAATATATTTTTATTCTGATATATCTTTCACTATTTTAGCCCAGAATCACAAATTGTTTATTCTGAAAGAGTTTTTCTTCTCTGTCTCTCTGACTCCTTCTCAATCTGTGAAAGTCTTTACGTTGCTTTCATTCAAGACAAGATACTTGACTGGTTGTAGCATTTTTGGGTTCACAGTATGTGATTACTTTTTTCTTCAGTTTTCTGTAGAAGTACCATTGCCTATTAGTATTTATGTCAGGAAGAAAAAAATTAGGCCAGTCTGATTTTCTTCCATTTTCAGTATCTAAATTTTTTGTCTGAATATTTGTAGAAGTCTTTGTTTGTAATGTTTAAAAATTATAATAGGATTTTTTAAATTCTCCTTTTGTGTTTATTATTAAGTTTATTACTTTGTAGTGGTGCATTTTCTGTTACAAATAGAGTCTTTGTTCTGATATCTGTGGAATTTAATTTTTTCATAAGATAAGTTTCCTAGATTATTTTCCTTTTCTTACATATTCATATTACTTTTTTCATGTAATTTTCCTTACTTCAAAATTTTATTTTTCCCTTTAAGTTCTTAGGATAATTTTTTAATGTGATTCTATTACTGGCATAAAAGTAAATCTATTTTTCACTGTTTCCAAAAGTGAATTTAATTCATTCTCCATCATTTTTATGCATCTTAGGGTGTTAGATGTGCCTTTTATATTCAACTGACTTTACTGCATTAAAAAAGTTCTTAATAGCATTTGTCAAGGTTTCTCAATGTTTTTGATAGCTTTTTAAATATCATATTTTTTTTAATGAGTTGAGACATATAGCTTATACACTGAAATATGTTTACATTTCACCTGAAATATCCTGCACAAATAGTTCATTTTTAAGGAAAAAAAAAATCAGAAATGTGCTCAATACCCTCAACAGCTTTGTGTCGCACCTGGTTTAATATCTAAAGTCTTTACCTGGCCTCAAAACAGTTAATGATCTGAGTCTCTCCTGACTCAGCAACATCTTTGAACTCATTTCCTAAAAATGCCTGATTTTCTCACTATGCTCTTGTCTGTCACCCTGATTTCCATGTTAAACCCACACCAGCCCAGGGTCTTTGCACTTAACTATTCCTTTACATGGTATCTATTATTTATGTCCCTACATTTTTCAATTTCCTACTTAAATTTCATTTAAAGAGGAATCTTCTGACTACTCTGTCTAAACTAAAATTCCTTCTTCCTGATCCATTAGAACTGTCACTTTCTAGTTCCTTATCTTGTTTATTTTTATTTGGAGCACCTTTCACAACCTGACATATTATACACCTGTTACTTTGTTTAGTTATCTAACCCACAAAAATATACTAGCTGTAAAAGTACTGGTATTTTGAATATCTAGTGTTTCCGCAATGCTCAGAACAGTGTCTGACACATAAGAAGATCTTAATATCTGTGAAATGATTGAATGAAATAAATTGCATTTTATTTTGTGTTCCTTATAAACATAAGGAATTACTTTGTTCAGATCAAATATGCCAAGGCAAATTTAATATTAGTTAATTTAATAAAAGTATGTTTAAAGAAGTTATTGAAAAATGTATTACCTGGCTAAAGCAGTTCTTTTTCTATGGGATAATAAGTTATGACTTCCTAGTGCCTCATTGAACTGCCAAAGTGTAATCGTGGTTACAAGAAGATAACAGAAGTTTGTTTAAAATTAAACATTGTGTATTATATAAATTGAGAGAGCCATAATAAATTCCCTATTCTCTATACCACAATATAGCAAAGAGGTACTTTCTAAATCAAAGCTTTTACTACATAAGTGGTAAAATAAATCAAGCCATTAACCAACACAGTGTTAAGTTATTGAATCTTTGTTGAGGAAAATGTCACTTCAGTTAGAAACCTCCTTTGTAAACACGGCACCATCAGGGTAACTTTTACCAACATCAAAGAAAGACTTACAGGAGTGCTGAATGAATTTATAAATAGTGTCCCTGCAAAGGAAAATTTTACTTCATAAAAATGGCAACATTCAGCAAAGTAGCAGCTATTCTGTAACACTAGTCATCTAAAAAAAATAATAGAATTTAGATGATGAGCTATTCAAAGTAGAAAGCATTTTAATGTGCCATTTTTATCAAAAGAAACACACCAAAAAATCAGAGTAAAGAAAATAGGCAATGACAAATCAGATCTTTTCCTCTTGGCTGTGAGATGGATGTTGGTGAATCATTAATTTTTTAAACCATCTTTTGAAAAGAAATTCCATTGTCAAATGCATTGGTTACACTACTTGATGTTGCATTGGTGCACTATTAATACACTACACATTGAATTCTCTCTTCACCCCAGCAAATTTAATTGCTGCTTCTCACTTTCCTACTGTGACTGAAACTGTTATCCTAATGAAGGTGTTATAATATGAAAGGAGTATTTTCATATAGAAATGACAAACTGCTCCAATATATCACAGTACAACTACTCTATTCTACAGTAGATTAGTTAAGGTGGTAAGGAAAGTCTTGCTTCAGCTAAATGAAAGAAGAATATCAATGACATTAACTGTCTAGTTGGAGAAAAACATAAGTGAATATTCCCAAAGACATCATTGATGATTAAAAAAAAGGCCAGTCACTTAAAGACTGTAATATGAATTCAAAATGCATCCTTACAATTATCAAGATCAATACATTTCCCCAACATAAGTTTATTACTTAGATAATGCCATTCAAGATTACAAAGTGATTACAAAGTGATTACAAAGTGATATTTGCACATGCTTTTAATTTATGAAGTACACTTCAGGGAGTTCTATTCATAATCATAAAATTATATACATTTCAATATAGTAGTTATTTTGCGTACATCTACTCTAATTTTTCTTCAAATGTCATTTGCCAAAGAGAAAATAAAAGTTGTTATTCATTATATGATCACCTTTGCTTTATCTATCTGTGTGATTTTCTCAGCCAGTAAGGTATAGAGGCATAACCTGGTGAACTAAAATATGTGCTCAAATGTTTATTGAATTTTTCTTTTATTCAATTTGATTTCTTGATTTATATTACTTTGTGTTAGTGTAAAATATAGGAAAATACAATTTTGTATAATTTTATCTAATAGTTTACCTATGTATAGACTTTCTCATTCCACAGGATTTTGAGTATGCTACGGCAAGAACAGAGACAAAAAAAAAAAAAAAAAAGGTAAACTAATGAATAGAAATAAACCATTACTACAATGGAAAATATGAGTGCAGAAAATTACGGATTAGAAATAAACACATCTGTAAGATTACAGAATTGGTTAAATTAACCTTATTCGACTTTTAGCTTCCTGAAAGCTAAAGTGAAAAGGAGATGTGATCATTTCATTGGTTTTAGTGAAAAGAGACGAAGACAGATATTTTAAGAAAAGCTAATAATTAACCGATTACAAAGATCAAATACTATTCCCACACTGTATCTCAAATGTTGACAATGAAGAGTATATAGAACAAACTATTTCTGTGACAAGGTCAGGTAGGGACTTAATTTGATTTTTTTTTTTTTCTTAGAACTTCATTTTTATTCTACGGCCAACAATTACTCATGATATTCCGCTATTATTACATACACAATTGCTTTATCTTTCAAAATCCTTAAAATTCAGTGCCCCAAATACTTCCTCTGTTATTTTTGTTTGTTTGTTTTTAACATGTTTATTGGAGTATAATTCCTTTACAATGGCATGCTAGTTTCTGCTTTATAACAAAGTGAATCAGTTATACATATACGTATGTTCCCATATCTCTTCCCTCTTGCGTCTCCCTCCCTCCCACCCTCCCTATTCCTCCCCTTTAGGTGGTCACAAAGCACCTCGCTGATCTCCCTGTGCTATGTGGCTACTTCCCACTAGCTATCTATTTTATGCTTGGTAGTGTATATATGTCCATGCCACTCTCTCACTTTGTCACAGCTTACCCTTCCTCCTCCCCATATCCTCAAGTCCATGCTCTAGTACGTCTGTGTCTTTATTCCTGTCTTACTGCTAGGTTCTTCATGACCTTTTTTTTTTTTCTTAGATTCCATATATATGTGTTAGCATATGGCATTGTTTTTCTCTTTCTGACTTACTTCACTCTGTATGACAGACTCTAGGTCCATCCACCTCACTACAAATAACTCAATTTTGTTTCTTTTTATGGCTGAGTCATATTCCATTGTATATATGTGCCAAATCATCTTTATCCATTCATCTGTTGATGGATACTTAGGTTGCTTCCATGTCCTGGCTATAGTAAATAGAGCTGCAATGAACATTTTGGTACATGATTCTTTTTGAATTATGGTTTTCTCAGGGTACAGGCCCAGTAGTGGGATAGCTGGGTCGTATGGTAGTTCTATTTGTAGTTGTTTAAGAAAACTCCATAGTGTTATCCATAGTGGCTGTATCAATTTACATTCCCCCCAACAGTGCAAGAGGGTACCCTTTTCTCCACACCCTCTCCAGCATTTATTGTTTCTAGATTTTTTGATGATGGCCATTCTGACCGGTATGAGATGATATCTCACTGTAGTTTTGATTTGCGTTTCTCTAATGATTAATTATGTTGAGCATTCTTTCATGTGTTTGTTGGCAATCTGTATATCGTCTTTGGAGACATATCTATTTAAGTGTTCTGCCCATTTTTGGATTTTTTTTTTTTTTTTTTTTATTGAGATGCATAGGCTGCTTGTAAATTTTGGAGATTAATCCTCTGTCCGTTGCTTCATTTGCAAATATTTTCTACCATTCTGAGTGTTGTCTTTTGGTCTTGTTTATAGCTTCCTTTGCTATGCAAAAGCTTTTAAGTTTCATTAGGTCCCATTTGTTTATTTTTGGTTTTATTTCCATTTCTCTAGGAGGTTGGTCAAAAAGGATGTTGCTGTGATTTATGTCATAGAGTGTTCTGCCTATGTTTTCCTCTAAGAGTTTGATAGTGTCTGGCCTTACATTTAGGTCTTTAATCCATTTTGAGTTTATTTTTGTGTATGTTGTTAGGGAGTGTTCTAATCTTATACTTTTACATGTACCTGTCCAGTTTTCCCAGCACCACTTATTGAAGAGGCTGTCTTTTCTCCACTGTATATTCTTGTCTCCTTTATCAAAGATAAAGTGACCATATGTGCGTGGGTTTATCTCTGGGCTTTCTATCCTGTTCCATTGATCTATCTTTCTGTTTTTGTGCCAGTACCATACTGTCTTGATTACTGTAGCTTTGTAGTATAGTCTGAAGACAGGGAGCCTGATTCCTCCTGCTCCATTTTTTGTTCTCAAGATTGCTTTGGATATTTGGGGTCTTTTGTGTTACCCTACAAATTGTGAAATTTTTTGTCCTTGTTCTGTTAAAAATGCCAGTGGTAGTTTGATAGGGATTGCATTGAATCTATAGATTGCTTTGGGTAGTACAGTCATTTTCACAATGTTGATTCTTCCAATCCAAGAGGATGGTATATCTCTCCATCTATTTGTATTATCTTTAATTTCTTTCATCAGTGTCTTATAATTTTCTGCATACAAGTGTTTTGTCTCCTTAAGTAGGTTTATTCCTAGATATTTTATTCTTTTTGTTGCAGTGGTAAATGGGAGTGTTTCCTGAATTTCACTTTCATTTTTCATCACTAGTGTATAAGAATGCTAGAGATTTCTGTGCATTAATTTTGTATCCTGCTACTTTACCAAATTCATTGATTAGCTCTAGTAGTTTTCTGGTAGCATCTTTAGGACTCTCTATGTATACTATCATGTCATCTGCAAACAGTGACAGCTTTACTTCTTCTTTTCCTATTTGGATTCCTTTTATTTCTTTTTCTTCTCTGATTGCTGTGGCTAAAACTTCCACAACTATGTTGAATAAGAGTGGTGAGAGTGGGCACCCTTGTCTTTTTCCTGATCTTAGTGGAAATGGTTTCAGTTTTTCACCATTGAGGATGATGTTGGCTGTGGCTTTGTCATATATGGCCTTTATTATGTTGAAGAAAGTTCCCTCTATACCTACTTTCTGCAAGGTGTTTATCATAAATCAGCATTGAATTTTGTCGAAAGCTTTCTCTGCATCTATTGAGATGATCCTATGGTTTTTCTCCTTCAATTTGTTAATATGGTGTATCACGTTGATTTATTTGCATATATTGAAGAATCCTTGCATTCCTGGGATAAACCCCATTTGGTCATGGTGTATGATTCTTTTAATGTGCTGTTGGACTCTCTTTGCTGGTATTTTGTTGAGGATTTTTGCATCTATGTTCATCAGTGATATTGGCCTGTAGTTTTCTTTCTTTGTGACATCCTTGTCTGGTTTTGGTATCAGGGTGATGGTGGCCTCGTAGAATGAGTTGGGGAGTGTTCCTACCTCTGCTGTATTTTGGAAGAGTTTGAGAAGGATAGGTTTTATCTCTTCTCTAAATGTTTGATAGAATTTGCCTGTGACGCCATCTGGTCCTGGGCTTTTGTTTGTTGGAAGTTTTTAATCACAGTTTCAATTTCAGTGCTTGTTATTGGTCTGTTTATATTTTCTATTTCTTCCTGGTTCAGTCTCGGTAGGTTGTGCATTTCTAAGAATTTGTCTATTTCTTCCAGGTTGTCCACTTTATTGGCATAGAGTTGCTCGTAGTAATCTCTCATGATCTTTTGTATTTCTGCAGTGTCAGTTGTTCCTTCTCCTTTTTCATTTCTAACTCTATTGATTTGAGTCTTCTCTCTTTTTTTTTGTGATGAGTCTGGCTAATAGTTTATCAATTTTATCTTCTCAAATAACCAGCTTTTAGTTTTATTGATCTTTGCTATTGTTTCCTTCATTTCTTTTTCATATATTTCTGATCTGATCTTTATGATGTCTTTCCTTCTGCTAACTTTGGGGTTTTTTTGTTGTTATTCTTCTTTCTCTAATTGCTTTAGGAGCAAGGTTAGGTTGTTTATTTGAGATGTTTCCTGCTTCTTAAGGTGGGCTTGTATTGCTATAAGCTTCCCTCTTAGAATTGTTTTTGCTGCATCCCTCAGGTTTTGGGTGGTTGTGTCTCCATTGTCATTTGTTTCTAGGTATTTTTTTGATTTCCTCTTGATTTCTTCACTGATCACTTTGTTATTAAGTAGTGTATTGTTTAGCCTCCATGTATTTGTATTTTTTACAGATCTTTTCCTGTAATTTCTAGTCTCATAGCATTGTGGTTGGAAAAGATAATTGATACGATTTCAATTTTCTTAAATTTACCAAGGCGAGATTTGTGACCCAAGATATATTCTATCCTGGAGAATGTTCCATAAGCTTTTGAGAAAAATGTGTATTCTGTTGTTTTTGGATGGAATGTCCTATAAATATCAATTAAGTCCATCTTGTTTAATGTATCACTTAAAGCTTGTGTTTCCTTATTTATTTTCATTTTGGATGATCTGCCCATTGGTGAAAGTGGGTGTTAAAGTCCCCTACTATGATTGTGTTACTGTCAATTTCCCCTTTTATGGCTGTTAGTATTTGCCTTATATTGAGGTGCTCCTATGTTGGGTGCATAAATATTTACAATTGTTATATCTTCTTCTTGGATCGATCCCTTCATCATTATGTAGTGTCCTTCTTTGTCTCTTGTAATAGTCTTTATTTTAAGGTCTATTTTGTCTGATATGAGAATTGCTACTCCAGCTTTCTTCTGATTTCCATTTGCATGGAATACCTTTTTCCATCCCCTCACTTTCAGTTTGTATGTGTCCCTAGGTCTGAACTGGTCTCTTGTAGACAGCATATATACGGGTCGTGTTTTTGTATCCATTCAGCCAGTCTGTGTCTTTTGGTGGGAGCATTTAATCCATTTACATTTAAGGTAATTATCAACATGTATGTTCCTATTCCCATTTTCTTAATTGTTTTGGGTTTGTTATTGAGGTCTTTTCCTTCTCTTGTGTTTCTTACCTAGAGAAGTTCCTTTAGCATTTGTTGTAAAGCTGGTTTGGTGGTGCTGAACTCTCTCAGTTTTGCTTGTCTGTAAATGAGATCCTTGCTGGGTAGAGTAATCTTTGTTGTAGGTTTTTCTCCTTCATCGCTTTAAATATATCCTGCCACTCCCTTCTGGCTTGCAGAGTTTGATCAGGTATTAAACTTATTCCCTTGTGTGTTATTTGTTGCTTTTCCCTTGCTGCTTCTAATATGTTTTCTTTTTAGTTAATTTTTGATAGTTTGATTAATATGTATCTTGGCATGTTTCTCCTTGGATTTATCCTCTATGGGACTCTCTGTGCTTCCTGGACTTGATTAACTATTTCCTTTCCCATATTAGGGAAGTTTTCAACTATAATCTCTTCAAATATCTTCTCAGTCACTTTCTTTCTCTCTTCTTCTTCTGGGACCCCTATAATTTGAACGTTTGTGCATTTAGTGTTGTCCCAGAGGTCTCTGAGACTGTCCTCAGTTCTTTTCATTCTTTTTTCTTTTTTCTGCTCTGCAGTAGTTATTTCCACTATTTTATCTTCCAGGTCCCTTATCCGTTCTTCTGCCTCAGTTATTCTGCTATTGATCCCTTCTAGAGTATTTTTAATTTCATTTATTGTGTTGTTCATCATTGCTTGTTTCCTCTTTAGCTCTTCTAGGTCCTTGTCAAACGTTTCTTGCATTTTCTCTATTCTATTTCCAAGAGTTTGGATCATCTTTACTATCATTATTCTGAATTCTTTTTCAGGTAGACTGCCTATTTCCTCTTCATTTGTCAGGTCTGGTGGGTTTTTACCTTGCTCCGTCATCTGCTATGTGTTTTTCTGTGTTCTCATTTTTCTTATCTTACTGTGTTTGGGGTCTCCTTTCTGTAGGCGACATGTTTGTAGTTCCCGTTGTTTTTGGTGTCTGTCCCCTGTGGCTAAGGTTGGTTCAGTGGGTTGTGTAGGCTTCCTGGTGGAGGGGACTAGTGCCTGTGTTCTGGTGGATGAGGCTGGATTTTGTCTCTCTAGTGGGCAGTTCCACGTCTGGTGGTGCGTTTTGGGGTGTCTGTGGCCTTATTATGATTTTAGGCAGCCTCTCTGCTAATGGATGGGGCTGTGTTCCTGTCTTGCTAGTTGTTTGGCATAGGGTGTTCAGCACTGTAGCTTGCTGGTCGTTGAGTGAAGCTAGGTGTTGGTGTTGAGATGGAGATCTCTGGGAGATTTTTGCCATTTGGTATTACGTGGAGCTGGGAGGTCTCTTGTGGACCAGTGTCCTGAAGTTGGCTCTCCCACCTCAGAGGCACAGCCCTGACGCCTGGCTGGAGCACCAAGAGACTGTCCTCCACATGGCTCAGCATAAAAGGGAGAAGAAAAATAGAAAGAAAGAAAGAGGATAAAATAAAATAAAGTAAGATAAAATAAAATAAATTTATTAAAATGAAAACTAATTATTAAGAAAAAAAATTTAAAAAGTAAAAAAAAAAAACAACGGACAGGCAGAACCCTAGCACAAATGGTGAAAGCAAAGCTAGACAGACAAAATCTCACACAGAAGCATACACATGTACACTCACCAAAAGAGCAAAAGGGGAAAAAAATAATAAATCTTGCTCCCAAAGTCCACCTCCTCAAATTGGGATGATTCGTTGTCTATTCAGGTATTCCACAGATGCAGGGTACATCAAGTTGATTGTGGAGCTTTAATCCGCTGCTCCTGAGGCTGCTGGGGGAAATTTCCCTTTTCTTTGTTCGCTCAGCTCCCGGGGCTCAGCTTTGGATTTGGCCCCACCTCTGTGTGTAGGTCGCCTGAGGGCCTCTGTTCTTCGCTCAGACAGGTCTGTGTTAAAGAAGCAGCTGCTTCCGGGGTCTGGCTCACTCAGGCCGGGGGGAGGGAGGTGTACGGATGCGGGGCGAGCCTGCGGCGGCAGAGGCCCACATGATGATGCACCAGCCTGAGGTGTGCCATGCATTCTCCCCGGGAAGGTGTCCCTGGATCCCGGGACCCTGGCAGTGGCGGGCTGCACAGGCTCCCAGGAGGGGAGGTATGGATAGTGACCTGTGCTCGCACACAGGCTTCTTGGTGGCGGCAGCAGCAGCCGTAGCGTTTCATGCCCGTCTCTGGGGTCCGTGCTGATAGCCGCGGCTCGAGCCTGTCTCTGGAGCTCCTTTAAGCAGCGCTCTTAACCCCCTCTCTTTGCACACGAGGAAACAAAGAGGGAAGAAAAAGTCTCTTGCCTCTTCGGCAGCTCCAGACTTTTTCCCGGACTCACCCCCAGCTAGCTGTGGCGCAGTAGCCCCTTCAGGTTGTGCTCATGCAGCCAACTGCAGTCCTCTTCCTGGGATCTGATCTCTGAAGCCTGAGCCTCAGCTCCCAGCCCCGCCCACCCTGGTGGGTGAGCAGACAAGCCTCTCGGGCTGATGAGTGCTGGTTTGCACTGATCCTCTGTGTAGGAATCTCTGTGCTTTGCTTTCTGCACCCCCGTTGCTGAGCTCTCCTCCGCGGCTCTGAAGCTTTCCTCCTCCGCCACCCGCAGTCTCCGCCAGCGAAGGAGCTTCTAGTGTGTGGAAACCTTTCCTCCTTCACAGCTCCCTCCCAGAGGTGCAGGTCCTGTCCGTATTCTTTTGTCTCTGCTTTTTCTTTTACCCTACCCAGGTACATGGGTAGTTTCTTGCCTTTTAGGAGGTCTGAGGTCTTCTGCCAGCATTCAGTGGGTGTTCGTTCTATAGGAGCTGTTCCACGTGTAGATGTATTTCTGATGCATCTGTGCGGAGGAAGGTGATCTCCGCGTCCTACTCTTCCGCCGTCTTCTCCTGTCTATCCATAATTTGAATTTAATATAATTTTTGATCATGTAAAAATCATTGCAGTGTTATTTTGGGAGAGCAAATGATAGCATTGTTTTAATAAATTGCTTTTTGTGTGAAAAAAGTTACTACGATATCTGTTAGATGAAGGGTTGGATGCCTTCATTGCAAAAGGGTCTCTATTAACATCATATCTATACTTACTTTTATGCTTCTTAAGAAGCTGGATAGGAGATAGTTTTTAAGGAGCCCACTCAGGACTGGGACCTAGGAGGGTGCTGGTATGTTTAGCTGAAGATATGCCTTCAGACCAAGTGTGGATTCTTTTTTCTCATAAAGAAAATGTGAATCTAGTAGAGCACATGAATGACTAACATTTAAAATTATGAACCATACAAGATGTTCAAGACAATTTTAGCTTTACAATTCTCAAAATTTATGTCATAACCAATTGCTTACAATGGCATAAGTGTGAACAAGATCAATAATTCTTCCATGGAAATATAATTTTATGCAACATTGTGTCTTAATGATTCCTGGAAAAATTGGTTGCAAAATACATCCAATAAGTAAGTGAAATATTTGACCTGCTACATAGAGTCATTAGAAAGTACTGACTATATATGGAAAGCATATATAAAGGGAGATATCAGTTTTGTATAGTTAATAATTAGAATTTTTTGTATGGTTTTAAATAGACATTACCTTTTTTTTTTTTTTTTTTTTTTTTTTTGCGGTACACGGGCCTCTCACTGTTGTGGCCTCTCCCGTTGCGGAGCACAGGCTCCAGACGCACAGGCTCAGCAGCCATGGCTCACGGGCCCAGCCGCTCCGTGGCATGTGGGGTCTTCCCGGACCGGGGCACGAACCTGTGTCCCCTGCATTGGCAGGCGGACTCTCAACCACTGTGCCACCAGGGGAGCCCAGCCATTACCTATTTTAACTCATAGCTAACTATATTAACTCCTGGTTAATGACTAGCACAATACGTAGAATTTACATATCCTGGTTATCTATAATGAATAAGCATAGTTTCTGAGAGTGGTGTGTTGGTAATTACTCTGATTTGTAATCAGAGTAGTTGGTAAACTCTGATTTGTAGGTTTGCCAATATCACGGTGTAAATACTACTTCCATAGCCAATTTCAAGCTACCAACCTGAAGTCACTGAAAGTTAGGAAGAGATACTCAGTAGCACCCTTTTATATAAAATTTTCACCATACAGATTTCAATACAGATTTTACCACACAGATGCAATATTTTTAAATAACCTCAAGTGTTACATAAAATTGAAATGTGATAAAATAATTATAAATGATGAGTTTTGAGTGTTTATTTGTAGGTTTATATTGTTTAATTTTTAATAGTAGCTGTGTTTAACAACCAGTTTGCAAATTTCCTGGTTATTTAATAGTTGACTCTTTTGAGCCCATTGGAACAGTTTCAAC
Organism: Grampus griseus; assembly: GCF_964374135.1. NCBI lineage: Eukaryota > Metazoa > Chordata > Mammalia > Artiodactyla > Delphinidae > Grampus > Grampus griseus. Next base: position 121,531,623 of record NC_138998.1, on the reverse strand, counting down.
ACATCTTAGGCCATCTAAACACAAGAAAATATAATTAAAGAAACATTTTTAATGAGACGGAGGTTAGTTTAAAAAAAAAAAAAGAAAGAAAGAAAAAAGCCAAACATATAGTGACCCTTGACTTTGCTTAAAGAAAACTGCCAGGCACATTTCTCCATTACTTTTAAGAGTTTATAGAATCCACTTGCTACTTCATGAAACTGATACTCACCAATTATGCAAGCAGAAAATAGAGGAATTCAAGATCAGTGTTAAGAGTTGTGAATCTAAATAGTGCAATACTAGTTCTACTACAACCTCAGCTACCTCTTACTCATTTTTGTTTTCCCTTGGACCAATAGATATGCTGGGCAAAACAACCAGACACTGAAGAGGCAGATGTCAAACATGGGAATAATTTGTCAGCATCCCCTTCTTGCAGGGACTCCTATTTCCACAATCCCTTGCATAAAAGGCATAGAAAAGAGCTCACGTATTTACCCACACCCAGGAGATAACAGGAGGAGCACTAATTAGGCAAAACAACAGTTTTCTTTCCCCCCATCTTCCCTCTCTGCTATAGAATGATTGATTGTGTCCCCTCCAAATTCATATGCTGAAATCTTAACTCCCAGTAGGATGGTATTTGGAGGTGGAGGTTTGGGGAGGAAATTAGATCATAAGGGGGTTAGTGTCCTTATAAAAGAGACCCCTCTGCAGAGAGCTCCCTTGTCCCTTGTGATGATACAATGAGAAGATAGCCATTTATGAACTAGGAAGCAGGCCCTCACCACTGAATCTGCCTTCACCTTTATCTTGGACTTCTAGCCTCCAGAATGGTGAGAAATAAATTTCTGTTGTTTATAAGTCACCCAGGCTATGGAATTTTTGTTAAAGCAGCCTGAACAAACTGAGACATTCCCAGACTCCAGTAGACTAAAACAGAGAGAAAGACACAAAGAAAGGGAGAAAGACACAAAGAAAGAGAGAAGGGAGCAGAGTGAAAGAACAGATTGTTATCCATTCTATTCAAAATTCCTCCAATCAGGCTAGTGATGGACAATAAGATAAAAGAATGCAAGCTAAAGTATTTGAACTTAATGGACTACTTTATGTACAAATTGTCAGAAAATCAAGGTATCTGTCCAATATGTAATTATGTGGCAGAAAAAGAAAATATGATAACTTATGTTTGAAGACCATGGTGGAGGGAAAAAAAAAACTATATATATAAAATATTCATATATACTTATTTAACATTGCAATCAACAAATTTCTCTTCCAGAAAATACAGAGTAATTAGTTCTGTTAAACTATAATAAAACTCACATGTCCTCCACATAATAAGCTGGTTTGATAAAAACTAATACCTAGTGTACGTTTGAAAGAAACGTAAAATTGATATGGAGTACAGAGGTATGAAAGCACTGCCTCTTGAAAATAAGAGTGAAATATACATTTAGCTTCTCCAGACCAGATAATAATCATGAAGTTATTTTGTCTCAACTCCTAATAACTATACCTCCTAAAACATATTCAGAAAGACCTTTTTATTTGTACTTCCATTTAAGACATTCTGTGATGAGAAAACAAATATTTAAAAGGGACTCAAATGAAATGCTTCGAGTTTTAGCACATTGATTTCATGTTTAAATATAAAACTCTGACTTAAATATTAATAATATTCCCTTTACTATCCTGAAATAAAATACATAGCTATTAAGCTTACCTAAGCATGCAGTTTAAAAAATCAACAAAATGCTATAATTAGAATATAAAAAATTATAAGAAAAGTGATTTATAATATAACAGGGCTCAATTCAGTCTGTAAAGGAACAGGAATGAATCATCACAAGATGTGATGAAGATGCCCAAGTGCTTATAGTTATATGGAAAATCACCACAAATGTTAACAGCTCTGTAGATGGATACAGGTGTTATCAGTGACTCAAATACCACAAGCACTGGAGATAAGAGTTTCCAAGATGGTAAAACCACTCTTGATAGAACTTTGAAACTTTTCTTTATTTAAAGGGAATTTTAATTTGTGGGAAACTTTGTATATATTAGGACTTCAAAAAATACTTGGTATTGATATCTGTTTTAAATAGGTTCTAAGTCAGATAATTATAATCAGGTCTTTCCTTTCTTGGATGTCCAGTGGTCATTTGAAATGTGAGTGGAATATAAGGCAGGACTGTCCTTGCAGTCTTCTATCCTTCTTATCCACTGCATGCTAAAGGACAGTGATGCTGTCCGATATTTGTGACAGCTGGAGACAACTCTGAAAATTGGAAGCTCTCCCCTACTAGTAATACTACATCCACTAAAAACCAGTGGTAGTGAGTATTATAATGGGAATCAAAGTACCTAGGCTGTGGTCCTGGCCTATTAAATAGCAATAATTGCCTCGGTTGATCTCTTACCTAAAAGATAGCTCCTAGTGAGTGTTAAAATTATGATTTTTGATAATATCCAAACAAAATTAGGGAATCAACAAGCTGTAAAAAGCTTAATTTCCATTCCTTAAATTCATTATACTTACATTTATTATACTTAAAATTTATATATGAATATCATTCAAGAAAAACTTAATTTCATCATCTATGTATTACTTTTATTAAAGACAGCCATGATGTGCAGTGGTGACTGTGTTTCTACAATTTGTTGAGGCTATGTTCCATAAACCACTTAGAGCCAAAAAAAAAAGGTACTGATTTCTGTAAGTAAATTAGGTTTTGAGAGTAAAGTGTTTGTCCATGTGATTGCTCACCCATTTAACAAATGACAACTTGCAGTACACTAATTGCTACCTTGGTTAATTCATCTCACATAGATATACTGTTAACCACCTAAAGAAACCAAGAGAAGTGCAGGACATAATTGCATTTTAAAAATATAAGTATAACGTCTTTTAAGATTACAAAATAAAACATGCAATTTTCAATAGCTTTTAAAGCAATAGCACTTTCTGAATAGGCAGTTACATTCTAGTAATATTTTCAAATGCTTCACATGAATTAAAAAATAAAACAAGCTGTTTTCTTCATTGATGTATAAATTATTTCCATTTCACAAATCTAAAAATTTTTTAAGCTGTGCAGCCTGATTATTTGTACTGATCCATTTGATAGAAGGAAGCAAAATATTTTAGCCATATAGATTCAACCTTAGATATTACTCCAAAATTACTCTTTATTGATCAATGGATACTTCCAGACTAATCTCAGACACCAACCCTTTTATCAAGACCTCACAGCCTTTTGGCTGGCACAGATTCACAAATAAATAATTTGAATACAAAATGTGAAATATTCATAGGGTATCACGGAATCAGAACTTAGGAGACGTATAGGTAAGTTAAAGTAACACAAGTGGCTAGGAAAGATACATTTTGGAATATCTACGTGTTCATATAATAGAAGTTTGTTTTTCACTCACTTAAAGTTCAAAGCTGGTATTCCTGATCAGAGCCCAGGGGAGTCAGAGGTGGGGGAGTTTTCTGCTCACACAGTCACTTGGAAAGAGTTTTTTACCACTGCTTCTGGGGTCATCCTGGTGGTGATTTCCAGCTAGCAAAAATAAGTGTGTGGGGGGGGGGGTAAAAAAGACATACCTGTTTCCCTAAGCTTGACAAGACAACCTTGTTTCAGTTGATATTCCATGGTTAAAACCCAGTCACCTGGTCATCCCTGACTGTAAGAGAGACTGGGAAATGTAGTTTACCTGAGAATAAGAAGAGAGAGTCAGAGAGACAGAGATGGGGTGAGTGGAGGAGAGGGGGAGGAAGAAAGGAAGGGAGGAGGGAAGAAAAGGAAGTCTGTTTTGGAGATTATATACCATTCTCTGTTACTTTCTTGTGTGTTAAAATATAAAGTTAGAAAACACAGCTATAAGCAATAGGAGATTTTAAAGGCGGTTTAATCAGTGAAGGAACATGATCAATCATACATTTGAGGTAGATCACTCTGGCACCTGCATGTAGGAAGAAATTGGAGGTGGCACATTTCTGGAAAATTATATTTTCAGTCATCAATTAACAGCAAGCCTAAGCAAGAAGAAATTAAACATAGCACAAGTGTCCTCATCTAAATATTCTTTAACTGAAGAAATAGGGTGCATAATAGAAAAATCATTTTAATGGGAGTGTTAAAAAGGAAATAACAGGCCCAAAATGGAGTTACTTGTGCTAAGCCGCACTAAACAAACTAAAAACATAATACCTAACCTAATTGCAGTTTCAGCCTCTCCCAGGAATGGAATTTTAAACCAATCAGCCTGGAATTTCCTGATCAACATTCCTGAGGTAATTTGCATGACATACATTGTCTACTCCAGGACAACTCCAGCAATTTGCCCATATCTCACCTGATCATTCATATTTCCTCTCTAGTGGATTATTTACTTTAGCATATAAACATGTCATCTCTCCCATTTTAAGGCAAACAAAAAACCTCCCTCAGGACCTCTATTTCCCTGCATGCTAGTGCTATGCTATTTTTCTGTTACTTTTACTTCAAGATTTATTTAAAGAATTGTTTATACTTACTGCTTCCAATCCTCTCCCTCAACTCTTTCTAAACCTATTTCAATTACACTTTTATGCACACCTTTCAACAACCTTGTTCTCAATAATGGTAATGACGATCTCCACCTCATTATTGCAATGGCCAATTCTCAGTTCTCATGTCTGCGGAAAACATATAAAAAGTGATCAAAATTTCACTAGGCTTATAGAACACAATTCTTAATTGGTTTCCCTGTTACTTCTCTGGCAGCTAATTGTCAGTTCCCTTTGGTGGTTTTGTCACATCTACCTAACATCTAAATATCTGTTTAATTCTGTTACATCACCGACATCTAAAAGAAAAAATGGCACATAATTAATGCCTAAAAATACCTACATTGAAATCATTATTTTATTTGGCAGAGGATCAGTGTATGGTTCAGACTCTAAAGCTGCTCTTAGATGGATTTGGATCATACCTATGTTCATTAATAGCTGTTTGACTGAAGCTACTTAGTCTCACTATAATACAGTTTCCTTATTTGTAAATGCTTATGGACATATAGTAAGAACTTAACAATATTCTCATGAGGATTAAGTGAGATAATATAGGAAAAGGACATAGTGTATTAGCTATCATTGTTAACAAGTTTCTTTTCATTATGATTATCCCTAAAACAAGTTCTTCGGTAGCTATTATTACTCCTATTTTTCAGATGAAGAAATCTGGATTCCAAAAGTGTTTGTACAGACTTACAACTAGTAAGAATTTTTGAATTCAGATCTTTGTGATTTCAAAGCCTGTGGTCTTGCCACATGTAATAGTGATAATAATAATAGTAATAAACAGTTTTTCAGCACTTTATATGCACTAGATACTTAAATTAGTTATCTCTCACTCCATAACAACATTACTACAGACCTTAGCAGCTTAAAACAACATGCACTTATTGCCTCATATTTTTTCTGTGGGTCAGCAGTTAGGGGAGGACCTTATTGGATCTTCTAATTCGGTATCTCATGTCACAAGGCTGCAATCAGGTGTTGGCCAGGGCTAAAGTCTCATCTGAAGCTCAGCTGAGGAAGGATCTGCTTCCCAGCTTGCTGGCAGCATTTAGTTCCTTGTGGACTCTTAAACTGAGGGCTCAGTCTCTTGCCAACTGTCAACAGACGCCATCCTCAGTACCTTGTCATGAATGCCTTGCCAATCTTCCCTTTTGCATCTTCAAAGCTGGCAAGGGAGAGAGAGAGAGCCTCTTTGCAAGAAGAATATTACCATTGTACACATAATCATATACATCCTGTTAACTTTGCTGCATTTTACTGGTTAGAAATGAGTCATAGGTTTCATACACAATCAAGGGGAGAGGATCACACAAGAACCTAAATACTAGAAGGCAGAATCATGGGGTCATCATAAGGTCTGACAGCTCTAATATAATACTATTTTAAGCAATTTAATTATATTAACTTGAATTTTATCCCCATTTTAAAGATAAGCAAACTCAATCACAGAGAGTATAAATAACTAGCCCAATCCCACACTATTAGTTGTGTTAGTTAGACATGAGGCCACCTGCTTCCAGTTCCCATTCCCTTACTAACTATCCTGTACTAATTAGACCACTTTATAGGTAAAGATTGACCTGAAAGTTTTAGGAGTTTTGTTTTATGATAAAATTAAATAGAAAACAATTTGAGAAAAAAATAAAGTTTTGATTAAACGATCTATTCACATAAAAACTAGTTTTTATTAACCCCGAATCATAAAATAAAAAAGATTACAGAGAGTGTTAGGGGTATTAATTTAAACATCTATTCTACTCAATATATTTATTTAATATATGTATATTTATTTCTATGAATACCATTACTTTAGGCACCAAGAATGCACTCATAAATAATTGTATCAGAAATGACTACGGTTTCCAATATTTCCAATATAATAATAACTTTTGATTTTTGCTGGACAGTTGGGTAACAAAGTAAAGATTACATTTCCCACCCTTCCTTGCAGCTAGCTCTGGCCATTAAGTCAATTCTGACCTGAAAGATGTCAGTGGAAATACTATATATATATTCTATGAAGTGTCCGAGAAAGAGAGAGGACTTAGATTTTCTTTTCCTCCTCTTTTCTCCCTATTGCTGGCTGAAATACTGAAATGATACCTCCAGTTAGAGCAAATGTCTTGGACCACGAGGTGGAAGCTGCATTCTGTGGATGGCACAAGAAAACCAAAATAGGAGCCAGTTTTGGAGGTTCATGGAACTGCTGTATCATACATAGATTTTGCTTATGAGACAAGTCAAATTTAGTATTATTTAAGTCACTAAAATCAGGGCTTTTCCACTAGTCAAAGCAAAACCACATTCACACTGATACAATAAAATGAAAGTAACAACAGATCTGGTATTGTCCTTATTCTCATGGAATTAGTTCTCATTTTAACAACACAGTTTAAATAATATTTTTTAATCCTAGAAAAAGTCCCTGTTGATAATTTACTACTAAATTTTTTAAATAGAAGATCATTTACTACTATATTTTTAAAATAGAAGTTTATATTTAGTTGATGGATTTGCATATCAAAGACATTATTTAAAATAATACTGACACTGCTCCTCAGGATAGTTAATTAGAATATAATGTGGTGTAGGAAAATAAACTTTGAAAAGATAAAGAATATAATGTGGCTTACTGGTAAATATGCTTTGAAATATTCTATAAATGTATAATTAACTATTATATAATTAACTACAAACTATTCAAACAGATATCCAAAATTTTTAAGCTGTTAAACATATAAATGCATCCCAGTAGATTATATCTATAAATTGAACACAAAATTAATTTTATGTCAACAAAGCACTATTTTTAGCAAGTCGTACAATGGATAGAAAGATACAATTGTCCAGCTTTTGACATATGCTTTCTTTCCAATAGCAATAATGAAGATAACTGAAGAGCAAGGCATGGAAAACAATCACATGTTATCTGTTCAATAAATCGTACTTTACAGGTGGTTGGCTGGAAAATTAGCAGGTTCTATTTTCTATGCTGATAAATCCTAATATTTGAAGAAATGGATAATGTTGCAACTTTAAATGATTGCAATGGTGCTTGTCTGAGTTACACACAAGGTTTTTAAATGGATAAAGGGAATTAGGATTGTTAAATGATCATAACATGCTTACAGTAGAAGCTTGTAAAACCATTTAAAAGGCAACTACATTTGTGTTAAGACAAACAAAATGTTCCATGAATACCACTTATGGTGCTAAACGATGAATCAGCTATTCTAAACATTCTCCAATGTCTGATCACAGAGTTCTATTGCCCTGTTGTTCATGAACTAATTTTCAATATTTAAATAAGCATTACTCTTTCAAGCAGGTGGATTCTTTTCTAGCTATATTCAATGTCTGACCTTTTGAATTTATCAATTAAAAAAAAAATAGTTTCCTAGTCTGAAAGTTCATCTTTATAGATGAGGATTAAAACAAATTCAGGTGGACTGGGGACCGCAGGAACAGGGGGTAATTATAGAGGCATGGACTACAGCAAATATTTTTTTTTACACAGTGTATTTTGTTAACAAGTGGAAGGGGGTGTTTGTCTTGCTAAAATGTATTTATCTGTCAATATAAACTTTTGTAACTCTATGTATCATATGAAAATATTTCACCTCATCCCTATATAGATCATAGATCAGCTCCTAAAACTGGTCATTTGGATTCTGAGCATTGCGACATCTCAGATGGAATTTTGCTTTGTATTCCTTCCAAGGATCTCTCTCTATCTCTCTGTCTCTCTCTCTCACGGTCTTTCTATCTCTTTCTTTCCTAGCTCTTCTCTAATTGTTATTATGCTTGTAAGCTTTCCAGGTAATCACACAGTCATTAAAGTTTGTTTTGTTTTTTAATGTAAAATACTTCATAAATTCTTCCGAATAACATTCTTCATGTGGTTTCCATTGCAAAGTCCTTTTCTTCATACATCACTGCCATCTGCTTTGTGGATGTTTCTCAGGACATCTGCTGCCTATCAGAGTCATTGTGTTTTCTTCCCCCCCCCCTTTTATTGTGTAAGAAAGTATTGAACTCTCTTTCATAACTTCACTAAAAATATAAACTCAAAGTGCTTAATTTTCTGAGGACAGAGGACACTCTACATCTCTTTATCCATCTTTGCATCACAGATGTCGGTCTATTTGGTTACAGTATTGTTTCCTCCTCAAATGAGTTAATCAAGTGAGGTTCTTTGATTGAAAAAAATCATGGTCTAGCTTTATTCTTAGCACCCATTCAGTCTTTTTTTTTTTTTTTAAACCAGAGAGAAAGGTCTTTCAATCTCCCTTGACATGTTTCTTTGTTTCGTACCTAGGGTGACCACGAAAACTGGTTTACCTGGGGCGTGCTTGGTTTGTTTCTGTTTCCCCAGTGCCTCTTCCAATTTAGGTTTTGAGTAAGATTTTTATTTTTAATAAGCCAGTATTACTTATAGTTGCATTAAATTAAGGGAAGATAGATTTTGTTCTGTATGTTCGTTCATACAGATTCTGCTATGATCTCATCTGTTAGTGGTAGAGATGCAAGTGCAGTGAACAGGGTTCTCAACTGAGCATGTTTTATAAAAAGTGTATAGTAATAATCCATCTCTCTTTCTCTCTCAGAGCTTTCCTATCTAATCATAATGAACATTTCTTTCTCAAATATACCACACAGGATGCTCACTGATAAAACAAGCAGCTTTCAGGCTCAGGTAGAAAGAAGCAGCCAAGACCTTCTATCTTCTGGTGGTAGAGAGAGAATTATGTCCTTGTTAGTCACTTGTCCAAGCCAATATGCCATGGTTTGTTCAGTGCTCTGCAAGTCTTCAGATTGTCAGTCGATGAAAGCCAGTGAGAAATGGAAAAATAGTCAATTAGATTAACATAACATATGTGCCAGAACAACAAGGTCCTACAATATAGCACAAGGAACTGTACTTAATGTTCTGTAATAAACCATAATGGAAAAGAATATGGAAAAGAATATATACATATGTATAACTGAGTCACTTTGCTCTACAGTAGATATTAATACAACATTATAAATCAACTATACTTCAAAAAAAAAAAAAAAACAACAAAAGTAACCTCACATAACACATGTGCTAGAAATAGAGGATGTCCTGCTCCTGTAGAATATGAAGAGACTAGTCTAACTACTCTTGTTACATTGCTTTGTCAGTTTATTATAAGTTCTAAACTTTTACTATTTTATTGTTAGGTATGCATTAAATTTTTTTTCAAAGATTCCTTAGGCAGCAATTAATCCAAAAAAGTTAAAGTTCAAGTTAAATGAAAAACTAAATACTAAATTTATTTCTTGAGAAATTTGATGTTGAACATTTAATCTGCAGAGTATCTTTATTGATATTAATCATACACTTGGGGTGCCAAACTGATACCACAACAACATGAAAGCCAAAAGGAATAAAATGTATTGGCTTCTACTCTAAAAGTTAGCATTTTAAGAAGTTTATCCTCAAAAGGGACAATTTAAAAAATTCTAGCCACAGAAGATACACTTGCATATCATCCTGTGAAGCAATAATTTTCATTTAGATCAAATGATTGATTTCATAAATTATTTTTTCTCATTTCTTTAATCTACTGCTCTGTTGTACATAGAGAATTGAAGTGATGTATGTTAATGTGCTAGTTTCTTTAGCAGAAGAACTTCAGCGTTAAATGAAGTCCTCACCATTATCAGGTACTCCAAGTAGAAAATCAATTAAGTAAATTCCAATAATGGATTGTTTTTTTTTTAATTCAATTCAGTGAATCAAATAAAACCTTTGGAATTTATTCTGTTAAAGATGAAATGTTTGACATTGTATTGAGTGTTATGGTAAATTGTAAACCATGTTAAAATTTCAAGATTGAAGTTAAAATGATTAATTCTTGCATTACTAATCAATAATAAATACTAGCTTAAGAAGTCTGTGTAAGAGGAATGTACTTCAAATTGTTTGTGATGAACACATAACTTATGTTGTGTCCAAACAAGCATCAATATTTTGTTAATCAAAATAAAAGCTGTAGTTGCCAAAATTTATAACTTAAAAACATGCACATAGTGTATTGAGCTACCAAATTTGTGTGATGAAGCTGATGAAGCTTCAGCATTGAAAATATACTTTCTTTACTGTTCATTAAGTAGCAAATTTTAGAAAATTTTTGAAGTATTACTTTATAAATCAACCTACAAATCCCATTAATGGTTTTTAACATTACTGCAAATGAGTCCTTAAAATTGTTTCATTTTATCTTTGCAAATTAGTTGTGAATCTTTAATCAAAGTATTCAAAAAGTGCAACATCTCAAAATTTTCACTTTTGAAACTGTTAGAAAAATTCAAGTACTGAAAATAATAATTGCAAATAAGAAAACTCAAACATATCTATAAAAGCAAACAAAAAGATATTATCTAGAACTCTGAGAAGAATTATTGGCTGGAGCTCCTATTTTTATCTGGGATGATTTATATTCGGCTTTGAAATGAAATGAAATTTTAGCATCTTTATGTAGTGATGTATTCAAATAATAGAGATAACTTATTTGAGAAGTTTCATCTGAAAACCTGTTTCTTGAATAATGGTACCATGAATAAAAGCAAAATGTCCCACTTAACAAAATATTTAGACTGAAATATTAATATTGTCAAAGTAGAATAGAGAATATCTTATAGCAGAATTTTCTGTGAGTTTACCAAGTATCTCAGCTCCTGTAGAGAATAATTTCTCCATTGTTGTTATGGTATAGAGAGTAGAATCAGCTGTCAAAATTTTAAATTTATTAACCAAAAGAGTGCAATTATGAAGCAGATTTTAGCCAATTATATGAATATAAAATGAAAACGTACCATATTTTTAAAAGGATATTCTTTAAAATATGGTCTTATAGACAAGCATAGCTAAGAAAATATATGGCAATGTTTGCAGAATAATTATTTTGCTTATGTTATATTTTAATGTTCAGATAACCAATGTGAAGTTCTTTTTTTTTTTAATTTTAGCTTTATGTGTATAGATCTGCTCTATTTATTTAAAATAAAGTTTTACCTAATTTTTTTCAATACAGCTATAATATAGGGCCATATATAATAAAAACAATTTTTCAGTCAATAAAACAATTGTCAGTAAATAAATTAAAAAATTAAATATACTATTTTAATTATTTTACCATCCTGTTCCACTCCCAAAGGGCTCTGGTATGGATAAATTTTGTATGGTCTCTTTATTCATATGTTGCATCCATAAGGAATCAGGAAATTTCTGCATCAGGAAATCATGTTGGCTCAGTCTCAGTATCTGAACACTTCTCTCCATCTCTGATGCCCCCTAGCCCAAAGCTACTATACTCTCTTTCCTAGATGTCTGCAGTAGCCTACTAACACATCTTCCTCTATTTATCCTGTCCCCCTAAAATCTGTTGCCCATATAGCAGCTAAACTGACTTTTTAAATGTAAAACTGTTCAAAAAATTATAAATGCTCTTCATTTCATTCATAATAAAAAGTCAAAGTCTTCACTGTGACCCTCATGGCCCTATAAGAGTTCACCCCGTTACCTCTTGGACTTCATTATAATCTGACCCTTGATCACTCATTTTAATCACACTGACCATTGATGCAATAGATCTTCTCTATGTAAGGGCATTGCTCTAGCTGTTCTCCCACCAAAAATCTGCTTGACCAGCTTCTCACATCCTTCAGGTTTTGATTCAAATCTTACTGCCAGTGATCCCTACCACCTCCTATTGCACCTTCCATACACACATATTCCAGGTCAACTGCTCTTCTTAAGGCCAGAGAACTTCATGTCCACCTAACCCTGCTTCACATAATCCTGCTTTTCCCCTCCCTATTTTCTATTGCTCTTTTCATCTTCTAGTACACCGTATGATTTACTCACTTATTATATTTTAATTATAATAATTAACTATAATAATAATAGTAAAACTTATAAACTTTCACCTTCCAAAATACCTCAGTGTGGGAACTTCTGTTTTTCATTAAGTTTTATGTACCTAGAATCATGCCTGCAATATCGCAGGTTCTCAGGACATGTTTTAAAAAGGAATTTACATTTTTGTGAGCACTGATAATCAGAATTTATTTTGAACATATAGTGAAACTATTTTGGAGAGACAGAGAGAGAAACACACACACACAGAGACACAGAGAAAGACAGGGAGAGATAGCCCAGGAAGTAGGATCACCTGGCAGGAGCTATAGCCATAAAGGATGCAGACATTGCCAGAACTTCAGGGCTGATATCTCAAGGAAGTGGGTAAGTAATACCTCCTCTCTCTCGTATTGCCTTGGGTTTTATGCCAGTACCTCCCATTGAGCAAACTCAACTGGAAGCATAAAGGGCAACTAGGGTGCTCTTAAGAACTCACATTGGAGAGATGTGGATTAGAAGACCCTGATCTCACCTCCTCTAATGAGCATACCAAAATCATGGAACAATCATCAGAGAAAAAGTCTGAAACATACCGGGAAAGATCTTCTACAGCTAAAGACATAAAGAACAAACCACAGCAAGATGGGTAGGTGGGGTGGACTCACAATATAATCAAATTTTATACCCTTCAGGTGGGTGACCCACAAAATGGAGAATAAATATATTGCAGAGGTTCTCCCACAGGAGTGAGAATTCTAAGTCAGGCTCCCCAGCCTGGGAGTCAAACACTGGGAAGTTGAGCCCAAAGCATTTGGCATTGAAGGCCTGTAGGGCTTAAGTGAAGGAACCATACAGGATTGGGGGAAACAGAGACTTCACTCCTAAAGGGCACACACAAAATCTCACATGCACCAGAACCCAGGGCAAAAGCCATAATGTGATGGAATCTAGGACCAGACCTACTTGCTGGTCTTGCAGAGTCTTCTGAAGAGGCAGGGGATAGGGGCTACAGCTCACCTGGAGATATAGACACTGGTGGCAGAAATATTTGGGAACATGCAACTGTGTGTTGCACGTCCTGGAAGCTGCCATCTTGGCTTTTCAGCACCATTACCTGGCCCCACCCAACAGCCTGTAGGCACCAGTGTTGAGACACCTCAGGCCAACAACTGACTGGGTGGAGGCACAGCTCCACCCATCAGCAGATAAGCTGCCGAATGACTTCCTAAGACCACAGCTGCCTCTAGAAACACCTTTAGACACAGCCCTGCCCACCAGAGGGCCAAGAACCCCCACCAGTGAACAGGCACCAGCCCCTCCCACAAGGAAGCCTGCACAAGTGTCCTGACCAATCTCACGCACAGGGGGCAGACACCAGACTCAAGAAAACTCTGATCCCACAATGCAGGCCAGACCCTACCCTGAGACCAGCTAGTCCCTGGCTGGTCCCTGTCGACTAGTAGGCCAATACTCAGGGCATATTTTAAAAAGGAATTCACATTTTTGAGCATTGATAATCAGAATTTATTATGAACATATAATGAAACTATTCTGGATATATTGTATGTATATATATATATATATATATATATATATATATATATATATATATATATGATTTGCTGGCACAAAAGATGGACTTGAAGTTATATATAGATGTAGATAAATATCTACATATATAACATCTATATCTATATATATCTTTAAGGCCATCCTTTATGCTACCAAATCTTAATCTGCTCTCAAAGAAAATTGATTTGAACAGAATTTGGAAAAATATCAAAACATCTTCTCCAGTTTGCAAAAGCTCAATATTTACCAATAACAATGTGTTTAATATTACAATAATTCAAAAACAGGGTAGAGGATTCTTCCTTTTTGATAAAAATATTACTCCATTTACCTTTGACATTCTAAGAAAGGTAACTCAAAGTTTTGTTGTTGTTTGTTTTTATTGTTGCTATATTTTAACAACACTTTGAAGAAAGTTTTGAATATACGATTCAATAATTGAAAGATTTCACATAAACTATAAAAATCAGAAATGGATCTCAGGAAACATAATGGTTCAAATTATATACTTTATAGTGACTTTTAAAATTTTTCCTACACATAAATGCAACATAGCCAGACAAGAAAAAAAACAAAAACACAGCCAGCTAGAGGTGTGTTGTGTGGTGTGGAGAACAGAACTTTCAACTACTTTCAAGATCTACTATTAATTTGTCAAAGATTTTAGAAATTGAGTTTTAAGACTAATTTTTCTTAACACTTTAGGCTGTTTACCATATGCATTGCTGTCAAAGATATTAAATTATAATTCAGAAAACATTGAACTATTTTAAGTACCTGAATATTCTTTCCTCATAATGTGAAGAATCACAAACATGAGTAACAGAAGACATTGTTTTGTATTATTAAAAGACAACATATATTTAATCTTATCTACTTGAATACATTCCACTTAACATTTTATTGACTTTTATTAATTTTTTTCAGTGAATAGAATATTTATTTCCTTGACTTAAAATGATAAAATTGCAGAAGAAATAGTGACCTAGAAAAGTTTATATAGACATTTTCTCTCCCTCAGAAGAATTTTCCTCAGGATTAAACATAGCCCATCTACAAAACATGTGATGATGATTTAGACAAATTAGTGAGAATATATTTTCTATTGAAAAAAATATTTTTTCTAATGTAAAACTATTCCTGAAGTATGGAGAAATATAAAATTAAATTAAGCATTGAATATTATAGTATACTATAATATGAAAACAAGTGATTGTAGTTAATAATCATAGGGAAATTAGCAATATATTTAGCTAAAGAAGAGAAGAGTTTCAGGAAAGTTCCCAACTAAACAAGGGTTCTTTCTTTCCTTTTCCCCTTATAATACTGGGGAGCACTATGTTAATGAAAATTGTAAGTATTCATTGTAAAATGTAAAAAGTATAAATTTGTATGCTTTTTAATATTGGTAAGAATGGAGAGACAATAATTTCAAACTCTCATGTCATCCAAAATATGAGAGAAAAATGAAATAGATGCTTAAGGTGATCATTAGCTCTAAAACCAGATAAAACTGTTATGCTAAGATGGTGTCTTAGATTCTAAAGAGAGTAGTCTGTGAGTCCAGAATCAGATGAGGAGAGCAGGCTTCCACTCTGATTGAATCTGATGACCAGACCTCGTTGAGCAAACATGTCAGATCAGTACTCACCAGAGGGAGGAGAAATTTTGCTCAAACTATCCTAAAATGCAGACATTTCTTCAGCCACTTCCATTCAGATATTCTTTAAGAGAGCTCTGCCTGTCCATCTGCCTTCAAGTCCAAACCAACTGACAGAGAACACTCCTGTCATTCTTGGCCTCTACACAATCCTCTGTCTCTATTCTCTCTTGGTCCCAAAATGCCCTTAGAGTGAAGTGTGTATTACTGTGAGAAAGATAAGCACTTAAATTAAGGTTTCAAATTCAAATTCAATATAATTTCTTAAAATTATGTGCAATCTGAAGGAAGATAGAGCTCATTATTAGGGAGAAAATTTTTTTATTGTCTATAAAAATTTATTTTAATTTGAGGTGAAGTGAAGTCATATGCAAAAAGATGCAACCACAAGGCTAGGAGCAAAGGTGGAAATAGCTAAGGGAAAATGGGTCCCTCAACAGTCTTTGCCCTGCTTAGCATTTGAAAAAAAGAATCTGGGAACTGCAACATGAATTAGATAAAAACTGAGTGAGAGTAATATTGAGAAATAATAGCTTCAGTACATACATATGTTTGAGCAAAATTTGCACTCACTTGGCAAATATATATCTGACATTGTCCCTATTATCAATAATATCAAACAGGCAATAGGAACAACATTTATTTCAATATATTTGGGTGTTTCTGTGTACTTTAAAGTGGATATAGTTGCATTTTATGAAGAGACAAATGGAAGAATAAGTAATAGTATAGTAATATTAATTTTGCCTATTTCAAAATGTAGTTTAACATAATTGCAAACCCTCCTGAAAACTTGATATGTTTGATTTGATAAGTGTATTAGTTTCCTAGGGTTGCCTTAACAAATTACCACAAGCTGGGTGGCTTAAAACAACAGAAATTTATTCTCTCAAGAAGTCACGGAGGCTAGAAGTGTGAAACCAAGGTGTAGGCAGGGCCATGTTCTCTTTGAAGTCTTTTGAGGGAAGATCCTTCCTTGCCTTTTCCCAGTTTCTGGCATTTGCCAGTAATCCTTGGCTTTCCTTAGTTTCTGGATGCATCACTCTAATCTCTGTCTCCATCTCACATGGCCTTCTCCTTTCTGTGTCCCTATGCACAAATTTTCCTCTTCTTATAAAGGCATTGGTCATTGGATTCAAAGTTACTGTATTACATTATGACCTAATCTTAACTTGATCACATCTGGAAAGACTCTGTTTCTAAATAAAGCCACATTCACAGGTATCTGGTGTTAGGAATTAAACATATCTTTTTTGGATCCAAAATTCAAAGCACAACAACAGGTAAGATAGACAATAATGAGTAAAATAGAGAAAAATATTAAAAACTACATTGTAGGAAAACCTGAGTACACATGCAGAAGAGGAGAGTGGAAAAGGAGAAAAGTAATGGATATTCCAGGAAGACATGAAAGAAAAAAAAAAAAAACAAGTTGAAGATGAGAATCTTAAGATTCATGCATTTCATATAATGAAGACAAATAGCAGAAGTATAAAAAAATAAAATCCATCTTAATTTAAACCCAACAATTGAAATCTATAAGCCATTAGGAAGACAGCTGTTTGTGCCACTCTTCAGACTTACGTTCCCATTACTGTTAACTGGAAACTTGGGAACTTGTTCTTTTCTAATTAAAGCAAAAACTAAGTGGTTCTTGTTTTCTAAAAGATGTTTGGTTTATGAGAAATAACATCAAAATATTTTTTATTGCAAATTTAATCATACCTTTTAAATTTAGAAATCTAAGGGACCATGTGTGATATCATGGCTCATACTTTTTTCATCCACCTATGTTAATTCAGTTCAGCTCAGTTAGTCTAGTTCAAAGATAGCTAACAAAAAGGTACAAATGTTTGCAAACAATAAATCTTTCACTCCTTCTTTTGTGGAAATGCAGTGTCAATACCAATCACAGAAATAAGGTAATGTACAGTTACATGTTCAAATTTAAAACATAAAAGGTAGTGTAGGAGCTTGCTGGAATTCAATGCAAATTTTTGTGTAATTTTTTTTCATAAAAAACCTTCAATTTTGCTATCAATGTGACATATGAAAAATATGCTGTACATGTTTAATATATTTATCTACAGATAGCTATAGATGCATATGACTCAGAGAAATGCACTTTTTAAAAGTTATTTCAGGCTATACTAGAATTGGAAATATAATATAATTATTCAAAATTAATTTTAAAATTCTGAAGACAAATGTATATGTTATATAAATATATGTTAAATTTTAAGTGAATTATTATAATAAACTTTTCTCATATATCAGAGCACTCATATCAAATTAATAAAATGCCAATTCCTATATCACCTAATGAAGACAAAGTCAAATAAAAATATACCTATATAGAAACATACATATTGATATTTCAGCATACTTTGTATATAAATCCATATTTCTGTATAAAACCATTTGTACTGATATTTGTATATATACATATATGTATATATGAGTATATCTGTATGCATGGGTGTGTGTTTGTGAGTATTTTAACAAATCTTGAGCTTATTTTATGAGAATCCTGCTTGCCTATAGAGAAGGGATGCTTTGTAACTGCTTGAGAGGAGACAGAGGAAGCATTTTCTTGTCCAGTTGGAGCTAAAACTAAATGTATGGGTGCCTCAGTCTAAGTCAGGGGGTATCAGAAGATTCACTTGGTTCCATATATAACTTTGTGTTTTAATTAGTAATAAAAATAACATTTTGATTTCCATCTTTCTGAATCTGGGGTCATTATCTCAATAGATTCTTCACTTGTACAGTAAAGAAGGGTGTGATTTATCCACCCTTTAGAATTTCAGAAGAATATACACATACTTAACACAAATCCAGATATATAGATTTATCTAAATCAGAAATCTGAGTGTTATCCTAGAATTCTTTCCTTATCTTCAAATTGATGAAGCTCATTATTCAGTCAACAAATTGATTTGAGCTCCAAAATAGATTTTTAAAAGATGTTATCACATTTTTTCCATCCCCACTGCTATTGTTTTGGCTTTGGTTTCATCATCTGTTATCAGACTATTGAAATTGCTTTCCTGCTTCCTGTTTTTTCTCTTATCCACACAGCTTACAAAATATTAATAAAACCTAAATGTAATTATGCCACTTTCCTACTTAAAATCCTTTGCTCACCCCTGTACTTAAAGGATAAAATCCAAACCTCCTGGAGATCTATTTGAAGACCCTCAAGAGGCCTTCCACATTTATCTCCCATCAGTTTTCATATCACTCTATGTAGACCTTCTACATAGAATTCCTTGAAAATATAACACATGGAATCACCATTCTCCATTTATTCACCTGTCTAATTCTTATTCTCAAAACTCCAGTCAAGATGTACACATGCAGTGACACTTTCTCCACTTTTCTTTCTAGGCAGAAGTATATTCTGCCTTCCTACTCCCATGCCCCTCTATTTATGGCTGAAGTTTTAGCACTTCTTATATTCTGATTATCAACTTGCATGCTATACTCCTCCAGATGACTCCAAGTAAACAGCTGAGGCAAAGAACTATGCCTTATTCATCTATGTAAGATACTATTCTAGTACAAACATGTCATGTTAGGTGGCCAATATTATCAATTTTTTACAACTGAAAGAATGAAACCAAATTTTGATTCCAAATTTGAGATTCAAATCTAAGAGTATTCATTATTTTCAAATCCAGAGAAAGTGCTTAATGAACTCTTATTTATTGAAAATTTAGAAGTGAAAAATTAATATGAACCAGAGGGGATCAGATCTCTAGAATTCTACTGACTCCCTAAAATGGGACACATCCTTACTTATGTTGACCAAGCACTATGGTTATGTTGTGGAAGAGTGAAAGCCAGAGATAAGAGGAGGTCCTCACTTGTATATTGAACACAATGGTCATAAACTTGTTGGAAAATGTCACACTGAACACAGTGACCATAATGGTCATAGACACTTTTGGATAAAATGTACAGATGCTTCTGATACAACATAATTGCTTAGGGGTGGGTAAGAAGAATGAATGTGTTTTAAACACACACACACAACACACACGCGCACACATGCACACACACAAAATCAGGGACTCTTGAATAGGCTGGGCAATAATAGTTCCAGTGGTAATGTTCAAACAAAATGTACATACTCTCTTTAAATACCTTGTTAAGATATTTGAAGATATAATAAAGCAAGCTTTAAATTTCTGACATTTACTATCCTACTATTTTCATAACAAATGTTCAGTAGATAGCAGTTTCTAGTGTGAAATGCATTACAATAAATCACGGGTTTTTTGTTAAATGCTTCTCCAACTCCCATATACAGATGCATATTCACATACACAGTATAGGTGTGCAGGCTCACACAGACACATGAAATCCCAATTTTCCCCTCAGATTTTCTATCATCTCTTCAATTAGCATACACTGTTTCAACCTCTCTCACAGCTCTTTCTTTTACCCTTCTGGGACACAAAAAACAATACTTTCAGAGCAGAATATCTGTTTTAAAGTATATACTAAATTGTAACTGGTGCCTTTTTTAAGAGCTATAAGCATTATATTCTCATTAGAAGACAGTTTAAGTTTTCCCAAGAGCACAGTAATCTCAAGGAGGTCTCTCACTTTGTCCTCTGGCATGAAAAAAAAAAGTCTCTTAATGATACCAATTAAGAAGTTTGAATGTCATTTCTACATCTTTGTTCTGTTTCAGGTCAGCAAGGCCAGGGCTCAAAACAAAGTCATAACAACTCTGTTGAAGCTCATAGACTTTTGTAACATTCGATCAGGAAAGCAGGTATTTCAAAATAACTGCAAATGTCTTATGGTATTTTCAGTAAGAGATTACATTATTTATATTCTATTTATCTTTACTTTCTATAAAACAAAAGAAGAAAAATACATGAAATGTGCCCTCTAATCTTATCCGACTTTCTCCTGCCTAGTTACAATTACTTGTGAGTTTAACTACAAGATATTAACTTTTCTTAAATCCCTTTAAACAAATAATGCAATTTGTAAACAATATTACTTTGATTATTCTTTTCAAGAGAGATAAGGACAGCCATTCTTTAGTACTTTTCTTTGACCTCCCATCCCAAAATGTTGATTCCCTCCTTCTTAATGTTTACATGTGCCCATTCAGCAATAATTTGTCACCTTTATCTGGATCAGTTTGAGTCTAAGTATCAAAACCAGTTCTGCTCATTGAGGAAGTAAAGATCTATCTCTTCTCGATTACTCTGGCTGAGAACTCTCAAGTGGAGTATAGAGGAAAGGGGGTAAGGTCATTTTGCAGGAGGCATTTTTATGCTGCAGAAGAAGAAAGAACTGTGCCCTCTGCTGTAGAAAGCCATGGTTCCCTTGAACATACAATTAATGTTTCCTAATGATAATTGAGCACAAATATTGATAGTATAAATTTTTACAACTAATTTGATTTAATTAGGTTTACATAAACCAATTTTATAGTACATACTTTGGTTTAGTTATGAAAAATAGTATATCTTTGCATAACATTTAAATTGTTTGACAGATTTTTTTTTTATTTTAAAAACATGATAAAGCTAGAACAATATGTTTGGAATCATCTTACGCTATTTAATATTAGAGTTAATAGTAATTATTGTCCCAAGCATAATAGCTCAAAAAACTCTTGCAAAGAGTTCCTGATAGAGAAGATATCAGCTTACTTTCTGAGATCACTTGAAAAGTGTAGTCAGTTTTTTAAAGCAGTTTTAAAATTCGATAGTTTATATAATTAACCCTCCACAATTTGAAGTGTATCAGGTTACTGTCCCTATTTTACACGTGAGCAATTAAAAACCCGTAACTGTTATATGATTTTCCATGATCACTAAGGAATACGTCAACAATTTTGAAGCCCAATAAACTATCAGAGCCATAATTATATTCAGGGTCCTATATATTATTTGTCTCAAAATATGATGAAAACTCTTCTCAATATTAATTCCAAGGATTAGATTGAATATAATCAAATTCTTCAATATTTTTCCAAGAAGCCATTATAACCAGGTCAAATCAAATTTCATATTGGGGGTTATATTCAATTTTTATTTTTTAGCAGAACTACTCAGGAGTATACTTGTATTTCCTAATTTCTTCAGCTTTCTTTTTCATCATTAAAATTATTTCTCTTTAAAAATATCTAAAACATAAACATAATAAAAACATACATTTAAAATGAAAAGTAAAAAGTTATCTACCAGAAATATACCAGACCTAATCTATTAGAAGTGAGCATTCTTAAAAATTTCTTTGAATATCTCTCTATAATTATATGTATAGAAATATATATGCATGTGTGTATAAATGCATACACACATATATGTAAGGTATATACATGTCTATATAATATTATTTACATATACACTTGGTTTTTTTTTTTTTTCAGTTAATCATTTACCTTGAACATCTTTCCATAAGGGAACATATAATTTTACTTTATTTTCTCTATTGATAACATAGTATTTCATGATCTTTAAAACACTGTATATGGTAATTACCCAATCAAATTATATATATGCATATATATAATATATATTATAATATAATATATTATAATATAATATATATTATATAACAGATTATGCAAACTATCATATTGGTAGTTTTTCATTTCTTCAATAATGAACATATTTCATGGTACTTTATGTATTCCCTGTTCATGTTCTATCATTGGCAACTTTTGCAATTTCTTTCCTGGTCTTTGACCCACATAGAAATCTCTAACTCTTCTTATTTTGACATAGATGCTACATGAAGCTTCATTTAATTCTTTGCATTTTGTTATTCCCTCTCTTGCCTCAAGACACTTGCCCAGGCACAGAGACTCAGGAGAATGTCAGTGATGGATCAGAGTATTCTTCTGCCTATCAGTTTGCTACTATCCTTCAAATTTCACCTTTCCCATTACTTTCAAGAAATGATTTTTGAAAACTTCAAACTAGACTAGATGTCTCTACTCTACCAAAGTATTTATCATATTTTATTAATTTTTTAAACTATTATTTTCAATGGGTAGGAAAATTAATACGTTTTAGGAACACAGGAGATGCTTCTGTACCCCCAGCATCTAAGGAAATGCCTTGCACATAGTAGGCATTCAACAGATAGTTGTTTATTTGAGTAAAGTCTCCACTGGATTAAATATATCCCGAAGCTTTTGTATACATGTAATTAAAAAGGAACAGTAGTATTGAGATTGAATTACATTATCTGCTCAATTATTCATGCATATAATCATTCTATAAACATAAGTAAGCATCTACTATAAATTTGACATTAATAACAGAAATAGCAAACAACAGCACTAAACTACTGAGCAAGTGCTTTTTATGTACCAAGACCTTTGCATGCATTTTGCACTAATTCTTACAAAAAAAAAAAAATACTGTTTGGAGTGGAACGATAATTTTAGTGGTCTTACAAAAGAAGGCAAAATTAAGATAACTTAAGTATTATGTCAGTATTGCAGACCTCCTACATAACAGAATCAGGAGAATTGAATTCAAGGTTTCATTGAATCTACTGTCTAAAGTTTTTAACCATCTCAATGAAAAAAACATTATTTCTATCTTTTCATAGCCAATGAACACCCAATTACATATAAGACAATTGGTAAAATATTTCCATTATACTCCTTTCATATTCAAAATTGTGCGTATCCTTTGTGATTTTTTTCTCTATTTCTGCATTTATTGAAACAATGCTATAATTCATTCTTAAATTCTGGTAATGTATTCAAATAAAATGATTGATTTTAGAAATGTAGAAACTTCTTTGAATTTCTGGTATAAAATTACTTGATAATAATTTTCATATGTTACTGGATTTTTTTTTTTAATTAAGTCCCCAAAAAATCTTTCTTTAGGTTTATTATTAGGGCTATACTGTCTTTGTAAAAATCAGTTAAAAGTGTTTCCTCTTTCTCTACTTTCTGAAAGAATGCGTAAAATGTTGGTATTATTTTCTTTTTAAATGTTATACAAACATAAAGGTAAATACAAAGTTATGGTCCAGATAAGATGGTATAAACTCATTTTTCCCTGCTCCTGCCTGCTTAGTATAACCATAAACCTTGCAAAATAATGCAATGGGTAACAAAAGGAAAACTCTGAAAAGTGGAAAAGGGAAGGCAGACTGGTTAGAAATTCCAGGACTGGAGGACTAACATAGCATTAGGGTGTCTTGTGAAGCCTCACCCAACAGAATAATGTGCCTTAGGCCAGCTGTTTCCCATTCTCCAATTTAGCAAGAGGAAGTGGCCAGGCATGCTCATCACTCATCTAGATCAAGTCGGGGTACCAGCAACAGTACCAGGTGAGCCTAGCAGCACTGGAAAGAGAGACTGATAGAAACTCTACTGACAGTGATCAACCAGGGAAAGTGCTGGTGGCCCGAGTCTCCTTCCCCACACAGAAACACCAGGCAGTTGGTGTCATCAGCAAGTGGGGATCCACCAAACAAGCCAGGGAAGACGTCTCTGTCTCCTACAAGCAAGGGGGTTCCTACCACAAAAAGAGACCCATCCAGGAAGACTGTTTGTCCTTATGAGCCTGAGTCTCCTGTCCCCAACCTAGAGATACCAAGTGGCCAGTAGGCAATGGCAAAGGGAATCTCCCCACAAAAGTAGTCTGGCTCCAGAAGTATTTTTCATCCCCAGAGATCAGAGACTCACTTCCCCTACTGTGGTCCAGTCTGGTTAAATACCTCTTGTTCGCTCAGTCACCACCAACTGCAGCCAGTGGTAGCCCCAGGGGAACCAGAGAAGCCAAGCAGGCAAAACTAGCCATCCAAAGTTTGTAAGAATAAAATGGTCTTTGGACCCGTAGTCCACAAATATAGGCCAAAACCTGTGTGGTAAACCTAAATATGGTGGCTGCCTACTAAAATAAAAGGTTAAATAGGATTCTTAGTCTTCTAACACAATAGTCAAAATGTCCAGGATACGATACAAATCACTTATCATGCCAAGAATAATGAAAATCACAACAACAAGAGAAAAGACATTCACCTGACACCAACATCAAAATGAATCAAAAGTTGGAATTCTCTGCCAAGGATTTTAAAACAGCACTAATAAAAATGCTTCAACAATCAATTACACATTCTGTTGAAACAAATGAGAAATGGAAGACATCAGCAAAGAAGTAAAAATTATAAAAAAAGAGCCAAATGGAAATTGCAGAAATGAAATATACAATAAAGGAGAAAGAAAAACTTCCTGGAAGAATTCAGTAGTACAGGGGAGATAACACAGGTTATAATCGACAGACTTGAGTACAGATCAATAGAATTTACCCAATCTGAACAACAGACAGAAAAAAAGATTGGGAAAAAAAATGAGCAGAGCATTAAGGACTTGTAGAAAAATAGCTTAAGATTCAATATTCTTATGGGATAGTCTTATGGGACTCCGACTTAGAGAGGTTATTATAGATGATAAGGTATATAAGCCATATGACTAATTTCTTTAGCAAATAATTTTCCCTTGGTTCATCTATCTCCAAGCATGCTATCTGGATAGGTGGATAATTTTCCAAATTATCAAGTGCTTGCTCTTTTTTACTTAGCATGTTCTTCCTCAATATATCTCGTTCCTCTCATATTTTACTATAAGCAGCAAGGTGCATGCTGTACCTTCCACACTTTGTTTGGAAATCTCATCAAATATCCAAGTTCATCACTTTCCACCCAACAGCAGAACACAATTTAACCAAGTTTCCTGTCACTTTATAGAACCAATTTCTGCAATGTCCAATAATATATTCCTCTTTTCCTCCTAAGACCTCCACAGAAACACCTTTAACATTCATATCTCTACCAAAATTCTGTTCATGATGATATATGTATTCTTTAAGATGACAGAACATTCTCTGTAGCTCTCCTCCTGTATTTTTAAGCCTTCACTAGAATACCTTTAATATCTATATTTCTTTCAACAGTTCCTTCAAGATAAGCTAGGCTTTTTCTATTAAAGATCTCAAAACATTTACTAGCCTCTATCCATTACTGTATTCCAAAACCATGCCCACATGTTTAGGTAGTTGTTACAGCAATACCCCACTTTACTGGACAAAAATCTACATTAATTTTCTAGGGCTGCCATAACAAAGTACCACAGAATGGATGCCTTAAAGCCACAGAAATGCATTTTCTCACAGTTCCGGAGGTTCGAAGTCCTAAATTAAAGTAGCTATCCTTAGGGCTTTGCTCTCTCTTATCCTTCCTTGCCTCTTCCTAGCTTCTGGGGGTGGCTAACAATCCTTGGTATTGCTTGGCTTGTAGGCACATCACTTCAGTCTCTTCCTAGATGGTCACGAGGCATTGTCCCTATGGCTGTGTCTCTGTTTTATTTTCTTATAAGGACACCAGTCATTGGATTAGGTCCCACTTTAATCTAGTATGATTTCATCTTAATTTAGCATCAATCGCATCAGCAAAAACCTGATTTCCAAGTAGGGTTATATTCTGTAGCTCTGTTTCTGATAGCTGCTACTGAACCTAGCACACTATCCTCATGAGATTATAAACCATATTTGATAATTGAAACAAAAATAATAGTGCTATCTTATACTCAAGACAATACGATTTAAAAGTGGTGAAAGTAAAAGGAACTAAATGAAATTAAAGTGTCTACACTTCGCTCCAAATATGCTCCGAGTATTAAATGTCATAAAGAAATAATTCCTGAAAGCCTGTAGGCTTGAAGTATTTTTTTGTGTGGGAAGATTTTGATTATGAATTAAATTTCTTTGATTCTCGAATAAGGTCTTCAGATTCCTTATTGCTTCTTGACTTAGTTTTGCTAAGTTATGTTTTTCAAGGACTTTTTCCATTTCATTTAAGTAATCAACATTATTATGAAGGGTTTTTTTTTCCTTTTAATATCTGTATGATCAGTAGTGATATCATTTCTTTTATTCCTTATGTTGATAATTTGAGTTTGTTTCTTTCTTTTTTTTTTTTTTTTTTTACTCCTAGATTACTCTTGTTATTGGTTTATCAATTTGATTAAAACTTGGAAAGAACTAACTTTTTCCCTTGTCTTTTTTGTTTTTTTCTTGTGTTCTATTTCATTGATTTCTGTTTCTACTTTTATTCATTTCTGGCTATTATTTTAAATTTAATTTGCTCTTATTTTTTGAGTTAATTGGGTAGGAACTTACATAATTTTCTTGGGCTTTTATTCTTTTTAAAATATAGACATTTACAGTTACAATCTTGCCTCTGAGTATTGCTTATACTATATCTTACAAATTTTTTATTTGAGATATTCCTTATTTATTTTGCAATATTTTTTAATCTTCCATGAGATGTTTCCTTTGACTCATGGGTTGCCTAGAAGTGTGGCATCCAATTATTTAATATTTGGGAATATTTTGCTTCTTGTTTTGTTGATATCTAATTTAATACATTTTGAATCAGGTAAAATGCAACACATAAGTTGTATGTTTTAAAATTTATTGAAACTTACTTTATGGACCAGGATATTTTTTTTTTCCACATGTATTTTTAAAGCCTGTCTGGATTTTGCAGTTGTAATTGTGGGGTGCAGTTCTCTGTAAATGATGATTAGGTCAATTTTGTTGATAGTATTGCTCTGATCTCCAATATGCATTCCATATTTTCATTTATTTGTTCTATTAATTATTCAGAAGTTTTTTTTTTTTTTAAGGAGGGATGTTAAAATCTCAAATTAAGTTTAAAAATTTGTCTATTTTATCTTTAATTCTGTTAGTTTTCTTTTCCATCTGTTTTGAAGTTCTGTTGTTAGGTACATACATATTTGGAACTGTTATGTCTTTATAATGAATTGCCCATTTATCATTACAAAATCTCACTCCTCATTTTTTGTTCATTCTTTTTAGTGAAGCCTTTGTCGTTTGATAATAATATAGTCATAGAGCTTTCTTATGCTTACTGTTTGGTGATGTGTCCTTTTACTTTCATCCTCATTGTGTTTTTAATTTTAATGTATATCTTTTGGGCATTGTCCTTACTCCCAAATCAAAGCCTTTCCACTGTCTCTGGCTTCAGTCCCTAGGGATTAAGTAGTTGCTAATGAGCTCTCTCCCCTTAGGCTGGCTGAATCTTTAAGGCCCCTTAGCACTGGTTTGACCTCTCTTTTTCCTGCTCCTTTGTTCTCAATTTGCTAACAGCTTACTCTGTTGTAAGCTTCATGCCATCTTGCCCTGCACATTCTCAGCCAAGCATTCATCAGTGAGTTGCAGGATGCCCTCAGATAGATTTCTGCCTAACCCTCATTCCTCAACCGTTTGAAGCTACTTTCCAGAGCCCCACCCTGATGAATCCAAGTTTCTGGTTTCAGCTCTGATTTTTGCCTCTAGGGTTCAGTAGTACCCCTGTGCTGTACTAAGACTCCAGCCTGCTTTCCTGGTGAAATTTCTACCAGGCAAGGAGCCAGGAGCCATGGTTATCTTGAGGTTCACCTCCTGAGCTTCCCTTCCCTCAGTGATCAGTCTTTTGTTGCTTATTTTCCTTTGACTGAAGACAGTTGTCTCATATGTTCTATTCAACTTTAAAGTTGTTTACTTGGGATGACAAGTCCAATACAAGTTATTCTATCATAGTCAGAAGCAGAAGTCCCGGAATTTTGTTGTTGTTGTTTCATTTCATCTTTTCAGCCTTACACTGCTTGTGGAAAACTAGCTTTGACTCAATAACTTTAAAAGTCCTGTGACACCTTAATATTCTCCAGGGGGAGCCAGAACATTAGTCTGCAGGTATACTGCACCTGGATCTCTGAGGTTCTGCTGACCATGAAGAGATTTCAGAGGAAAATCCTACTAAGAAATACACTGAATTTTTAAATTACAATAGATATGAATATTCCCTCACAAAAATGGCCATCTGGTCAAAGTCACATCTTGACTCTCTTCTGAAGATCTATAGCTTCAGAGGAGAGTCAAGGCCTCAGAAGGAATTTTGAATCTTTGAAGAGAAATGATGGCAAACCCATTATTTGATAGGTTCTTGCACTCAAACCACCACAATAATTTTAATTGTTTCATTCGAATGATTGCTGAAATAAAAGGATAAGCAGGTTGTGAATATGGTGGGTATGGATATTTCATGTAGCATTATTTCTTTAAGAATAATTTGATCAGGGGCTTCCTTTGTGGTCCAGTGGATAAGAATCTGCTTGCCAATGCTGGGGACAGGGGTTTGATCCCTGTTCTGGGAAGATCCCACAAGCTGCAGAGCAACTAAGCCCATGTGCCACAACTACTGAGCCTATGTTCTACAGTCTGCGAGCCACAACTACTGAGCCCGTGTGCCACAACTACTGAAGCCCATGCACCTAGAGCCCATGCTCCACAACAAAGAGAAGCCACCGCAATGAGAAGCCTGTGCACCGCAAAGAAGAGTAACCCCCTCTCGCAGCAGCTAGAGAAAACCCGCATGCAGCAATGAAGACCCAATGCAGCCAAAATTAAAATAAATAAATAAATTTATTTTTTTAAAAATTGATCATAATTCTTGGGGGTGTAATCTATTTAATATTTACATTGACTGAATTTCACTCTGATTTTTAACAGCTTGAAGCTATTTTCCATATTTTCTTTTGGACATTCCCTTCCCATTGATTTATATATCTATTTACTTTGTTTGTTTGTTTTTCAGTTACCTGTGTCTTCATCTCACTGCCAAACTCTGGCTCTAGGGATCCATTCATTCAAGTTGAATTTGATTATGAACAGAAGTCAGGATACAAATGGTTCAAATCTGAGTAGAAAGTAAGAAATATGTGATAAAAATGAAACTAACTCATTAGGTGTCCTGCAGTCATTTCCTAACCAGTCTCCACCATGGTAATTTCACCTCTTTTCAATCCATCCTCTGTACTTTTTCTATGTGTTCTTTCTAAATATAATCCTATTTAAGTCCCTCTTTGCATTAAACCTGTCAGTTGCAGACCTCAGCATAAAATTCAAAGTTGAAGAAATTAGGAAGGCATGATGGAGCACCTCTGTATCCATTCACTTAATCTCTAACCCTCTTTTCTCTGTGCACCCAATGCCCCAGGTATTCTATGAAATATGTTAAATCCCCCCAATGATCTGTTTGCTCATAACTCCATGTTTTTATTCATATTGCTCCTCAACCTAAAATTCCACCCCCAACCTCACCCGTCTGTAAAGTGCCTGTTGTGGTCTGAAAGTCTGTGTTTTTCCAAAATTCATATGCTGAAATCCTAATCCTCAAGGTGATGGCATTAGGAAGCAAGGCCTTTGAGAGGTGGTTAGGTCATAAGAGCAGAGCCCTTATGATTGGGAGTAATGCCCAAAAAAGAGGCCCCAGAGAGCACCCTAGTTCCTTCTATGACCCAGAAGAAGGCCTTGACCAGAAGCCTATCATGCTGACACCCTGATCTTGGACTGCTAGTATCCAGAACTGTGAGGAATAAATTTATTCTGTTTATAAGCCACCAGACTATGATATTTTGTTAAAACAGCCTGAACAGACTGAATCAGTGCCTACTTCCTTCTGTATTACTTTTTTTTTTCAAATGTTGCCTTTTATTTTTAAGACTTTATTGACACCCCTTTCTCCCTCAAGGAGTCTATCACTCTCTATTATAAACTGCATTCTATAGACATCACTACATAATAAAATGTATTTATTTGTGTAATTTATGTCTACATTCTTTATACAGTTTGTGGTTCTTATATTATTACA
The DNA here is from genome assembly GCF_964374135.1 of Grampus griseus. Classification (NCBI taxonomy): domain Eukaryota; kingdom Metazoa; phylum Chordata; class Mammalia; order Artiodactyla; family Delphinidae; genus Grampus; species Grampus griseus. The sequence goes on along the minus strand of NC_138998.1, from coordinate 121,501,236 downwards.
GACTGAGTCCCACATTATTCTAAAATTCTCAAAGTCTAGAACTCAGTTTTATTTATTTTATGACCCCAATGCCTTGCAAAATGGCCTGAAGTATAACAGATGACCTGAACCTAGTAAAAGAAAAAAGAAAAGATGGAAAGAGCCCTATTCATATATAAACAAACTAATATTGAAATCAAGTACAGTATAAAATTCCTTTTTAATGTACTAGAAGTGAATCAATACTTAAGCAAAATATATCTTTTAACCAAGATTTTGTTCTTGGTCATAAGAAGAAATGTAGAAGAAAAATAGATATATGATGAGAAACCAATCTTAATGGTCCTGGAGGAAAATGTCCTTCCCATGTCAGTAGTTAAGCAGAGATGGCTCAGCTGGACTAAGCATTCTGCAGAGAGACGAAACCTTTGGCTGATCTGCCATGCAAAACTCTTCTCACAGTCCTCGGTGTGTAGACATGGTCCTTGCGATGCACATTCCCTGTATACTTGGGCCTGGGCATTCCTTGATATACTTCTTTTTTCTTAGAGAAAAAAAAATGTTATCTAATGCCTCTTGGCATACATTATAGATACCACCTAGGCTGTAGAATGATGAGAGTTTGGCAGACAGCATCCATTCTGGTATATCTCTGCCAGTACATTTCCCCAGTGAACCCTAAGTCACATCTGTATCATGTGGACCTACTTGTCTTTGTACACGACATCCCTCTGCACAAAAATATGCAACCAGATATGTATGAGTTTTAAAGACATTACTTTCCATTTAATATATATAAACATGTATGGAATAAATTAGCCAGTCACCCATATTTATATGATGTTTGCAGACCTTTGGGTCAAATGGGAATCTCATTCATGTTTGGAATAATGTGACAGAGCAGATGATTAATTTTAACATATCACATATCATTAAGTTCACTGACTAGAATAGTATATGCATTTCCATGTTTTAATTTGACTAATGTGAAAAAATTACACAGCAAATTATTCAGACACATGATCTGACAGTGTGTGATTAGTTAACAAGTGTTATTTATCGATGACAAGCCTTGGTATCCATGCTCTGGGAAATGTTCAAAAGTAGTGTCAGTCATGAGTTCTGTATGATGCTGTGTGGCATGGTAATGATGAAGTCAAATATTGAAATGATTTCTTGTGGCTATTCAGGCAGAAAAATGAACTCTGACAGCAAATCTCTGTAGTATACATGCAATCTTCACTGATAAAATACTTCTTGACCTTGGCAACACTTTGTTATTCCAGGTTTTTTGAAGTCATATATTTCAGTTTCTAGAATCAATAACCTAGAACTACCTCTGCCAGACAGGGGAATTATGTCATGCTGGAGTTGAGATAAAGATATTTCTTCAGAGGTGTCCCAGGACCAGCTTGCACTTAGAATGGTCCTTGGCAGAGAATAACCCTGCAATAATTTTATACATGTTGGAATAATGCTGTTTTTATGAGATCCAAGAGGACTCCCAATAAAAACATTTTGGACAGATTCTGTAATCCCGTACCAAGTTTTACTGCTTTTATTGTACAGTTGGATTGCTTTGGAAATGCCCTATGTATAAATATTTATATTAGTAATTAGTCATTATCAATATCTTCAACATTAATTGATTATACTTAATATAATTCATTAATTCAATACAATTCATTATATTAAAATACATAAATATTTTATGGAGTTCTAAATTCCATTCATTTTAAGGAACAAGCATAAATACATTCAGGGGGAAAGGACATTGTTATTTAGTTCTTGAGAAATAGGTTCCATCTAACTGTAAATCTAAAATGTCTATGACCTTCTTTTACACATGCAGGTTGAAACAAGCAATTACATTTTTCTTTAAGCAGTTATTGTCCATAAAGATTTTGGAAACCAAAGCAACATCTTTATTGTCACTACTACTTCTTAAATTCTTCCATTCTCCCTTTTGAAAGTAACAGTACTCACACAAAGTAGACATCTGGATTTATAATAAGAAATTTCATAATCATTGATAAGCTATTCTATACAACAGTGTGAAATTATAAAATGCTAAGTGTTACTTGCATCAAAAGAAAATAGGTTCGTTAGCAATACATTTTCATTTTCAATAGAGTCGCATTTTTATTTGCCTTTTAGCTTCTCTTACAGTTTTTAAATCCCCATTATGTTCAATTGGAACAAAGAACAATTATGCCAGGAGGGATAAGGTACTCTCACCACGCTTACCAGAAAAAAAGGCCCCCACACTGCATGACACTTACCACTGGATTTACTGTCTGTCAGCAGATGCTCAGGGAAATGAAAATGTTCCCTGAATTCATGCAGTGCCTGTTTTCTCTACTCCCCAGTGCCTTTCCTCCTTGGGGGATTATAGGGATAGGAATCTATCTCCCTTATAACTAATGTTTCAGAGGTCACAGAACAATATGTCTTTTGCCCCTCTCCGGGGAGCCATTTATCTCCTCTGAAGCATACTTCTATTATTTTGTTTTAAAGAGCAAGGTTTGGGTACATGTGACCCATTCAGTTATCAGGGTCAGATGCAATTGTTTCTGTCTTCCAGGGTGCCTGTTTTCCCACATGGTGAACGGTTTATAAATGCTGCACTCTGTGATTTCTGGCTTTGCTACTATCTACTCACAGATAACCATTATTCATTCAAATGCATGCTGCATGCATTATAAAAATCCAGTGAAAATTATTCTTACTGACAATATCCCAATTAGATGAGCTAGAAAGAAAGAAACTACCTGAAGAAGCAGGGTGGCACAGGAAAATTTTGTAAACCCTCCAGGCTCTTGCTGCTGAATTTTGTTCAGAACTTGGGTATTCAGTCTTTTGAATCTGTTATTCTGTTTCTCTCTGTCTCTCTCACCATTTTGTCTATGCCCTTTTCATTGACATATCTGTGGATTAAGGTGGATTGCAGAGTGGATTAAAAACTTGGAATTGTTTAAATACACCATTCCCACAGTAATATTAATAATACTTCTACTATTGTTATAATATAATATTATAATACTACTATTATAATAGTACTAATACTATTAGTAATAGTAGCACTACTACTGCTATCAACAACACAAAAATGCTTTATATATACACAAGCCTGTGAGGAAGACAGAAAGTATAGGTATTCTTATCTCCATTTCACAGAGGAGAAAAGCAAGGTTAAAATACTTAACCCAAGGTCACAGGGTGGGAAAGAAGCAGAGATCAGATTTGACTCATTTATTTGTAACTCAGGAAGATTTAAAGAAGTTTCCTCCTTAAAGCCACTTATACTGACCTGCATTCTAGAGTGGTCAGGAATGTATTCTTTGCCTTACATACTGAGGTTTGTCATGGCTCTTTTTTTGTACTCCTACTTCTATCACTAGGCTGAGATTCAGAGGAAAGGGTCATGTGCATATAACTCATGAAGCACAGTACCTAGGAGAAAGCATGATTCACGATGGGTTTTAAATGCATGCCTGCTGAATGAATTCATCAAAGGCATCAAGTTGCCAAATTCCTCTTGAACATATTCATAGAACACATAGAGACAGGAGACTTTCACACAACAGATTGTTGATTGAGGATGGTTGGCTAATTCAATGTTGGTAATCTCCAAAATATACACAGGTTGTGTTCAAAAAGAGAAGAAAATGAAAGAAAAGAAAACATCATGTATTAGGTTGTTTTTGTATTTCTCATAAATTTTTCCATAAATGTGTTTTAAATTGTAGTGAATTTACCGGGCTAGAAAAAAAATAACTTTAAATGTAAAGCACATATTGTGATATACACACTACTCTTACAACTCAGATGTGTGTCTAATTAGTGTACATTTACTGTGAGGATTTTGTGCATGTGTGTTTATCAGGTTATTTTACATTTTCTTTAAGGTAAGTCTCTATTCTAAAATGATTATTACCACATACGTTTCAAAGTTTGGTGTCTAGTTCAACTGTATAAAGGGGATGGGAGAGAGGTCCTTACTATATTTGGATTTACTGTGAATATCTGTTAGGGTTTAGAATACTCCTTCTACCTAGGATTATTCATAGATTGGGACAGTGAGCATTATTTCAGTACAAATGTCACCAGGATGTCCTGTTTCCTGGAGAATGAATAATATAATGATCTCTTTTGTTTATGTATCAAAGCATTTGGATTTTTTATTTTTCAAGAAAATTGCCACATTTTCATTCAGTAATGCTGATTTGATAACAATCAACTACCTCTTCAACCAAATACATACTTACTATTACAACATATGGTGCACCATGGTTAACAGCATTTTGCCACGGCCTTCATTACAATTCTTAAGGCAGAAAAAGATAATTATAACCACACTGAAGAGCTTATTCAGCACTTATGAAGGCATGAACATGTGTAGTACAGTTACAATTCTGACAGTTTTGATCGAACAAGGCTCTTCTCCATGCCTTGTGTTAGTTAGAATGGGAGACCTTTCTCAGCAAAGCCACCAATTTCTATTGATGTCCCTGTCACATTCACGTGTCTCTGTCGAATCAGTCATAATATGATTTTGTTTTAAATAGTCTTTGTTCTCAAAGCAATTTAAATTGTCAGAAAATCATACAGAGCCTAGGTAAAATTTGAGAAGAGCCACAAATGAGAATATGAAGGGCCATAAATAAATTTGGCTTTCAGTTGACTAAAACTATTAAAGAAAAAAATATATACTGAAACAATCTGCCATTTCTTCTTCTGTTCTAGAAATAATTCTTTAACCACCACACCCCCAGCCTGAGAGAAATTATTCTAGTATTGTGATGAACAAGGATTTAAAAACTGTCACCAGACTGTTACCAATGTGTAAAAAAACACCACTCCCATAATTGCTGTATCTTCCTTTGTCAGGGAATGCTTGGGGCAGAGGAATTAATAGACAGCTAGCTACACCAACAGAACTTAGTATCTGAAAAGAAAGTTAAAGATCACAGATGTGATCTCTTTGTTCTTTCTTTTTCTTGCCATGTCTCAGAAATCATTGCCAAAATGATAGAATTTTGTCAAACATGAAGCAGTTCTTCAAGACTACCTAAATGACGTGTAAATCTGTATGGATGTCTGTCACTAGCAGTTATGTTTGCAAATGCTTGTATTTTCAAACTCTTTAATATTCTAGCAATTTACCCTCTAAAAATGTAAAAGTATCTAGAATCAGAATCAATCTTGTTCTTAACCTTAGCCTCATACTCTTTCACCTGCACTCTGTCTTAAATATCAATGTATTTTAAGTTTTAGTTTTTTAACCTATCTAAAATCTTTCTACCTCAATTTTGCTATAGATTTTAGTCTTATGTGTTCAGGTAAGAAATGACCCCCCCCACAAAGTCACTTCACACCATTTAGATAAGTAAATCTGTGCACGTGTGTGTGTATGTGTGCTGTAGGATAAATAAAAAATTAGTCTTAAACTTTGTAGACACAACCGAAGGCTTCAGTTTTCTCAGTGAATCTAAGTAAATTACTGATATCCAATGACGTTGGAAAGCAAAGCAGGAGGGAACCTTCTGCAAAGAATGAAAGGAAAAAAAAAAGAGTGTAATTAGGTGAATTATTTGAGATACTCAGAAAAGCTATGCAGCACCTTCTTGAATTAATGTTTTTTAAAAATACCTGCTGCTTCAGTTTTTGTTTTTATCTGGCTTAATTTTAAAGAGGGAAGTATCAAAAAACTAAAGCATGCTATAAATACAATTTTATCCACTTTGTCTCTATTACAAAGTAAGAATTTTTAAAGTCATCAGTAAATTAAAAATAAATTATAAAATTTATTTACTTCCAAACTATCAATTGATGACTTAATTTATATTTGCATTAACTCCTTTTTTTCTATAAAAATATTTTAAAATTTGACTAAAACTTAACTTAGGTCCAAAGCTAGGACAAAGTTTCATTTTATTTTGTTTTGTTTTGTATTGTTTTGTTTCGTTTAATGACTTCAAGTGTTTAAGGTTGAATTCTTGCAGTGTCTTTGTAAGGGGCCTATGACCTTTACTATTTCATTTCATGGTTGCTCAATATTAATTCTTTATTGGTAGGTAACAGCCTGTTTATTGCCTGGAAATTATTAATTTTAGCCTTCAGAGGAAACTATTTTTTTTCTACAAAATCAACTTAATGCTCTTCTGTTCTACCTTAGAAAATGCATGAGAAAATTCTGGTAATTTTAAAATTTATTTCTTTCTTCTTTTCACTGATAACTTACATTGACTACTCTAAAAATCTGAAAGCTTACTGCATAGTTTTGCATAAGGAATTATGATTATTGTTGTGGAATATTGCTCTCTTATAATTTGGAATATTTAGAAAAGATTTAAATGTCTATTGTTCACGTTGGTTATATTTGGAAATATTTAGGTTAAATTTTATAATAGGGGCTTCCCTGGTGGCGCAGTGGTTGGGAGTCCACTTACCGATGCAGGGGACATGGGTTCATGCCCTGGTCTGGGAAGATCCCATATGCCACAGAGCAGCTGGGCCCGTGAGCTATGGCCTCTGAGCCTGCGCGTCTGGAGCCTGTGCTCCACAACGGGAGAGACCACAACAGTGAGAGGTCAGCATACCGCAAAATAAATAAATAAATAAATAAAAATAATAGGTGTGTTGATGTATATATTTTTTACAGACTGCCCTAACTGGAAACATATTAGAAAGGGAATTCTTGGGAATGTCATTTAGCCTAACAAGCTAATACGGCACAAAGTCATCCCAACATGATACCAGCTCCCTTTTTTTTTTTTTTTTCTCCTGTAGCACTGTAGTTTTTTTAGTGTGTTCTCTCGCCTACCCTCATCCCACAGCAATTAGAATAAGCTTGTTTCCTTGTCTTCAAACCATTTTCTTTCTCCTTGGGAAGTTAGTCTGAAGACAAAAATAAAACACATTTTAAAAAATTATTTATACAGCAACCAAAATGTCCTTCAGTAGGTGAATGGATAAACTGTGCTACATCCAGGCAATGGAATATTAGTTGGTGCTAAAAAGAAATGAGCTATGAAGCCATGAAAAGACATGGAGAAACTTTAAATGCATATTACTAAGTGAAATAAAGCAATCTAAAAAGGTTCCATCCTGTATGATTCCAACTACTGTATATGACATTCTGGAAAAGATAAAAGTATGAAGACAATAAAAAGGTCAGTTTTTGCCAGGGGCTGGAGGACAGGTACAAATAAATAGTAGGCACACAGAGAATTTTTATGGCAATGAAACTACTTTGTATGATACCATAATGATGGATATGTGCTCCAATACATTTTTCCAAACCCACAGAATGAACAACACCAGGAGTGAATCCTAATGTAACCTATGGACTTTGGGTGATAATGATGTGTCAATGTAGGTTCATCAATTACAACAAATGTACCACTCAGGTGGGAGATGTTGACAGTGGGGGAGGATATGCATGTGTGGAGGCAGAGGGCTGTATGGGGAAAGTCTGTACCTTCCTCTCAATTTTTCTGTAAACCTAAAACTGCTTTAAAAAATTAAGTCTTTTGAACAATACCACCAACAACCACAATAACCAAGTCATTTATACCAGAGATTCTCAAAGTATAGTACCAGACCATCAGCTTCAGTATCACCTAGGAACTTTTTAGAGAAGCAAATTCTCAGGCACCACTCCAGCCTTACTGGAGTAATTGCTGGAAATTCTGAGATTGCAGACCAGTAATCGCTGTTGAAGAAGGCTTCCTGAGCATTCTGCTGCATGCTAAAATCTGAAAAACACTGCTTTTCATGATGGAATTCTGTCTGCAGGACCTACTTTCAAGTCTGATTTCCAAATAATTCACCCCGTATGCTCTTGATATTCTATCCAGGGCTGGAGCTGTTACTTTTTCAGGAAAAGAAATATTGCTGTGTTTTTAAAAAAATAATCTTATATATAGTCTTCTAATTGCACTTTCTTCCCTTGCCAGAAGATTGAGTATTAGCTCCTGGTATCTTCTCTCAGCTTCATAAAAATTTCATTGTATCAGGTTGATATTTCAGAATGTGTGGGATGATGATGGGAACTTGTCTAGTTATACTGTAGATGAAGTTTTCCTCTCTATTTTATTGTGATTTATATCACTTTTAATGTCTGTCAAACAATTTTGGAAATATGTACCAACTCTCCATCTCTCTTGGAAGTATTTCAGTATACTGCATATTTATTAGATACTAACACCTAATGGAATGTAACTTCTTTGCTTTGAAATATAAACTTCCTGTCAATGTCGCAGTTTCAGGTACAACAGAGAGCTATTTCAGTGCATCATTATCTCCACTGAAATGGAAAAGGGATCTAGGGGTTATTTCTCTCTAACATGCTGGAAAGTAAAGTAGGTTGTCCCCAAGTACTGACCAAAAGGAAACTGGCATTTCAAAACAGCATAGTCCCACTGCATATTGGAAGCTCTGAAGAACCACATATGTTTTTACCATCTTGCTAAGAATTCGGGTCACATATTAGTTTTTCACTGGAGCTCTTAATAAGGCAAGGTGTGCTAAGGAGAAACTGGAGAAAGAATCTACTTAGGTTAGATAAAAACAAATGCACATAAAACTACTAGCAGGAAAAACCTAAAGGGATAGCTACCTTGAATGCTGCACTTTAAGAAAAACATGAGCCATAGTGGTCAGCAGCCACCCACCCTCTTTCCTTTTCTCCCATTTTTGTTCTTTCCTAACAAGCTCTGCTTTTTCTCTTATGAGATGTGGCCCACTCTCATTGTCTTCTTTTTTTCTTTTTTGATTTTGTTGAAGTATAGTTGATTTACAATGTTGTGTTAGTTTCAGGTGTACAGCAAAATGATTCAGATAAATTGAGTTGTCCAAAAAGTTCCTTCAGTTTTTAAGTAAAAATAAAAGACACATTTTTCATTTTCACGAAGAACTTTACAGAATAACGTATTCACTGTTTTGTTCCACTACCTTCTGCCTTTTCTTCAGGCAACTTCTTAATTCCATCTTCCCAAAACTTTTTATCTTTTTGAGCAAAAAACTGTTCCAGGTGCCTTTTACAGTCTTCCAGGGAATTGAAGTTTTTTCCATTAAGAGAATTTTGTAAAGACCGAAATAAATGGAAATTCGATGGTACAGTGATGTTTGGTGAATATGGCAGATGAATCAGAACTTCCCAGCCAAGCTGTAACAGTTTTTGCCTGGTCATCAAAGAAACATGCAGTCTTGCAGTATCCTGATGGAAGATTATATGTTTTCTGTTGACTAATTCTGGACGCTTTTCTTCAAGTGCTGCTCTCAGTTGGTCTAGTTGGAAGCAGTACTTGTTGGAATTAATTATTTGGTTTTCTGGAAGGAGCTCATAATAGAGGACTCCCTTCCAATCCCACCATATACACATCATCACCTTCTTTGGATGAAGACTGGCCTTTGGTATGGTTGGTGGTGGTTCATTTCACTTGCCCCATGATCTCTTCTGTTCCACATTATTGTACAATATCAACTTTTCATTGCCCATCACAGTTTGTTTTAAAAATGGAACATTTCCGTTACGTTTCAGTAGAGAATTGCATACAGAAATATAGTCTAGAAGGTTTTTTTCACTTAACTATTGTGGAACCCAAAAATCAAAGTGATTCACATAACCAAGCTGGTGCAAATGATTTTCAACTCTTGATTTGGATATTTTGACTATGTTGGCTATCTCCTGCATGATATAACGTTGATTGCTCTCAGTTAATGTCTCGATTTGATCATTATCAACTTCAACTGGTCTACCCGAGCATGGAGCATCGTCCAGTGAGGAATCTCCAGCACGAAACTTTGCAAACCACTTTTGACATGTTCTATCAGTCACAACACCTCCTCCATACACTGCATCTTTTTATGCATTTCAGTTGTGTTTTTACCTTTCTTGAAATAGTAAAGCATAATATGCCAAAAATGTTACCTTTTACTTCCATCTTCAATATTAAAATGGCTACACAAAAATTCACCAATTTTGATAAGTTTATTTTTTAATTGCATGCTGATATGACAGCTGTCACAATACAATCTAACAAAATTGTTTCAAATGAAGTTAGAGACAACTAAGCACTACTAGAGCCATCTTATGAAAAAAACAAATGAACTCTGGCCAACCCAATACATATACATATACTCATTCTTTTTTACATTGTTTTCTTTTATAGGTTATTACAGAATATTGAGTAGAGTTCCCTGTGCTATACAGTAGGTCCTTGTTGGTTATCTATCTTACATATAGTTGTGTGTGTATGTTCATCCCAAGCTCCTGATTTATCCCTCCCCACCATGTTGCCCCTTTGGTAATCAGAAGTTTGTTTTCAGTATCTTTAAATCTGTTTCTGTTTTGTGAATAAGTTCATTTGTATCATTGTTTAAATTAGACTCCACATATGAGTGATATCATATGATATTTGTCTTTCTCTGTCTGACTTACTTCACTTTGTATGATAATCTCTAGGTCCACCCATGTTGCTGCAAATGGCATTATTTCATCCTTTTTATGGCTGAGTAATATTTCATTGTATATATTACTCTCACTGTTCTTTATTCATCTCTATATTAAGTCCTTTATAGACCTTGTCAGGAAGTTCAATCAAATTCTTACTTTTCTCATCATAGTATATTGATGCTTTTACTAGAATATCAAATATGAAAAACTTCCCAACAATATTTGGTCTTTCTGCATTCACTAATGCCACTGACTATATAATCCAGCAGTGACCATGAGTAATATTTTTGATCCTTTGCTCCAAATCTGCATATACACTAGCCACCACCTTTATCCAAGAAACATTGCCCTTTATTTGAAAATAAGGAATGTCCGTTCAGAAAACACCATGTTGCTTGTGGAAAAAATACATTTCAGTGGCCAAATTCACTTTAAAATTTGAGAGACAGAACACTAAAGGGTGAGGTGAAGCACCAGGATAAGAAAAGGTAGACCAAAAAATGAGTTTAATTTAAATGTGTTTGAGGAAATGAACTTATATATAAGTAACAATAATAATATTGAACATTTAGCCAATTGTATATATTATTTTACTATTTAAACAATTAATTAATATTACATAAATACATTAATATATTACGCTCTTTCTTGTTCCTGCCATTTGTTTTACATACACAAACGACCTCTAATATTGTTGATAATTCTTTTTTTTTTTTTTTTGTGGTACACGGGCCTCTCACTGCTGTGGCCTCTCCCATTGCGGAGCACAGGTTCCGGGCACGCAGGCTCAGCGGCCATGGCTCACGGGCCCAGCCGCTCCGCGGCATGTGGGATCTTCCTGGACAGGGGCACGAACCCGTGTGCCCTGCATCGGCAGGCGGACTCTCAACCACTGTGCACCAGGGAAGCCCCTGTTGATAATTCTTTACAAACTAAAAAAACATTTGATTACTCATAGAGAATACCACAATCTCATCTTTTATCATAGATCCATTTTTGATAATTCAGTATTTTCAAATAATTTTAAATATAATAATATATTTTTAAGAAATAATTTTAAAGACAAGATATTCCGATTACAAATGAAAACATTCTTTGTGTAAGTTAATTCCTAACACACAATGATCCAACTTCTCTCTTACAGTGAGCCAAACTGTTAACCAACACAGTATAAATAAAATTTACATACCTAGAAGTTAATTAAATATAAAGGATAACATGAAAAATTTGAACATGAAAGCTTAATATAGCATCATTTAAATCTTGTGCTAATACCTAAAGATTGAAGAGGTGTTAAGAAAAACTTTTATAATTATTTTTATACATCATCAAATATATTTCATTTTGAGAGCTCCTTGCATTAAAATTTGATATACCATAATCCAGTGTAAAATTTTCATTTTAATAAGATGATATGGTAAGATGAATATGTCCTTGTAATCTGGCAGAAATGGTCATAAAGTTCAGCAGTGCAGTTTAGTTATGTGACTTCATGCAGTTTTATTTCTGAGCTTCAGTATACTCATACAGATGTCAAATTCCAAGTGTATATGCATGCATGTGTGGGGTGTGTGTGTGTGTGTGTGTGAGAGAGAGAGAGAGAGAGAGAAGATTAAATTACATTTCTGAAAGCACATATAACAGTATTTTTCAGTGGGCTACATATCTTTATTTATAAGTTCAAAGACTAAAATAATAAGTTATATGATAACAAGAGTCTGTTTTCTTACCTTTTATTTACCCTCATTTCAAGTGAAATGGCACTGTTGTCCTGAACTATCCACATGAATCTCTCCAATTTCCATTATGATTTAGGTACATAGACATGGCTAATATAGAAATGCACTATGGCCCTTATTTGTCATTTTTATATTGAAAACAAAGCAGCAAACTCATGAAATAATTGGTGTCATAAATAACAGATGCACTTTCCATACTTTTTCACTTGAATAGGTACATTTATTTTTCATCTGGTGTTAGATAGTGCTCTGCTTATATACCTTTGGGAAACAACAGAATTATCTCTTTATACCTAGAGAACAGCTAGAGTTTGATAAATGGAATGGGGCAGAGCTCATGTACCGTAGATTTCATATATCACTTTTTGCAAGAGGTTTTTCATTTTTGTTTTTTGTTTTTTGTTTTTTGGGTATATTTTGCATGTGATATCAACAAAATGTTTTGGTGTTTTTTTTACTTTTTATTATTTAGTGTCTTATTAAAGGTATGAGCTACTGAGTGCAAGTTTAGGAACAGGTTGATAATTTTTCAATAGAAAAAATTTTAGTTGCAGGAATTTTCTCAATTAAACAAAAAAATGATTTTACATGTTACAAACATGTGATGACCAAAATATACTAAACCAAAAAAATAAAAATCTTCATAATCCATGTATTATTATTGCAACCTTGTTTTCCACAAATGAGTTACAAGTGTGCACAAAAAGGTAAAAAGTCTGCAGAAATATTTATCCCCCCCAGGCACCTACTTAGTTAAACAAGACTTGAAATATTAGGCCAGCTGCTTCCAACATCAATGACTTATTCATTTTTTTCAATATGTCATATAATTTTAGCATTTTCTATGCATGCCATGATATGAAATATTTGAGAAACACTTTCATGAAAGCAACTTTTTTTAAAAAAATAACTAAACTGTCAGAGAAAATAGTTTAAAATAATCTTTGAAATAAACTTTTTTTTTTTAATGTAAGGTATTCTCTGAGGCTAATAATAAATTAAAAGGAGGATTCATGGAGGGTAAGGAAACCCCAAAGAGAATATTCTCCCTGGGGCTTTTGGCAAACCCTGGTGAAATTTAGCCTATGTAAAGCAAAAAAGAAAAGAGAACATTCAAGAATGACCGGGAAAAGCCCAAGTTAAGAATTCTAAAAAACAACCCATAAACATTAGGGCACCAAAGGAAAATACCTTCAGTTTATGTGAATATATCTATGAAACAGAAGAGAGCAGCAAAAAAATTTTTGACCATAATACTCAGCTGCAAGAAAGCAAAAATCTTCTCAGAAACTATGACAAGTTGACCCTAAACAGATTTTGGATTGAATTCATTTGACTTGCAGATCTGCAAATATTAAGTGAAAAACTAAAATGTTAATGGTTGATAATACCTCTGGCAACAGGCAGAAACACACATTCTATTTTAAGGGACACTATTTTAATTCAGACCTCAAGTAACTGCCAAGAGTAGGGTTTCAAGAAAAAAATATAGTCAACATGAGTTTAAAAATTACCAAAGAAGAAGAATACCTTAATTATCAGAAGATGCAATAGACATCAGAATTAAACACATGATGTGTTTAGAATTCAGGCTTATTAGAAATAAAATGTAAAATAAACATTTAATCCATTATAAAGGATAATTATGAGGCCTGAACATATGAAGAAAGAACTATAATCTATAAGAAGTAATGGAACAATTTAAAAATAAATAACACAATAGAATTTTTGAAGGAATAACTAAAAAAATTAAAAAGCCAAGATGTAGTAGATTGATTAATCAGCATATTAAATATTACTGAAGAGGAAATTATTGACATGAAAGATAGATCTACAAATGCAAAAGTCCTCCAAAAAGATATGATCTATTTTGCTTATGGAAAAAAGATAAAATTAATTAAAAGGAAATTTGGGGACTAAATAAGTTTTAAAAACATGGATTGGGTCTTCCCTGGTGGCGCAGTGGTTGAGAGTCTGCCTGCCGATGCAGGGGACACTGGTTCGTGCCCCCGTCTGGGAAGATCCCACATGCCGCGGAGCAGCTGGGCCCGTGAGCTATGGCCACTGGGAGGACAGTGACAGGAGAGGCCACAACAGTGAGAGTCCCGTGTACTGCAAAAAAAAAAAAAAAAAGGATTATTTGTTAAGGGGTTAATGAAACTGAAGAATAAATTTAGACTGTGTTAAGATAACTAGATATATTAAAATATAAGACAAATAAAACAGATGCAGAAGAGAAATACGATGTTAGAAATAAGCCCCAATAAATCAGTAATCCCGGTAAAAGTTAACATACTAAACTTTAAAAGTAAAAAATCAGAAATTACAATAAATAAACACAGTAGTCAAAGAAAAGATTTTCAGAATGTAAACAAAAAGAAAATTCAGCTAAGCTTGTGAGGGAAACATTCCAGAATCAAAGAATTTTAAACCAAGTTTTCAAGAATACAGCCACCTTCACTTCCAGAGACTGGGGAACATCAAACTTCATATTCTTGACATAAAAATTTCTGTTTCTTATTTATACATGAGAACAACTTAATACCCACCCCCAAAATTGTCCTTTAGGCAACAGTTGAGGAAGGATCTTATGATATTTAGGCAGGAAAAGTGAAAACTCTGGGAGCTCACAGTATTATCAGATCCTGTCTTTATTTAAAATTTTGGTATTTCTTTCATCATGAATTTTTGTATTATTTTTTTATTTTTTAAAAAATATGACATTAAAATATTATTTTTCTAGTTAAATACTTTATCTAAATTTTTGGCATCTTAAAGTTTGCACCCAAGTTCGTGCCTCACTTGCTTCATACCACACTCTTCCCTGCAAGTTAGCCCACTCTTTCCTCTAGGCCAAAGCTACCACAGATGGTGGTGACATATGTGTGCTGTGCAAAGCTTCCACCATCTCAGGTAGTATCAATTACGTGCTGAAGAGTCAAGCATGTTTTTTGGTGTTGGTGAATCTGATATGTCTGTGGTGAATGGTCCTTCCAACTCAAGCTCAGAGTGTAGGACAGACTGATAATAAAAGATGAGTATCCACGGTATTCCATTGCAACATACAGTCATGGGGATGCGTGAGACAATGTCAAAGGGCCTAGCCCACTTTTTGGCAAGGAACTTACTATATTTTGCTGGAATTCCTTTATATAGATTCAGTCCTCCAGCTGTATTAATTAACGTTAATGTGGAATCCAGTGTTAGCCTATCAAAGAGGCAATATACCAAAAGGATTTTGATACTTTGTGATTCCTTGACAATAAGATAGAAGGTGAAGTTGAAGTGGGTAAGGGGTGTCCAACTTCCGTTTAACTCTGTATGTTATTTGCACAGATTTCTTTATCTTACAAGTATTGTAACCGAAATTGAGGGTCTGGCTGCTCACTGCTCAAAAGCCAATAGAGAGGCAAGTTTGCTTTCTTTTGGATGCCAGCAACCGGCGGTGCGGGGGGAGAGGGCAGACTCCTGTCCCAAGGCTAAGCTCCCCCACCACGACTGACAATCAGTGGGTAAGGGCTCTTATAGACAGAGCAAGGGGGCTACATGCAGAAACAGCACAGTCAACTCTGACAGTCATCTTGAAATTAATCATGCAGTGGTCTGATCAGCATCATCTTGACTGTTTTAAGTATAGTTAATCTTCAGTCCCAGGGTCAGTTTGTTCCCATTTTTTTCAGGCCAGTTCTCAGAATGGTGACAGCTTATGTCATGGCTAGAGTCTGGTCATTATGTAGTTAACTTCTTCCACCTGGTGGAGTTTTCAGTATCTTTAAGACAGCTCATAGGATATGGCTCAGAATATTATCTATAGCCCTTGAGAAGGAAGTAAAGGTCCTTGAATCTGCTTAATGACTAAACTACTATTGTTTTGTCCTGTTTGACTGTTTTCCTTTGTTTCTACATTTTCTCACTTCTCTGATTAAATTTATTCTTTGGCTAAAGTTTTGCCACAGGCAAAAGGCAAGCAGAGGACATGGGGTTTGGGGGGGGGGAGGGGAAAGGACCATAGGGTCCTGCTCCATTTCAGTAGCACAAGCAAGGCAACATAAGCCATACGAATTTCTATTGACTATGAGAGCCACTATCTTCTCTACTGTATATTATATAAAAGAGCCTCATGAAACATGAAAATGAAGAAAAGTTAGGCAAAAAAGATTAAAGATTTTAGCAAGCAACTACCAATGTAAAAGAAAAAAAAAGTCAAACATACTACCTTTCTCAAAGAGAGTCTTTAAATAATAATAAAATGTTATCAATCCCCAATAAAATAATAGAATGTATGTTTGTACCTTTTAAAGCTTAAAATGCTGTATTATTCTTCTTAAAAATATCTTTACATGACAAACAACACCCACACACACAACATCAAAGGCATTCAAAAATACACATATATTTAGGTCGTGAGTCTATAGGTCAGCTGTTTAAGCCTGGCTTGATTGTATAGTTTTTTTCTAGTTCTCAAATAGGTTTGCTTGTATAACTCATCATCGACTAAATGCCAGTTGGTCTGGAGAGTCTTGCCAGAAATTCTCCAAAAGACTAGCCAGGGCATGATCTCAGCAGATGGCAAAAAAAAAGCACAATTGATGAAGTACTGTTCAAGTTCACGTCATGTTTCCTAAAACTCCATTGACCAAAAAAGACAAAGGCTAGAGTCAAGTGGGAGGACACTCTCAGGCACAATAAGGCATACAACAAAGAGTATGGACTCAGGGAGAGGTGAAGATTCAAGGTTACTAATGCATCCAATCTACTATAATTATATAAAGCAACTACAAGGGAAAATCAATAAGTTCTCCATTATGTGCAGATATTTTAAAATATTCCTCTAAGTACTTACTAGAGCCAACAGAAAAAAAAAAAAAGAAAAGTGAAATATTTGAATACCACAGTTGTTTGGACATTTGTAGAACATAGAAGCTCTCACATTCTTGCTTAGCAAGCGTGAAACTTTTACCCAAATTCACACACGTGAGGCCCTGAAGCAAGCCTAGCCAGAGTTCAAGTAATTGTGTCTATGATAAATTTACAATAAAATTTTAAAATGTACAAAAATGTAATTAACTATACCAAATAGTTGAGTTTTTTTCTTTTTAACTGCCCTTCAACTCATTTATGGTTTAAAGAAAAAATTCACAAGGAAACTAGACATTGCTTAAAACTAGTATTTAAAAAGTACATCATGTCATAACATAGGAGATGGAGCCAATATGTACTTAGCAGAAAATTTTACTAAAAGATTTAATTTAGAGAGGAATGAATCAAAATTAATGAATCAAATAACTAAATTTAAAAGGTTAGAAAAGGATCAAAGTAAACACTCAAAAGAAGAAAGAAGAAAAGGAACAACAAACTAAAAACCTAAAAAAATGGGAAGGGAATATTAAGAGGGGAAACAAATGAGTTAAAAGAAAGAAAGGAAAAGTGTAAAACACTAAAATTTGATTATTTGAAAAACTGACAAAAAGACTAATCTCTAGATAAATTACTAAATAAGATGAAAATGGTACATATAAATAACTTAAAAGTAATATATGCAGCAGAGATTTAAAATATAATGGACATGATATAAATTTTTACAAATACATTTGACAACATAGGTGAAATACACAGATTCTTAGAAAATTAAAACTCACCAAAATCAGACTCGGTATGAAACAAGTAATGTAAACATTTTTGATAATTCAAAAGTACTAAATCTGTAATTTCAAATATTCCATTGGGGGAAAAAAACCTACCACATTCAGATGTGTTTGCAATGAATTTTACTTAATATTCATAGAATTGATCATTCCAATCTTACACAAACACTAATTTAATCCAGAAATTAGATTAGAGGTTATCCCTAAAAACCTGGCATGAGCCTGGCATAAACTTAAGACTGAAGGGAAATTTGTATGTTTTCCTCAAAACACTAATTCAAAGAACAATATTCTCTAGGTTAATTGCACTCCCAGCTGGGTGATTTTACCTGCCTAGATCCTTCTTTTTTTCTAGTTCTTCAGGCAAGGACAGCCTGGCAAGGAGTCTGTCTGGGTTTGCTTTTTCTGAGTTTTCACCCTATTGTTGATTATTTTCTCACAGCCTAAGGGGAAAAAGCATGGGCATTAAGCTACAATACTTATACTTATTGACCCCTACATTTATTCTAGCAAGTTTTATATTGTACTATCAAAACATAATATTAAGACATGGGCATGTTATCTATGTTATAGTAAGCATTTTTGTATGTTTTAGTTTTTAAAGTATAATGACAAATTTGTTATTTTAAAATACTGTATTCGACTCACATATTTTAAACTTTATCTTATTTAAATGTGAACACATATTTATTTACAGTATTTTAAGTCTTTACAAATAATTCAGATTGAGCAGTAATTTAATTTTATTCATTTCTACAGAAATGTCCCAGTATGAGTAGACCATGACATAGTAAATATTGCTATTTTAGACATTTTGTTGATTGCATAATTTTGATAATTTATGGTATAATTCTATTTAGATAATCAAAGAGATAATCTGAATTTTTAAACTGGCTATACTTTGCCTATTTGCAGATTATTACATACATCTTTTATCCATTTTAAATAAGTCAAGGTTGCCACTAAGATAACATTTACTCAATAGATAGAAAAGCAGAGATTCATAATTATTTGGTTAGCTGACAATCAATAGGAGATTACAAACACTATAGTGAACTGAGGGTTAAGGTGATGCTTAATTGTCTGTTTGGTTATGGGCATTGATCAAGTTAATAACATAACTGATGAATATCTAGTTCCTTCTCTAATATACGTTCAATTTTAAATGCTTTAGTTCATTTTCTTCTTCAAGAAACATACAAAGGCTTATGATGATCATTTTCTTTTCAAAAATGTCTGTTTATCTCTATTTGTTAAGAGAGGCAGCATAAGATTTTATTTGTGCACTTCCATTTTATATTTAGTTCATTAATTACTCATTGTCCAAGACTGCTCCATTTTCCCACTTTTTGATTTAGTAATTCCTTCCCTGTTTGGATTCCTTACCTTGTTTATCTTGATTTCTGTAGTCTTGTCCTCACCATTTTCCTATACCTGAGGTCTTCATTCCCAGGTAATTCCAGTTTGGTGGAATTTCATCACAAAGAAAGTGAAGGGGCATGGATATTTTGGCTACCACTAAGACGTGCCATATGATTTGAGTGTCAGTTAAAGGCAGAGCTAGCTATTTCTTTGAAAATGCTGGTCTCTTCACTTTTGCTATGTTCTTCTTCATTTGTAACATGAACAGTCAGAAATTCCCCAATACCTGATTAAAATGAAACTTAGTTTCCTAGTTAAAATAAAACTTCTATGTGACTCATGATTGAGTAACTTACTTAATACGAGTCCTGCTATATTATACTCTACATCTGCTCCATGACTGCAATTTTCAACTCTTTTATGACATTTGGTTATTTTGTTTTGTTTTGTTTTGTTTTTTAATTTTCCTTTCCTGCTTCCCAAACACCCAAGAACAGAGAAGCTTCAGATTTCCTCTGCTTTCTTCAGGTTTTATTAGAATGTTGATGAATATAAGGTTGGGGAAATAAAAGTACAGTAAATGGAAATGTCCCTTTGCATGTTTTGACTTCAAAGTTTTAACATTTAAATCAATCTTTCCTTTATTTCTATACCACCAGGTTGAATTCCAAATGTCTCATTTTCACCCACATGGAATTAGAGTTAAAGTGTTTTAAGAACCTTATAATCTATTTACAGATATTATGTCAAAACAAGGAAAGCGTGTTCTTTCACTTGGTTCATAAATAGGTTTATTCTTTTAAAACAAATTTTAAACATGTATGTTACAATAAAAATGACATGTCAGTTACAAAATTAAGAGAATGTGGTGAAAAAGTTTAGTTTCATAGAATAACATTCTCAATCATCTAATCTAACAGTGGTATATAGCTCTCTAACTCTGGGTGGTAGAGTATTCTATTCAAAATGACATATTAAAATAAACTTTGAGTCTTTAGATATTTTTTTTTGTCTTAAGGACTTAAAAAGATCTTTACACTATGGTAGAAAAAGCAATATATTGGAGCTTATCTGAACAAACCTTACAACTTAACAAGATATTATATTTTCCTTGAGAGAGAAAGCATTCAGTGTGCAGAACTGGAGCTTCTTAAGTTCATTTTTTTCCTTTATATCTCAGAAGATGTTATCTTTCTTGTGGATTCCATTATAATTCATACAAAAATGTATGAGGTTCCCTAAATCCTTATCCACACCTCTGTTATGTACAATACAGATTCGCACTGCATAAAAATCAGAATTAAAAACTGTGTCTCTTGGTCTAATGAAAATCTTGATCATAGGCTATTAATACTTTGGCTAATATTGGCTTCCCCACTGCCATCTAACCTTAAAAGTGAATGTTTTTGTTACCTGCTCCTCAAATTTGTAGTTTCTGGTGACCAATGCTACTCCACCTCTCCAATCGAATCAACTAACAACTGCTATGACTTCTTTCTACATATCTTTACCCATCTTTCCTCTTACATCACTACTAAGTAGAGTACAGACTAAGTAGAGTACATGAGTTCAAATCCCAGTTTTTACACTTCTTAGCTATGGTACCCTGAGAAGTTGACATTTCCTTGACTTCTCTCAGTTTTACAAGTTGGAATATTCCATAGGAAAAGAAGAAAACAACATGATGAAAAAGATTGAAATGTCCTAAATTTATTCTCCCATTTCTGCAAAGGTTTTACACATGGCCCCCAAAACTTACTTATCTGAAAGAATAGTCATGTTCATAGACAGCACCTTTTTAAAAATTTTTATTTTATATTGAGGTATATAGTTGATTAACAATATTGTGTTAGTTTCAGATATACAGCAAAGTGACTCAGTTATACATATGCATGTATCTATTCCTTTTTCAAATTCTTTTCCCATTTAGGTTATTACAGGATATTGAGCAGAGTTCCCTGTGCTATACAGTCAGTCCTTGCTGCTTATCTATTTTAAATATAGCAGAGTGTATATTTCAATCCCAAACCCTTTTTTCTAATAAAACAAATACAACATCAGTGGTCTCACATTTGGATTCCAATATTTTTCTTAAGAATTTTGGGACAAATGTCATACCACAATGAGTCACTATTCTTTGATCTAAGTACGTTTTTACTGTACTATTGAATCTAGCCCTGGAAGCCTTCATTGATGAAGAAGATATTATAAACAGTAACAACTACCACAAAGTACAATGTTTTCCTGGCTTTCTGAAACTGTGACATTATGCAAGTTATTCCTTCTCTCTTAGCCTCAGATTCCACGTAAGTAAAAAAGATATAAAAATATTACCTATTGCAATAAGATCTTGTGAAGTTTAAATGTGATAACACCTGAAAAGTACTTGCTGGTGACTAGCAAAAATAAGGGTTTAAGAAAGGTTAGCTATTATTATTATATGAACTCTATTTTTATTATTTAAAAAATGTGGAATGATTAAATTTACAAAACCCCAGTGTTCTTCCTCTTGAAGAACTTTTGCTTGCCTGTCATAATTTTAAATTATACACTACAGAGAAGAGACTAGCTTCTTCCAAAAGTACTCCATGGATAACCAGCATCTTTGATTTTGAGGACTCATTGCTTCCAAGATAACTTTTGTCTTATCTAGATTTGTTTGTTAATGTGCAGTAAGATCACCTTAATATGTTATTATTGCCATCACACCATGAAAAAATGTACATATACATAATTTTTTCATCTCAGTGCAGTACTTTAAAATTCCTTGGGGGAAGGGAATAAACAAATCTCTAAAAAATATAAATCCCTGACCACCAGATATAAAGATATGCACCCAAGTTGATTTTCAGCGGATTGCTTGTAAAGAAATTTCCATCGTTTATTCTATTAGCAAGAGAAACTGAGTCATCCCTTCTCACCTCTCACTGTAACATAGAAGAATGTGTCAGATTCCCCTTTTCAAACTATCAGTGTTAGCAGATTCAGCAGCCCAATCATCTTCCAAATGGGAAAATCGACACTTGGAAATATGGCAATCTTTTTGAAATTTGAAAAAAAAAAATTCTAAACTTTATCTTCTGAAAACATAAGCTGAGCACTTTTAATCAGAGAGAACATATAATTTTGTATTTTGCTTTATTCTGCTTGAAGTTGTATTTAAACATTTTTCATATGATATAGTACTCAGTTATAATATTAAATGCTGCATAATATTCTATCAATTTACAAATAGTCATTTAACTAAAGCTATTTTTTCAATATTTTTGATACTGTAGTAATTAGCATCTTTGTCCACGTAATTTTTACTTTCTTAAAATTTCCTTAGGATAACATCTCAGGCCTATAATTATTAAGATAGTATCATTTTTACTACTCTTATTAAAAACCATTTTCCAAAGTTGATGGAAACTTACATCACATATTTTATTGTTTGACAACTTATTTTTAAAATGTTGCCAAGTCCTGAAATATACATACGTCTAGCATTTTATTTTATTCGACCCCTGAGAGATCCTTATGCTAGTCAATGCTATTTTAAATCATCATGTTTAATAGAATTTAGTTGTGACAAAGAGTATTTGGGAGGATCACGCATAACCTATAGGAAGATTTCTTTATCTGACTTACAGGATAAAAAATTAAATTGAATTGAATTCCCATTGCACATTGAGTACTGTGCTAAGACTATGATACCGTTTCACCACTTATGCTACTATGACTATAGAAGACTCTCAACTTAGTTTAATTTAAATATTGTGTCAATTAACCAGCTTGTTTGATTTATAAGGGCATATTCTCCAGTGTGCAGTATGTACATTATTCCCTCTATACAGTATTGATTGACAGTACAGGACTAGGGGAGGGTAAGCTTTAGTTGCCTAGTAGCTCTAAAATAAAAGTTTTTAATTAAAGTAATAGTTTATTTATTTACCTGATATATATTTATTGAGTACCTATTATGTGCCCAATGATATTCTGCACACTAGATTTATTAACAAAAATGAAGTAAAAGACAGCTGGTAATGGTATTAAGAACCAATTAATAGTACAGTAGAGTAGATTGTAATGGGAGATATGTTTATATATATATCTCAAATGGACTTGCTTAAATAGTGAATTTGACTTGAATCTTAAACATGGCATGCTATAATATCATTGAGAGTGTTGAAAGGGAAAAGGATAGAGGTGAAAGCAAGAACAAAGTCTCAGAAGTGGGGTTCAGGTTTATGGGTGGACAGTTCAACACAAAAATAAGTATG
The DNA here is from genome assembly GCF_964374135.1 of Grampus griseus. NCBI lineage: Eukaryota > Metazoa > Chordata > Mammalia > Artiodactyla > Delphinidae > Grampus > Grampus griseus. Next base: position 121,477,787 of record NC_138998.1, on the reverse strand, counting down.
TTTGGGATTAAATTTTTATACATCCAGATGTACATATGCACAAGCTGGTAAATAATAATAATAGTAGACAACCTTTATGTATTAAGTGCATATTCTGAAACAAGTGCTACATTAAATATTTTACATGAATCATCTCATTTATTTTCACAAAAACCTTACACGTGTGATATTTTCAAGCCCATTTTACAGATGAAAACACCAAAGCTCAGATAGATGAACTAATTGTGCCTGAGATTATATTGTTGGCAAATGGCAGGGCTGTGCTTTGAACGCACTCCTAATACTAGAGCCCACAGTCTTAAGGCCATGACCTGGACATGACAAGCCTTCTCAAATCTGCTCCTGCTGGTGAGATTGACTTATCTGTGAATGTTGGAAGGAAGTCCATTCTGTTCAAGAGAGGAAACACTGAAGGCTGAGGATATGGAGACTCCCTTTATATCTTGGATGAAGTTTTTTGAATACATGTTTGTAGTATAATTGAAATTATTGTTGCTTTAAATATATAATAATATTACTAAATTGCTAAATTTCCAGCCTCTCCAAAAAATGTATCATTTTGTGTACCAGAAAGATTTGGAATCCTCATTGTGTTTGTTTATTTGCCATAATTTTGTGCAAAATAGAGTTAAATAAAAAAATCTAAGCAGGCTATGATAGTTTAGGCATGACCAAATTATAATTAAACATATTTATTTTGCTTTATGTTTCCCCTGAGGAGATAAGTCCTTTGGGGAAATTATTTAGTTCATAACTTTCTCCTTCCATTTAGAAGTAAGAAAATTAAGCCAATGCCACGTGCAATGGCAGAACTGTTATTCTTAGAAAGATTGAACAGTTGCCCAAAAAACCTGACCAAAGGTGACCCTCTGCTACTGCTACAATGTAGAATCCTGTCATTTAATCCTCCACTGAGATAGGAAAGTCACAGTAATGCTTCTGCTATGTTCAACAAGGAAGGTTTTTATGGATCAAATAAGTCACAGAAATTAATAGGTACACTTGAACTTGTCTGGTAATTGACTAGCACTTTTTGATTTGGCTTTCAAAATTAATATTTAAAAAGTATTTTTAGGTTGTATAAGTGAAATATTTTATTATATAGCAAATACTGTGTGATTAAACTTGTGAAATGTAATTTTTTCTCTTAATACAAAATTGAAATATAAGATCATAAATTCCCTTAGTAGGGAATTCATGATGAATACCCTCAGACCACAGATTAAAACTATTTTCAGTGATCTCATCTCCTTGGTTGCAGGTACATGAGACAAAACTTACCTTAAGTTTGGGAACTGTGCTTGAAATTGATGCAAAATTGTGCCAATTAATATTAATATTGCATCAATTAATATTAATATTACATCTATAATAGCCTATTAAAAAACCTGGTTATTTCAATTGAAAGCAATCTTGAGAAAAGAAAATGGAGCTGGAAGAATCAGACTTACTGACTTCAGACTATACTACAAAGCTACAGTAATCAAGGTAGTATGGTACTGGCCCAAAAACAGAAATATAGATCAAAGGAACAGGATAGAAAGCCCAGAGATAAACTCACACACCAATGGTCAACTAATCTATGACAAAGGAGGCAAGGATATACAATGGAGAAAAGACAGTCTCTTCAGTAAGTGGTGCTGGGAAAACTGGACAGCTACATGTAAAAGAATGAAATTAGAACAATTCCTAACAACATACCCAAAAATAAACTCAATGGATTAAAGACCTAAATGTAAGACCAGACACTATAAAACTCTTAGAGGAAAACATAGGAAGAACACTCTTTGACATAAATCACAGCAAGATCTTTTTTGCCCCACCTCCTAGAGTAATGGAAATAAAAACAAAAATAAACAAATGGGTCCTAATGAAACTTAGAAGGCTTTGCACAGCAAAGGAAACCATAAACAAGAAGAAAAGACAACCCTCAGAATGCGAGAAAATATTTGCAAATGAATCAATGGACAAAGGATTAATCTCCAAAATATATAAACAGCACATGCAGCTCAATAATAAAAAAACAAATAACCCAATCAAAAAATGGGCAGAAGGCCTAAATAGACATTTCTCCAAAGAGGACATACAGATGGCCAAGAGACACATGAATATATGCTCAACATCACTAATCATTAGAGAAATGCAAATCAATACTACAATGAGGTATCACCTCACACTGGTCAGAATGGCCATCATCAGAAAATCTACAAACAATAAATGATAGAGAGGGTGTGGAGGAAAGGGGACCCTCTTGCACTGTTGGTGGGAATGTAAATTGATACAGTCACTATAGAGAACAGTATGGAGGTTCCTTAAAAAACTAAAACTAGAATTACCATATGACCCAGCAATTCCACTACTGGGCATATACCCAGAGAAAACCATAATTCAAAAAGACACATGCACCCCCAATGTTCATTGCAGCACTATTTACAATAGCCAGGTCATGGAAGCAACCTAAATGCCCATCGACAGATCAATGGATAAAGAAGATGTGGTACATATATACAATTGATTATTACTCAGCCATAAAAAGGCACAAAGTTGGGTCATTTGTAGAGACATGGATGGGCCTGGACACTGTCATACAAAGTGAAGTTAGTTAGAAAGAGAAAAACAAATGTCATATATGAACGCATATATGTAGAATCTAGAAAAATAGTACACATGAACCAGTTTGCAAGGCAGAAATAGAGACACAGATGTAGGAAACAAACATATGGACACCAAGAGGGGAAAGCGGGGCTGGGAGGGTGGTGTTGTGATGAAATGGGAGATTGGAATTGATATATATACACTAATATCTATAAAATAGATAACAAATAAGAATCTGCTGTGTAAAAATAAATTAATTAATTAAATTAAATTTAAAAAATAAAAGAAAGCCTGGTTATTTCATCAAGTGTATTTGCTATTGATACTTAAAATTTTTATATTAAAAAAAATCAGTAACTTGGAAAGTGTTATTCAGTGAGGTTATAAAAACCTAAAAGTGTGGAAGGTTCTATACCACAGGGAAAACTAGAGTGCTCCATATTATATAATTCAGTATAAAAGATTTTAATAGAATAATAAAGCTATAGTTTTACAAACCAACACTAATAGTTGTAGTAAAAAAGACATCTACATGACTCAGAAATACTGTAACTTTTACTTTATATTAAGCTACTGAATATCAATGAGGAAATGTAATCTCTTACCATTTACTAAAATATATTACATTTATAATTTGAAATAAATGATACATTTATTCTCTACTAGCATTAAACAAGATGTTTAGCCAAAAAAAAAAAAAAAAATGGAAATTGGAGGAAATATGTGAATGACATACCACCAGTATTTTTGCACTGTATTATTTTTGATTTATAACATATTAGAAGAGCTATGAAATTTTTTTTGTTATGTACTTTCACAGCTATCTTGACTTTATCAGGGGATATGACAACATCTAATGATTTTGATTTCTTCTACCTTAGAGTAGAAATATACAAGAAACAGTTTCATAATAGCCATTTTAAACTACTGTACTTATAAAAGAAACAGTTATTTTATAACCTAGTGCTAATAAATTTTCACTACAATTTCTTTAATTTCTATTGTATTTACTGAAAATTTAACTCTTAAAGAAAAAATAATGAACTAAACGATTTATTTAAACTTGCAGTCTACTTGTTTATTTGAGGTCGGTATGCTTTTTACTCATTTTTACATGCATAAGAAAACTCTCTTTTCTTTCCCTTAATAAAATTATTTTAGAATTTTCTTTTTTGTTATTTATTTATTTGTTTTTCTCCTGATGAGAGGTGATGCTATGTACAGGAAAGGGCATGGGACTTGGGAACAGGAAACTTGAATTAATAACCTCAAAGTTTATCACTAAGTAGCTGCATAGCTTTATGTAACTCTTGTAAACAAATAGGAAAACCCAGGATCTTTCTGAATATTAAATGAGACAATAGAGTAGTAGTTTATAAAATTCAAAGACGTTACAAATTTTTTTATTATTAAATTCAGGAAGAAATATGATTACTTGTTTTAGGGTTATGAAAAAAGCTAATTAAAATACCTTAATATTAACAATTAACTTAAATTCCCAACCATCTACACTAAGTACTGTCAGTACTTTGACATATTAGCCAATTAGGTTTTGGTCTTTTAGCACTACTCAACTAAGAACTCTGCCATATTTATGAAGGATGATTTTTGGTGTATATTTCTTATACTTGTAAAATTATTGCCATCCAGTGTCAGTGCTGAGACCAATAGACACAAATCTTTATATTAATTTGCAATCTAGTTGCAGAGGTTGGCAAACTTTCTGCTAAGGACCAGAGTAAATATCTTAGGCTGCAAAGAATGCTCATAATATATGCAAAGATAGTAAATATCTTCACTCTCATATAGTTTCTGTCACATAGTCTTCTTAATATTTATGTGTTTACTTGCTTAGTTATTTTTTACAACTGTTTAAAATGTAATGAAACAAAACAACTTTAGTGCAAGGGCAGTCGAAAAGCATGTGAGCTGGGTTTGGTCCAGGGGTCATAGTTTGCCAATCCCTGGTCTGGTAGAGTGAATGCCATCTGAAGCTTCAGTACCTTAAATTCACAGGAGAGAAATTGCATTATACTTAAGCAAGGTTGACCTGCTTATCCAAGGGCAAACTATCATTTAAATGACCAGTCTAATCCATTTCTCTGGATGTACACTTATTTTAAAAAATTGTTCCTTACTTTTTTAACTTGAAAATTATGTTTGATATAAACCATTTCAAGAGCTAGTGAAGATGAAGTCAAATTAATGTTTATTGTTGAAGGCATATAATGATAGGTTTCATAAGGCAATGAGCTAAGATTTGTATAAGAATCAATTACCACCTCGGATATATACAAAAATGTTTTCTTATTTCAATTTCAAGTACTTTTATCAATATTGTCCTGACAGAAGGCAGGTATCCTATTTCTGCATGCACATGGAAAAGAACTAAAATGATACCATGCAGTTTCACCAAATAGAAAAATAGCAGAAGTTGGAGGAGAACACATTGTGAAATCCAGATTATATTTGAATTTAACTGGCCATAGATGCTAATTTTCAACTATATCCCAGATGGTGGTAAAATTAATAAAATCTTTCATGTGTATTTTAGAGCATCAGAGAAGCCATCTGGCTATCGACTGTCACCTTAATTTTTAGTGTCTCTATTGTGAATTTTACAGTCCAGTGTACCATTTTAATGCCAGGGAATGTTTTATCATCCATATTTAATTATTAAGTACTTAGAAGCATTGGCATTTTGAAACCAGATATGATAAGACTGATTAAGATTATGCCCATACATGCCAAATAGTGTGTTGGAAAATTATTTGCAATTCAAGCCAAAAGACTATTGACCTGAAATAGGCAGGTATCTTAGTTGGACATATTATGTATTTGCATATTTGCATTATATCTGAGTGTGACAATTCCCCAATTCACTGTGTGCATATAGACTCAGTTATAATATACTGTTATGTTGCTTTCATAAAAATTCATGAGCAATAATTGTTGTGTGGAAAGTATAATAGATATACTCAGGGCCAACAACTGAGAAAATTTCCTGACTTGAATACATGTTTGTTATTGGAGGGTAAATTAGAGATAATGAAGAATTCATCTGATGCTATTACTATGCTCAAAAAGTTAAGAATGCTATATGTTTTGGATACTTATGAAAATGTAAAGTGTGTCTTCCGCTGTAGCTTAGGATTCCTATTTTTATTCTAGAAGTGAAAATATTTAAAAAGAGCATCTGCCCCACATAAACACAAGGTAAAATGTATAATTCTTTAATCAATATCTAGAAAGAGAATCAGCAGTTTGGAATTTTATGGACCCATTTTTAATTTCCATTTTGTTTATATAAAAACACAGTTCTTCTTGTGGTTTTTAGTGTTCGCAAAAAAACTGATGAATTTATTGATTTTTTATGTGAAGAAAGCATGTCAAAAAGATACTTGTTTAAAGTGGTAGATGCAAAAGAGCAATGTCTTTTTTACCATTTAGAGCCTAATAAAATCTACTTTTAGTCAGAGAAGGGCATGCTGTCAATGCTTTGTAGGATTTACAAGAGGGAAGCAGTACAGGATGAGATACTGATGATGAGTTGGAGCACAAAGCCAGGTCCTATTTTTGCTAATGTATACAAAATTCCTATAGTCTCTGTAAGGTCAACAATTGGTCTCTGTAGATTACCCAGTAGTAAAGGTGAGTGCTGGAGCAAGCTGGAATAGAAACAGTAGTGAAACCATCAGTACTATTAAGTAGCACTTAAAATGATTTGCAATTTCCTTTCTTCAGCCCAGCCAAGTGAATAGTCCCTTAAGGTCTGGGGTGTTGTCTTATCTGTCCCTGTTTTCCCCACACTTAACACCATGCTGGGTACTGTTCTAAAAGCTTAATAATATTTGGTGAACTGAACCTACCTAAGAAGCTATAACCCACATGCAGCAGGAGTTGTGTACTATCAGAGAATCGAGGCCTTATCAAGAGATAGAACAAATGCAGAGGAAATAATCAGACCAGAGCTCCACCACAATTTATAGCAGAGTAAGGGAACAAAGACTCATAGTTGTGGTGTCAGATCTGGGGACAAAAGCAGCACTGTTGACATTAGGTGACCCAGAGATGTGGTAACAGCAAAGGGTGTGGAACTAGAACAAGATCCAGTAGAAGTGGTGGCATTTACAGCTGCCCCAGAAAAAAATAAGAAAATAAAATGACTACCAGAAGTGTCCACATCACAGTGGAGAATTAGACTGCGGTAGATAATAGGAAGGTTGACTCTAAAAATCCATTACTCAAGATGGGGTTGGAAGCTTCCCTAAAAGTTATAAACAGGAGGAAATGGAGCAGAACTGGAATAAAACTGCATCAGGATAAAAAATGGTTAGAACACTGTACAAAGACCCAAGATTACCTCACTTTAGCCCAATTAAATCAGTAGGCAAGGCAAAGAGAGAATAGCACAGAACATTTTCCCTCCCAAGAGAGAAAGCTGAATCCCAGAAAAGAATAGACATCCCCCGTTATTAAGGCCAGGAACTGGGAAAGTTTTCTGACTCAAACTCATTTTATTACTTTGATGCTGAAATATAAATGTCAACATGAGACCTGGAAATCCAGAAATATAGTCAGAGATTAAACCAGAATATATAAAATTATTTTCTAGAAATATATATACACCCAGAATATGAGAATAAATGCAGAAATGTCATTGTATTTCTTCCTACATATTACAGATATTCAGTTTTCTCAGCTACATGATGCCAATTAGGCTTTCATAAAAAATACAGGTAATTACAAATTCAGTATTTTACTTTTCCTATGAATGATATTCAAATACTTTGTTTGTTCACATGTGACTTGACTGTGGTAAAAGTTAAATCAGAGACTATCCTTTCCCAGTCTCTCAATCCATGCCTCAGCCACTTACCTCTGCTACAAAGGTGGAGATTCAGGTAGTACAAGGTAACTTAATAATATCCCAAGAAAAATATAATTAGGACCATATAGCTGCTGTAGAAAAACAAATTTGCACTATGTTTTTCAAATTCAAATAAAAATTATTTTAAAAAATACTCATAAAACATCTAAAAGAACATTTATGTGACAGCACTGATTTAATTAAGTGATGGAAGATAACTTGAGTCTATTTCTCTATATTTATGACTTTGCCCACATTATTTTTGTTTCCTTAACATTTTTAAGAGCTAAAAACTGTATGTAACAATAATGTCAAAGTCAGTATTAACTTAAAGTTTTAATCAGTAAGCCGTAGTTTGTGTTGTGCATTTGTGTGCATACACACCATCTAAAAATCTAGCTGAGAAAGAGAATGATGCAAATGATTAGGAAGCAATGTTGTGAAGGAGTCATGTCAATCAGTTAATAATAGAGATTCAATAGGCATAGTATTTTGAGGCTAGAGTATGAATAAAATAAAAGTAAGTTTTCCTGTTTTCAAAGATGAAGTCTATTGTCTTCATCATTGGGAGTCTTGGTCCCCTCCTCCTCCCATGATTACTGCTACAACAGCTGCAGTTCATTAATGTCAGTTGCATTGGGTGCTTCCTATCAATATCATCCTGATTCTGTTCCCACCATGTTACAGAGCAAATTCTATACACCAGAGAATGTTTGCTAAAGCAGTTTGTGATTTTCTGTCTCAACCTTTTTTTATAATCGCTGGATCCCTTCGATACACCTTTTGTTGCTGGAGGAAGGAACTTTTTAAAATATCTGTACACAAATATACAACTAACGAATATTTTGAAAGCTGAAACTAACATTTCCATGTTGTGGTGGTAGCTGTTACATACCAAAATGAAGCATTTAAGAATGTGACAGAGTAGACAGCTGGCAGACCATTAAAGTTCTTAAGAGGTTAGTGCATATTACATGGGGCTTCACAGAGATGGTATAGATATTTATTTATAAGGAGATACTTACTGTGAATTGACTTTTAAGTGGGGGAATAAACTGATTAACTTGTATAAAGAGATCAACAAGTATTTCCATAGATAAAAGTTAATTTTCCCAATGCCTTCTCAGTTTGAGAACATCTCAAGTCCAGGAGTATAGTTTTTCCTCCTTTCATAGAGTTCAACTGTCTATTTTATATATAAACTATAACTTAAGACATATACAACTCAGTAAATAATTAAATTATATCTGTTTACAACCTCTTTCTTATATCCTGCTCCTCTAAAAAAAGTGTTCTGTGTTGATGAAGCAAAATGTTTGGATGGTTATTTTTTTCTTCTCCAGTGTAGACATACCTTAAGTCCCCAACATATTAAGATCCTTTGCCTAGACCATTAGATGAAGCATTAGGAGGTAAGCTGTAAGTCTAATATGGTCTGATAAATGTAATCAAAGGAAGAAAGATGTGGAAATGTGGTCTTAGAGGTTGAATATGTGTCACATTTCATCACAAGGAAGAATTTGCTGAGAGGTCAAAACTGTAATGAGTCAATGGTCTCATTAGAGTATCCTTCAATATAATTGGAATGTCTATGTAATCTACATTTGTCCTTTTTGCTATTTTTATTTTTGCATATTAAAAGTATAGATCATATTGAAGATATTATTTACCAAATTCTCTGAAATTAAATATTTTTTAATTAAATAAAATTAAATATTGAGTGAGGAATCAGAAGTCCTAAATACAATGCCTTCAGTCATTTAACCCATACAAAATTTTATTGAATTACATTTCTGAAATTCACACACACACATTATCTTCATTTCTATATACCCTTACTAAACCTTGAACATTCCCATTTTTCTCTGGAGAGAGGAAAGATCTACTAAGTACAGTAGTAGAAGAATTGCTATAGGGACAAGATGAGAGAGAGACAAAGAATTGGCGTTCTTCATTTTCAATGTAGTATTAAGCTTAGGATAGAGGAAAGTGTTCAGCCTTTTAAAATACTTCCATACTTATATTGTTTGTGACCACTTCCTCCTCATAATCATCTCCTCTTATCTCAAGCCACTCTTCCAGTCCCCAACTCCAGTAACTGCCACACCATCATACATACAGCAGTTTAGTAAATTCTTTACATAATTTCAAGACCTTTCATTGTGATTCTCATTGTCTCAACCTCAAGGTATTTTTCTAACAAAGGAAACAGTCTTTAGGGCCAGCAGATACAGTAACTATATCTGTACCCAGCTATATAAACATGAACAATTCTGAACCATTAACAAACATTTGGAGTTTTCTCTTCCAAGTAAATATGTCAAAAGGTCCCATGTTCATCAACCCATGCTGGGTTCAGTAATGTGCTGGTAGAATGGTGTTTGAAAAAAGAATCAAAAACTCCCATTTGTAATATTTGCCAATTTCCCTCATGTCAGTCATCCCACCATGGCTAATTTATCAATGGACATCAAAGGGCTTGCAAAATTCTTAAAAATTGAATAATTAACTCTGGTGATCCAGTGCAAGCTAGAACCAGGACACCCATGGCTGGGTTAAGTTCAGAGAATACTGAGGGTTTGCTTATGAGGCAATTAATTTCAGGAGGAAAAACAAATAGATTCCAATATCTTTTGTTCAAAGAATTTACAAATGATCCTAATTTATGCATAAAATTAAAGCAAGGACCTGAATTATTACTCTTTCACATCTTTGATAGAAAAATTCTAAGTATCAAGACCATAAAATGGCAGAAAGAGGGATATCAAGATGATAAACATTTTTGTCATGCCATGAAGCTTAGGCAAACAGTGACAAGCAATAGCTGCTGATCATTTAAAATGCACCAAATAAAAATCAACATTCCTACAATGTCTCCTTGTTCAATCCATTGTGGGGCCCCAGAAAAAATTACAAATATGAGAAAAAATGTGCCCTAGAATAGCTTATTCCACCCTCATTCTCTCTGGGTTGTTTTGTTTTGTTTGTTAACAAAGAAATCTACCATCCTGTGAAGCTCTCTGTTAGAATTTTTTTTCCTTGTGATGAGTATACATTTGGGGAGGGAACCTAAGTAAACTTATTTTATTTACTACCTAAGAATAAATGCTCATTTCTTCTGTTATTTTTAAGAACAAAGTTGAAGGTGTCATGCTCCCTGATTTTAAACTATATTATAAATCTATAGTATTTAAAGCAATATGACATTGGCATAAAAACAAACATATAGATCAATGGAACATAATAGTGAGCCCAGAAATAAACCCATGCATATATATTCAATTAATTTATGGCAAACATGCCAAGAATATACAATGGGGAAAGGACAGTCTCTGCAATAAATGGTGTTGGGAAAACTGAAGAGCCATATGCAAAAGAATGAAGCTCGACCACTATCTTACACTATACACAAAAATAAACTCAAAATGTATTAAAGACTTGAATGTAGACCTGAAACAATAAAACTCCTGGAAGAAAACACAGGCAGTAACCTCCTTGACATAGGTTTCAGTAACGATTTTTTGAATCTGACACCAAAAGCAAAAGGAACAAAAGCAAAAATAAGTAAGTGGGACTACATCATACTAAAAAGCTTTTTCATAGCAAAGGAAGTCATCAACAAACAAAACGGCAACCTAATGAATGGGAGAAAATATTTGCACATCATGTATCTGGTAAGGAGCTAATATCCAAAATATACAAAGAACTCAACAGCAAAATAATCCAATTAAAAAATGGGCAGAGATCAGAACAATCATTTTTCCAAAGAAGACATATAAATGGCCAACAGATACATGAAAAGATGCTCAACTTCATTAATCATCAGGGAAATGCAAATCAAAACCACAAGATAACACCTTACACCTGTGAGAATAACTATTATCAAAAAGATAAGAAATACACAAGTTATGGTGAGCATGCGGGGAAACCTTGTACACTGTTGGTGGGAATCTAAATTTGTGCAACTACTATAGAAAACAATATGGAGTTTCCAAAAAAATTTAAAATAGAACTACCATATGATCCAGCAATTCTACATTTGGGTATTTATTTAAAAAAAAAAAAAACAATAACTTGAAAAGATGTATGCAGTCCCATGTTCACTACAGCATTATTTACAATAGCCATGATATCAAAACAACCTAAGTATCCATTGAAGGATGAATAGATAAAGAAATTGTGTGTGTATATATATATATATTATATATATATATATAAAATATATATATATATATGCAATGGAATATTATTCAGCCATAAAAGAAGAATAAAATCTTGCCATTTGTGACAAGGATGGACCTCTAGGGCACTGTACTAAGAGAAATAAGTCAGACAGAGTAAGACAAATACCATACGATCTCTTTTATATGTGGAATCTAAAACAAAAAAATCTGAGTTCATAGATACGGAGAACAGATTGCTGATTACTGGGGCAGCAGGGGGAGAAATAAGTGAAAGCATATAAATTTATATTTTAAAAACAGGAAGGTGTGCAAGATGGCATATGTTGTATGTTACATCTTGTAAGAAAGAAGCAAAAATCAGACAATAAACATATGTTATGCTATTGTGATATATAATAAGAAACATTTATATTTGGTTTTTGTCCCCTGTCCCCTACACAAGGCTCTTAAAACCCTTGTAAATTCTTAAACGATAGAGCACTAGGGGCATCTTCTGTTTCAATGAGGTGACTCTGGGTGGGCTCCTGGAAGACTTCTAGATGTGGGCTGGTCATAAGAAAGACCAAGCCATAATTAGAAGTATGGAATTTTCAACTCCCCTCCAACTTCTCTAGAGAGAAAAGAGGGGCTAGAAATGGAGTTAATAACTGGTCATAAAAAAAAAATAAATATATATGAGTGAATACATCTATGACTAACTGACTCATAAAATCATGCATGTGGATGAGGGACAGGTTCAGGGGAATCAGGAAAGAATCTTACATGTCTGAGCCCAGGGATCTTCAAAGAAATAATGGTTGGATCCCCATTTATTACAGTTCTTTCTTTGCACTCTCAAAAATAACACTTAGGTTTCATTCACTAGAGATTATTTGATAATCTTCTCCATTAAAAATCATACCAATTTCTAGATACTATTGCCCAGAGGTGAAAGAGACTGGCACATGCCTCTGAAGTGCATCCTCTTAGGGTATTTGGTAGAATTTTGAACTAAAAATAATTTCCAGTGGTAGCTTATTAAGTCAGGAATCATTTGAAGACCAGCATGTTTTCTAAGTCCTGGAATGTTAGAGGTAAAGAAGCTGTCATTCTTCCTTTTTTGCATCACTGAAAATCAGGGGTTATTTATTTATTTATTGCAATTAAAAAAATAAAGAATGAATTCTCTTTGTTTTTAAAACTTAGAGTGAAAAAAAGTTGCTTTCTTTGATTAGCCCTATGTAGTATATGGGGAAATCTAAACATCAGTATGACATGAATTGCTGTAAGTTTTTGTCAGATATAACTTAAATAATATTTTATATATGTCATATGTCAAGTTATATATTCCAAAGTGATATTGAGGCTCTATAATAATCTCATGTGTAATTTAGTTTGGCCTTGTATGATTATTTACAATCATTGCTATGTTATTTTTAAAATAATTTGCAATATTTTAGATAAGAATAAGAATATCTTAACAGAGACTTCCAGGAAGTTGTTATTTGCGAAATGGAAAAGGAGTAAGTAAACATGATTTTCAAGTCTATAATTGTTTTCATTTGTTATGCATTTCTAAGGTAAACTGAATTATCACTGATTTGTCAGATGTATTATGTAATTTAGGAAGACAAAATACATATCATCAGTGAAATGTATTTATCACAATTAAATTAGACTGTCTCTCATTGTCTTAATAAAGCATTAACTAGAATCAACGATTGAAAATATCTATGGAAAATATCTATGGAAAATATGGAAAACAATGTACACAGAATTGTCTTTAAGTCAAATTACTATATTATGTTGTATTACTTTTTTTTAAGCCAGTTTTGTGGTTTTCTTATTGTTATAGCTTTCTAGACAGGGAAATCGCATATTGATAAGATTTATAAACACAGGGCAGAATTTCTGTGTTGTACAGTACAAGTATCATTTGTCATACCTTTTGGTGGTCCAAAAGGTTTAGACATGCTTCCTAGGTTAGTGAAACTAACCTTATTGAGAGTCTATCCATCTGCAAGGTAGAAACTCATCTAACAAGGCTTTCTATCAGGATGTATTTTACTATGTGACATGAGTCCCAACAATCAGAAATCTAGCTTGAGCCTTATATTCATTAAATTAGAGACACCAAGAAATGGCAGCTCCCACCCGTTCCTCTTCAGGATCAGTGGAAGCAGAGCTTCCAAAGACAACATGCTACATCTAGTGTCTCTGACAAAAACCGAGCTCCTCTGCCCAGCAGCAGCAAAAGTGATGCATTCGAAAAACAGCTCTGCCATATGGTTTGAGCATAAACTCTGGTTGTATAAACTCCAAAAATTATTCTACAGCTCTTTCTGAGATATCAAATATTATTCAATACATTTCTGTCCTCTCTAAACCAGGTTTTGGTTGTTGTTTATTTTTTTTTAATTTACTGTAAGTGAAATAAAAGTGTTTAAATAGATTTACAACAGTGTTTTTCAAACTGATGGCTCATGATATCAGTTTATTAGGTCATGGCTAAGATTTATTTTTAATGAACTTGAACAGAAATACCAGAGTCAAACATATGTAATAATATTACAGCTTCATGAAACATTTGTTTCATGTATGCCTATATATGTATAATATACATACATGTATGTATATGGATGCATGGGAATACATACATATATTAATATATACATTTATGTGTGTATATATATACACACACAGATCCACTTTATATGTCCTGGATCTCAAGTAAAACATTTTTTACTGAACTTGAAGGGGAAAAATGGCCACAGGTTAAATGTATTTTGGATGAGTACTTTGAATTATATGGAAACTTTTTAAAGAAATTTTGAAATGAAGTAGTATATAATTGGTATATACTAATTAATCACCAGATGAAGCCTTCATACATCCACTCCCCCACCCCCCAACCAATATCTTGCTATACCTAAATTATAGAACAAAACAAAGCATTCTCAGCAAATTCTTTAAAAGAAAATAAAACACCAACCCCCATATCCAAATAATTCAGTTCTGCCTGTTGTTCTAATGACTTTTCTCTTTCCCAGTAGTACCTAAAAATATGTAATTTTGCTCATTCTAGAAACACGGTTTCATACTCTGGCATGATCTTGGCTTTTACTTTATCTCAGAGATAGAAAGCTTTTAGAATTCTCTCTCACAATGATAAGAAACTATTGTGCACCATTATATAAAAATATCAAGAGATTCCTTCAGTGAAAAGGTCATATCCAGCTTGTTTGAATTATTTCACTTTATGAAATTCAATAGTTTATTTCCTTTGTTGGGTTTGTGATTTTTTTTCTGTTTGTTAAAAATCTCTTGACAACCATGAATACAAGACAATATTTCTGGGCAGACAAAGTGCCAGGGATTTTCATATCTAGAAAAGATGTCAGGTGGGATGTGAACACAAGTTAAGAGCATCAAAATAACAACAGCAACCACTGAAGAAAAAAAAAATACAGATTAAACCTCCAACTCATTCAGTCTGAACGGAACTTGTATGGTTGAAAATAATTACTTCTTACATGTTAATTTGGGTTTTAGACCAAGAGGTAATTATGAGATGGAACTGCATTTGCAATGAGGGAAATCAATATTGTCGATTTTGACTTCTTGGGGTGATTTTATTTACTGAAGGGAAGAAACAACTAGCTTAGAAAAACAAAATATTTGAAAATGAAATGTGTTTTATTTATTTCCTCCCCATTCCTGACATGCTTCACTGGGGGAGTATTTTCTCTGCCCTATTGACTTTGGATTTGGTC
Organism: Grampus griseus; assembly: GCF_964374135.1. NCBI lineage: Eukaryota > Metazoa > Chordata > Mammalia > Artiodactyla > Delphinidae > Grampus > Grampus griseus. Next base: position 121,462,386 of record NC_138998.1, on the reverse strand, counting down.
AAATAACTTGATTTGCTCAATGGAATGTGGACATACATGACGTAAGTCACATTCTAATTAGAGCTGTAAATGCACTTGAGTGGTTCAGGTCTGTTCCCCCTCCCCCGCCCCTTTCCCTTCAGGCTTCTGCCATCAATCAGAATAGTGTGCTCAGTGTAGAAGTGCTCCTTCATCCTGGGTCCTAGAAAGAGAAGACACAAAAATTTTGGCCCAGCCCTACACAGTCCAGCTGCAGATTAAGCATTTCTCCCACTAAATATGAGTAAGAATATAATGAAATCTACTGAGTGCCCAAGGTTGTTTATTGTTTGATCAAAAGCTTATTAATATAGAATGTAGAGCAGTGCAGGTGTTCTTAGATGTTTGTCTTGTCTGTAAAAGAAAATTTTAAAAATGCAGTTCACAAGAAAGAAATCAAAGAAAAAACACAAAAAAATTAAAACATCTTAGACAATTGGGAACAGCTGCTGAACTGGTGTTGTGGTGCATGTAAAATAAAATGTCTCTACATTTCTAGAAATGTAGAGGCACTTGTGATCCAGATAAAGAAAAATAGTAAAGAGAGAATCTGGAATGTGAATTTTGCTTTTAAGGGCTTTTTTTTTTCACCCACAAAAATGGCATGATTGCCCTAACTAGCACCTTGATTTTAACCATATATGCTGTCAATAAAGGACATAGGGTAAGCAGTTTAATCTGTTACCTGAAACAACTAAATAACTGTAAAAACTTAGAGTCTCCTCTTCCTAAACTGTTAAATTGGGGAAATACTATCGGTCTTTTAGAATTTCTTTTAGTCTAGGATCAAATAAGAAAACATACATGGAATAAGGTTGTATTAGAACATTTATGATCATGTTCTCTGATCTGGTTATAGTCCAGAGAAGTAATATTTGGTGGAGAGCATTTGAGGTGCTGAATATTCCCAGACTTGTAGACGCATATATCTAACACCTTACTTGACACCTGTAGATATACACACAATCAGAATCTCAAACAGCACATGTTCTCCACAGCTCCTACCCAGCTAGCCCACTACTGCAGTCTATAACATTTCAACTACTGTGAACTCCATTATTCCATTTGCTGAAGCCACAGATCTTGGTGTCATCCTTGACCCCCCTCTTTCTCACACGTGTCTAGTTTTCAGTGAATCAGGTTGACTTTACCTTCAAAATATTTCCCAGAGTTAACAACTGCTCATCAATTCCATCATCACCATCCTGGTACAAGTCACATTACCTCTCACCAGGATTATGACAAGGGTCTGATAACTGGTCTCCCTATTCCAGCCCTTGCCCTCTTTAGAGTAGTCTCAACACAGCAATCATAGTCACCATATTAAAGCATAAACAGGATCATTTCCATCCTTTGCTCAAAACGCTCCAGGAGCCTCCTGTCTCATTCAGGGTTAAAATCCCAAAGTCTTTCTTAGAGCCTACAAAGCCTACTACTGACATAGGTATGTCTCTGCCCTCACCACTTTACTTCTCTCTACCTTCCTAATCTACCACATTCCATTCCATTGACACTGGCTTCTATAAGATTCCTTGAACATCCAAGGATGTTCTCACTTCAGGGCACTTTGAATATGCTAATCATTCTGTCTGAAAGATCTTTTCCCATGCCACCCAGACTCATCCTCTCTCCTCGTTAGGTCAAAAGTGGTCACAAATACTCAAAACTAATGCTCTCAGGGTGGAGGCCTGCCCTGGACACCCTTATATAAAATTTCAACTCCACCCACCCATGCAAATATACTTCATATCATCTTTCCTGCTTATTTCCCTTCCTCAGCACTTATCATCATGTAGCACACACACACTATATATATATATATATATATATATATATATATATATATATTTTTTTTTTTTTTTTTTTCTGCGGTACGCGGGCCTCTCACTGTTGCAACCTCTCCCGTTGCAGAGCACAGGCTCCGGACGCACAGGCTCAGCAGCCATGGCTCACGGGCCTAGCCGCTCCGCGACATGTGGGATCTTCCCGGACCAGACCACAAACCCGTGCCCCCTGCATCAGCAGGTGGACTCTCAACCACTGTGCCACCAGGGAAGCCCCACACTATATATTTAATTTTTAGTTTTGTCCTTTCTAGGCTCAAAGAGGGCAGAATTTGATTTCTCTTTTGTTTCCTGATATATTCCCAGTGCCCATAGTTATCAGGCACACAATAAAATGTGCCCATAGTTATCAGGCACACAATAAAACCTATGTAGCACTTGACAAAAAATGAGAAAAACTAGTGTTGTCACCCTTACACTATCATGACAGTAAAAATAAATAAGGAACAAAAGGCTTAAAGAGAGTGAGGGTGGCTTTGGGGGAGAGGCTCTATCAGTGGGTTGTATCAGAAAGAAACTTGGTAGAAAGGACATTGTAAACATCCAGCCTTTGGAAAAAAAATAGTTCCTTATCCAGAGGTTATTAGTTGGAATTTTGGGGGATGAGAGATCTAAGAAAGCCACAAAATGATCTACTAGAGAAAGAACCAGCGGTAATTACCCACCAAGCCAACCCCAGCTCCTATATAGCTTGCCATGTAAAAATGTATAATTTCTTCTTATGTTCATGAACTCAACACTCAGAGACCTGGGAACACTGATAAATGTGTGTGTGTGTGTGTGTGTGTTGTTTTTTTGGGGGGTGGTGGGGGAGGTCTAATATATCTAAGATGAAGGTCATTTACCCATCCCTAAGCCAAAGCAATAGCTAGAGGTGGGAAATGATCTAAAATCTCTGACTCACAGCAGGTGCTTAGTTCTATTTCTGGGAGAGTTGTTAATACCAGCAAGAGCATAGATTCTCTGCCAAAAGGAGAGGCACAAAAAAATATGTAATATAGTTGAGAAAAAACATATCAGCATTAGCTACCTAGAGTATGAGAGAGGTTTAATGGAGAAAGAGAGAATATTGTCACTATCGAGATAAACTAGACAGGAAGAGAGGAGTCTGGGTTTCAGGGGAGAGGAATGTGGATTAAGAGGACTGGATTGGTTTTGTAAAGAGTACAGGCACAGAAGGAAGAAAAATGTGTTTATGGTGGACTGAGAACTCTGATGCATTTGCTCTGAATTTCTGGCGACTATGTTCAAATGCCTCATAAATTGGAAACCTAAGTGCCTGTAGTTGTCATATGTGAAATTAAAAAAAAAAAGTAAATCAATGTTAAATTCTCAACTCCAACAATGTTAGTGGTGCTGGTAAAAATAGTCTAAGTAGATTTATAAGGTGATCTGTGTGCTGAGGCTGGCTAGCTGTTATATGCAACTCATGTCAGAATTTTGATATGTAAAAATTATGTTTAATCTCAATTTCATTATCAATAGCACTAAAATGTTTTTTTCTTAAATGACAGGGTTTATCTTAAATTTTTTTGCTTATAAAACTAGCCTCTGAATTGAAGCAATAAAAGGAGTCTCTGAATATCATTAGTCCATACTTAGAAACCAAAGTTAATGGTCATTTGTGATCATTCACAAAGTAATGTCACTGATCAAGAATGTTTTCTTTTTATGCTATTATGTAGCAATATATGCCAAAGTGTAACTAATCTCTGTAAGTTTACCCAGGAAACATGTACCGGTTTTCTATAAAGAGAAAGAATAATCTCTAGCTCAGTATATGGGAAAAATAAGTATGCTAATTAGAAATAAATTAAATCTCTTTGTTTCATATTTCCATTAAAAATCCTACAATACTATCCCATTTTAAAATGTTAATAATTGGAAAACCCATCTTGCAGAACAACAGAAATAAGAACTAGTTTCCTAACTTTATGAAGGTTGCCTTAAATAAATTATTAATGTACCTTGAAATAGGTTGGACACCTTTACAAGTTTATAGTAAAAAGCCCTTTTCTATTCTTACTTATCACTATGGGTTGTTAAGCACATATTGTACACAAATAATCTTGTTAAAAATTTTAAGATAAACTTATATTGTGTGCTAGTCATTGAACAGAAAGGTGGCTACTTTAGTCATGTCCCATAATAATGATTTTATCTACATCAGGGAAGAAGCCTTGAAAGCCTAAGTTATTTTACCTGCAGAAAATTGCACTCATATCTATATATTAATAAAAAGTAGAAATTAAAATTTGAACGTGCAAATATAACTCCCAGAATTATAATAGAATTAAACACGAAGACATTATGTTCATGCATATTTAACATTAAGCTCTAGGTATGTCCTGTATCCTCAATTCTGCGGGCATATTTGCATACTAAATTCTTCTTAGAACGTGTTTACAAAGACATCACAGGATGTGATACAGCAGTTGCTGTATCACAACAAATCATATTACCATAGAACACCTTGACAGAGAGTATTACTGACATTCTAAATTTCTTTTGATTTGTATCTTTGGTTAGGACCTTGGTGGGTCTTATTCTTCAGCAACTAAGCCAGTTTGGTCCTCAATACAGACCATAGCATGCCATGATGGCAATTGTTCAGATCCTCTCTGCAGTTGTATCTTCAAGGAATACACATAAATTCTCATGATTACACTGAGGGCAGTGAGTTATTTTCTTTGCCCAACTCTTGTTGGTTTGCATGACAGCAGGTAGGTGACGAAGCTCAGTTGTGAGTCCTGACTCCCAAGCAGAAAGCATATTTCTTTGGTGATTGCTGAATCTGACAAGTATTTTCATTAAAAAAACAAACAACAAAAAAACCCCAACACAATGGATTTCCTTCTACAGCTAGTTTTGGGAGCCAGTAGAGGCAATAACACAATCGCAATCTTTCTACATCCTCCGTAACACAACCATGCTTAAGTTGATCCATTCATGCTTATATAATGGAATTGTACATCCTTTGGGAATTGCATTATTGAACTCATTTCTAACAATCTAAATACTATCTTAAAACATTGAATGCCATTTATCTATTATAAAGATAGTGCACATTCAGGAATTTTTGAAGAGAATATGCTGACTTGATTAAGTTGGTTAAAAGTAAGTTTAACAAGTTTTCAGAAACTGCTGCTGCTGATACTAGTTATGTTTGAGTTTTAACGTATGAGACATATCTTTGGGACTGAAGAGAACTAAGTTTTTCAGAATTGCTTAGTTTTAAAATAAGATTTTGAAGTTTTTGAAATAGTCTTCATGACAATATTAAGCCATAGAATTTTATTGAATGAAGAAGATGCAAACGTGCCCAGATTTTGATATACTAAAAAGTTTATTATGTATCTATCATGGCTTCTCAAAAAACTAATGACAGTTGGAAGCGATAGTCTTTCAATTTAAAAATCTTGGTAATCACCTTTAAATATGCTGATACAACATGTCTAGTGTACTGTCCAGGATTCTGAATTGATCACAGTTTAGAAACTCCAATGGGGATTATACTCCAGAACGTTCTGTATCACCCTTAATTTAATAGAAAATAGAAAACGCATTTATTTTACATTAAAAATTTAAAAAAAAAACAGGAAATTATAATCCTACTAGGCATGCCCAGAATAGGCTTCAATTGGTATCTATTTGCTCACATGTTTTTAAAGAATATTTTTGGCTGCAAGTAACAGAAAACCCTACTTCTCTGGTTTAAAACATAAGAAATAAATTATCCTGCTGTAATAAAAGAGGCTGGAGACAGAAGGCTCCAGGTTTATAAATTTAGCTGCTAAGTTATTTCATTAAGGACCAACAGACCTTTAAAAATCTGCGCTTGGCTTCCCTGGTGGCGTAGTGGTTGAGGGTCTGCCTGCCGATGCAGGGGACACGGGTTCGTGCCCCGGTCCGGGAGGATACCACATGCCGCGGAGCGGCTGGGCCCGTGAGCCACGGCCGCTGAGCCTGCGCGTCCGGAGACTCTGCTCCGCAACGGGAGAGGCCGCAACAGTGAGAGGCCCGCGTACCGCAAAAAAAAAAAAAAAAATCTGTGCTGCCACCCTTACCATGTTGGCTTGTTTACAGTCTAGTTCTTTACCAGACAAAAGGAAACCTACAGCGGTTCCAATCAATACACCCAGAAACGAAAAAGGCCTGCAAATGTGAAGGGAATTTTTTTTTTCTTTAAAGATGATAGAAATCTACCCTAGAGGTTTCTGGAAAACAGGCTTTTTAGAATCTAATTGGCTAGAATTGCTTCACAAGCCAATGCCTAAACCCATCGTTGGAAATAAGAATGGGGTCTGAATGTCTGGTTCAAACTGATCAAGTATGAAATCTGGAGCTGGAGAGGGGTGACTATTTTTGAGTTGGTAAGGGATGAACACAAAAATTTGATTCAGCCAGAAAAGAAGTAAATATCTATTGGTCAGGCAGCCACAAGTTTCCGCTACTGGTTATTAAACTTTTCTTCAAATATTTAAAAAAAAATATATCTTTTTTCACCTGGATCCTATGAAACATCAATAAATCAGCGGTCCATTTTGTTTTGCTTAGGGTTTTGAATGTCTAAGGCAAATATGCTTGCAGTGTGAGTAGAATTCTTGTATTCAATTGGAATATTTTTGTAATAGCATCATTTGCAAAGTCTAATTTGAGGGATTTTAGCGCCCAGTCCTATAGAACACATGCCCAAAATTTCTTTAAATAACCCTTTTATCTGTCTTTTCTCCATCAACCTCATTCATATCCTTCATTTTTCAAGGGCAAACTCATTTCCTAGCTTTTTGTCTTTCTTTTCTTCAACCTTTTCTACAACAAATGGACAGACCTTTCAAAATTCTGGTGCATTAGTCAGGATTCTCCAGAAAAAAACAGCTAATATTTTATTTGTATATAATATCATGCCATCTGCAAGCTGGAGACCCAGGAAAGCAAGTAGTGTGATTCCCCCAGAGTCTGAAGGCCTGAGAACCAGGGGAACAGATGGTATAAATTCCAGTCCAAGGGCAGGAGAAGATCAATGTTGCAGCCCAAGCAGGCAGACATGAAGCAAAAGGGGCAAGTTCCCTTCTCCTCTGCCTTTTGTTCCATTCGGGACCTCAACAGATTGTACAATGTCCACCCACACTGGAGAGGGCGATCTACATTACTGAGTCCACCAGTTCAAATGCTAATCTCATCCTCCAGAAACACCTTTACAGACATACCCCAAAATTTTTTAATCTGGGCACCTTAGGCCAGTCAAGATGATACATAAAATTAAACGTGACACCTTGTTACAATCACACTGGTTCCTTAAAGAGTCATTCAAGAATCACAGTACCAAATAAAGTAAAAACACCTCGAGATAGGTTTCTAACCTCTTAATAATATCATCCCAATTCACTTTGCCTGTCTTAATTTTTAACCTCGTATCATATAATATATTTCAAGTAACAGAGACTGACTACTTATTCACCAAAAAATCCCTTTCTCCTATAGTTGGACTAATACACTCTAATCTTCTCTCTTGGAAACAAGTTTCTAGCTATATCTGCTGACATTTTATTCTTCTTCTATTCAAATTCAAATGAAACTTTCACCAAACTAATTTTTATTTTTCAGGTGGTTGGAATTATTTTTTAACTTTTTGGACCCTATTAGTAGTTAATATTTTACCCCTTTTGTGGCATTTAACTTAGTATCCCTATTATTCAAGTGATTAGATTTAGTTTTATACTCTCTTCTGAATTGTGTAGCTCAGAATACATAATTATTAATAATATTAATTAATAATAGGTCTCCTTATATATTAATTGCAGTATAGAAATAGGACTTATTTATTTGCCTACAAAAAGTATAGCCATTTCTGGATTGTGAATCAGGTCTCTGGCATGGTTCATAGGAGCCAGCTTCAATATCAGAGACCAATATTTATCTCAGACCATAAAAAGATTACCTCTGCTACAATGTGACGGTAGTCTACATCAGTACTATTCCAACCTTAGTGTCCATAAGAGTCATTTGGGAATTTAATTTAAAACCCAGATAGATTTTAATTCAGTGAGACTTTGATAGAGCCCAAGATTCTGCATTTTTTACAAGCTTCCCATCAATGATGATACTGTGAACTCTCTAACCACCACTTTGAATAGCAAGGGCAATGAATAAAGAAACAGTTCAGAAGAAGGACATTTGAAAGATTGTGTGTGTGTGTGTGTGTGTGTGTGTGTGTGCGTGCGCATGCATGTGTAGGTGACTAAGTCTACGCGGATGAAAATGGTACATTAATAAAAATAGTATCTACTTTGTGCTGTTGGCACAGGTATTGAGTTAGATTATGATTAAGAAAGTGTTTTAGAAACATCATTGTGTTATTCCTTTAACAAATATCAATGGGAAAGTAACTATATATTTTTCTTTAGAGAATTGAAATTACATATGTTTAAAATGTATACTTGGAAGTTGTTGATAAACCAAATACATCTTTAACTGTAATCATTTAAGAACAATATTCCACTGTTACTTTTTTTTTTTTTAACATCTCTATTGGAGTATAATTGCTTTACAATGTTGTGTTAGTTTCTGCTATATAACAAAGTGAATCAACTATATGTATACATATATCCCATGTCTCCTCCCTCTTGCATCTCCCTCCCACCCTCCCTATCCCACCCCTCTAGGTGGTCACAAAGCACTGAGCTGATCTCCCTGTGCCATGTGGCTGCTTCCCACTAGCTACCTATTTTACATTTGGTAGTGTATATATGTCCACTGTTACTTTTAAGACCTAAAGATCTTTCCACTTTGACATTTTGATTCCTTTTTTTTGCATCTGAAGTCCCTACAAAGGTATGATTGAATCAGTTTAGAACTGTAGACTCTAGACACTAAGTTCCTAAAACTATTATAAATTATTCTGCAAGTTTCTATTTTGATGAAGCTTTGGAAAAACTTGGAAAACTCACTCTCAATACAGAGTAAGATATTTGTAGCTAAAAGGAGGATTTCCATGTACATGGGAGCATTGTCAGTGTGTCAAACCAGCCAAGCCATTTAACAATTAGCTCCCATAGTTACAAAATGCCAACTAAATCCAGAAGCAGGCTCCTATCATCAAACAGTCCAATTGTTTCTACTGATTCATGGCTTAGTCATAGACCAGGTGTTCTGAGCTTTAAGTGTGAATTCATTTTCTGAAATTAAATCTGAAAACCTAATGAAAAAGCTGACTGTATTGCAAATGACACGTTACATCATGACAATTGCCAGTGCTAAATGTTTCGAACAGAAACTGAGTATTCCTCTAACTTGTTTGACATAGATAGTGAGAAGAATTTCCTTTAACTCAATTTATTTTTAGTACTTTACAGATGCATTTCACAGAAATATAGAGACCATTTCCATAACTAAAAGGCCAATAGCTTTTCTCTGTATAACACTCCATTGCACTGCTTAACCCCAGCATGGATAAGCATTTATCCTATTTAAAAATAAAAATTTCAAAAAACCTCTCCAACATGACAATGAAAACTGCAGCAATTGTTGGTAAAGATGATTTCTGTTTTACTCTTTCATTTCACTAAATTAAATGTTTATTTGTAGCCCAGCATGGTGGCTTTTGTAAACTTTTCAAGGTAAAATGAGCAGTGTACTGTTTATTAGAGTGTTTCTTTTTTAAGATAAATGAATTTAATTGATTGAATTGTGGTAAGCAATTAATTCATCCAAATAAGTAAGAAGTTAATTTGTCCTGTTTTGCATCTCAAAGGATTTTATGCTTTAAAAATTATTCCTCTAAAATGTTTTATTTACATTTGTTTTAAATAAATGAAGTAATATACAACATTGGCTTATTTAACTATGAAATGACATACTTATTGGTAACTTGATGAATGAGAAAAAATTATAACCTAGCTGTAAGTTTAAGTTGGTATGTTAATGTTTAGAAGAAGTCCAAAGTAAGGGTTTACAAAATGATTATCTATCTCTTCAATAAATGGTGCTGGGAAAACTGGACAGCTACATGTAGAAGAACGAAATTAGAACACTCACTAACAACATACACAAAAATAAACTCAATGGATTAAAGACCTAAATGTAAGACCAGACACTATAAAACTCTAAGAGGAAAACATAGGAAGAATGCTCTTTGACATAAATCATAGCAAGATTTTTTTTTGATCCACCTCCTAGAGTAATGGAAATAAAAACAAAAATTAAAAAATGGGACCTAATGAAACTTCAAAGCTTTTGGACAGCAAAGGAAACCATAAACAAGACAAAAAGACAACCCTCAGAATGGGAGAAAGTATTTGCAAATGAATCAACGGACAAAGGATTAATCTCCAAAATATATAAACAGCTCATGCAGCTCAATATTAAAAAAAACAAACAACCCAATACAAAAATGGACAGAAGACCTAAATAGACATTTCTCCATAGAAAACATACAGATGGCCAAGAGACACATGAAAAGAGGCTCAACATGACTGATTATTAGAGAAATGCAAATCAAAACTACAATGAGGTATCACCTCACACCGGTTAGAATGGGCATCATCAGAAAATCTACAAACAACGAATGCTGGAGAGGGTGCGGAGAAAAGGGAATCCTCTTGCACTGTTGGTGGGAATATAAATTGATGCAACCACTATGGAGAACAGTATGGAGGTTCCTTAAAAAACTAAAAATAGAATTACCATATGACCCAGCAATCCCATTACTGGGCATATACCCAGAGAAAACCATAATTCAAAAAGACACATGCACCCCAATGTTCATTGCAGCACTATTACAATAGCTAGGTCATGGAAGCAATCTAAATGCCCATCGACAGATGAATGGGTAAAGAAGATGTGGTACATATATACAGTGGAGCATTACTCAGCCAGCCCTAGAAAGGAACAAAATTGAGTCATTTGTAGAGATGTGGATGGAGCTAGAGTCTGTCATATAGAGTGAAGTAAGTCAGAAAGAGAAATATTGTATATTAATGTATATATGTGGAATCTAGAAAAATGGTACAGATGAACCAGTTTGCAAGGCAGAAATAGAGACACAGATGTAGAGAACAAACATATGGACACCAAGGGGGGAAAGTTGGTGGGGCATGGTGGTGGTGGGATGAATTGGGAGATTAAGATTTACATATATGCAATAATATGTATAAAATAGATGATAAGAACCTGCTGTATAAAAAATAAATTAATTTTTAAAAATAAATAAAAACAGAAAAAAAAGATTACATATTGTTCTTTTATCGTACTGTTGGCATTCTTAAGAATAATTCACTTATCTGAATTTTTCACACATAGACACATAGATATATATACATACTTGTTCAGTCATTCTTTTCTGAATTTACTAGATGGTTCAAGTAAAACTGCCAATTTACTTCTCCATGTAAATCCCAAAATGTATTAGTAAAAAAACAAGTGATTGATAAAATAAAATATTTTTGACCCTGAAAATTAAAAGTAAAGTATATATTTTAAAGCAACCACATTGATTATAATTTAGCACTCTACAATCAACAGATATGGTCCTAAAATATTTAACACTACATCTATAAGGTCATTATTTAATCCCAAATTCTGTTATTACACAAGCCAAAGGATAGTCTGACAGCTAGGATAAAATACTTTTGTTACCTAATTTTATCATCAATATTCTGTAAGCTATGCTGAAAAAATGATTAACTCTGATTTGTTGTGATTATAAGATCTTAAAATCAAAGATTACACATTTTGTGTGTATTTGTTGTCATCTGAAACAGTAGGAGCGGTGCTTAAACCTTTCAGGAACTTGCCATTAATCTCATTGGCTCTATAATCTGAGGGCAACAGTGGCTGCTAGTTCAGTGAAGCAATGAATTTAGAAAGTACAATTCAACTCTCTAAACGAGCCTTATTATTTTTAAATTTTTTTATTAGATCTTAGTTTTGGGATCTCAGCACCAGTTCACAGTCAAGAACAGTATATTATGAACATACATGTGAAAAAATAGGAAGATTGGTAATCATACAAAATATTATTATAAAAAGTAGCATTCATCATTCTACTTGTCTTTATTCCAATTACTATAAATTAGTTTAATAAAGAGTAGGTAATTTTTTGAACTCTGAAAAATAATACTTAGCATATGTACACTTTGAGGTCAACTTACTCCAGGAATAACTGAAATTTTCTTAGGGAACCTGCAGGAAATGAGAATGATAATGGTGCAACAGTGACCCATGAGGACAGTAATTATATCAGCCTGCCTTGAGTAGAGCATTCAACTCCCACACTATCAATTTGAAAGTTTCCTGACATTGAAATTCACACTAATAAGAGAATGAGTTTCTATTAAAATTGTAATTCCCAGCAATGAAAATATTAGCATAGAGAATGACAGGAAAATTTATTCAATTGGAGATAGAATATTTTGAGAATGAAATAATGAAAACATTTCCAAGTTGCCAGATAAAGAATCATATAAGCAAATAACAAAATTTACAAAACACCTATTATGTGCTAGGAATCTTTATGTGATAGAAATAAGGACAAATGAGAGGTTACTGTGCTGTGAGAAGACCTAGGGCAAGAGATTCATTGAAAACATAATAACAATGAAGGAATTTTGAAGGATAAAGAAGATGAAATCTAATAGATCAAAAATTTTAATCAATTCCTGTCTAAGCTTGACCTCTTACAGCAGAATACCATATACTGGGTGGCTTAAGTATCATGTATTTATTTCTCACAGTTCCAGAGGCTGGAAAGTCCAAGATCAAGGTGCCAGAAGATTTGGTTCCTGGTGAGAGCCCTATTCCTGTCTTTCAAATGGCCACCTTCTTACTGTGTCCTCACAGAAAAAAACTGTAGTATCTTCCTGTTCCTATAAGGACACAAATCCCATCATGGGGGGAACACCCCTATGACTTCATCAAACCTAATTACCTCCCAAAGGGCCTACTCCACATACCATCATATTGGGGGTTAGTGCTTCAACATATGAATTTTGGCAGGGGGGCAGGGGGCATAAATATTCAGTCTATAACTGTTCCCTTCATTGTGAAGAGAAAAAAGTTTGTTGATTTCACACATATCCTAAATTATTGAACTTTGTTGTCTCTCTTAATCTCAATTACCTTTTGAGTAAGTGGAACTTCTTCTGTCCTGAACCTCAGAAGCTCAATCAGACTACATCTAAGGATAAAGAGCATGTGTTTTCAAGTCAGAAAAACCCAGTTTAGAATCCTGGTTCTACCTCCAACTAGTTGTATATATTTGGTAAGTTATTAACGGCTTTGAGACCAACTTTCTTCACTGGTAAAATGCATACAATAATACTTACTTAGGAGAGGTTTTTTGAGGATTAAACTGGAAGGTTCTTGGCCCAAGTTAAAGGCTCAAAAAATGTTGGTCAACAAACAAACAGAAAACAAAATTGACAAATATTTTTTTTTAATTTAATGATAAGATGGAGAAGGACAGGTGTTTCTATGGAATGAAATGCTGGTCCTACTAGGATCAAACAGTATATATATATATATATATATATATATATAAGCAGAAAACGAGTAATCCACTCCAGACCCCATTTCAGAATGCTGGACCTTGAAGAATCTAGTGAAATTTGTTGAACGTCTTTGAAGAGTATCCATATTCAAGAATGAGTTATTGAATGATTACTTTGTGGCAGACATAATTCTAAGTGATTTATATGGAGTTTAATTCCACTCTCTTCTTTCACCCTCAAAAAATCCCTATATTTTTCTTTTTTTGTCTTCATTTTAAAGATGAGGAGATTAAGTCACAGAAGGGTTAATTTACTTGACCAAATTCAAATATCCAGTAGCTAACAAAGTTAAACCTAAACCTTGAAAATTTGACACTGGAGTTTGCATGCTAATACAGTTTTCAATACTTCTCAAAATTGAGTGAATATTAACAGTGTCATCTCCTATTTTGTTAGTTTGTGAATATTTCTAGAATATTTGGTTATCTTATACTATAAAGTTAAAATATTTCCATAAATTCAGTTTTATTTTTAAAGTTAATCATTTACTTCCTGTGTAGAGAAATAGGTATATTTTCAATTTTAAGCTTTAAAAATCACAATAACTCTCTAGAGCCATATACAATTTAAAGTTGAAAAAATAATAAGTTCATTTGTCTTTCTCTGTCTGACTTACTTCACTCAGTATGACAATCTCTTGGTCCATACATGTTGACACAAATGCCATTATTTTGTTCTTTTTTATGGCTGAGTAATACTCCATTGTATATATATACCATATCTTCTGTATCCATTCATCTGTCGATGGGCATTTAGGTTGTTTCCATGTCCTGACTATTGTAAATAGTGCTGCAATGAACACTGGGGCGCATGTATATTTTTGAATTAGGTTTTCTCTAGGTATATACCCAAGAGTGGGATTGTTGGGTCATATTGTTTTCTATTTTTAGTTTTTTATGGAACCTCCATACTGTTCTCCATAGTGGTTGTATCAATTTATATTTCCACCAACAGTGTAGGAGGGCTCACTTTTCTCCACACCCTCGCCAGCATTTATTTTTTGTACACTTTTTGACAATGACCATTCTGACTGGTGGGAGGTGACAGATACTTCATTATAGTTTAGATTTGCATTTCTCTATAATTAGTGATGTTGAGCATCTTTTCATGTGCTTTATGACCATCTGTATGTCTTCTTTGGAGAGATGTCTATTTAGGTCTTTTGCCCATTTTTTGATTGGCTTTTATTGATATTGAGCTGCACAAGCTGTTTGTATATTTTGGAGATTAATCCCTTGTGGGTTGCTTCATTTGCAAATATTTTCTCTCATTCTGAGGGGTGTCTTTTTGTTTTATTTATGGTTTCCTTTGCTGTGCAAAATCTTTTACATTTAATTAGATCCCATTTGTTTATTTTTGTTTTTATTTTCATTACTCTAGGAAGTGGATCAAAAATGATCTTGCTGTGATTTATGTCAAAGAGTGTTCTGGTTATGTTTTACTCTAAGAGTTTTATAGTGTCTGGCCTTACGTTTAGGTCTTTAATCCATTTTGAGTTTATTTTTCTGTATGATGTTAGGGAGTGTTCTAATTTCCTTCTTTTACATGTAGCTGTCCAGTTTATTTATAACTCATTCACTTTGCTGTACAACTGAAACTAGCACAACATTGTAAATCAACTATACTCCAACAAGAATTAAAAATAAAATGAAAAAATAGCATCTCCTTCTATAACAAAACATGCCTAACGTTTATTGTTAACTTTTCAAATACTTGTAATAAAAATGTAACTTAAAAGTGAATTTTCTTCTTTTCTGATTTGGATTCTTTTTATTTCCTTTTCTTCTCTGATTGCTGTGGCTAAACTTCCAAAACTCTGTTGAATAAAAGTGGTGAGAGTGGGCCACCTTGTCTTGTTCCTGATCTTAGTGGAAATGCTTTCAGTTTTTCACCATTGAGGATGAAGTTGGCTGTGAGTTTGTCATATATGTCCTTTATGATGTTGAGGAAAGTTCCCTCTATGCCTACTTTCTGTAGGGTTTTTATCATAAATGGGTGTTGAATTTTGTCGAAAGCTTTCTCTGCATCTATTGAGATGATCATATTTTTTTCTCCTTCAATTTGTTAATATGGTTTATCACATTGATTGATTTACATATATTGAAGAATCCTTGCATTCCTGGAATAAACACCATTTAATCATGCTGTATGATCCTTTTAATGTGCTGTTGGATTCTGTTTGCTAGTATTTTCTTGAGGATTTTTGCGTCTATGTTCATCAGTGATATTGGCCTGTAGTTTTCTTTCTTTGTGACATCCTTGTCTGATTTTGGTATCAAGGTGATGGTGGCCTCGTAGAATGAGTCTGGGAGTGTTCCTCACTCTGCTATATTTTGGAAGAGTTTGAGCAGGATAGGTGTTAGCTCTTCTCTAAATGTTTGATAGAATTCACCTGTGAAGCCATCTGGTCCTGGGCTTTTATTTGTTGGAAGATTTTTAATCACAGTTTCAATTTCAGTGCTTGTGATTGGTCTGCTCATATTTTCTATTTCTTCCTGATTCAGTCTTGGCAGGTTGTGCATTTCTAAGAATTTGTCCATTTCTTCCAGGTTGTCCATTTTATTGGCATAGAGTTGCTTGTAGTAATCTCTCATGATCTTTTGTATTTCTGCACTGTCAGTTGTTACTTCTCCTTTTTCATTTCTAACTCTATTGATTTGAGTCTTCTCATTTTTTTTCTTGATGAGTCTGGCTAATGGTTTATCAATTTTGTTTATCTTCTCAAAGAACCAGCTTTTAGTTTTATTGATCTTTGCTATTGTTTCCTTCATTTCTTTTTCATTTATTTCTGATCTGATTTTTATGATTTATTTCCTTCTGCTAACTTTGGGGTTTTTTTGTTCTTCTTTCTCTAATTGCTTTAGGTGCAAGGTTAGGTTGTTTATTCGAGATGTTTCCTGTTTCTTAAGGTAGGATTGTATTGCTATAAACTTCCCTCTTAGAACTGCTTTTACTGCATCCCATAGGTTTTGGGTCGTTGTGTTTTCATTGTCATTTGTTTCTACGTATTTTTTTATTTCCTCTTTGATTTCTTCAGTGATCACTTTGTTATTAAGTAGTGTATTGTTTAGCCTCCACGTGTTTGTATTTTTTACAGATATTTTCCTGTAATTGATATCTAGTCTCATAGTGTTGTGGTCAGAAAAGATACACTCTTGCACTGCTGGTGGGAATGTGAATTGGTACAGCCACTATAGAGAACAGTATGGCAGTTCCTTATAAAACTACAAATAGAACTACCATATGACCCAGCAATCCCACTACTGGGCATATACCCTGAGAAAACCATAATTCAAAAAGAGTCATGTATCAAAATGTTTATTGCAGCTCTATTTACAATAGCCAGGACGTGGAAACAACCTAAGTGACCATCATCAGATGAATTGATAAAGATGTGGCACATATATACAATGGAATATTACTCTGCCATAAAAAGAAATGAAATTGAGCTATTTGTAATGACGTGGATAGACCTAGAGTCTGTCATACAGAGTGAAGTAAGTCAGAAAGAAAAAGACAAATACCATATGCTAACACATATATATGGAATTTAAGGGAAAAAAATGTCATGAAAAACCTAAGGGTAAGACAGGAATAAAGACACAGACCTACTTGAGAACGGACTTGAGGATATGGGGAGGGGGAAGGGTGAGCTGTGACAGGGCGAGAGAGAGTCATGGACATATACACACTAACAAACGTAAGGTAGATAGCTAGTGGGAAGCAGCCGCATAGCACAGAGAGATCAGCTCGGTCCTTTATGACCGGCTGGAGGGGTGGGATAGGGAAGGTGGGAGGCAGGGAGACGCAAGAGGGAAGAGATATGGGAACATATGTATATGTATAACTGATTCACTTTGTTATAAAGCAGAAACTAACACACCATTTTAAAGCAATTATACTCTAATAAAGATGTAAAAAAAAAAAGTGAATTTTATGATGATGATATACTAATTAAATAATGTGATATAAATTCTATTTTCTGCAATAGTTATAATCCCAAGTAGGTATTCTATGCATATTCCATTTTATATTCAGTATTAGAAAATAAATTCAGAAAAATTTTTTTTTGAAACATTCACCTCACCCTCATGTTGAAGATATCCCAAGATCTATAATACCACTAAAAATAGAAAAGTAAGAATAATGTCTGGGACACCATCAGATTTTCTTTAATCAAAAAACTTTCAGTTCTGTATAGCTTCAAGATCTCTTTCTGCATTGCAATAAATTGTAAATATGGGGTATTTAAGACTGACATACTAGTTTTATCAGGATTCGTCACTCCATGTATATGTTCCCTACCATGTCAGCATCCACTACAAAGTAAGTGTTAATATCTATATCAAGATAATATATAACAAGACCTTCATCATAATCTTAATTAGAATTTAGGGCTAGTGTTTATATTGGCAATGTGGAAACTAAAATAATATAACTATTTTAAGTCTTTTGTTTGTAAAAGTAATTTTATAAACATAATAGGCCCTGGAAATGTGATAGTAACACAATATATATTGCTATTTTTTATTTTTATAAATTAAAAATTTGTATTAAAAATACAAGTGTTATAAATTAAATATATAGTAATAATTTTGTTTCCTATTTGCATAACATTTTACTACTACCATGAACCTTAACAGCCAAATTACTAATTTTTTCTTCATTAACATAGTTAATGCAATTGCTCTTTAAGAAAGATTTTTCTGAGACATGCTTTTTTTCTTTATGTTTAAGAACAGATTTAATAAACTATCAATCACTTCCACAATCATGTAATGAATGCGATTTAAAATAATTTTTTTAAAATAATGGAATAATGGAAAAAGCACAGGGTTTTGAGAGATACATTATTTTCCTGTGTGTGTTCATCAACAGACTTTGTAACTTCTTTTAGTCTCAGTTCCATCATTTGTAAGACGAGAATTAAGACATACATAAAAATTTCAAATGGCTCTTTATCAAATAACTACTTGAGGTAAAGTACTTAGTATAGGTTTTAACACTAGTAGGCATCCAATTTATAACTTAATGGATTTGTTCATTCATTCAAAATACATTTATTAAGCACTTACCATGTGCCAGGCACTTTTCTGGGTGGAAGTAACATGCAATAAGAACAAAACAGACAATGCCTGTATTTCACAGTTGTATTTCACACATTACACATAATTGTATTTCACACATATACATATATGCACTGTAGATAGGAATATCATAAAAATAGAATATCATCTTAGAGGTTTATTTGGAGTATATCTCAATTTCCATTAGAATTTTGTGATGCAATAAATTAAAGTCATCCAAAAATACATGTCATGATATCCTTATATTTGTTTGAATTGAATGGAGATGGTTTATCCACAGCCATCACAAGAATGGAACATTCTTTATTACTTAATTCACAGTATTTGTAAAATGAAAACACACCAATTCTGAGGAGGAAATGTGAAGGACTAAGTTAAATTTTCCAAAGTGTGCATATTAATTTTATAAGCAATGCTTTTTAATTATTCCAGCAATAAACACAACAATGAATTTCACATGTGAATTCTTATGCTGTCCCTGAATATAAAGTGCATTTGAGTAAACATTATTCTAAAAAGATATTAGAATGATGAGTGCACAGTGCTCTGTGGCTAAAAATTGAAGACCTGTGGATCACAGTCCTCTTCAAACATGGTTTGACTTATTTAAAAAGTTTACAATTAACTTCCAAAGCTTGAATCTCTAGGGACACTAACTCAATATCTAGATGTCAAACTTAAAAACAAACAAACAAACAAACAAAAAACTGGAAGATATGATAGCACCTAACATTCATTTCTACCTAGCAACTAGATACTCCTTCCTGGAGTATCTGCTCTCTCTTTAAATGTCATAAATTCTCCAGTTTGCATTGCATACCATAGCCTTACATTCTGCCTGCTTTCCTGTTAGTATCTTGTAAAAACTGACAGTAAAGTTTCTTTACTTTACCTATGGCAAAACTTTAGAACTGTAAGAGATAAGTTTGGCTTTATAGTTTTCAAAATTGCTCTTGTAAAGTTTTTTTTTTTAACTTTTCGGTAACATGAGGAAGCACAAATTTGGAGCTTATTCATTCAGTCAAAAAACTTATCCATATTATCAAATAATTCAGATGGATTAATAATCAGATGATCTCCATTTTGGGTTGTTATTCTTTGAGATTGGAAGACAGGTGGCTTAAGACAGACTGATTCATCTCATAAGGAAATATAATTGTGCTATGATCTGAATGTTTGTGTTACCCCAAAATTTATATATTAAAATAATAAAATCCAAAGATGATGGTAGTAGGAAGTGACGCTTTTGGGAGGTGCTTCAGTCATGAGGGTGGAGCCCTCATAAATGGCATTAGTGCCTTATAGAAGAGGCTCCAGAGATATTTCTAGCCAATTCCACCATATGAGGACACAGAAAGAAAAGAAAAGGTGCCAGCCATGCACTAAGAAGAGTGCTCTCACCAGAACATGACCTGTCTGGCATCTTGATCTTGGACTTCCCAGCCTCCAGACTGTGTGAAATTAATGTTTGTTGTTTATAAGTTACCTGGTCTTTGGTATTTTGTTGTAGCAGCCTGAACTGATAAAGAAACACCACATCAGGACATTAGTGTAGATATAAAAGATCAAAGAGTTTATGTCTTCATGTAGTTTACATTTTGGTGGTAAGACCAAAAATAAATCAGTAAAAAAGATTTACTTCTAATTTAAGATACCAAATATTATTTTAAAAATTAAAGGTAAGAACAGAAAACGATGGGACATGGGGGATATGTATTGTAAAAGGACAAATATAGAAAGTCTGCTCCGATGAACGGTGACATAGAGGAAGGCGAGGGATAAAGCTTGTTGCAGAAGGAAGGGTATCCCAGGCAGAGTTTTCAGGGCAACTTAAGACTATGCAGGTAAACTCCCAATCATGCTACAAAAAATGTGTTATTACCTTCAGAACCTTCTACACAATGTGACAGAGCATATAACAAAAATCAATGCTGGAAATAGCATGTCTAAATCCTGCCTACTTCTCATGCAGAATATGTAGAGTTATTGTAATTATTCAAGGAAAGAACTGGCATAATATTTTAGTTGGACTATTCAGTACCTTAATACATAAGTTCATGATTTGGAAAATGTCACCCTTTAAAACTGGTTACATCACACTCTGGAATGGACAATAATTGATATTAACCAAACAGGATGGTGGATGGAAAACAGCAAACACTAAAGAGGATAATCCCAAATTATTTCACAATGATCAGATGATCTCCATTTTGGGTTGTTATTCTTTGAAATGGGAAGACAGGTGGCTTAAGACAGACTGATTCATCTCATAAGGAAATATGATGGTGCTATGATCTGAATGTTTGTGTTACACCAAAATGTATATATTAAAATCCTAAAATCCAAAGTCACAAATGGAAAGTCTAGATAGCAGGATCATATAGTATGAAATCAAGTCTCTATGTATTCATTGTTTCAATGGATATTAATTGAGTGAATTTCATGTGTAATGGCCCCAAATCTTGGAGGGGATGGAGAAAGAAATGATAGGGATAATGTCCAAGTTTCTGTCTTTGGTAACTTGGAAGTTCCAGCCAGGAAATTCAGGAGAAGGAACAGCTTTGGCAAGGTAGGAGGAAACACGGGGAAGGATATGTAAACATTACCAGGCTTTGCTGGATACACTTTTCTTGCTATTAACCTGGTGGAGGACAGAGACAGCATTCCATTAAGAGTTTACATGGACTTGAAGATATTTCAATTGGTGTTTTCTTAATGGTGGATTAAGGGAAGAGTATGTGAACTTCCAAAATATTTCGGACAGCTATTTGATTTAATATATCAATCAGGCAAACAGGATTCATCCTAGGAGAGGTAGGCCAGATGTGGAGGATGCAACATAATGGTCAGATAACATCTACAGTCCCTGATGTTGAAACCTTCAAGTATTTCTTTAATCACCCAAGAGATTATGAGAATTAAAAATTGTATACATTTTTTTCACATTATTTCAAGTCCATTTCAAAGCTCAAAGAAAGTAACATTAAATTATAATAATTTCTTTGATGCATTCAGGATTCATGGCCTGAAACACAAATGTGCTATTAATAAATTATTATTTAATAATTTGTTGTGTATTTGTTATGTGATAAGAAGATGGAATACAAAACTACAAAACATGTAGTTTGCCTCCTTATTTTAAGATCAGCCCTGAGGAAATCTGCAGTCATTTATGGAGCATAATATTTCCATTTGCATCAGTAAAGTAATATAGGATTAGCTGTAGAATCTTTGTGTAAAACTGCGTAGTGGAGTGCCAAATGCAAAATTTGTTAATGTGTTAAAATAAAATAGCAGCTGATCTAATTATTCAATTTTTTTTTTCCAAATACAACGTTGAAACAGAGACAGAGAGAGAGAGAAAGAGAAAGAAACCAAAATATGATGTTTGGTCAACTGTAGTGTTACATACTTGTGGAAGATGTACACTTTTCTTCATGAAATTGTGCTGTACCTTTTATAAATAATGTGACATAGACAGATTTAATCCTTGATTCAATACTAAGAGGAGAGACAAGAGTTAGCTGGGCATAACTTCTTAATATTTAATAACTCCACAATCATGAATTTTCAGTCACTGTCAACTTCAGCAAACTAAAAACTCAATTTTATAAAATTTTTATCACAGTTCTCTCATTTTTTAGATTTAAAAGAATTTGTAATTTTATTTTGTTTCTATGCTCCATTATAATCAAAGATGTTATTTGTTGAATTTTATTTCAATATTGTGACTTCAAATTAAGTCCACTATTTATCTGAGAAAATAGTCTAGCATATAATTATCTGTTTTTCATATATTTTCTGAGAGAACTATATGGCATAAAATTGAAAGCTGACTGTTTACATATATCAATCAATAACCTGTAATTACCTGATTTACCAACTTGTTTATTTCTTCCAATTACTTCTGTAGAAACTTAAAAATAATTGGTATTCTATAGTAATAAATAAAAAGCCCTATGTTAGTTCTAAATAGATTTAAATTATCCTGAATATTATAACTTATTATATAACCTTTTTTATGAGTGTTTTATAGGGCTTCAATACTTTCTATGTATAGTATAATAATTTTTTTCAAAATTGATTTTTCTCTCTGACACATTCTAAACAGGCTATTATTTTTGCAAAGACTGTTAAATTACAGTACTCTGCCTTATTCAGCTTTTCTGAATCTCCTATCTGGGATAAAACCTAAGGTTAATGAATCTGTAACAACATAAAATAAACTAGAAAAAATATGCATCTACATGAGTCTCGATATGATATAGTTTCAAATAACACTTGATTGCTAATTGGTAACAGTTCTCAGAACTTCCCCTTTTGAATAATATCTATCCTCATCTTCTAAAAGTATGGTATACAAGTCTCGTAAATAAAGAAAGAAACGGATATAAATTTATCTGATTTCACAATGATCTATCTAATCTTAGAAAGGTACCCGAGCTTAGAAGAATGTTATATTGCTATTGCAAATCTCTTTCCTAGGTTGTCTTCCTATTATTTTTCTTTTTTAAAACATTAACTGGTACCAAGTGAGATATGTCCTCCTTTATATAAATGAAAATATACTACATCTACATTTTTTTAACTATGCATGAAATGTTTATGTATTTTCTAAGTTAATTTTTATTGGAGTATAGTTGATTTAGTTTCTGTTAGTTAGTACAGCAAAGTGAATTAGTTATATGTATACATATATCCACTCTTTTTTAGATTGTTTACCCATACAGGCAATTACAGAGTACCGAGTAGAGTTCCCTGTGCTCTACAGCCAGTCCTTATTACATATCTATTTTATATAAAGCAGTGTGTGTATGTCAGTCCCAATCTTCTAATTTATCCCTCCCACCTTACTCTCTGATAACCGTAAGTTTGTTTTCTACATCTGTAACTCTATTTCTGTTTTGTAGATAAGTTCATTTGTACCCTTTTTTTCATCCTATACAAATAATACTTTTTCAATTCTTAGTAATGTTTCATTTTAGAATAGTATTATATTTACAGAAAAGTTTCAAAGAGAGTATAGAGTTCCCCTATATCCTGCACCCCATTTATCTCATTGTTAACATCTAATAAGGTACATTAGTCACAACTGATAAACCAATATGAATACATTTTATTAACTAATTTTTATACTTTATTCTATTGTCTTATTTTTAATCTCATGTCCTTTTTCTGATCCAGGATCCTATACAGGATACCATGTTATTTTTAGTTGTCATATGTCTTTAGAGTCCTCTTGACTATTTCTCTTCCTTGTTTTTGATGACCTTGGCAGTTTTGAGGTGTCCTATGTGGTATTTTGTGGACTGTCCATTGATTTTGTTTTGTCTGATATTTTTCCTACATTATACTCGAGTTACATATTTGGGGGAGGAAGACCATAAAGGTAAACTGCCATTTTCATCACATAATTTCAAGTATTTATGGTACTAACATGACTTACCACTGATAATGTTAACAGAATTTATTTTCATAATAATTTATAGTTACACATTATAATAATTTGAAATGTATTTTTACCTGGCACATAGTGATTTAAAGGGTAATCTCAGCACACTAAGAAGAGATGCACATCTCAAGGAAAACTAATTTTTTCAAGTATGTAAGACTATAATAAAGCAACAGAGTCATTTTACTTACTTAAAATGAAGAGGAAAAGATTTGTAAGTACAAGTATATATGTATATGTGTCATTAACTGGTTCATTCCCTTTATACAGACTATGTGGGTAATCAGATTGCATTCAGTAGATTGTTGGTGACCATAAAAGGAAGAGTAAACAAATTAAATATTAAAGGGGAATGACGCTGGAGAGTTGGAGGTACCCTTCTCTGCATTAAGCAGATCCTTTCTAATGAAGCTGGAATAACTGAAGTCTCTTATTTCAAGTCTTCTGGGCAATGTTTGGATAGTTTTAATCCAATTGTGCTGTATTAATGCAACATTACAATCCAAGTTTCAGTAGCTTACAATTGCCATCATTTATTTCTCAATCACATACCTGTAGGTTGGCTGTGGTGGTTCAGACGTGAGTTGAATTTGGCTCTGATCCTCTTGTTTTTTCATTTCAAAACTCAGGATGTTGCAACAGTGACACTTGGACTATATTCTTCTTATGGTAGAGGGAAGAGGTTCAAGAGACCATGTCAAAGTATGCAAACGTTTTAAATAATTTACTTAGTTGTGGGGTGTGTTGTTCTCGTTTACATACCATTGGTCAAAGCAACTTACATTGCCAAGCTCAACATCTATGAGGTGAAAAGTACACTCTTTCCCCACAGGGCATGGGGGTAGTGAATATTTGGTGAAAAGTTATACAATCTACCAGAAATGAATATTCACATTCTTCTATGTTTCTTTTGTCTCTATCTTCAAAGGCTGCATAATCAAGCATATTATTTATTTAGTTTTACTTTCTTTTACTCCATGTTAGTGTATCCAACCAGGTCATATCTAATGTTATGCAGGTTTGGGAACTATTTTATTTCTTTAAAAGCATATTATATTCATTATGCATCATATAAGTTTATTTTCCTCAATTCAGGTTTTGGGGTTGAATGCCTAATTTTATCTCCCAAGAAATAAAAACCTATGGTCATGCCATTACACTTTTAAGATATATATTTACTTCCTCTGTCATATGAAAAGCAATTTCAAAGAGTCATATTCAAAAATTATTATGTGAATAAATAAAATATGAAATTTAAGGACCAAAATTCACATTGCATCACACATCTTAAATTATCTGTAAGAAAAATAGCTGATCTCATTAGCCAGCCTAACTTGTACAACAAAATATCCTAAATTTATGATTATTATAAAGTTGTGCCTATTTTATTGAAATAAGCAGAGAGAGCAATTTAAGAATAATATATAATTCATTGTGAAAAAATTAAGTCAGCTTAAAACTAGAATTTCTATAAAATAGAAAATATATGTACATATATTTATGTATATGTATATACATATATTTATATATTCTATATTAAAAATTCAGTGGGTTGGTTAAAATGCTCATTAAATGAAGCTGAACTGAAAATTAATGACTTGGAAGACCGAGCTACAATTACACAAAATGCTGCATAGATACCTAAAGACATGGGGAAAAAATAAAAATTAAGAAATGTATAATATTAAATGGGAATGTCTAAGATACATAAAGTTGGAGTTCCAGACGTATAACAGATTCAACCTGGTTGGATATGTGGCTGTATCTCCTTCTTTCAACCTCATTAAATGTCAGTTATATCCAACTCATAACAGCAACCAAAATATCCATTGCTACTTTTTTCCCAACCTCTGTTCAGAGTAAGGAACCCATCTCAGACCTTGATTTCAAGGAGTCAGTAAGGTCTCACATCACAGGTTCCCCTTTTCATTCCTATTATCCTGAAGAGTCTTCATTTTCTCTTTTCTCTGATTTTTCCCTGATTCTAAAGCTAGCAGTCCTGCACACTTAAACCCATAAGTCACTTTGTGTTTATAATCTGTTTGTTTTCAGAAAATATTTTAGAATAAATTGGGTGACAGATTTATTCCAAAATAAAATAATTTGTTTTAAAAAATAAGAAAAATAAAGTCTTTTTCTACTGCAGAAAAGCTGAAAAAAGTTATTATCAGTACATAGGCTATAAGAAATGTTAAAGAAAATTTGTCAGGCAGAAGGAAGTTGATACCAGATGGAAATATGGATTTACATCCAGGGAATGTAGAACACTGATATGGTAACTACAAGGATAAATATATGAGATTCATTTATTTTTGTTTAAGTCTCTTTAAAAGATAATTGGCTGCTTAAAATAATAATGTATTGTGAGATATGTAACATTCACACATACATACACACATATAAATACATAAACACATATAAAATAAAAATACACATCTAAAAATGCATGACAACATTTTTATAAAAACTAGGAAGGAAAAAATAAAGTATTCTATTATTTTGCGGTTCTTATATACTACGTCGAGTGGTATAATATCCCTTGAAACTAGACTGTGATAACTTAAAGCAATTGCTAAAATAACAAAAAAAAGAGATAAAACTAAATAAGCTATTGAGGGGATAAAATGCATATATAACAATACTCAATCAAGAAAAATGCAGAGAAAGAGGAAAAAAGTGAATAAAGAAGCAAACAGAACATAAATAGTGTGATATAAGATATAAATCTTAATGTTTCAATAGCATATTATATTTAATTGTCTAAATATTTCAATTAAAAGGCAGAGATTTTCAGATTGGTTTAAAAACAAACTCTAATATATGCTGCTACTGAGAAAAAATACAACTATAAAATTATATTACAAGCAATAGGATTGAAAATGATAAACCACACAAACACTACTCAAAAGGAAAGTGGAGTTACTATATTAATATCAAACAACATTGAATTCAGATCAAAGAATATTACTAGGTATGAGGAAGGCCATCTCAAAATAATAAAAGGGTCAATTCTTCAAAAAGAGATAATAATCCTAAATATATATGCACCTAATAACAGACCTTTAAAGCTCATGTAGGTAAGCCAATGTAGTTCAAGGAGAAATAGAAGAATCCACAAATATAGTTAGAAATTTTAATTCCTCTCATCCAACAACTGAGAACAAATGAACAAAATCAATGAGGATATAAAAGACTTGAACAACATTACCAATGAACTTGACCTAACTTACAATTATAAAAGATTCCAACCAACAACAGGAGCTCACACATTGTTTTTAAGTATGCATGAAACATTTATCAAGTTGCACCATAAATCACCTCAATAAATTGAACAGAATTGTAATCACATGATGTATTATTTCTGACAACAGTGGAATTAAGTTAAAAGCAAATAATATAAAGATTTATGGAAAATACCCAAAATATATGGGAGAAAAAGAACTCTAAATAACCCATGTGTCAAAGAAATCAAAAGTGTTATTGAAAAGTACTTTTGACAGGACGAAATAAAAGCATGTGTATCTGAATTAGTATGATGCGGTTAACACAATTCTAAACAGAAAATTCATGGCAATGAAGAAAAATAATCTTTAATCAGCACTTTCAGCTTTTGACTTCAAGATACTAGAATAAGAAGAATAAATGAAATCCCAAAAGAAAGCAATAAGAAGGAAATTATAACGATTATAAAATCAATCAATAAAATAGAAAACACAAACAATGAAGAAATATATATAAGACAAAACTGGTTCTATGAGAAAATAAATACAATCGATAAATCTCTAGTCAGACTGCTCAGGAAAAAAGAGAGAAGTCACAAATCATCATTATAAGGAATCAGAGAGGTAACAAAACTCTAGATACTAACAGATGATTAGGGAATATTATGAATAACTTTTCTAATACATTAAAATTCAGTTCAATATTTTAAATTCCTTGAATGACAAACAGAACCAAATTTCACTGAAGGAGAAATAGTTTTAAAAATAAAATAGACCTGAATAAAGTTGGTTTCATATATCCTGAATATTCTATATCATTTTATTTCCCAGAATATTGCAAAAGCAATACTGATCTAAACTAATTTTGAGTAAGAAAGATGAATTGTCTGGCTAAATCAAATGAAAAGTTATTGCATTATAACCTGAAATTAGTGATATCTGAGGAAAAACATTTTTGAATGATTTGGATGTGTATCCCAAACTTTAACCAGAGGAAATACAGATATTAAATCAATATCTTAATTTTTAAAAATCATAAATGTATTTTAAATACCTATGAAAATTATACTACAAAAACCGTAATTTTGAATGGGCCAAATGAGAATGAAAATGGAAATGATTTCATGATATTAACATATTTAACACAAAATTTCAAGATTAACATATCTAAAGGGTGAGAAAAACAGAAGGACAGTTCATAAACAAGAAAAAAATACAAATGTCAGGAGTCCATAAATATAGCTGTGGAGGACCTAAAGTTTAAAATATAACTACTACTTGCAAAAAAGCAGAAGACAGGAACAGAATGTCTTGGCTATATTTGGAGGGAAAAAACAAGGAGAGAAGCCATAGGTCTGATGCTTAGAAAAAACGGTCCAGAAACAACTGAAACATAACAAGATAAAGTCCTCAAATGTTATTTTGAGTCCATTTTCTCTGTGATTTGGGTATGAAATTAAAACCAAATTGGTAAGAAAAACATCGATTAAGAAAATAAGTCAAAATATTGAGAAAAAATGTAATAGAGACCCTAGGTAACTAAATGAGTTTAAGATTCCTGGCTCAAATTACATCTTCATGCACTGAAGGAATGAGTTTAATGAGTTCATTAAATGAAAGCCAAACACATGTGAGAATGATAGGATGACAAGGAGTTGGTGAAGACGTAAAAATGTAGACTGAATGTTTCAGAGAGGAAGCAGATTAAGTCTAGACTTCAGACTAGATAGCAGAACTCAGCATCAGCTGTTTAATTTGGGGGCACTTAGAAAAAGAAATGACAAAAATCTTGAACGCGATAAAATAAGAAATGTTTGGAAAGGTCATGGATTCAGTTTAATAAATTACAGTGTATAGAGCAAGGGAGATAATACGTGTACTATTTTCAGTTTTGTTTATACTTCTTTGGAATATTGTGTTAAATTCTTCATGAAACACATTTAAGAAAAATGCTGACACATTAGAGCAGTTCATCTTGAGAAGTATAAGAATGACGTAGACTATTAAAACCATGAAATTTATGAAGTTGTGGGGTAATGAAAATGTTTCATAAGAAGAGACACTTAAGAGTGACAATTACAGGTACATATTTGAAGGGATGGCATTAGGTCAAGGACTTGGAGGTGTTCTACATAGTTTCATGGAAAACAAAACAAAACTCAGAACCAGAGCAAGAAAACACTTTCTAATAATCATCCCACAGTTCCTGATCACTGTGGTATAATTTGATTAGAAAATGTGGGCACTGAAGTTGGATGACAATTTATTGGACACCTTTTATGAAGGATGCTAGAAATATGGAAGCAGTAGAACTGCCGACCTTAAGACTTTCTTCCAAATCTGAAGTTATAAGTGCTGGATTGTATGCTGATAGCCACAACTATTGTGCTAATCTGTGCAACTTTGAGAGAGGAAAGTAAAATCTGCATATTTTTACGATTACTTGACATACCATTATAAATATTTTTAATGTTTTATTCTAGCTATGGAGCTATTTATGAACAACTATAGATTATGTCATTTAAAACTGGAAAAAATCCTTAAAAAATATATTGTAGAGAATACCCTGCATGTCAAGGTGTTGATCCATATGATCCAACAGGTTTTATCTACCTATGATTTCTTCAGCACTGTAGAAAAATACTTGGCACAAATAAAATATGTAGTGCATCACCCTTAATATCTATTATAGTCATTACATTGCCAAATGCAATACATATTCTCCCATTTAATATGTAAATCTCCATAATTAACATCTTATTCATTACAGAAGCTATGTCTCACATATCATCCTATCCACAGGATTAAGTAGCAAAGTTCCCAAGGGTAATTGCTTCATCTACCTATAAAAGAAAACAGAGCATTGCACATTTTCACTTGTAAAGCATTTTCTCTTAATAAGTAGAATAACATTTAATTTCATTATACATATGTATACATGAAGATGTATAAAATAATAATATTTTCACTTAGAAAATATTAGCCAAGAAATAATTAAATCAAGGATTACAGTTTGATTTCTACAGCCCTTCTGGCCTACTTTAAAGCACATAATGATATTAGAAAAACTATTAAAAAAAAAGAGAATATTTAAAGGCACAGTCTAAATTCAAAACAAATGTCTTTTAGAACCAAACATAAAGCAATGAGCGGGTTTAAATATGCAGGCCTGCTAATTTCAGAGCCAGGAAACAAACAGAGGAAGAAGGAAGCAAGGTCTCTTAGGGGGTAATAGGAATTAAAAGGGTTCCCTGCAATGCAAGACCTGGTAACACTTTGAAATAAAAATATTAGATTGGTTTCCTACTCTGAATGGAGATGGAAAAAATGTTATGACAAATCTTCTGTCTGGGATTATGACAGATAAAGTCAGCACTTAAGGAGGTAGAATTAATGAAGCAGGTACAGCCATGAAGTCAACCATATTTGATAACTTATATACAGCTATCACCATGGGTCAGGAACTCTGGAGCAACTATATAAGACTGTTCTGGTTCTTATTGGGAGAAATATAATTATGATACACAAAATTACATTATAAGAAAGGGTGAGTACACACACAAAAAAAGAGAAAAACAAAACCAAAAATAAATGTAACCCCCACTCAATATGAACTTGCAAACAAAAATTTGGAAATTCAAATTGATGTTATGAAAGATAGTGAACTGAATCAATTGGAAGATGTTTACACTAGATAAAATGAAAATAACAGAGGAAACTGAAAATGACTTTAACATACATATTTTAGATACCTTTAGGGATGAAAAATGGAAGAGCATCAATAAAAAGAAAATTATTAAAAAGGTAGTAACTAAATAAAAATATGTGTTTGACAAATTAAGTTATTAGATATCCTGAAAATGAGAAAATAGGGTATTTAAATTAAAAAATGAGTGAATAGAATAAACTATTATCCACATATAATTAAAAATAATTAATGTATCAAAAAACAGTCTGAAACCAGCACAACACTGTAACTCACCCATAGTTCAATTAAAGAGAAAAAAAAAAAAAAAAAAGACAGTTCTGAAGAATCTGCCCAGAGAGCAAAACAATGAAAGAAACTGACCAAAAAATAAATAAATAAAAATAGGTAAGATGTAGAAACAACAACACATGTCAAATAGGCTTTCCAGATGGTAAAATTAGAAGAAATATCAAAGCAACAGTATGCAAAGACAAAAACAACCTAGAATTTCCTCTGATTTTAAATGTTGTGAAATCTCGGATTGAGAGTATATATTGAATACTGTGAATGATAAATACAAATAAAAACATACCAAGACGCTTTGCAGTAAAATTGAAGACCATCAACAATAAAAAGAAAAGTCCTAAGAACTGATGGCAAAAAAAAGAAAAAAAAAATCTCATGAAAGAAGTGATAATTAGATTGACAGTAAGCTTTTCAATATCAATATATGCCAGAAGTCAGTGGAGAAAAATCTTTAAATTTATGACAAATAAATAACTGCCAACAAAACATTCTCCATCCAGGGGCACTATCATCCATAACTGAGGGCAAAATAAAGACATTTTTCAAATGTATAACTATGAAGAATGCTCACATACACATAATATCACCTTAAAGTATACTAAAGGATATATTGTGTCAGATGTGAACCTATATGAAAGGAGTGAGATGCCAAAAGAGGTGAACACACACACAAAAGAAACCCAAAACATATTAAAAATTTAACTATTATGTGCAAAAACAATAATCTTGAGCAATACTCATCATTAAAATATCAGAAATTAATTTCTAGACAGAAAGAGTAAGGGCAGTGTGAAAAAAATGCATGTTTTTCTCTTTAAAATTTGCTAAGGTCTTCCCCTTTTATAGCCAAAGGCTAGAGGCACTGATGATAAAAATATTTACTTAAATATGTACGCTACAGGTAACCTCTAAGAGAGTGCAAATGCAACATTTAAATTCCAAACCATAAGAGGAAAAAATGTTCTGAGTTTGGCATAATATGGTATGGTGGTAGAGGAACATACAACAGGATAAGAAGATAATGAAGAATTGAAAAATTTAATTAAAAATTTTAAAAATCAGCAAGATCGATCCCACCAAATCGGCACAATTAATGTGGGCCATAATCAAGCCTTGCTATGCAATTTGTTCATATTTATATTTATAATTTCAAACACTTAGCAATCTTCTCAACTCAGCCAGTGCATATATGTATTTTTATAATATATGTGGAATTCTGCGCTCTTGATCTAGGCTCATTTTCATCTTGGAAAAGTCAACTTTTACCATTTTAAAACAAGATTCTGTATGTAGTTTATTGTCTTAGTATTTACATGTAAGAATACAAAACACTGCTGAGAGTGGCTACCTCTAGAGCAGTGAACTAGAACAGCAGGCATGGGACAGAACATAGACATCTTCCATTTGAATTTCTTACCATGTGGATGTTTCACCTGCTATGTAGTGTATCTTACCTTTGTTACTTTCTATTCACAGGCGAGCCTTTTCTGCCTTGTCACCTGCCCCATAGGGCTGACCTCAGTTATGGACATCAGTGGGCTCCCTTGTGCTCTGGGGTTCTAATTGGTCTCAGTGAATGCAGTGCTCTGACAGGAAGTAGAGAGAGGTCAGGATATTCATGCCCCTGCTTCCATCGTCTGAAGTTGCTTTGAACTGGCTATGTATCTTAATTGAATGTCACTGCTTTTCTCAAAGGAGCCTCTATTGTACAATTCTCTTCTATCCAGTTATTTTCAGGGCTTTTTCTCTTTCTCTGCTTTAGGTTGTGAGTTGGTGATTGTTCAATTGCTACCAAGCCCAGGTCACTGTACACTCACTTATGCTTCATCTATATCTGGGTAAATAAACACAGCTCTCCTGATTTGACTGGTTCTTACAGAAACCCTGATAGGTACACTGTTCAATAAATGATCATAGTCTTCATATACTAAATGGAAATACTTTACCCTTTACTTTTAGGAAGATGGAAGCTTAAGGAAATTGTAGAAGTTAAGAAGTCATTGTTCTCATTTAAAACCTCTCTCTCTGTAGCTCTTTCAACATCTTAACTATAAAGGACTACTTACAACATAGTATAGTGACATACAGTGGCAGATACCTGTCTTCCTAGCAGCAATTTTTCTCCCCATTCTTTCCTCTTACCAAAAAAAAAAAACAAAAACAAATCTTCCATGAGAGGCTGAAGGTTGTCAAACTTTGTCTTCCCAAACTTTCTGCAGATAGTAGTGGTCAAGCAGCCCACTTCTCACCAATGAGCTGTGAGAAATGACTATTTAGGGAGAGAAGGATTTGGAGAAAGATTTTCACTTCAATAAATGTGGGTGTTAAAACAAGAAAAATTTGTCCTCCATTCCTCTCCTTCCTGCTTAGAATGCTGCCATGTTTTGATTTGATCCTTAGAGACACAACACTTGACTTTCAAGTATGAGGGAAGATACATGGGAGGCTGGAATACAAAAACTGAGTTCTAAATCAGGTGAAGAATAAGGTAAGAATGTTATAGTCAGTAAGCAAAGAACTTGAGGTAAGGGACACCTTGCTACTGCTTTGTAACACATAATAATCTTTAGAAAAGTGGTAGAAAATTAAAAAGAGCACCGACAACAAAAGCCCTCATAGATTTCTTAGGGATCTGCTGTCAGGTATTTGCTTTGGGTTTCTCATTTGAAAAATGGAGATCATAACTGTATCGAATGTGTTAGTATGTGTAAAGCACTTTTGGCAATGCTTGCAAGTGAGCCTTCTATAAGTATTTATTAAATATATAAAAATGATGGGGCTTTCCTGGTGGCGCAGTGACTGAGAGTCCGCCTGCCGATGCAGGGGACATGGGTTTGTGCCCCGGTCCGGGAAGATCCCACATGCCGCGGAGCAGCTGGGCCCGTGAGCCATGGCCGCTGAGCCTGCGCGTCCAGAGCCTGTGCTCCGCAACGGGAGAGGCCACAGCAGTGAGAGGCCCGCGTACCGCAAAAAAAAAAAAAAAAAAAAAAAAAAAAATGATGGATGGGAGGTAGAAGAAAGAAGAAGGAAAGAGAGGAAGAGGGGGACAAATGGAAGGAGGGAGGAAGGGGGAGGAAAGATAGAGAAAAATAACCTTCTTATGCATTTGTTCAAGAGTTTCCAGTCTATGATAAATATCTAGAAACAGAATTAATGGGTCCTAGAATATGCATGTTTAACTCTGCAGATTATTGCCAAACTGCTTTCCAAAGGTTTTCTTTCATTATCTTCTTTATTTTTCTCAACTTATACTTAAATAAGTAGTTATGAGAGTTTTCATTGCACTATATTCTTGACAACATTTGTTATTATACTGCTTTTTATTTTGTTAGATATAAAATAATTTCTCATTGTGGTTTATATCTACATTTTTCTGCTAAGTATATTTTCATTGTTTTTATTCTGTGAAAGATCTTTTGATGTCTATCTGTTTGAGGGGGTTATCTGTGTGTGGGTCCCTCATAAATTTTATATTCTAGGATTTTTTTTCAATTTTTAACAAATTTATAACAGTTTGTGACCTTATTTTCAACCTTTTAATGTTGTCATGTAATTAACAGACATTTTAATTTTATTATATATTCTAAATTGTCAATTTTCTCAATTCTGTTTGTGATTTTTCTTGGCCTTCTTTTTTTTTTTTTGTGGTACGCAGGCCTCTCACTGTTGTGGTCTCTCCCATTGTGGAGCACAGGCTCCGGACGCACAGGCTCAGCGGCCACGGCTCACAGTCTTGGCCTTCTTCTAAAGTTACTTTCCTACGGGGAGGTCATGTCATTAATCACCTGTATGTTACTTATAGGTTTTGAGATATTGTCTTTCATGTTTATGTTACTTTCATCTGGAATGGATGTACATGAGACCCAATAAATTCTTTTTCATATTTATAATCAGTTCCATTGCCATTGACAGAAGTGTTTATTCCTTTCGCACTGAAATGACTCTCTCGTGTATGGTTTCAAATATACATGAGTCAGTTTCTGAGCTCTTTACTAATTTATTTATATTTCTGAAAAAAACCTATTCCATTACTTTAATTACTTAGGTATTATTTATTAATATCTAAATAAATTTTAGGCTAAATAAATCCATCATGTACCCCTCAACCTCAAAAATAAAATAGCCATTTGTCCTATGAGTACACCTACCTGGTTGGGATTATAAGAAATGTCATCTTTTTTAAATGGATGATAATATACACAAAATAAAAAAAAAAATCAAGTTTTGTTTTTCACTGTGAAAGAACAGAAAAAGGCAGTGGCTTTTTTTTTTTTTTTTTGCTAATTTATTTCTGTGGTTATCCAAATAGCCATGCACTCACTTCTTATTCATAATTCAAACTCTTCCTCTCTCCATCAAGAAAGTCCTAAATTAAAATGTTAACTAAGTATACATGAAAAATTGATAATGTTCAGCAAGTTCCATTTGTTAAATAGATAATTTATCCATATTTACATTCATTGTAACTTTTGATATATTAGAGTTTATATTCATCATCTTATTTGGGCCTTTTAATTTGCCCCATATTTATAATTTTCTTTATCATTTGAGGTACACACAGAGACAAGATACTTTATTTTGGAACTTACTTTTGTCTTTATTTAATTTCACCTGAGGGAAAGGAAAATCCAGAATAAGCTTGAAGTTAATTTCAGTAGAAAAATATATTTTTTAACACAAAGAGGAAAAAGAAATCTATATATGTGAAACTAGAGCAAGCATTAAAAAAAAAATCTAATTCTAGAGTATAATTTCAAATTACCTGACCAAAAGGCATGGAAGTAATTGTAAATTGCTGAGAAATAGTTTATGCTTGGGCATATGCCTTAATCATTTTTAAAAAGACAAACAGTTAATGTATCAAAATATTATTTACTTTTCAATTTGAAGGCAGGAATAAATTATAAAAATTGAATAAGTGGAACCTAGCAAAACCCTGCTGCCCACCCCCCTACCCCCCCACCCCCACCCCCACCAAGTACAAAATCAAGCAGTTAATGATTAGGACAATAGAGTCACAGACACAATGTCTGATGTGCATTCCTGAGTTGTTTTATAGATACTATAGCTGCCACCAGAAGGAAAAAGCTAACTGCATGATGACCAGGCTGTAGCCGTGACATAAGCTACTCCAACTTGAGCAGTACTGAATCTATGTCTAGCACAATTCCAAGAACTGGCCTCAAGAGAATGGGATTAACATTATTGCTCATAATAATCTATATCTTGGGGAGCATCAAAATAATTGTATCTTGCTTCACTCATATATGTAAACGGGCAACAAAAATTGTCAGCAAAGAGATACTACAGATCCATGTTGACATCTTCCACTCAGAATACGGCACCCTATGTCAACATGAAGAAGTTATAGAAGATAGATCTTCACCCCTAATCCCATAGAAATAGAATGATGTTTTGACAAGTGGGGATTTGTAAACCGCTCCTTGCAGGAAACTGCCCTCAACAGGAAGCCCCTTTCCTTGTCGCTTTAGCAAAGCTATATTGTAACTTTTAAACGAGGCACCCCCCCCCATGCTCTACTCATTTCCCGCCCAAGCACACCTTTCAAATCTTTTAATCACACAATACCTTGCCTAACTTGTCAGTTCTTTCCATAGATGGAAGAAGTAGAAATGAAGTTATTAACAGATGAACAGATCTCTTCCCTAGCTTCCCCTTCAGTAATCTCCCGAACAAACGGTGTGACCAAACTGTGTAAACAAGAAAACAACTAGAGGAAGATCATGAGGAATCAAAAAACCTGCACACAGTGTGGGGTGGTGATGACTCTGACCCCCTATCTCAGTGATTAACTGACATTACTCCTCTATTTTCCTTTAAAACTTTCATGTCCAAACAGTATCTTTGCAAGTGTTTTTTGGGCAATGCTGAGTCCCCCATCTCCCCAGATTGCCACCATTCTAATGAAAGGCAACCTTTCTTTCTGTGGACAACTGTGAGTATTGACTGTGTATACTGTGAGAAGAAAACCTGATTCATTTGGTAACATAAGTATTACTATAAGAGCAACTTCCATTTATGAAGTCCTTACTAGAGCAAAAACATATGTCAGAACATTACGTCCATCCCCTTCTTTACTCTTCATCATAACCCTGGAGATATACACTGTTATCTCTATTTTATAGACAAGGACACTGAAGTCTCCATACATTCAATAAGTTGACAGCATCACAGAACGTAC
Source organism: Grampus griseus (assembly GCF_964374135.1). NCBI lineage: Eukaryota > Metazoa > Chordata > Mammalia > Artiodactyla > Delphinidae > Grampus > Grampus griseus. The sequence goes on along the minus strand of NC_138998.1, from coordinate 121,425,019 downwards.
CCAAGTTATTCTGGAGCATATGGTTTAAATAGCAGAAAAATTGAAGCATATTGGAAGAGGATGAAGCTGAAACTATGTTCCTGGGGCAAAAATATAAAATGTTTTCAAGTATTGAATACTAATCTGCAGCATAATGCTCTATATCATATAGTACTGAAATAAAGATACAATAATTTTAAAAAGCATCTCAACTTTTAAAATTATCTGTAAAATTTCAGAAGATATTAGCTTTGTCGACTCATAAATACCCCACTCAATCTAGATTCTAGTTGTATTTTTCATATCTACTTATCTACCTATTTGCCAAAATTTACTCTGCTTCATCATGGAATCTTCATGTGTTATAATACAATAAATCGTATAATTGCATTGGAATGGGATACAAGTTTCTAACACCCTAGTATGGTTTATTTGAACACCACTGCCTCTACCTAACTTGAAGTCAAAGTGTTATAATATGATATTTTATTTGTAAAATATAAACAAATACTGACAAAAAAATGAAATAGGCATAATGTTTCAGAGCAAAGAGTAATGCATTTACTCAGAACTCTTTTGAGTTTTCCATTTATTTAGGACCCCTAAGCTTTTGATCTAGACTTTTAACATCTCAAGGCCTCATTTTTTTTTCCTACTATGAGCATGACACTGTCTCCACTTTCTTCACAGAATTTTTGCAAAGGTCAAATGAAATCAGGGTAAAATGCTGTAGAAATTGTCAAGTGCTTTACAAAAAAATAATTAAAGTATTATTGTTAATAAAGTTACCATTTACAGGAATTTCCCATTTATATTCCCCTCTAATGTCTCTCTGATGGAATGTTTTGTCTTAGCCACTTAAATTATGTACACCATAGCCTCTATCATCTTGACATTTTCTGATGCCGAAACGATAAAACATCCCAGTTCACCTGTTAAAACGCGAGGAAAAATAACCCAATCCACTGATCTTGACTTTATTTCTCAGCTGGTTTCTGTATGAAGATATAGCACCTGCCACACTGTCTCCCCAACAGAATTCTTGCTAAAAAGTTTCGGGAATTTCAGCATTAATATTAAATATCCTTTCAGTTCTTTGAACCCCAGATGTTCTTTAATTGCTTCACCTCCGATGATTTCACCCTTCAGCCACTGTTCTGTGTTAATGTCCTTGTCTTATTATATCCAGCAGCTACACCCCTTCCTTAATATCCACTTCAACCATTCCATTCTCCAATCACTACTTCTTACCTTTTCAATCCCACTCTTTATTACTACAGTTCCCACAATATTTTTTTTCCACCTGAACCTCCTTCACTCCACTGACCTACTACTGTTTTTCACCCTCATCTTTATTTCCCTCACTACTTGCATGGGTTGCTATGACCTAACATCACAGTCACTCCTTTGCATGAATTTACAATTCACTTCTCCCTCTCACTTTTCTTTCTACATTTTACTAATTTGGAAAATGTCCCAAACTTACTTAAGTCTAACTCTCTACCTGTTCTATGCTTGCATCTGAGCAACTCAAAGTGGCTGGAGGAAAGCACACCTCCGTAATGACTGATGTCACTTTTTTTTTTTAATACAGCAGGTTCTTATTAATCATCAATTTTATATGCATCAGTGTATTCATGTCAATCCCAATATCTCAATTCATCACACCACCAACCCACCCCCTGCCGCTTCCCCCACTTGGTGTCCATACATTTGTTCTCTACATCTGCTGTGTCAATTTCTGCCCTGCAAACAGGTTCATCTGTACCATTTTTCTAGGTTCCATATATATGCATTAATATACGATATTTGTTTTTCTCTTTCTGACTTACTTCACTCTGTATAACAGTCTCTAGATCCATCCACGTCTCAACAAATGACCCAATTTCGTTCATTTTTATGGCTGAGTAATATTCCATTGTATATATGTACCATATCTTCTTTATCCATTCATCTGTTGATGGGCGTTTAGGTTGTTTCCGTGACCTGGCTATTATAAATAGCGCTTCAATGAACATTGTGGTGCATGTGTCCTTTTGAATTATGGTTTTCTCTGGGTATATGCCCAGTAGTGGGATTGCTGGGTCATATGGTAATTCTAGTTTTAGTTTTTTTTAAGGAACCTCCATACTGTTCTCTATAGTGGCTGTATCAATTTACATTCCCACCAACAGTGCAAGAGGGTTCCCTTTTCTTCACACCCTCTCCAGCACTTTATTGTTTGTACATTTTCTGATGATGGCCATTCTGACTGGTGTGAGGTGATACTTTATTGGAGTTTTGATTTGCATTTCTCTAATAATTAGTGATGTTAAGCAGCTTTTTATGTGCTTCTTGGCCATCTGTATGTCTTCTTTGGAGAAATGTCTATTTAGGTCTTCTGCCCATTTTTGTATTGGGTTGTTTGTTGTTTTAATATTGAGCTGCATGAGCTGTTTATATATTTTGGAGATTAATCCTTTGTCCATTGATTTGTTTGCAAATATTTTCTCCCATTCTGAGAGTTGTCTTTTTGCTTTCTTTATGGTTACCTTTGCTGTGCAAAAGCTTTCAATTTTCATTAGGTCTCATTTGTTTATTTTTGTTTTTATTTCCATTACTCTAGGAGATAGATCAAAAAAGATCTTGATGTGATTTATGTCAAAGAGTGTTCTTCCTATGTTTTCCTCTAAGAGTTTTATAGTGTCCAGTCTTACATTTAGGTCTCTAATCCATTTTGAGTTTATTTTTGGGTATGGTGTGAGGAAGTGTTCTAATTTCATTCTTTTACATGTAGCTGTCCAGTTTTCCCAGCACCAGTTATTGAAGAGACAGTCTTTTCTCCATTGTATATCCTTGCCTCCCTTGTCATAGATTAGTTGACCATAGGTATGTCGGTTTATCTCTGGGCTTTCTATCTTGTTCCATTGATCTATGTTTCTGTTTTTGTGCCACTACAATGTTGTCTTGATTACTGTAGCTTTGTAGTATAGTCTGAAGTCATGGAGTCTGATTCCTCCAGCTCCGCTTTTTTTCCCTCAAGACTGCTTTGGCTATTGGGGGTCTTTTGTGTCTCCATACAGATTTTAAAATGTTTTGTTCTGGTTCCATAAAAAATGCCATTGGTAATTTGATAGGGATTGCATTGAATCTGTACATTGCTTTGGGTAGTATAGTCATTTTCACAATATTGATTCTTCCAATCCTAGAACATGGTATATTTCTTCATCTGTTGGTATCACCTTTAATTTCTTTGATCAGTGTCTTATAGTTTTCTGCATTCAGGTCTTTTGCCTCCCTAAGTAGGTTTATTCCTAGGTATTTTATTCTTTTTGTTGCAGTGGTAAATGGGAGTGTTTCCTTAATATCTCTTTCAGATTTTTCATCATTAATGTATAAGAATGCAAGAGATTTCTGTGCATTAATTTTGTATCCTGAAACTTTACCAAATTCATTGATTAGCTGTAGCAGTTTTCTGGTGGCAGCTTTAGGATTCTCTCTGTATAGTATCATGTCATCTGCAAACAATGACAGTTTTACTTCTTTTCCAATTTGGATTCCTTTTATTTCTTTTCCTTCCCTGATTGCCGTGGCTAAGACTTCCAATACTATGTTGAATAACAGTGGTGAGAGTGGACATCCTCGTCTTGTTCCTGATCTTAAAGGAAATGCTTTCAGTTTTTCACCATTGAGAATGATGTTTGCTATGGGTTTGTCATATATGGCCTTTATTAGGTTGAGGTAGGTTCCCTCTATGCCCACTTTCTGGAGAGTTTTCATCATAAATGGGTGTTGAATTTTGTCAAATGATTTTTCTGCATCTATTGAAATGAACATATGGTTTTTATTCTTCAATTTCTTAATATGGTGTATCACATTGATTGATTTGTGTATATTGAAGAATCCTTGCATCCCTGGGATAAATCCCACTTAGTCATGGTGTATGATTCTTTTAATGTGTTGTTGGATTCTGTTTGCTAGTATTATGTTGAAGAGTTTTGCATCTATATTCATCAGTGATATTGGTCTGTAATTTTCTTTTTTATAGTATCTTTGTGTGGTTTTGGTGTCAGGGTGATGGTGGCCTCATAGAATGAGTTTGGGAATGTTCCTTCCTCTACAATTTTTTGGAAGTGTTTGAGAAGGATGGGGTTAGCATTTCTCTAAAGGTTTGATAGAATTCACCTGTGAAGCCATCTGGTCCTGGACTTTTGTTTGTTGGAAGATTTTTAATCACAGTTTCAATTTCATTACTTGTGATTGGTCTGTTCATATTTTCTATTTATTCCTGGTTCAGTCTTGGAAAGTTATACCTTTCCAAAAATTTGCATTTTTCTTCCAGGTAGTCCATTTTATTGGCATAGAGTTGCTTGTAGTAGTCTCTTAGGATGCTTTGTATTTCTGTGGTGTCTGTTGTAACTTCTCCTTTTTCATTTCTAATTTTATTGATTTGAGTCCTCTGCCTCTTTTTCTTGATGAATCTGGCTAATGGTTTATCAATTTTGTTTATCTTCTCAAAGAATCAGCTTTTAGTTTTATTGATCTTTGCTATTGTTTTCTTTGTTTCTATTTCATTTATTTCTGCACTGATCTTTATGATTTCTTTCCTTCTGCTAACTTTGGGTTTTGTTTGTTCTTCTTTCTCTAGCTCCTTTAGGAGTAAGGTTAGATTGCTTATTTGAGATTTTTCTTGTTTCTTGAGGGAGGCTTGTATAGCTATAAACTTCCCTCTTAGAACTGCTTTTTGCTACATCCTATAGGTTTTGGATCATCATATTTTCATTGTCATTTGTCTCTAGATATTTTTTGATTTCCTCTTTGATTTCTTCAGTGATTTCTTAATTAATTAGTAACATATTGTTTAGCCTCCATGTGTTTGTGTTTTTTACATTTTTTCCCCTGTAATTCATTTCTAATTTCATAATGTTGTGGTCAGAAAAGATGCTTGATATGATTTCAATTTTCTTAAATTTACTGAGGCTTGATTTGTGACCCAAGATGTGATCTATCGTGGAGAATTTTCCATGCACATTTGAGAAGAACGTGTAATCTGCTGTTTTTGGATGGTATGTCCTATAAATATCAGCTAAATCTATCTGGTCTCTTGTGTCATTTAAAGCTTCTGTTTCCTTCTTTATTTTAATTTTGGATGATCTGTCCATTAGTGTAAGTGAGGTGTTAAAGTCCCCCACTATTTCTGTGTTACTGCTGATTTCCTCTTTTATAGCTGTTAGCAGTTGCCTCACGTATTGAGGTGCTCCTATGTTGGGTGCATATATATTTACATTTTTTATAGCTTCTTCTTGGATTGATCCCTTGATCATTATGTAGTATCTTTCCTTGTCTCTTATGGCATTCTCTATTTTAAAGTCTATTTTATCTGATATGAGTATAGCTACTCCAGCTTTCTTTTGATTTCCATTTGCATGGAATATCTTTTTCCATCCCCTCACTTTCAATCTGTATATGTCCCTGGGTCTGAAGTGGGTCTCTTGTAGATAGCATATATATGGATCTTTTTTTTTTTTTTTGTATCCATTCAGCAAGCCTGTGTCTTTTGGTTGGATCATTTAATCCATTCACGTTTAAGATAATTATCGATATGTATGTTCCTATGACCATTTTCTTAATTGTTTTAGGTTTGTTTTTTTTTTTTTTTTTTTGCAGTACGCAGGCCTTTCACTGTTGTGGCCTCTCCCGTTGCGGAGCACAGGCTCCGGACGCACAAGGCTCAGCCGCCATGGCTCACGGGCCTAGCCGCTCCGCGGTATGTGGGATCTTCCTGGACCGGGGCACGAACCCGTGTCCCCTGCATCGGCAGGCGGACTCTCAACCACTGCACCACCAGGGAAGCCCTTAGGTTTGTTTTTGTAGGGTCTTTTCTTCTCTTGTGTTTCCCACTTCGAGAAGTTCCTTTAGCATTTGTTTTAGAGCTGGTTTGGTGGTGCTGAATTCTCTTAGCTTTGGCTTGTCTGTAAAGCTTTTGATTTCTCCATCGAATCTGAATGAGATCTTTTCCGGGTAGAGTAATCTTGGTTGTAGGTTCTTCCCTTTCATCACCCACTCCCTTCTGGCTTGTAGAGTTTCTGCTGAGAAATCAGCTGTTAACCTTATGAGAGTTCCCTTGTATGTTATTTGTCATTTTTCCTTTGCTACTTTCAATAATTTTTCTTTGTCTTTAATTTTTGCCAATTTGATTACTACGTGTCTTGGAGTGTTTCTCCTTGGTTTTATCCTGTATGGGACTCTCTGCACTTCCTGTACTTGGTTGGCTATTTCCTTTCCCATGTTAGGGAAGTTTTCAACTATAATCTCTTCAAATATTTTCTTTGGCCCTTTCTCTCTCTCTTCTCCTTCTGGGACCCCTTTAGTGTGAATGTTGTAGCATTTAATGTTGTCCCAGAGGTCTCCTAAGCTGTCTTCACATTTTTTCATTCTTTTTTCTTTATTCTGTTCCACAGCAATGAATTCCACTATTCTGTCTTCCAGGTCACTTAACCGTTCTTTTGCCTCAGTTATTCTGCTATTGATTCCTTCTAGTGTATTTTTCATTCAGTTATTTATTTATTTTTTTAATTAATTAATTAATTTATTTTTGCTGTGTTGGGTCTTCGTTTCTGTGCAAGGGCTTTCTCTAATTGTGGCCTGTGGGGGCCACTCTTCATCGCAGTGTGTGGGCCTCTCACTATTGAGGCCTCTCTTGTTGTGGAGCACAGGCTCCAGATGCGCAGGCTCAGTAGTTGTGGCTCACAAGCCTAGTTGCTCTGCGGCATGTGGGATCCTCCCAGACCAGGGCTTGAACCCATGTCCCCTGCATTAGCAGGCAGATTCTCAACCACTGCACCACCAGGGAAGCCCATTCAGTTATTTTATTGTTCATCTCTGTTTGTTTGTTCTTTAATTCTTTGTTAAACATTTGTTGCATCTTCTTGATCTTTACGTCCATTCTTTTTCTGAGGTCCTGGATCATCTTCACTATCATTATTCTGAATTCTTTTTCTGGAAGATTGCCTATCTCCACTTCATTTAGTTGTCTTTCTGGGGCTTTATCTTGTTCCTTCATCTGGTACATAGCCCTCTGCCTTTTCACCTTGTCTATCTTTCTTTGAATGTGGTTTTTGTTCCACAGGCTGCAGGATTGTAGCTCTTCTTGCTTCTGCTGTCTGCCCTCTGGTCACCACACTCTACATCTTAAACACACGCAATGTTCATGTTGATTATATCTCAATAAACCTACTAGTGTTGGAGGGTCTCTGGAAGAGATGGGGGTGGCTGTGGCTCACTGTGAGGACAAGGACACTGGCAACAGAATTTCTGGCAAGTACTCCTTGGCTTGAGCCTGACGTCACTTTTAACTCATGGCCAGTAGCCTCAACTTCCTTCTTGTTCAGCAGTCCTACTCAATGTTCCTTGTCTGTTTACTCTCCAGCTCTAATCTCAAGGATTATATCACACTTTCTTCTTTCTTCTCAAACATCATTTTTTTTTTAAACAGGGAACGTATAATGTATCAAAGGTAAAGTATAACACATTTTTATGATCTATCTACCCATATACCTGCACTCATATTTACATTCTGATTTTCCTCCTGGTTTAAAGTTCTTATCTAATCAGTGCCAAAGGCCAAATCCTACATTTTTGCAATGAAATTATCCTCTTTCAAACTATTTTGTTGCATACTTTCTTTGTAAATTTTGTATTGTGTAAATTTATTACTAGTTAAAAAAAAATTAAAGGCAGAATATATTTAGAAATGATTTGGCCACAACTTCCCTGTACTATCAACAACCACTTTGTTCTCCCCTCTTTACAGAACTCTTCCAGGACTTTTCTATAGTTTGTGTATCCAATTTATCTCCTCCTATTCTCTTTTAAACTCTGTCATGTCAGATAATTCAAGAATTACAGCTAAAGTCCCCAGTGAAATTTAGTTGTTAAAGTAACTGGACAATTATTTGCCTTCATCTTAATTATCAGAAGCAAATGGCACTGCTGATCATCCCTTTATAGATACAGATTCTTTACTTACTATCCAAGAACCAAGCCCTCCTAATTCTCCTCCCACCTCATCTTTCAGTCACTTTTGCTGATTCATTTTCTACATTTAGTAATGCACAGATCATTCTTCTTTTCCCCAGTTATATCACTCTTTCAGTGATTGCATCCAGTTTCATAGCTTTAACACTCATATAAGTGTTGAAAATTTATTTTTTTTTCCTTTGCCTGGATCTCTCATCTCAAATATACCTACTCAAAACATTAACTTTTGTGCTTCTGAGTCTTCACAACCATAGCATATCCAAATCTGAATTTTTATTTTCACTTTTCCCTGAACTTACTTCTCCTTTAGTTATTCCCATTTTAGTAAATCAAAATTCCATTTTTCCTGATGCTCATACCAAAACCTTGGACTCATCATGAACTCATTTTTTTTTCTCTTTTTAGTAATAAAAACTAATAATAATTACTATATGGTTATTCTCTCCTATCTGGTAAACACATATACACACACATATTAATGATGAACATTTACAATAACTAAGGTAGGTAATACATTCATTTATTTTTGTACAGATAAAGTTTCACAGTAAGTTTAAGTAGTACCTGGCTGTATAACATAAAACTAGCAGTTCTGATTTAAACCAAAGTAGTCTGACTCCAGTGTACATGCTCTTGTCTGATATGATTTCCAAATATAGCCTGACTCCAATTCAATCAGTTTTCAGGGCCTTCACAGTCACTGACTTGCTCTAAAACACTGCTGTCTCTTAACTCTAGTATTGCAGCCTCCTGTTAACTAATTTCCAGACTTTTACTCTTACCCTTTATAGTTCAAATTCAAAATGCTTTGTTTTTTAACATCCACATACTGTCATATGTCTCTTCTTAAATCCTTTCATTTCTTTCTTACATTTCTCTCTTTCTCAAAACAAACAAACAAAAATCCACAATCCTTAACCTACAGGCATTGCTAGATTTGTCTGCCAGGACGCATTCTTTCCTGTGTGACTTCACACTCTCTCCAGCCTCCAGGCCTCCTTGCCAAGTTCACTCCTGCCTTGGTGTATTTGCATTTGCTGTTCTTGCAGATTGGAATACCCTTCCCCTAGATACCTGCTTGTCTTGCTCCCTCTCCTCTATCAGATCTGTTCAGATGTCACCTTAATTGAGATGCTGTCCCTGATCATCTTGTGAAAAATAACAGCAATCTCTCTTCTCATTGTTTGACCTTGTTTTCTTCATAGCTAAGTTCTCCCTTATGCCAGGGTGGATTTTAATCTGGGTTGTGTTTTCTCTTTTTTCCATGAGGAAAAAAATAATAATGTTTTATTCCTAGAAGAGTACCAGATATAAGTAGACACTCAACAAATATTTATTGAATAAATTAATAGTCCATGCGTGTAGTGAAAATTTTCTAATTAGTCCAGATACCTTTGTAGTTAAGCTAAAGATTAAGCAAAATTCATGTTGTCCATATTCTTCTTTTAAATGAAAATTGACAACATTAACTGCTTATCTGAGTGATAAAATATTGTCATTCTTTACTGCATACTTTGATATGAAGTCTTCCAAAACTTGTTTGCCATATGCTATCCAAAGAGAAAGGCAGAACAGAATAACCAGTCCACATCCAAGTGTGGAATTAGACAACTTCTTAATTTTCAAAAGCTGATTTACTAGATTTACTGCTCAGACAGTTTGGAAGTCTCTGGACACCATTCCAAAAGCTTGAACTATACTCCTCCTTGGCTATGGTAAATTTGTTCTCTGCATTCCCCAAATTAGTTGTCTCCAAATCAAGGTATATGTATTACTACAGGAAGTGAGCCAGATAATCCTTTGGGATGCAAGACAAAAATATTATAATAAATAACATTTAAACATAAATAAATAAATTAATTCTACTAATATTTAATATGTAGATGAATACTGATCTTCTCACTCTATCCCAACACCAGTTGGAGGATTGCCACATGTCATCTAAGATGTTCCTTCAGGGAAGGATGGAAGTTCAACTAGGAGAATGGATTTACAGTGACAAACTTTGTTTTCTCCCCTAACAGGATGTCATGGGTTGTAACGTACCTGTTTCAGGGTCAGTAAATTTCTGGATAACGTTATCTAGTTTTAACAAAACTAAGTCATAAAATGGACAAGGAGCTGAAAAATATCTCTGCAAGAAACTATGGATTGAACATATTGATATAGTAGTTGATATTGATAGTAGTACAAGCACAAGCAAACTAAACATAGCAGAGTGTACATTTTCTTACTTAGCAAAGTACATACATAAGCTCTTCATCAACAACTGATAGAATAAAAACAATGCCAGTATAATAAAATTTAAAGGTAACATGACAAAAATTAAAAGTCAAAAAACAATTGGAAAAGTGCATTTAATTCTCATCTAAGTATGTGTTACCCCTGGAGATTATGGTTGATGACAGTATTAAGCCATCATCATTAGCTAAGCTGTTAAGAACTAAGTGCTGAGAAAAGTGTTGATTTTTACTGAGCCATAAATATCAATAATTATTTTGTTGAGAGTTTTCTATGTCAATAATAAATGATATAAAATATCAAATCATGCAGAATTATTGCATATTTATCATTATTCTGTCTTCTAAATATTTTTCTACTTTTTATTTTATACTTTGTGGAAATTTTATAACACACATATGAACATATCAGTATGGCAGTATAATTATATAAACTGTAAACAAATAATATTCATATATTGGGAGTAAATTCAAAAATTTTAATGAGAGGTGCATGATTAAAATGGTTTGGTAATAACTGTCTTAGGATATGAATGGTCCATTGTCTACATATTGTATTCATACAAATCTAAAACCACTAATGGAATTTTTTTATTCAAGCAATTGGTTAATTTGATAAATATTTAAAATCCATTAAACAGACTGGCACCATGCAGAAAAAGAAAATGTTGCATTAATGCTAAAAGGCCTGTATTCAAAAATGAGAATTTTGATAAAATTTTAGCTATTTTTTCTTACAACATATAGTTAAATTAGGCTAATTCATCACATTACATGGACATGAGCATAGCGTTCTAAATACAATTTGAAGAAGAGGCTTCCAAAAAATAAGAAAATAAAAACAAACAATAAGAATAAAAGAGTGTAGTAGCAGTTAAACAAATTTAAAAGAAAATAACAATTCTGCATGTATAAATGAACTTATATGGACTTGCAACTCAAAAAGCTTGTTTTCTGTGTAATAAATTGATATATTTAACATAAACAGACTATATAGATGATACGATAATTATTAAATATTTTAAATAAAACTGCTTGCATCAATGTGAGTTACAATTGTTCCTGATTAATATAAAATACAAACATTTTTTATAGGAATGCAATTGTGTATCTAAATTATTAACAATATTGCTATTTGAATGTACAATATATATTAAACTTGTAATAAAAAAGTAATGTATATTTTAAAATTTCTGCTCATGCTAATGATTCATATTTAAGGCTTTCAAATATAAAATTAGTTTATAAACTCAAGAAAATCAGCTCAGTTTTGCATTATACTTGAAGTTAAATATTTAAAAGTAATTTAAAATGGGTTTTTGAGAAATAATTTATTCTTATATGTTTATTATTTAAAAATCAATGATATCTTTTAAAGAACCAAAGAAATAGCCTCAAGGATTCTAAATCATACAGTCACATATTGTAAATTGTATTTACCCAAAAGACTCTTTAAATTCTCAATTAGAATTAATGTATTTTTTTGTTATTTTTGATATATTTTTAAATGAAAAGAATAAAATGGAGCTATTGTACTTTAGAAATATCAAACTTTTTAAAATGTCTTGGAAAAATTCTTATACCATGTTAAATATATAACATTTAAATTATGATTTTAATTCTTTATTTGGGAAACAGTGATTTATACTTTATTTGCAAACAGTGATTTTTTATTTTGATGTTTGGGGAATGTTGGGAAACTTTAGGGAAAGAAGAATCTTCTGAGCACTTGTGAAATTTTATTAAATCCAGTCTATTTTTCTCCTTTAATACAGAAACTAAAAGTAGACCAAAAAAAAAAAAAAAAGAAAAAAGAAAAGAAAAGAAAGAAGGTAACTGCCAATCTCAAAGAAAAATGTTTCAAACAGAGAGACATACACAATAGTTCTATTTCCAACTCCCCAGCTCAATTGGTATTTCAATTAAATATGAGGCAGTCAAGTAGGGTAGTCAAATAAATGTAAGATAATGAAAAGATGAAGTGCTCTTAATATAATCATCTTCAATTTAGTGTGCAGATAATAAAGTGAGCTAACTGATGACAAACCCGAATGCAAAGCAGTCCAGGCATTAATATTTATCATGTTCAAGGGAAGTTCAACAATTGAAATAACATATATGTAGGGTGAAATTTTTTAATACTTTAGAGACACAACTTACAGTTCTGTAAAAATGTTTGCAGTATCTAATAATCAGGAGCAACTATAATTCACATGGTTGTAAACATTTGACTCTCAGAGGAAACTTGGCAATAAGGAGATGCTGTGCTTTGGGTATTAAGACATAATACTTCCCACATCCAATGTGCCATCTAAATGTGTCAATTTTACTTCCAAAGCATCTGTCTCCATATCCACCTTTCTTTCCCATCTACAGTATACTGTAGTTCCATTTAGGTGAGATGATAATATATTTCAACTTCTCTATTAAAATATACCCCTTATGCTTAATCTTGGGTTCACACCAGTCACCACTGACACAAACTAAATTTTATTCCTTAAAAACAAAGATGCTACTGACATTCTCTATTTAAAATAAGAAAAATCACCAAAAGCAAGCAAATCAGCATGCCCAAACAAACTTGTGTTAGCTACCTGTTGCCTACTAGATAGACTTATAATTCTGGCTACTTAACGTCTTTCAAAATGTACTACCCAATTTCCCCTGAACTAGCTGTTTAAAATTCATGACACTCGAAGCTCAATCTCCTCCCAGAGCATCCTATGATCCTGCTACTCTAAACTCTTTAATTGTCACTCCTGGTCATGTTTGACTTGGTCAATGCACTGAACCTTTACAGATTTAAAGGCTAAAGAAGCCTCTAAGAAACGTGTTATATATATATACATATATATGTATACAATCTAAATGTATCTTCATCAAAATATATATTTCTCTTACTATGGTGGATTTAACTGTGTCCTCACATTTGTTGATACTCCTCCTTCTAGGAGGTGGAGCTTAATTCTCTTCCCAATGACCTTTGATTATGTCTCCAGTTCGTGCACAGACAACTTTAGAAGCTTATGGACATTTACAGGAAGTTTAGGTATATTTGTAAAAAGACAAATTTAATCAGATCTTGAACTTCCTATAGTGTTCTAAAAATGTCTACCTTGATTTGAGTAAATTCAGCTTTTTCTATGTAATTTATAAAAGGCAAAATCATAAAGAGCTGTAAAATTACTAGAACATTTACTGAAAACTCTCTTAGTTAATAATATATTTTTAAGGACTGAATTTTGAATTTTTATTTGTAACAAGATAAAAAAGTAAAGCAATTAACATTTTTTTCTCCCAAATTTAAATCATACTTTGTAGAGAGGCTACTGACTTTAAAAAAGCATAGCGGAAGAAAGTTACATTATTTTACATTAATTTTCAGAGCAAAACAATGAAATTAAGTTAAGAAACTCTTGCAAATTTGTTTAAATCACAGACCCATGAGCACATCTAGTTTCCCTCCCTAACCTCATAAATAACCAGTCAGCACAGACAGATGCTCATCAATTCAAAAGACAGTCCTGTGGAAACTCTCGCAAACTAGTATGCAATATAGTAAGCTATATAATAGCTTATTTGTAGTAGATTTTAGAGTGTTTTTTTCCCATTTATATATGAAAATAAAATTACAACTGTATTAAAGTCCATTTCCTATTGTTCAGTCATCTGGGGACATGGAAAACTGCATCTCCCTCCTAATTACTCTACGTATGACTCATTTCTATAATCAGATCAACTTTGTCCTTTTCTCTAAGCTAAACAAATCTAATTCATTTAATGTCTGTTTGCCAAAGGTTAATTATCTTTGCTTCTCTTTTCTGACCATCTCCTGTTCTTCTACTCTTTTTTTTTTTTACATTTTAAAGTTCAGTATCCAAAACTAGATACAATTATAGAAAGCTGATTGATGTAGAACAGTGAAAGATTACATCTACTTCTTCCATGATTATTTTATTTAATATTTCTTAGTATTTATTTGATTATTTTTATCATGGTATTTCACTGTAGATTTCACCAATGCCATAGATGCCATCTTCAGTAACACTTTTTTTCCCCTAAATCTTATAACATTTCCCCCAGAGGTTCTCTTCTTCATTCATTCATATATCAATAATTTTAAGGCTCTGACAGTGCCATCTACTTCTGTATGTATCCTCTCCAATCCATCTATCTTAAACCATTAGATTGGCCATCCTAAAGTAGTATTGCTTCACTACATCTTATGGGAAACCACTTCCTGTTAGCTGTCCCATTAACCCTTCTGTCTACTTTGAAGATGTTCCTTATTACATCCCTGGACATGAAGTGAGCTGGATATTCCTGATAATTTCTCTTATAATACTCTCTTCCTCCTCTGTCATAGTACTTATAATACTCTTTTGTAATTTTCTATTTAAATCTTTGTCTTCCCTGTCCTAATCCAAATTCATTGAGAACATTGACTATGTGATGCACTATTTATCTTGACAGCATAGCACTAAGACTGTCCATACATACTTGTTATCAGAATATGTAAATGAATTAACATGCAAATAATGTAAAAAGATGAAATCAATGTATTTAAATACTTTCATAAATAAAATTTCTCTGCAACTCATTAGACATGTCTGAATCTAAACTTTTCGTGTACCCTAGAAAAAGGACAAGGGTGCATGTTATCTTGGAGGGAGGAGAATAAGACAAAGCAGTAGCTCCTGGGTAAAGAAACTCTAGGTCTAGCAAGGGAGAAATAGGGAGATGAAAAAAGTCAGACCTGAGGTTCCTGAATACTCATCTGGGTTATAACTTCATAGATAAGGGACCATGGAACTACAAAATGCCCCTGAATAAAGGAAACATTTAAGTCCAGTGGGGCTTTTGTTTATCTTCTCATTAGGGAATCTGGACCAGACCCCTATTACTTATACAATTTTAGGAGAAGAGAAATAGTGCTTGATTTATTTAGAGCCAGAGAGGTGTTTAAGAATATTCCTCCTACACCCAAGTCAATTCTTGGGCACTATGGAGGGCTAGTCGAGAGCTAGTAGGTCAATAGCTAGTATTGAGAGAGGATGATGATCCCATGGCAAAGGCTACAGTTAAAGAGCCTAGGACAAGTAGTCAGACATGTTGGAGGCCCCAGGGTTCAACAGTACCAGCAAAAGCAGTGGTGGGGATGGGTCCACAAGGAGGGTCCAGCAGGCTCTGACTGTGGCCAAGACACCGATGAGCTTTCGCAGCCATAGTTTGCACCATAAATGGCAGAAAGACACCCAATGCTAAAGAGTATCAATGTACAATCCAGTAAGGACCCAGAAGACAGGAGAAGGATCTCATACAAAGCTTAGGCTTAAGACCTTGTCATCATGTGGACACATAAGCAGTCTTCCACACATCAGGCATACTGAGGAGCAGAAGAATCCCTGGAAGACAGGGCATTTCCCTAAAGGAGACTGTTTCAAAAGTTTTTTTTTTTTTTTTTTTTTAAAGGCTTCTTTACTTTTAACTGTAATTTTCCAAAACTCCCTTGTCCTCAGCAGAAATGGAAACTTTGGAGCCTAATGAAAAGGCTCATAGGAAATAATCCTAATGTATTTTCTAGAATACCTAAGGGATGTTATGAAAAAATTCTACCCAGCAACAGATAAATTTCATTTTTATTTATAAACAGACCATTTGCCCCATCATCAGTGGGTTGGATTCATGGGAATTTCTTGCTCCTTCACAAACTCTGAGTAAACATTCTGAAGCTGCATACAGGGTCAGAGTGCAAAACCTGCCCACAAATTTAAGCTCTAATGTATTGGTACAAACCTATTATCCAGTTGGCCTTAATACCTATGCTTCCCATTATGGATTGAATTGTATCCTCCCAAAATTTATATATTGAGACCACACTCCCAATGTGACTGTATTTGGAGATTGGCTTTTAAGGAGGTAATTAAGGTTAAATAAGATCATAAGGGTGAGTCCCTAATCTGATAGTACTGATACCCTTATAAAAAGAGTAAGAGACACCAAAACTCTCTTTCCCCTTCTGTACAGAGAAAACATCATGTGAGGACACAGGGAGAAGGTGGTGATCTATAAATCAGGAAGAGAAGTCTCACCAGGAGCCAAATGTTCCAGCACCTTAATCTTGAACTTCTTGCCTCTAGAACTGTGAGAAAATTAGTTTCTGTTGTTTAAGCCACCCGGCCTGTGGTATTTTGTTACGGCAACCTGAACAGACTAATATACTACTCTAAATAAATTTTCTGTAGTCATATCTATTTCTTCACTGTGTTGCATAGTTTCCCATTTTCGTGTATTTATTCATGAATCACCTCACTTTTTATTTTTTTCTTCTATTCCCGCTACTACTGATCTTTAATAACTAAGTCAGCTTCTGCCTTCTAGGTCCTAGTACTCATTTTTCTCTCTCTATGCTAGGATCTCAGAGCTACACAATTTAGCGCTTAATTGAATCTATATTGCTCATGTTTATTTATTAGACTTTATTCAGCAATTTGACTTTGAATTTCTTGGGAAAGTTGGCAACATTTATACTTCTTGAATAAATCCTACTGGAGAACTTTATTCTAAATGAGAAAATTCCAGGAATAAAAAAAAAAATCCCATAACAAGAACATCTTATTTTCCCTCATTTCTCAATTATCTCTTTTACCCTTTTCTCTAGAAATTAAAGATGTTTAAAATTCAAAAAAAAAAAAATCCTACTACATCATACAGTATGTTTGACTATTGAGTACATTCTTTCAAGCTTATGGTCAACGTGGACCTTCCGGGTCTATTTTATTTCATTTGTAGTTTCATGAGGTTATTTTATTACCATACATTTTAATCCCATACTAATAATTAATTTCCTTTTAATGAATGTAATTTTCTTATTAATTTTGTACTACGTATAGTTGTTTAGACTAATCTATGTTTTGAGTTTAATTTTTTGCTTTTTCTTTTGTTTTTTGGCTTTAATTTTTATTCTGTGACCACTTATTCAAAATAGTCATATCTCTTATATCTGAATATTGTCATAACATGTCTAGAATATTGTAGAAAAATCGAAAGTCATGGAGTCAGAAGACCATTAAATAATGATCTCTTTTTTTCCTCTGAGCTTCTTAGCATTCTCTTAAAAATATGGAAAATCCAGTCTCTATTTAATTATAAAGAAGAACTAAAAAAAAAAAAAAGGTACAATGTATAAAATAGATAACTAATGAGAACCTACTGTACAGCACAAGGAACTCTACTCAGTGCTCTGTGGTGACCTAAGTGGGAAGCAAATCCAAAAAAGAGGGCATATATGTATACATATAGCAGATTCACTTTGCTGTACAGTAGAAACTAATACAACATTGGAATGTAACTATACTCCAGTTAAAAATTAATTTTAAAAATATGAAAGTGTTTTTAAACCATGAATAACAATAAAAATATGCTATTCTTTGGAAAGATCAGAAATTTAAAATTATTTAAGTTCCAACTAATTGAGAATACTTTATAAATAATTTAAAACAAAATGCTACATCATATTTTGCATACTATTGCAAATGTCAACAAATTCATTTATCATGTTATTATTTGGTTAAAATATAATTAAACTTTTAAATGCCTAAATTAACATGGCAATGATATTGATAGTTTTGATACAATTATTCTCAAGTAAATTTGCTATATGGGCCATAACCAGCTTATGGTACTTACATAGGTCTAAATATTCATCATGGTCATCTCTTTACTGTCACTAAATCTGTGAATTTAATTTTGCTGCTTGTCTGTTTTCTTTTGAAATAAAAAGACTGCACTAGGTTTAGAAAAAAGTAAAAGATTTAGACATTGGATAATGGCATTGAGACCAAAATCAAGGGGAAAGGGTAGGCTGGGACGAAACGAGAGAGTAGCATTGGCATATATACACTACCAAATGTAAAATAGATAGCTAGTGGGAAGCAGCTGCATCACACAGGGAGATCAGCTCAGTGCTTTGTGACCACCTAGAGGGGTAGGATAGGGAGAGTGGGAGGGAGACACAAGAGGGAGGGGATATGGGGATATATGTATACATATAACTGATTCACTTTGTTATACAGCAGAAACTAACACATTGTAAAGCAAGTATACTTCAATAAAGATGTTAAAAATAATTTACATAACAATGTTGCTGTGTTCCAAGGGAAGTTACAGTGAATGGTACAAAAAGAAGTAGTGAGGATCCAAGAAAACTACCACTGACTCTGGTTGGGGCATGAAAGAATGTGTATACACAGATATACAAAAACATGCACAAGTACACACACATGTACATATTTAATAGTTTCTTTTTTTCCCTATGAATGGTATGTATTCTACTGTCCTCAAAGTGAGGGCTCTGGGAGATCATTTATTCTGCCACCACCTTATCCCAGCTTATAATTGGTACCAAAAAATTCTTACCCTAAAATATCTGGTATCTCAAGCTTGATTTACATATTTCCATTTCATAAGTATCCTCAGATAATCATATCTAAACAAGAGAAACTTTTATTATATAAGATTTATTATATTATGTTGCCTTTTCCTTTTTGTATTTTATCATCTCTAGAAAGTCTACTTTTCATAACATATTTTTAAGCAAAATAAGATATTGCTATGTTGTTCATAGAATACCCCCCCAAAAAAACCCCTCATTATTAAAGGCAATTACAAAGTGTAAGTATCATTTCTATCTGGCTATTAAGTCTCTGATCAATATGAAAGTAGCCAGGAAACATAGGAGGTAATCTATTCACTAATAAACTGTACATGAAACTTTGTGATTTATTATATTTTTAGAATTTAATGTGCACATAAATATTTCAATTTGCTCATTTCAAATATATTCAGAAACATACTAATAGATATTTGGATAACACCAAAGTCATGAAGTCTGAGGTTTTAAAATTGAATTATTATATTAAATAGAAATCACCAGTGATGAAAGGCTATTTTTCTTATAAAGTATCATACTCTCTAGTTTTAATCATCTTTTACTCATATAGATTTTCCCAACACTTTCCACTGTCCCAAATCCTACAAACCAGAATAAAGCATTATTTTGTAACTTTAATTTCTCATTGTACATTTTAATCTCTTTTCTGGCACACCACTGTCTGTCTGAATTATACTCATGTGCCCATATACCTATGTTCTGTATTAAAGTCTATAAAAAAGGTATTTGAGGATATAATATGTTTATTACAATTTATTTTTTATAGAATCTGGTACAGTTTCTTACACAAAAGACATATTCAATAATATCTCCTGACTCAGTAAATCTGTAACAGGTTGTTAAAGGAAAGTTTCCTAACTTACTTTTTTTATTTTTATTGGAATATAGTTGCTTTACAATGTGTTAGTTTCTACTGTACAACAAAGTGAATCAGCTATACGTATACATATATCCCCTCTCGATGTTACATTCCAAAGTAGCTTGTAAGATATAACTCTAAGCAGACATTTTATGGTAGATGATTGAGAACTAGTTAGAGGATTCACCCATATCTAATATATAAAAGGGTCAGATTTGTCTGTAGAATTTTGTGAAGAAAGTATAATCGAAAAGACCTGCACTAAAATTTCAATCTCCAGCAAGGAGTAGAATGCAGGCCACTATCCCAAGTCCTCAGGATGCAGTACCACTTGAAAGCTTACTATGTGTCTCCTGCCATTGAGATCGAGGGAGCTGATGTCTGACAAAGATGAGGGTGAGGGTCTGGCTGGAGCAGGACTCTGTCTGGGAATGAACTGTACTTTTCTCTCAAGCCAGTCAAAGGGGTGTGAATTCCAGTGACCTCTTTAAAAGTTTTCCAGTTTCTGATGAATTCTGCCAGAGAGTGAGATGTCCTAGGAGTCTATCTTCAGATGCCAAAGTAGAAAGGGGTTCGGGAGCGTGCAGATGAAAGCTGGGCCTGGTCTACATTGAGAGAGTTGAAGCTGAAGGGGCCCTATATGGGACATGTGATCACAGACCACAAAAGCCCCAAAACACTTTAAGATGATACCTATTTGGTAAAGTCTTTTGATTTTTCTTTCCCTTCCTCTCTTCTCTCAGACCAACTCTGAGAAGGATGAAAATCTTTTATTGAAAGTAAAATATCAGATAGAAGAGAGCAGAAAGACCCCTAATCTACTTCTAAAACTGTAGGTTCTCACCTGCAACAAGCCTCAGCAGGAGGTGATGGAGACAATCTAATTGTCTTGTTTTTAAGAGCTTTCTTGAGATATAATTGACATAAAATAAACTACACAAATTGAAAGTGTAAAATTTAATAAGCTTGACAGACGCATGCTTCTGTAAGACCATAGCATAATCAAGATAGTCAACATATCATCACCTCCCAAAATGTCTTCATGCTACTTTGTAATCCTTTCCTCCTTCTTATCTTCACCCCACCTTGCCATCCCTAAATAACCACTAACCTATTATACTAGAGATTAGTTTGCATTTTCTTGAATTTTATATGAATGAAATCATATAGCATCTATTCTTTTGTGGGGAGGAGAGGTCCGGTCTCTTTTATTCCACAGAATTATTTGGAGGTTCATCCATGGTATTCTTGTATCAATGGTTCGTATCAATGGTTCACTCATTTTTATTGCTAATATTTCATTTTTTAGGTATACCACAATTTATTCACCTGGTAGTAGACATTTAGATTAATTTTGTCTAGTACAAATATTTCTGCTATGAATAAATGTACATTTTTTTGTAGGGATATATATTTCCTTTTATTCTCTTGGGTAAATGCCTAGGAGCAGAATGGATGGGTCATACGGTTGGTATATGCTTGACTTTTAAAAAAGAACAACCCAGCAAACATTTCCCAAAGTGGTTGTATAATTTTCTATTCAACCAGCAGTGATTGAAAGAGTTCAAATAGCTCTGCATCCTCTTCAGTGCTTGACATGAACAGCCTTTTTTAATATTAGCCATTTGAATGGGCATGTCATGGTATCGCATTGTGATTTTAATTTTCCTTTCATTAAAAATTAATGATGTTGAGCATATTTTAATGTGTATATTTGCAATTTACCTAAAACTGAACATTTCAAATTATAGAAATTAGACAGATTTTATGACTTTAAGTGACTCCAGGTCTGTCTGTTCCTTGATTAAACAACATTCCGGTCATAATTAAATGAACTTTTGTTCAGCTTATTATTTCAATAAACATCTCCTGGTTTAGTAACTCAGTAAACCTATAATATCTTGTTTAATTAGTTAAAAGTTGTATAGGTGTTAATGTGGCAGACTGTTAATCAAAGAAATCTGCTTTTAGGAAATAATAGGTTAATTTTTGATTGTTATAGTACTAAGCAAGGCATTTGTGAGAAATTAAGCATATTACCAAAAATAAATGGTGAAACTGCAGGATGATGTGAGGTTCACTGGATGTCTTTTAAATGTCCCAAAACAGGTTTCAGACAACTGCTTCAGACTGGAGGCACCACACTGAACATCACCCAACTAAGAAATGAAAATTAAACATTAAAATCAATAAAATATGACTGCAAAGTTGATTTCAAATTCTTCAGTGTGTATTAAACACCAATGTTATATCTAGTAAGCTATGATAGAGTAGAGGCTTCAAATCCATCACATATGTGTTTTAAACAATCTTATATATGTTCGATTTTTAAATATGGGACAAGAAGGAACTTGTGTTACATAATCTTATATTTATTATATTTCATTCTATTAACCAATTATCCATACATTTTTTTTTCCCAAACTACTTGCTAACTTGACTCATAAAATCTCCTATAGTTACTCACTGATTCAATCCAAATTTTTTTCAGTAGTATTTTTAAAAAATGGGTTGGGGAGTTGATCCTGACAAGCAGCCACAAGATATTTCCAGTTTTATAAATGCAATTCCTTTGACATTACATTAGGTCTTTTGCATTATTGAACTAATGAGGAAGAGAAATATAAGAATGGTGATTTAATATTAACCCTCAAATTTAAGGTTTCAGCAGCATCCTTGCTGTCAGTCTATAAGGATGGTTGTAATAAATTGGAAAGAAACATCACTCTAAGAGCTCTCTTCATAAAAAAAGACAAAATAGTCACAAACTTGAAGTTTCTTTTTCCAATGTCCACATACTCTGAGAAAGCTTAATTCATTTTTTATATAATTTTTAATCAATTTTTATTTTGAGAAATGGAAATGCTAGAAAAGAAAAATGAATCCCAGTAGTTAGAACATTCTTAGAATGTTTTTTTTTCTGACCTAACATTGTTCCACAAATTTTATTAGCAAAATATTCAAAATTGAGTATGAGTTACTCTTTTCGTGTGGAAATCTGAGAATCATTGTCCTGTAATTAGCTATAACAAGCTGATACTTCCCCTTTCAATTCCACATTGGAAGATCTATTCTACTATCCCCCACCCCTTTCCATTACTGTTACTCCCTTTTTCAACAGTGAAATACCTTGCTGTAATTGTCCACAATGCATAATCTCATTTGTCAATCCCAGAATATGTAGAAAGCGGTTTCAAATTTACTAATCCATACCAATACAGAAATCTTGCTAAATAGATTTCAGAACCTTTTAAAAAATATTTTTGTCTTTATACTGAAGGCATTATAGGCAAAATACAATGGTAATATGTTTACAAGTTACTTGGGTTGTTTCTTTGTCCCACTCATCACTCTGGTTGTGCTATTCATTTGAAATACAGTTAGGTTAATTTGTTTTCCATTTTAACGTTTTTTTTCCCAGCATCATTTATTTTATTTTATTGACTATATAAAACCTTAATTTGTATCCAAATGTCAGAGTTATACCAAAAGAAGGGAGATCTGAGATGTTTTAGAACCATCATTCTTAGGTTTTGATTTTTAAAAGTAAAAACATATAAATTTCCTATTTCCCCTTCTTTCTTATGCAAATGGTAGCATACAATATACAATCTGTTGCTGTTTTTTTTCTGACCTAATATTATTAAGTGAAATTATTTCACATTAGTTAATATAGAGCTTCTTCAGTTTTTCTAATAACTGTATAGACTCCAGTGTGCAATTGTACCATAGATTTTTCAGCCAATATCCTATGTTTGTGATTACATTTTCCTCCAGTATCTTGCACTTATAAATAATGCAGCAATAAATAATTTGGTGCATGTGTATTTTCATATAGTTTGAGATATTTTTTTCATTATAAAAATTGAAATTCCTAAATCCATATATTGTTTTAACGTATATTAAAACATTATCTTTCTTAAGAGTTATAAAAGCTTATATTCCCAGCAGCAATGTTTGAATGCTTGTATCTGTGAGAGAAAGACAGAGACAGAGAGATTTGTTTCAGAGATTTGACCTTTGCAGTAATTTCAGTGGTTTGACCTTATCCAGAACTGGTTAAGCAGTATTTATAAATCTGTTTTCTTGTGTCTGATGCTGGATCTTGAGGTACACAGCGACAGGCAGCAAGGAGGGGAGGATAGATGTCATGTCAGGGTGAGAGCAAGAACCCAAAGCACAAGCTATATAGCCCATGAGGAGAAGCTGAAACCTGTGTCACTTGTCGTTGCCTCTGTCCTCAGTGGCTTAGGTGTTCTACAGAAGCTGGGCTTTGTCACAGAGCTAACACATACCCAACTTAGGAGTTAGTGAAGCCAAAAAAGGAACAAAGGAAAGGTGAAGCAACTGCAGGCCCAGCTACAGCCTTTTATAAAAAAGAGGAGTCAGGCCATCAGCAACAAGGTGTGAGGGCTACAAAATGGCTGCTGCTTCACAGCCATCCTCGAATCTCTCACAGAAGTTTCTCCTATAACCCACCCTAAACAGAAACATACAGGAAAGGAAATCATAGTGAATGTATTTCAGCATAGCCATGTTGACACGTCACAAGACAACATAAGGATTCTATACCAGTGTTTTCTATTTTCAAACTGAGTTCTCAAGTTCTGTGCTATGCAGTTATGATCAGAAGATGATTAGAGACTTCTTTCCATGACTTTTGAGTGTAAGTATAGTAGAAGCTGCCATGTCCAGGCAATTGAGGAAAATGCATTTGCAAAGAAATGATGTCTAACCAGAATTAGTAATATCTAGCATGGTACTTAGCACAGTGGCAAAAAGTAAGCACTCAGTTAGTACAAATTAAATGAATGACTAGATTGGGGAAAGTGGAGAAAGGAGAAGAAACAGTCATAATGGATATGAAAGCAAGACAAATGGTGCCAGAAACTTGATGGTCCTGGGGAACCAGAAGAATAGCTGAAAACCAAATATCCTGAAGTCATAGCTAAAAGCCTAGTGAATCAAACCCTGGATTTTCACATGGTACTTGTAATCTGATAAATAGATGGTCTTTTTGTTTGTTCGTTTTAAACTTCCTTTTATATCTTTATTTTAACAGGAATGTTTACAAAATATTTTGTGGATTTAGTGTTTTCTGAAATATGCACTGAAAAATTCTTGTCTGTTTTCTACATCACTCATTTGCACAGATTTATAAAATACTTGCATTAGTCAAGAAATTAACTTTCTTCTATTCAGTAAACATTATAATGCAAACAACTGTCCTTTAGATCTATTGCTTGAGTAGCAAAGAACAAATATTTTCTGGAGAATTTTGAGTAAATTCTTAAATTTATAATTTTCTTGGCTTATATTTTTTGGAAAGATTTTTTTAGAAATGACCCAAATACCATAGTTTGTCTAGGGAGACTTTGAGTACACATGAAAGCTGGTAATACTTAAAATTTTATTGTTAATATTAGATTACCACAATAGGATAGGAGATATGATCAGAGACCATGAATTGCTCTAACAGAAAATACTATGAGATATCATTTTGACCCAGATTCCTATTTTGATGAAGTGTGCAAACACCCTGTGTCAGAGCAAATTTATTTTAAAAGTCAATAGTGATAAGTGATGGATGAAAAGTGCAAATCTATCTTTGTGAGCAATAGAGTTTTAATAGAACTAATCTATATGGTCAAGAGAATAGCACGTGTCCCAGTAATGGTTCATGCAAGGTGAAAGATGGGAATTAGTTTTTCAAAAAGCATAAATAAAAAAATGAAAAATTAGTCATATTTTATCTTAAATACCATAAAGTATTCTATGCATTAGCCTTTGAAGTTTCCTGTTTCTTCATTGATTATTCAGTGTAATTATAACCATGCATTAAATAAGGTCACTTAGGATATAACTGAATATAGTAAACTTGAATTTAGCTTTGGAGCTTCACTCCAAAATGGAAATGAGTGTGGTTACTTAGAAAAAAAATTCTCAAACCAATTAACATATTCCCATTGTTTCCTTTATGACATCAATTGCCATTAAAGCACTGTGCAAAATTTTACTGCACATCACATAATGGAATAGAAAAGTTCTTGCCATCTAACTTTAAGATGTAGAAGGATTATCATTATAAGTATTTCCAGCATTCTGAATCGTACCTTAAACATTTCTCACCAAATGAAACACATAAGCCAGTTATAACTGCCAAGGCACCCTTTTATATCTTATATGTTGATTCCACGAGGTGAAATAGTAGCATGATTACTCAAAAACACCCAGAGAACACTTTTGATCAGCTTTTTGATCCTATATCTTCATTTGGTGAGAACTAAGATGCTTACTTACTTTCTCACTTCAATTGTCCTTATTCTGGAATACCAAACTCCATGTGGGCTGCCTGTCCAATATTGGGACTTTAATTGTATGTCAGTGATGAAAAGCCATTTCACTCCTTAACTCTTATTATCATGTGGAACGTTTCAGCCTTAAACATTTCAGTCCTGTGGGACTCATGGATGCAAAACTCATTGGCTTTCAGAGCTGGATGGTTTGGGCACCCATACCTCAGGTGAGAGCCTTAAAAGTTTGGGCTCTATGTGTGTTGCCCAAACTCTTTATTCTTCAGGGAGAAACTGGGAGTTTGGGGTTCTCTCCTAACTGTAAGACTCTGTGCCAGGAGTGGGATTTATGGCCAAACTATCTCAGCCTTTCCTACCTGCTTCCATGTGGGTGTTTTCTAGTCATCTGACATGTAGGAGTCTTTCAGTTAGTTTCTGGATTTCTCTCAGAGAAGATTGATCAATGTGTAGTTGTATATTCAGCAGGTCTGTAGGAAGAGGGAAAATTAAGAGTCTCCTATCCTGCTACCTTGATACATGCCCAAAACAAAACAAAACAGCACAAAGCTTCCCCTCTCTTTTTTACATTTTCTTTGGTAGTGCCTTCCCACTCTGATGCTAGATTTGGCTGTGGGACTTGCTAATGCAATAATAACAAATGTGATACAAGTAGAGCTTTCCAATTAATTGCACTTGGCAACTCTGTCTTGTGACAATTGAAATCATTTTGACTAGTCTATCACATTCATGTAAACAAAATCAGACTAGCTTATTGGATGATGTGAAGCATGTGACCAGTATCCCCTGTTACCTTGGGCAATAGCCCACAAATCTCCAAACATGTGAGAAAGACCATTCAAGATAAGCCATCCCCCAGCCAACTCTCCAGCTAACTGCAAACACATGGGAAATTGCAGACCAAAAAAACAGCAGACAGACATATCATAGATTTGAGGGAAAAAAAATATGGTTGTGGTTTTAATCCACTAAATTTGGGGGTGGTTTATGAAGCAAAAGCTAACAATTATAGCAGAGAGGCTTTCCCTTACCATCCTAGAATAGTATATCTGATACTCTCTAAAATGTCATCTTGTTTTAAATTATCTTCATAGCTTTTGTAACCATCTGATTTTTTGTTTGTTTCTTTTTTCTCTGCATTTTCTCCACTATATTGTAAGCTCTCAGAGAGCATGATTTGACTTGGCTTTTTCATTCATATCTCCCAGAACCTATAGCAGTTTTTGACAAATACTAAGAAGTCAATGAATATTTTTTGAAATAATAAAGAAATGAAAAGTGTATTTGTAATCATAACACACTGTCAATACCATTCTTTAATACATTTGCTCATTCTATATGAGTTTTCCCAGAAAAAATTTTGAATCTTTTCCAGATATAATTAAGGTGTTTAATAAGTATTATTACCTTATTCTTCTATAGATGAATTAATTTTTGTTTTGAAGCCCAACTTTACCAAGTAGTGAACACTACAAATTTTTAAATTTGTGGCTCTTGAGCCTCTGCATTTTGAATAAGACTAAAGAAGACTAAATGAATTGGGGCAGTACAAAGTATTAAAAAGATATATTTACTACCTCTCTTTATCTTTCATTGTCCAAGCATCATCTGAGAAGTTCCTTTTTATATCTGATCTTCGGATACAAATCAGTGTCAGTCTCAGAAGCACCCTCAACTTCTACCATTAAATTCCCTCTCTTTCTCTCTTTTTCTCCCTTTCTACTTTCTCTCCTAGTTGTGAGGCACTCTAGAACTGCAGAAAATTCGAAAATTCAGCAGGGTTGTGTTGGTCTTTTTACCCTCCCCAGTTTTTTGGGATTTTTTAAAAATAATTTATTTATTTATTTATTATTTATTTATTTTGGGCTGTGTTGGGTCTTCGTTGCTGCTCATGGGCTTTCTCTAGTTGTGGTGAGTGGGGGTTACTCTTCGTTGCAGTGCGTGGGCTTCTCATTGCAGTGACTTGTTGCAGAGCATGGGCTCCAGGTGCACGGGTTTCAGTAGTTGTGGCACACGGTCTCAGTAGTTGTGGCTAAGGGGCTCTAGAGCACAAGCTCAGTAGTTGTGGCACACGGGCTTAGTTGCTCTGTGGCATGAGGGGTCTTCCCGGCCCAGTGCTCGAACCTGTGTCCCCTGCATTGGCAGGCAGACTCTCAACCACTACACCACCAGGGAAGCCCATACCCTCCCCAGTTTTACTTTGCTTTACATAGAAAATTATTTTATACCCTATGTAGTCATGCTGCTAGGATGTGCAGAAAATCTGTGAAGTTATCTAAGAACCCACTTTATGGAAACCCAGTAACAATGTCTATTCTCTTCCCTTGAGCCATGTTTATGTAAGCAAAATCTCTAGGACCATACCATTATTTGGGGCATAAGTCTGTCTTGAGATTCAGTTTCCTCTGAGTTTCCCAGTTTCAGTTATTCCCTTGCAGGCTTAGCCTAATGGATAAAGTTCTGCTTAGGGACAAGCTTCTTTGCCAACTCTTCCATTTTTCTTATAACTTTCCCCTTACTCACTTAGTCCAGAGGTAAGGCAGATTCTCTCCTTTTATCATTCCAATCTTTGTGAATACACATTAATTAGACCCAAATCACCAAATATTCTTATTTTTAATATATATGTATGTATCACAGATAAAAATCAAGATCAAGCTAAATAACTTTCCTCAACAGACTACTAAGTCTTCAATCAATTCAGCCACTCCAAATATCATGATAGGCTTATCTTAACAAATTATCCAATCTAACTAAGTCATTCTCAATACCAATGCATCCCAGAAACTTATATTTACCTTTATGTGTGTTGGAAATCACAGATACTATCAATGTTTCTCAGAGTACAATACCTGATTCACCTGTAATCATCTGGATGCTATTTCAGAATGCAAACTCCTGATTCACACCCCAGAAATACTTAGTGAGAATCACAAGGATGGAGGAAGAGGGATCTGATTCTTATACACTTTGAAAATGAATGCATTAAAAAATGTACAATGTACATAAGAGTAAGTCTTTTAAAAATGTTTAGATGATGCAATTAGCCCACTTACAATTACACATGTACTTGAAGTTGTTTACATGTGGTATAAAGAATTCAATTCTATTCTCTCCTTCAAGGTAGAGCAATGGCTTGCCCTAACAAAAATGTTATCCAAGTATTAAGAATGCAATAACCACAGAGTGCAGAGATGCAGTGGAGCCTTCCAGCCACTTGAACATAATATCATATTGCTACTGCTCTATGGAATTTGTAATTTCAGACACTACTAATTACATCTGAATAATTCAGTTTAGCTAGTATGGGAGTTCTTATTATTAGTGTACTTGACTTGATTAGTTTCAAGATCCTGATCTTGGCTTACTTCCCTGGACTTCATATTTTAGAAACAGATTTAATTTATAAACTTGTTCTAAACAAATCTGTGTTTGAAGTAACTCCTAAAATAGCTAAACAACTAATTCTTAAAGTAATTTGGTTAATTGATCTGTTGAGATTACCAAATGTTCAATATTTTCCAATGGATTTTTACATAAATTTTGGACAAGAATGGACTTTTTAAAGCATATTACACACTAAAGTTTTTTTTTTTCAATTTGGTTAATTCATCTGTAATATTTTATGCTTGACTAGTAAAAAAATGTGTTAGAGTACACTACTAATACAATTATTTATGCTTTTTGTAATACTTAAAAACAATTACGTGCATGCAATAATTCAACTCCCTGAATGATTGACATTAAGCATCATTTTATTTCTGGAATTGTCATAAACACGTGAAATTCAGACAAAAGTCTTTGAATAAAGTAGACAGAGTAATTATGGAAATACTTGTTGAGCTTGCAATATTATTTATTTAGTCTCTATTTCAGTTTATAGTCTAAATCCAGTCAACACAAGCCGTTAGGAAATGGGTTTTGGATTCACACTTCCTTGTTGCAGATTTCAGCCATGTCACAGTGTTAAACTTCTCTAATTGTCAATTCCTAATACAGATGGTGTGAGGACAGAGTGAGTTATTAGTGAAACGCATAGTTAATGCTCACTCAACGATAGCTATTACTAGGCCCTGGAGGTGTTTTCCTATAGTTATATTCTTTATATATTCCAAAGTAGCTAATATAAATATATTTTTTTAATATGGACACTTCTAGCTCTCCCATTGTGTGTCACACACATATCTGAGCTTTCATTGACTATGTTCCCCTCATTTGATGTAATAAGAAACAAAAATGATGAAGCTGTAAAGATTTTTCAAAGGACAGAAGAGAATCTTACATAAGCCCATGACATCGAGTTTTTTAAGGACACAATGACTATTATTGGAAGTATAAGTATCATTTATATTTATGCAGGTACTTTAAAACATCTCAAAAAAAAACCCACCTCTGTTTGCTTCAGTTTCCATTTTACAAACGAATGCCTTAACAAATAATCAGTATCTTTTATAAGCAGAGACTCTGATCATCACAGCTGTGGCCACAGAGCCAACAGACACAGTGGGCTACTCTATTACCATGTGATGTGCATATTCAGGTGTAAAAAATCCAAAAGGTGAAATTCATCTAGCTTCCACTCTGAAGTGATGGTGTGTTATAATAAAGAAGAACATGATAAAGAACTACAGAACCTCAACCATCTTATTAACTGCATTAAAGGGAGAGAATTGTAATATCAGGTAACAAGAGGAAAAATATGATATTCGTCAGTGAATTTGTATAAAATGTAGTAGTATGTATTATCATGTGAATGAGATAGGATTTTTTTTTAAACAAAGAACAGGGCTTCCCTGGTGGTGCAATGGTTAAAAATCCACCTGCCAATGCAGGGGACACGGGTTCGAACCCTGGTCTGGGAAGATCCCACATGCCAGAGCAACTAAGCCCGTGTGCCACAACTACTGAGCCTGTGTGCCACAACTACTGAAGACTGCATGCCTATAGCCCATGCTCCACAACAAGAGAAGCCAGCGCAGTGAGAAGCCTGTGCACCACAACAAAGAGCAGGTCCCACTCACCGCAACTAGAAGAAAGCCCGTGCAGCAGCAAAGACCCAACATAGCCAAAAATAAATAAATAAATAAATTTCTAAAAAAAAACTAAACAAAATAAAACAAAGAACAATGTAGACTTCTAATTTTGTAACCTGTGACTTAGAGTAAAAGAAATCACATTTTTCATTTTCCTCAGGCTATTCCAACTAACTTCTTCTAATTTACCAGCCAAATTGGTTTCCCAAATTCGAATGTCTGCCTATGCTAACAGAATGTATAGAGTAATGTAATTACTTAATCCATTCATTATATGGGATAAAGATAGTACAGTTAAAATGTCAAATAGAATCAAGGCTATCTGAATGAGAAATACTTTCAATTGTAATTTTTCCTTTCCCAAAAGAGACATGAAGGTATAATTTCCTGCATGCATGAAATGTTTTATATTAGCTTCTGAAAATAAAAGTATCAGGAACCATTTCAAAGTACAAAGTACTTCATATTCGTGACTTTGGACAAGTTCTGTAATCTTTCAGGGCCTCAGTTTCCTCATCTCCAAAGTGAGAATAATAAGCCACTGTCCTCTCACCATATTATTAATCAAAAGTTTTATGAGTCCAGAAAACAATCAGTTTTTTAAGTAAGAAAAGATGCAGTGAGATTTTTCAATTTAATGAGATTGAAGCAATTACAATATTAAATTGATTGACCTTGAAAGCTGCAATTTAATTAAAAAGTGTTTTATAGAAAAATGGTAAAAACCACAACTCAGTAAACATATTTTGCCCACATATGCTTGGAGCAACTCTGCTTTTGTCTCCTGCAGAAACTATGCATCTCTTGGAAAGCATGTGACCCAGCAGCAAGGAGGTGTCAAAAGGAAGACAACCTGTCCAGAGCCCATTATAATTATTCTGTGAAAGTTTTCAATAGCAATATATCTAGCCAGGATGGAGACTGGGAATGAGAAAGAAAAGTGAATCAACATTTTATCTGCAAAACACATACAAATATACACATACACACACAGAGTAGATGTGATTTTAGTAATCTCAGTAGGTCAAAAATAAAACAGTTTT
The DNA here is from genome assembly GCF_964374135.1 of Grampus griseus. Lineage (NCBI taxonomy): Eukaryota > Metazoa > Chordata > Mammalia > Artiodactyla > Delphinidae > Grampus > Grampus griseus. The sequence continues at coordinate 121,393,083 of NC_138998.1, read as the reverse complement.
CTGTAAAACCCATATAATATGGATAATTTGAAGACGAGAACCTAAATTTTAAGTGACACATAGTATTGATTCTTTCAACAGATACCTTTGAGTGTTTAATATATTAGACACTTGACATATATCTGTGAACAAAACACCAAAGATCCCAGCTCTTGTAAGGATGTACATTCTAGGAAAGGAGGTAGCTAAGAAATAAATAGTAATCACAGTATACAAATTATATATAATGTTGAAAGCAAATAAGTACTTGGAAAATAGTGGGAGAGAGGAGAGAGAGGAATGAGAGACAGGGAGAGAATGGGTAGATGAAGGGGATTGAAAATATACTTTCTGACCACAATCAGCTGCATGCAATATAGGCATGGAATAGTCAGGGAGGTAAATTTAATTAGGTTTTTCAAAATGTGTATGTGAAACCAGAAAGGGAAAGTGCTCTGGGGATGTAGGCAAAGGATGATTATCAAGACTGATCATAGGATTAAACTTAGTTAGCAAGACAGAGAAATCATCAAAGCAGCAAAGAACAGTTGAAAAAAAGTGTTGTGTAGAATCCATGAAATATATGTTTTGTAGATCAAGGAATATCGTAAATGAGGGAATAATAGGGAATATACTGCTCTAAACCTGAATCCTTACATAAAATGAAGTTTGCATATATTGGTAATGTATAACATAATATTCTTGTCTAAAAAGTAAAATTGTTTGTATTAATATAAAAATAATAAAACAATAATAAAATAAGATAGTACACTACTATTTTCATTAGGAAAAATAAAATTATTAAAATCATGCCAAATTGAACCCAATACATGAAATAAACATTTTAGTATTTTATTTGTAATTTGACATTGGTCACTGAGATGACATTGGAAGTTTGCATTTGTTTTTCTTACTTATATTGGCTGGCATTTTGCAGATATGGAAACAAAGGCATGGATAAAGAAATGGCTTGCTGATAGAGATTCCAGGACTTAGACTCAGAGATTGACCCTTGCTAGTGCTTTTGAGAAAAAAAAAACACAAGTCCTCCCTGATAGATATGTTCAACCTCATCTCTTTGTGTCACTGTGTGAGAAGAGCAACAGACATAAGAAAACTTAATTGTAGTGCCTAATGATAGGAGTTCTCCTATGCAGATGACTTAAACTATTATTCATGTTATTGTTTTATGTAACATTATAATTGTATGTAATATTTAAAGACATACCAAAAATAAATAATAGTTAAAAAAATTAACACCTTGAGGGAATAAAATTCTGAATATGCTATTGTTATTTTAGATGAGCAAAGAGGAACTCTCAAATACCTTGAAATTGACTTTTGATTAATTGCATTTTTGCCAATCTCCATAACAAAAAGTGCGATTTTTCTTATAGCAAAGATGTCAATGATTGTTTTCCTAACAGATGCAGTGGTCCAGCTTCATGCAATCCTGACACCCTCTCTGAATACAACACAATATATCATTTTTCAATTTTACTATAACAAGAATCCTTCAATGTAAGTTTTTCTTTTCGGAATGTGCTAAATAGAGGTGAAACTATTTTGTTTCCTAATCCACAGTGAGTTTGCATTTAAAAGAATAAAGATTAATATTAGACCTTCTGATTGAAATGCAGTTTAACCTTTGTGTCATATTTTGAAACATACTAAAATCTTCAGATAAAATTGATATAACTACATATTTTTATTCAGCCAAATAATTTTAAAAAGAAAAAAAGTAGTCTTTTTTAGTGCATTTCGAAAAAACTCTAAAATCATCAATGACAAGGTTAACATTTCAGGGCAGTCAATCTGTCTTCTGAATATGCATTGTCAGGCAAGCCCTAGATACCACCAAAATATGTTTCCCTAATAGTAAATCATCATCATGATTGCCATTATTGATCTGTAGAACCAGTAACTGAATCTATCCATGGGATTCAGCACCATCTATCTTGATATTATATAGTCCCATCCTCCTGCCTAAACCCATTAAACTGTCATCTGTGGGTTTACATCATTTTTATTTGAGGGGCCTAGTGAAACTTTACACTTTTCTTGTTTTCTAAAACACTTCTAAGACCAAACTGTCTCATCAGGAAAATTTCATTGTTTCCTGTTATTATCTGTTACCAAGATTGGAGGTCATAATAACTTTTAATGTAAGTATAACCATTAACACAACATAGCATGGTATATATAGTGTGCATGTTTATTTTCATGTCTATACATATACATATATGAGTGTATAATGTGATGCTAATTTAACCTATTGGAACATGGGAAATATTACGTATATATCGAATCAATTAAGAATTGGAGAATACTATTTAAACACTGTAACCTATCTCTCCAAAACCATTAAATAGTAATAAAGGAAAGATATTACAGATAAGTTATGTAGTTAATACATTTTTCTGGAGTTAAAATAAGATATCATGGAGTATGAAATCAGAATTTTTCCCTTCCTTCATTTCCAAAGACTTTCAGGGATTCATTAATGGATTTCAATGTGTGCATGGATATATCGACAATGCATGCGAAAGATATTATCTATGTGTATCTCTGCTAATTGGTGAGGAAAAAATCAATAGTTTTCAATATCTCAGGAGAGATCATGATCTATAAATTATTAAGAGATACAGGATAACTAAAACCATTTTTAATTTAAAGGATAATTATAAAAATCAATTTGCTGAAAATTAAAATGTAGCATATTTTACTTAGTTTACACTAAAAATATTGAAAGCAATGACTATTGGTTTAATATCAAAATGAAACATAAAACACTGCACAGCTGTAGCCTAAAGCTCACTGCGTGAAATGTGTTAGAAGTGTTCAGAGTAAAACAAATAGATATTGTAAGTAAAGAAAAAGAAATGTATCTATATCTCTATATCATCTATCTTTCCATCTATCTATCTACGCATCTATGTAAAAGTTAGTATAATATATAACTTTTGGCTTATGAGTAACTTTTTTATGGTTTTGCCTATATTTTCTCCATTCCATGATTATAAATTACTTTTTATCCTTATAAAAGTATAAATATTGCCGCTACAATACAGTGCATTTGTCAATTATATTTCATAGGTGATGAAACTTTGAATTTTTATTTTATTTATTTATTATTTAATTCTTTAACATCTTTATTGGAGTATAATTGCTTTACAATGGTGTGTTAGTTTCTGCTTTATAGCAAAGTGAATCAGCTGTACATATACATATGTCCCCATATCTCTTCCCTTTTGCGTCTCCCTCCCACACTCTGTACCCGGCCACTCTACGTGGTAACAAAGCACCAAGCTGATCTCCCTGTGCTATGCAGCTGCTTCCCACTAGCTATCTATTTTACACTTGGTAGTATATATAAGTACATGCCACTCTCTCACATCATCCCAGCTTACCCTTCCCCCTCCCTGTGTCCTCAAGTCCATTCTCTATCTCTGCATCTTTATTCCTGTCCTGCCCCTAGGTTCTTCAGAATCATTTTTTTTTTTTTTAGATTCCAAATATATGTGTTAGCATATGGTATTTATTTTTCTCTTTCTGACTTACTTCACTCTGTATGACAGACTCTAGGTCCATCCACCTCCTTACAAATTACTCGATTTCGTTTCAATTTATGGTTGAATTAATATTCCATTGTGTATATGTGCCACATCTTCTTTATCCATTAATCTGTCGATGGACACTTAGGTTGCTTCCATGTCCTGGCTAATGTAAATAGCGCTGCAATGAAGATTGTGGTACATGTCTCTTTTTGAATTATGGTTTTCTCAGGGTATATTCCCAGTAGTGGGATGTCTGGGTCATATGATAGTTCTATTTTTAGTTTTTAAGGCACCTCCATACTGTTCTCCATAGTGGCTGTATCAATTTATATTCCCAACAACATTGCAAGAGGTTTCCCTTTTCTCCATACCCTTTCCAGCACTTATTCTTTGTAGATTTTTTGATGATGGCCATTCTGCCCAGTATGAGGTGATACCTCATTGAAGTTTTGATTTGCATTTCTCTAATGATTAGTGATATTGAGCATCCTTTCATGTGTTTGTTGGCAATCTGTATATCTTCTTAGGAGAAATGTCTATTTAGGTCTTCTGCCCATTTTTGGACTGGGCTGTTTGTTTTTTGATATTGAGCTGCATGAGCTGCTTGTAAATTTTGGAGATTAATCCTTTGTCAGTTGCTTTGTTTGCAAATCTTTTCTCCCATTCTGAGGGTTGCCTTTTGTCTTGTTTATGGATTCCTTTGTTGTGCAAAAGCTTTGAAGTTTCATTAGGTCCCATTTGTTTATTTTTGGTTTTATTCCCTTTTCTCTAGGAGGGGATTCAAAAAGGATCTTGCTCTGATTTATGTCATAGAGAGTTCTGCCTATGTTTTCCTCTAAGAGTTTTATAGTGTCTGGCCTTACATTTAGGTCTTTAATCCATTTTGAGTTTATTTTTGTGTATGGTGTTAGGGAGTGTTCTAATTTCATTCTTTTACATGTAGCTGTCCAGTTTTCCAAGGACAACTTATTGAAGAGGCTGTCTTTTCTCCACTGTTTATTCTTGCCTCCTTTATCAAAAACAAGGTGACCGTATGTGGGTGGGTTTATCTCTGGGCTTTCTACCCTGTTCCATTGATCTATATTTCTGTTTTTGTGCCTGTACCATACTGTCTTGATTACTGTAACTTTGTAGTATACTCTGAAGTCAGGGAGCCTGAACCCTCCAGCTCCGTTTTTCTCAAGATTGCTTTGGTTATTGGAGGTCTTATGTGTTTCCATACAAATTGTGAATTTTTTTGTTCTAGTTCTGTGAAAAAATGTCATTGGTACTTTGATAGAGATTGCATTGAATCTGTAGATTGCTTTGGTTAGTATAGTCATTTTCAAAATGTTGATTCTTCCAATCCAAGAACATGGTATATCTCTCCATTTGTTTGTATCACCTTTAATTTCTTTCCTCAGTGTCTTATAGTTTTCTGCATACAAGTCTTTTGTCTCCTTAGGTAGTTTTATTCCTAGGTTTTTTTATTCTTTTTGTTGCAATGCTAAATGGGAATGTTTCCTTAATTTATCTTTCAGATTTTTCATCATCAGTGTAGAGGTATGCAAGAGATTTCTGTGCATTAATTTTGTATCTTGCTACTTTACCAAATTCACTGATTAGCTCTAGTAGTTTTCTGGTAGCACTTTTAGTATTCTCTATGTATAGTATCATGTCATTGGCAAACAGTGACAGCTTTACTTCTTTTTCTATTTGGATTCCTTTTATTTCTTTTTCTTGTCTGATTGCTGTGGCTAAAACTTCCAAAACTATGCTGAAAATACTGGTGAGAGTGGACAAACTTGTCTTGTTCCTGATCTTAGAGGAAATGTTTTAAATTTTTCACCATTGAGAATGATGTGGGCTGTGGGTTTGTCATATATGTTCTTTATTATGTTGAGGTATGTTCCCTCTATGCCTTCTTTCTGGAGCTTTTTATTGTAAATGGGTGTTGAATTTTGTCAAAAGCTTTTTCTACATCAGTTGAGATGATCATATGGTTTTTCAACTTCAATTTGTTAATATGGTGTATTACATTGATTGATTTGCATATATTGAAGAATCCTTGCATTCCTGAGATAAACCCCATTTGATCATGGTGTATGATCCTTTTAATGTGCTGTTGGATTCTGTTTGCTAGTATTTTGTTGAGGATTTTTGTGTCAATTTTCATCAGTGATATTGGTCTATAGTTTTCTTTCTTTGTGACATCTTTGCCTGGATTAGGTATCACAGTGATTGTGGCCTTGTAGAATGAGCTTGGGAGTGTTCCACCCTCTGCTATATTTTGGAAAAGTTTGAGAAGGATAGGTGTTATCTCTTCTCTAAATGTGTGATAGAATTCGCCTGTGAAGCCATCTGGTCCTGGGCTTTTGTTTGCTGGAAGATTTTAATCACAGTTTCAATTTCAGTGCTTGTGATAGGTCAGTTTATATTTTCTATTTCTTCCTGGCTCAGTCTTAGAAGGTTGTGCATTTCTAAGAATTTGTCCATTTCTTCCAGGTTGTCCATGTTATTGTCATATAGTTGCTTGTAGTACTCTCTCATGATCCTTTGTATTTCTGCAGTGTCAGTTGTTATTTCTCCTTTTTTATTTCTAATTCTACTGATTTGAGTCTTCTCCCTTTTTTTCTTGATGAGTCTGGCTCATGGTTTATCAATTTTGTTTATCTTCTCAAAGAACCAGCTTTTAGTTTTATTGATCTTTGTTATTGTTCCCTTCCTTTCTTCTTCATTTTTTTTCTGATCTGATATTTATAATTTCTTTCCTTCTGTTCACTTTGAGGTTTTTTGTTCTTCTTTCTCTAATTGCTTTAAGTGTAAGGTTAGGTTGTTTATTTGAGATGTTTCATGTTTCTTGAAGTAGGATTGTGTCGCTGTAAACTTCCCTCTTAGAAATGTTTTTGCTGCATCCCATAGGTTTTGGGTCGTTGTTTTTTCATTGTCATTTGTTTCTAGGTATTTTTTGATTTCCTCTTTCATTTCTTCAGTGATCTCTTGTTTTTCAAGTAGTGTATTGTTTAGCCTCCATGTGCTTTTATTTTTTACAGGTTTTTTTTCCTGTTATTGATACGTAGTCTCATAGTGTTGTGGTTGGAAAAGATATTTGATATCAGTTCGATTTTCTTAAATTTACCAAGGATGGATTTATGACCCAAGATATGATCTATGCTGGAGAATGTTCCATGAGCACTTGAGAAGAAAGTGTATTCTGTTGTTTTGGGATGGAATGTCCTATAAATATCAATTAAGTCCATATTGTTTAATGTATCATTTAAAGCTTGTGTTTCCTTATTTATTTTCATTTTGGATCATCTCTCCATTGGTAAAAGTGGGGTGTTAAAGTCCCCTACTATGATTGTATTACTGTTGATTTCCCCTTTTAAGGCTGTCAGTATTTGCGTTATGTATTGAGGTGCTCCTATGTTGGGTGCCTAAATATTTACAATTGTTATATCTTCTTCTTAGTTTGATCCCTTGATCATTATGTAGTGTCCTTCTCTGTCTCTTGTAATAGTCTTTATATTAAAGTCTATTTTGTCTGATATGAGAATTGCTACTCCAGCTTTCTTTTCTTTTCCTTTTCCATCCCCTCATTTTCAGTCTGTATGTGTCCCTAGGTCTGAAGTGGGTCTCTTGTAGACAACATATATATGGGTCTTGTGTTTGTATCCATTCTGCCAGTTTATGACTTTTGGTTGGAGAATTTAATACATTTTTATTTAAGGTAATTATCATTATGTATGTTTCTAATACCATTTTCTTAATTGTTTTGTGTTTGTTTTTGTACGTCTTTTCCTTCTCTTGTGTTTCCTGCCTAGAGAAATTCCTTTAGCATTTGTTGTAAAGCTGATTTGGTAGTGCTGAATTCACTTAGCTTTTGCTTGTCTGTAAAGGTTTTAATTTCTCCGTCAAATCTGAATGAGATCCTTGCTGGGTAAAGTAATCTTGGTTGCAGATTTTTCTCCTCCATCACTTTAAATATGTCCTGCCACTCCCTTCTGGCTTGCAGAGTTTCTGCTGAAAGATCAGCTGTTAACCTTATGGGCCTTCCTTTGTATGTTATTTGTTGTTTTTCCCTGTTCCTTTTTTTTTTTTTTTTTGCGGTATGCGGGCCTCTCACTGTTGTGGCCTCTCCTGTTGCTGAGCACAGGCTCCAGATGTGCAGGCTCAGCGGCCATGGCTCATGGGCCCAGCCACTCCATGGCATGTGGGATATTCCCAGACCAAGGCACGAACCCGTGTCTCCTGCATCGACAGGTGGACTCTCAACTACTGCACCACCAGGGAAGCCTTCCCTTGTTGCTTTTAATATATTTTCTTTGTATTTAATTTTTGATAGTTTGATTAATATGTGTCTTGGTGTGTTTCTCCTTGGGTTTATCCTGTATGGGTCTCTCTGAACTTTCTAGAGTTGATTAAATATTTCCTTTCCTGTATTATAGAAGTTTCCAACTATAATCTCTTCCAATATTTTATCAGTTCATTTTTTTTTCTTCGTCTCCTGGGACCCCTATAATTTTAATGTTGGTGTGTTTAATATTGTCCCAGAAGTCTCTGAGACTGTCCTCAATTCCTTTCATTCTTTTTTCTTTATTCTGCTTTGTGGTAGTTATTTCCACTATTTTATCTTCCATGTCACTTATCCATTCTTCTGCTTCAGTTATTCTGCTGTTGATTCCTTCTAGAGAATTTTTATTTTCATTTATTGTGTTGTTCATCATTGTTTGTTTGTTCTTTAGTTCTTCTAGATCTTTGTTAAACATCTCTTGCATTTCCTCCATTCTATTTCCAAGATTTTGGATCATCTTTACTATCATTACTCTGAATTCTTTTTCAGGTAGACTGCCTATTTCTGGTTCATTTGTTTGTTTGGTGGGTTTTTACCTTGCTCCTTCATCTACTGTGTATTTCTCCTTTTGCTTAACTTTCTGTGTTTGGGGTTTCCTTTTTGCAAGCTACAGGTTTGTAGTTCCCGTTGTTTTTGGTGTCTATCCCCAGTGGCTATAGTCGGTTCAGTGGGTCATGTAGGCTTCCTGCTGGAGGGGACTACTGCCTGTGTTCTGGTGGATGAGCCTGAACCTTGTCTTTCTGGTGGGCAGGAACGCATCTGGTGGTGTGTTTTGGGGTGTCTGTGACCTTATTATGATTTTAGGCAGCCTCTCTGCTGATGGGTAGAGTTGTGTTTCTGTCTTTCTTGTTGCTTGGCACAGGATGTCCAGACTTCCTGGTCATTGAGTGGAGCTGGGTGTTTGTGTTGAGATGGAGATCTCTGGGAGAACTTTCTCCATTTGATATTATGTGGAGCTGGGAGGTCCCAGGTGAACAAACGTCCTGAACTCAGCTGTCCCACCTCAGAGGCACAGGCCTGACACACGGCCAGAGCACCAAGACCCTGTCAGCCACACGGCTCAGAAGAAAAGGGAGAAAAAAAGTAGGAAAGAAAGAAAAAATTAAATAAAATAGTTATTAAAATAAAAAGTAATTATTAAAAATAAAAAAGTTAAAGTAATTAAAACAAAAAGAAAGAAGAAAGCAACCAATCCAAAATACAAATCCACCAATGAAAACAAGCACTAAAATCTATACTAAAATAAATAAATAAATAAAAATAACAAAAAAAAATGGACAGAAAGAACCCTAGGACAAATGGTAAAAGCAAAGCTATGCATACAATATCACACAAAGAAGCATAAACATACACACTTACAAAAAGAGAAAAAGGAAATATATATATATATATCTTTGTATATAAAAAAAGGAGGAAGAGAACAACCAAATCAATAAGCAAATCTACCAATCATAATAAACTCTAAATACTAAACTAAGATAAACATAAAACCAGAAACAAATTAGATGTAGAAAGCAAACCCCAAAGTTTACAGTTGCTCCCAATGTCCACTGCCTCAATTTTTGGATGATTTGTTGTCTATTCAGGTATTCCACAGATGCAGGGTACATCAAATTGATTGTGGAGATTTAGTCCACTGCTCCTGAAGCTGTTGGGAGAAATTTCCCTTTCTCTTCTTTGTTCGCACAGCTCCTGGGGTTCAGCTTTGGATTTGGCCCCGCCTCTGTGTGTAGGTTGCCTGAGAATGGGGTTAATGTAGCTGCTGATTGGGGGCTCTGGTTCGCTCAGGCCAGGGGGAAGGAGGCGTACAGAATGCAGGGCTACCCGGCAGTGACAGAGGCCAGCTTGACATTGCAACAGCCTGAGGCTTGCTGTGTCTTCTCCAGGGAAATTGTCCCTGGATCATGGGACCCTGGCATTGATGGGCTGCACAGCCTTCCGGGAGGGAAGGTGTGGATAGTGACCTGTGCTTGCACCCAGACTTCTTAGTGTCTACAGCAGCAGTCTTAATGTTTCATGCCCATCTCTGGTGTCCGTGCTGATAGCCATGGCTCACACCCATCTCTAGAGCTCGTTTAGGTGGTGCTCTGAATCCCCTCTCCTTGCACACCCTGATACAATGGTCTCTTGCCTCTTAGGCAGTTCCAGACTTTTTCCCGGAGTCCCTCCAGCTAGCTGTGGTGCACTAGCTCCCTTCAGGCTGTGTTCACGCAGCCAACCTCAGTCCTCTCCCTGGGATCTGACCTCTGAAGCCCGAGCCTCAGCTCCCAGCCCTCACCCACCCCGGCGGGTGAGCAGACAAGCCTTTCAATCTGGTGAGTGCTGGTTGGAACCGATCCTCTGTATGGGAATCTCTCCGCTTTGCCCTCTGCACCCCTGTTGCTGTGCTTTCCTCTGTGGCTCCAAAGCTTCCCGACCCCCACCACCCTCTACCCCCATCTCTGCCAGTGAAGGGGCTTCCTAGTGTGTGGAAACTTTTCCTCGTTCACAGCTCCCTCCCAGGGATGCAGGTCCCATCCCTATTATTTTGTTTCTGTTTTTTCTTTTATCTTTTGCTCTACCCAGGTATGTGGGGAGTTTCTTGCCTTTTGGGAGTCTGAGGTCTTCTGCCAGCATTCAGTAGGTGTTCTGTAGGAGTTGCTCCACATATAGATGTATTTCTGACGTATTTGTGGGGAGGAAGTTGATCTCCATGTCTTACTCCTCTGCCATCTTGAAGGTCTCCCCGAAACTTTGAATTTTTAAATTATAGAAGCTGTGTGCAATTGAACATACTCTTTATAACAACTATTCTAATTGTAAGGTAAGAAAATAAACTACAGCTAACTGAAAATAATTATTCCCATTTTTGTTCCATGTTTTTTTTCCCACATCAATGCCTCTGGAGAAACAGATAAACAATTTATTTTAACTTAATAGAAATGGCAATGTTTGGTCAGAAGGAAAACAAAACCTTTTCTGCTCATGGTCATCTTCATTGCTGTTTCTCAAATCCCTGAGAACCAAAGAGTAAAGTTTTAACTAATCTTTTTTTTTCAGTCTTTCTTTTGGCAAACACAATCCTTTACACTATGGTAAATTTTCCAGAATTTGTGAAAACGCTAAAATAACAGTGATTAAAGAAATTTAAATATACACACACTGCACCTTCTCGAAGAAAATGCATGTGAAATAGTATATATATATATATATATAGTTATAAATGCATTCAACAATCATATAAGGAATATACAATGCACTGGATTCTAGGCATCAGAGAGGGAAGATGATAAGGCTATCTTTTATGTCTATCTTCAAGGAACTCACACTCTGGTGAGTTATATAATGATACTATAACACAATGAGTTCACTGCAGTGATGGAGAGGTTCCCTAGGCAGTATGAGAGCACATCAAGTGATACTTTTCCATACAAGACTAGCAGGATACTAGAAAAATTTTCCAGGAAAACTGATAGCAACACTACAATGTCAACAGTTGCATACTGACCTTCAGCACCACTGTCCTGTGAGCTCCTTGGTCACAGTTACATTGTCTTCCATAACTGAATTTAACACGTGATAAATATATAACATGGTGTATATCATATGGCATATAGTACTTGGCAATGTACATTGTATGCACTGGGTTCTTTATGAATACTTGACAGTGAATGTAGCTAAGGAATATACTAACCCACATTTTATCATTTTTCACTGTAATTAGGCCTAATTTGTTTTTTTAAAAAACTGGGTTACACATAAGCATGTTTTGAAGACAGAAATATAACATTAATGAAAACGTACACATCTCAATATTTTCAAGATTTCTAAGATATTGGTCATTGAATCAGTTCCAGCCATGATGAATTCTGCAGTCACAGGCACAATTTTGTGCACAATAGACACTTGCTCTCTTTCTCTCTCTCCCCACCCCAATCTCTCTCATTATTCATTTATATAATTATAAATATAGACATATAGAAAGTGATGAGGAAACCAGTAAAAAATATGTATAAATAATACAGTAAGATATAGAAAGTTGAAAGAGATCTCAAGTTAGTTGCTATAATCAGAATATAGCAAATAAACTTTTCACAATAGGTGAGTTTTATGGATTTAAAACATCTCTGAAGATGTAATTAAACATAGTTACTTGTTTTCATGTTTAAACTATCTATTTGAAACTTTTTGTAACAAACATAAATGTGTTTTGCTCCAACAGAATCCCAGTTCATACTTTTTTTTTAACCAAAAGCATTTACTGAACATATGGTGTTCATATTCTTCACACCAGAGATTTGAAGAGGAATAAGACTGGCCCTAAAGCTGTAGACCCAGAAAAGTGCATTCTGTGTGATGGATGTCAGGAATATTCTCAGATGAACGGGTATTTTTTTCTGAGCCTTAAATTTTAAATATTTTATCCTAACTTCCTCACACAAAATTATTTTTCTAATTAAAAAAAAAAAAAGAGCAACGTGTGCAAGGGCTCATAGGTGTAACAGAACCTGGGACACATGGCTGACAGAGGGAGAGATTGTGAGGGTGGGGGAATGGGGATTTGGGTGGGGGGAGAGGGAACAGACAGGAAAGATTTTGCACCAGGAATTTAAGGCATTATTCTACAGGCAGGAGGAAACGATTGGAGGATTTGTGCACAGATTTGTTTTACAAATCTGGGTTCAGTGTCAGTGGTTGACTCAGCACACAAGAGACTGGAAACAACAGGAAATTTTGCAAGGGCTAATGAGAGAGATGCTGGCTGTCCTGATTCAACCTTTCAATTTCCCACAGTAAAAATGAGAGAAGGCTTGTGTGTCACCATTCAGTTGTATGCCAAGAGTGGGGTAATGAGAACAGTCTACTTTGGGTAAAGGCAATGTGGGTGTGTGTATATTGTAGAGAAAATGAAAACATAAAAACACCAACTGAAAGTCTGTCAGCTTTGTTTTCTCACCGTGATTTAACAATGCTAGACAATATCAGAAACTATCTTTTGTTAGCCTAAGTTCTAAACAATTACTGAGGTTAACATTTAGTTTCAGTAATATATCTGTAAGCTTCATCTTATTACATTTTTATTATTTGTCCTTTAATAAACATTAATACAAAGAATTTCTATGTGGAAGTTAATATGGAGAATTTCTAGTTACTCAGACATCCCCCAATGTTCCGAGACTTCGCTACACAAGCTCATCTTGAGAGTAAGTTTGTAAGAATTCACAATTATTTTACCTTCTTTCAGTGCATTTTGTCTCCAACCTCAAAAGTGTTATGCAATTCTTTTTGCAAGAACTGTATGCAATTTTTCTTTTATCAGTTACCTTTCCCCCTTAAGTGAAGCTTTAAATGAGGTTAATCAGAAGCAAAATATATTCACAAACAGCCAGAATCAGCCTTGAAAAATGTACAGTGAAACACTAAGCTTTGAAATCATTCTTTGAAAATCTGGGCATGGAAATGGCAGAGTTGGCCATTAATTATGTAACCACAAAAGTAAGGAAATGGAACCTTCCAAACAAAAGTAGATTCAAATTTCAAAGAAGAATGCCTGGAGAACTGACAAAAGATGCTCATCTTATACTGCCAAAGACTTCAAAAGAGAAATATTTTATTTCCTTGATTACTTTCATCAAACACTGGATGCTCATTATGAATGAATGAATCAACAATGTTAATGTTTAGCCATTTTTATTAATTTTTGTAGAGAAAAATAACTTTAGAATTTTTTAATAAATATAATTGAAATTTATGATGTATTTTTGTATTTTAAGATATTTTAATGGAAAATTTGTTACAGCAGGAAAAGAAAACACTATAATAGATTCCCAAGTAGGGGTTTTATGAATCTTTACACAACTTATATTTAAGACTTTTCTTAACGATTTGTATATGTTACATCATGTGAAAGAATAATTTGAAAATTAAAATGTTTTTTCAAAATTAAAATTAATAAGAAACACACTGACCAATAAAGAGAGAAAATAGATAGAGAAATCTACCTATAATAGCTATTGGACATGAAGAAGATTAATTTTAAAGAAGTCACTGACAAATTTGTATAAGTTAAATGTCAAAAACAAAAAAAAATTGTAATGTTATTTATTAATGCAACAGAGTAATAGAAAGACATATGTTTTTCCTTCTTTACAAAAATTATACATAATGCAATTGAAAGGTAAAAATCCATTATTTTTCTCTTTATTTTATATACGTTTTTATTTTTCTGCAATAATTTCATACATATGAAGTTTGATAAAATAAAACTATCCTTTTTCTGGCCATTATTGACACTTGTTTCATCTTATTATTATTCCTAAAAATAATTGTGTCATATAGATAAGGTGGATGTTAAAAAATGATTCACTCTGGCTGTCAAATAAGTCAGGCATGCCAATGCCTTCATTAGACCTCCAAAAATCTCATTTTAAGTCTAACCTTGTGCCAACCTCTGGGAAAATTTAAATAAAATCTATGAAGAATTCATTGTATAAATCAGATACTAATGATACTTAGGAATTTTGTTAGATATGATAATGGCATTGAGATTAAGAAAATGGTCTACTTTTTATAGTCACATGATGAGTGAAAAGCTATGAAGGACTGAGATTTGTTTAGAAATACTTCATCATAGAAAAAGAGGGAAAAAAAGGAAGGAAGAAGGGAGAAATTGAAAAGAGATGAAACAAGTTTAGAAAAATGTTAATCATTTTTAACCTGAATGATATATATTTAGAGGTTTATTATTCTATTCTCTCTACCTGTCAAATTAACAGAATTCTTCATAATAAGAGACAGTCAAAGAAAGAGCTCATTTTGATATATGGACTTGGATTGACACATTGTGTCACTATATTTTCTAAGAAAAGCTGACCTCCAGTATGACTGAGTAAAAATAAAAATGTTTTACCTTCTTGTACTTGCTTCAAAGACCCGAGGTCTACACCAAAACTGTGTAGCTACCCTTCCAGAAAAGAGATACAGAGATATTTATTTTGTCAGGAGATACAATATTTTGTTCAGTCTCTCTCTCTCTCTTTCTCTCTCATCAGTGTACCTTATTCTCCCTCTATTCAGAAATTTCACCTTGAATAATAAGCAGATCTGAAAGTTGAAAAAGTACTGTAAGGGTGGTCACAAAAAGTAAAAGATAGAGAGAGCTCTTGTTGTAATGCATAAAGAAAATTATGAATTAGTTTATTCACCAGGTCAGAGATTCAGTGAAATATTCAATGGAAGTAAGCATAGAATCCAACTCAATGTAGTAATATCCCACCAATGATATAACTAGCCTCAACTGATTACTTTTTATAGATCAAGATCTCTTCCAGCTAATTTGTGCCTTCCATTTCTATTTCTAGTTCATTAAGAAAATCCTCACTAATGTGAAGAGTGTAGACCAAAAAGAAAAAAAGTTAGGAAAATGTTTGCAACAAATAGGAAAACATTTGCAAAAATGAGGCTATGGATTTGGGAAAAGAAAGTGAAGCACTTCATCCATTACCATGGAAGCATCGTTCACCACAACAAACACAAAATAGATAATATGTGGAATTAAGGTTGATGAAGTAACTAGTTGTGTCACAAGGACAAGGGCCATATGAAAGCATGAAAACAAGGTGGTGATACCGAGCAGGGCCCTGTGGGGCTTCTGGGCATAGAGGTTTTTTTGTCCCCCATTTCTTGTAGGCAAGACTCCAACCTCCAAGAAATTCCCTGAGTTCCAAAAGGCAGGTTTGAACTGTTCCTAATCAAGGGAGGAGCAGCCACAAAACCACCTGAGGCAAAATTAAAGGGACCAGAAAAGCTTAGGAGACCATCTGAGACCCTTCACACACCCTAATCTTGTCAGCAACCCCATCCTTTTGAAACTTTGCAGAAGAAAGAAGAACGTAAAACAGTTACTGCCTTGATCCTTATCACATACCTCTGACCACTACCCGACTATGTGACCTCTCCCTATTCCTCAGTAAGAGGGGCACAGTTCTTGAGGCACTAGCTTACTGTGTTCCCCCTTTGCCTGGCAAAGAAATAAAGCCACTCTTTCTTTCTCCTCCATAACTCTGTATCCATATTTCTGTTCGGCATCGGTGCACAGAGAGCCAAGATTTTGGCAACAGTGGGAAAACTTATGTATATATGGTAATTCAGGAACTGATCTGTGACTGGAAATGTAGAAGGAATAAGAATAGACTAGTTCAGCAGAGGAGCAGGAAGTCTGGATTCATGAAGAGGCAGATTTCATGGCTGGCTCAGTTATGACCTGGCATGAGATAGATAGGAATTAGACAAGACAAGACTGTTTGCAACAATGCCAGCTTGGTCATACAAGATAGCCTTGTTGCACCACGAAGGTAGATTCAGCAAGGTTAGTGGATATAATCAGCTTTATTAGAATTGATCAAAAGTGAAGAATAAGATTATATGAATAATTAAAACTAGCAAAAGCCTGAGAGCAAATAACTAAGGGTAGAACCAAGATTTGAGGCAAAAACTAGGTAAGTTCCCAGGCAGTGTCAAGCAAAAATTGAAACTATAAAAGTTAAACGGATAATGAAGACTATTAAATACTATTGCAATAGGGAAGAGAAAACAAAGCAGTCTGAACTTACCTCCGTTCGGAAAAACTAAAAAAAGATTGATGAGTTTTTAAGATGTGGGGTGAAGGATAGTAGACTGTTCTGTTTTTTAATTGATGCTACCTATGGAAAAGTCAACTTTCTCCTATCTTCAAGGCAGGAAGGAATTTTACAACTTGGAATTAGACTGGAAGGCAGTAGCTCTTTCTTCCTTGATGATTACATTTCAAAAAGATGCCTCCCAGGTCCTTAAGAAAGGCAGTCCTTGGTTGCAAAACTGGAAAGATGATTCTTAAAAGATTTACATTTTCCTTTCAAAAGGAAAGAGAAAGAATTTTCAATTACAGGTTTTCTAAAGTAAATGTTCTAAGCAAAAGGAGGTCAAGGGCCTAAAGTCAGGAAGAAGCCTTCTAAGGTTTAGTCAAGCTAAGGGAAATGGGAAGGGTATTTTGGTCTGGAGGCTGTTGTTACAATGGCGAACTGAGGAATGAAATTATCTCAAGTTATTTCTAGATACTTTGGAATATTTTGGAAGTAGACCCTTCTGTACTTTAAAAGAGTCTCAGCTGTTGAGCTCTAATTACCAGAAAAGTAAGGCTTCCTTCATTTGATACGTTGTTTTTTTTTTTTAATCAAGGCACATTTCTCTTTTAAGATTTTGGCAGAGGTATCAAATGATCCTTTACCAAGGCCTTCAATAAATCTAGAAACCCAAGCATAACTGAAAAGCATTAGAGTCCAGCTGTATCTTTTTTCAAACAAGGCATATGAAATTCAGACCAATGAAATGTCTTAAACAAAGTCACAGAGTTAATTAGTTATAAAATTAAAACCAGAACGTTTCCTCATCTATAGCCCTTTATTCTTTCCCATATATTACCTTTAGTATTTTTACTATTCTCTGAAGATTTCTAGAAACTGTAAAAAATTTCAACTCTAATGATTGAGTTATAGTTATAGGGAGAGGCAGGGGATGCTGCATCCTGTTCTGTAAGTTCTTTAAGCTGTTATTTTCTGTTGCTTCCACTGTAAAGATGCTTGGAAACCATGCTAATAAGCATAACCTTTTATATGTTTGAGTATAGTTATTAAATCTGTCTAGGCCTTTCAGGCAAGATATTCCCAATTCTTCTACTCTTTCTTTACATATCATATTTTCCATCATTCTTGTATTTGCTCTCTTATGAAAACTCTCCAAGTCTTTTCCATGCATTTTTATGTTGGATAATCACAAATAGAAGATATAGTAAAAACTCTAGTAAAATATTCAATTCATGAAGCATTTTCTATTATTTATTCTCTACCTCTGTAGATATTTCACTTATGCAATTTCTTCGATCTCTCTAAGTTTGAAAAATCATACAAGTATTCATATAACTGAATGCAATACTCCAAAATGTTTTAACACAAGTTTTTGAGATTTTTATGAAATTTCATAGCAGTGCAGTGTAGTTTAAGAGAATAGGCTATGTAGTGTTTTTTAAACTGCTTTGAAAGCCTCTTTCCAACAATTAATTAAATGTGTAACATCGAGTATGTTTTTTTTAGTTTTATGAGTCAACAAATTATTCTTAAAATTATTCTTACTCTTAAAATGAAGATATTAATACAGAGACTGAAGATTTTTAAAAAACTAAATGTATTAATGAATTAGATATACTGGATTTAAATTTCCTGAAACTCTCTTGAAAACTGTACTTCCTCATTAAAACTTAGTGTATCATTTGAAATATATATTAGCATCTTTACTCAAGGTTATTCATTTATACTAAATGAAGGCAAAGCACTGGTGTTTAGATTCATTTTATCATTTGTATATATCCTACATTTTCTTTTCCCCTGAGTTTTTACAATGTTACTGTTGAACTGCACAAATAACCTACTTCAGTGTTTATCAGTCTTATTTAGCTGTGAAACTCCTGGTTCACAGGGAATCCTTGATGACCAAAAGGTAAAAAAAATAAAGTCAAACCTGCTATCATTTAATCATAGGTTGATAGTTCAGCGTTTCATCCTCTCATTTTACCTTCTCACCCAACTTCTATAACCTTCTAGAGAATTTATTTTAAAAAAGAGTTGTTGGGGATATACCTATTTATAGGAGGACTATATTTGAACTCTCTATATTTTCCTAAGTATAGATTTTATTTTCTACAATATTGTAATATTTTAAAGATATAAAGTGTGTTTGTTCTTGTGTGTTTGTGTGTGTGTGTGTGGTCAGAGGTGGTGGTGCTGTGTCCATCTTCAGCCCTAGCATACAGGAATGATAATATAGGTTCCTTTTAAAAAATTATTTTTAGTTCCCACAACTCCTTATTATCCCATTTACTTTGCCTAAT
Organism: Grampus griseus; assembly: GCF_964374135.1. NCBI lineage: Eukaryota > Metazoa > Chordata > Mammalia > Artiodactyla > Delphinidae > Grampus > Grampus griseus. Next base: position 121,374,314 of record NC_138998.1, on the reverse strand, counting down.
AAATTACCTCTAAGGGATAAGTTTTTTAAAAGTTTGGAAAAGAGAAAGCAAAATGGTTTTCCACACCTGTACTATTGTAAATCCCTTCTCCCACTAGCCTGAGGAACACAGATGAAAGAGAACTAGGACAGTATTGTACAGTCAGTGCTTTATTAAAATAATATGTTCACATGTTCCAGGATCTCATTAGCTTGAAGCTCTTTGCTTATTCTATTTATGTATTTGCTTATTTTCACAAGTTAATTTAAAATATGTTTACTAGTATATTATGAAGAATCCCAATAAATAATTGAAACTACTACTATGGAAATAGATATATTTTGTAGTCTGAAATATGCATATTACACCTTTTTGCAGGAAATGAGAATACTATCTTTTTCTGGATAAAGAATAGTAGTCACATAAGTTAGTGTCTGAATTACAGTATAATATAGCACAAGGTATCATAATATGTCACAATAACAACACTGGGTAAAATGTACCACTGTGCTATAAACTTTTAGTTGTTTTATTGATAGCCTGGCACTGTAAGCATGAGTATCTTGTTATAATTTAACATGAACAATATTTCTGCAGGCATTTTAACAGTGGACAATTTTATTGTTAGTCAAATCTGGGCTTATCCAAGGCAGGTAAATATAAAACAAAAAAGACATGTTACTTCACAGTTTAGTGACCAATATATAAAAAACTTTTTTTTCCCAAATACAAATAGCTTCTGTATTTGTTATGCCCAAAGAGATATAAATATTTGTCAATATTGAATTTAATGAATGCTATGTGCTTTACATGTAGTTTTTTCACTATTCTGTAAGTACATTGATTTTAACAGATTTAACTCTTCATGCTTAAATATATATATATATATATATATATGCTATATATGTAGAAAGAGAGAGGAAAAAATATATATGTATTTTATTGAAATAATTCTGAATTAATAAAGAAAACATATCATGGCTCTTGGAGGCATAATGAGTTTAAGCATATTAGTACCTAGCAAGTGCCTGGTACTCAATAGAAACTTATTCAAAGAAGAAAAAACTTTCCTTTTTTATTAATTTTAAATTTATAATTTACTTTCTACAATCTTCAAAAATAATACTTTTATTTACTGTCAACCCACAAATTACCATTGCAGGTCAAAATTCTCCCCCTTATCTTCAAAGTTAAAGCAATCCCTTATTCTTGGACAGTCTCTTTCACTTGTCATCTCTAAGAAAATAACTCACAAATTTTAAAGTATATCTTATTTTTCTTTCACTTCCCAATCTAGTCACAAACATATATTGTATACACATATCACTCTAAGTACTATGATGGATATGGAAAACACAGTGTCAACAAGAAAAATACATTTCCTGTCTTCATGGGCCTGATACTCTAATGGCAGAATACAGAATATAAACAAGTATATAAATAATATAATTTCAGAGATTACTATGTGTTTTGAAAAACCACAGCAGAATTATTAATCAGTGAACAACAAGAGGAAAAGCTACTTGGGTAGGATGATGAAGCAAGGACTCAGAGGGGTGGCAGTCCCGAAATCTTATCGATAAGCCACATGAAAATCTGGGGCTAAGACCATCCAGGCAAAGAAACAGCAAGCATAATGCCTTGAGACTAGAAACAAGTTTGATTCAGTAAAGGAAAAGAAATTCAGCCATCTTTGTTTACATTAGAGGAATAATTTCCTATTTCTATCCTTGCCATCCTATATTCAATTCTCCAAACATCAGTGTTTGTTTAAAAATTTCATCACATACTCGACTTGTCTCGTTAAAGAACTCCAGTAACTTCTTTTCAAATGAAAAATAAATTCCATTCCAAATGTCTTACCTAGCCTGCATAGCCATGTCAGTCTGAATTCTGATTGTCTGCCTGACATCTTTCATCAGTCTTCTCACTCAGCAATAAGCTCCAACAATATTGACTTGATGGCAAAGGGTAGAACATTAACACATGCATCAAGGTACTGATTTGCAAGCAGATATTTTTAATCACTAAGATGCATTGATAAAGGTGACAAGAAATGGGTAGATTTGGGATCATTTTACCTGCTACTCTGTAGAGTTGTTGTAATAGAGAAAGAAAAATCAAGGATGTGCCCAAGATAAGAAACTAGATAAGAGGCTGAATGTAACAAAATGTAACCTGGCAAAACTGAATCTATTATTGGCTCCCAATCTGAAACTTTTTGTCCATTACCAGGAAAGTAATTCATTTGGAGTCTTTGCAGACTCTATTACCTACATACTTCATATTGGATCAATAATCATATTCAGTTGATTATAAGGTCTTAATATTTTTTGTGTCTGTTTTCCCTACCAGAGTCAGGCATTATCCAAGTTAATATTGCTAGCTATATGTACATTGAACTTCCAGCGTTTAATCTTCCTCTCCTTGAAATTATATTTCTAAAACATTCTAAAACGCAAGTGCAGGCATGCCATGTCCTGCATTAAGTCTTTCATAACTTTTTTCTCACCTTCAATATCAAATCTAAACTTCATAGTGGGATATATATGTACCTCCATCTTAAGATTTCCGATCTTACCTCTGACCTATCTTTTACTATGTCCTTTCTAAGACTCCTGCTTCAGCTATTCTAAAGTAGTTATAGACCTTTAAATCTGAATGTTTCATATTCTTTTCTATGCTATTTTTTTTCCTTTAATATCCTCATCCATCATTGGACACTTATTCACCTTTGAAGATTCATTTTGAGAGCATTATCATAATGAGATTCACCCACCCCTCATTTATAGATCACAGTCTCCTTTGTGAACCCATTCGCCATAGGATACTCTTGTTTCTCTTTAGCTTTTTTGATTGCAAGAAATTGTGGTTAATGGTGACAGAAATGAGTATTACAAGAATACAGATGGTGCAGTAAGGAAGAGGTAGTTTTCATGGGGATTTAAATACATGATTCACAGAGAGCCAGCCTTCATGGAGGTTAGCTCTATAGCAAGTTCTGGCTTCAAGGTACTGTGGTAAACTTAAGAATATGAATTGTTTTGGGGCTTCCCTGGTGGTGCAGTGGTTGAGAGTCCGCCTGCCGATGCAGGACACACAGGTTCGTGCCCCGGTTCGGGAAGATCCCACATGCCGCGGAGCGGCTAGGCCTGTGAGCCATGGCCGCTGAGCCTGTGCGTCCGGAGCCTGTGCTCCGCAATGGGAGAGGCCACAACAGTGAGAGGCCCGCGTACTGCAAAAAAAAAAAAAAAGAATATGAATTGTTTCTATTTATTCTCCCTGCTCTGTATGATGCATTCACATTCTAAAACTCTCTTACTGTCTTTCAATTTGCTCAAAATTTCTCTTTCTCTTCTTGGTAAATCCCCCATAAATTTAATATGCATAAAACTCAATATGTCCTGCTCCAGTTCCAATTGCTTTTTTGTGCAACCAGAAAATCATATTTTTAGTTCAAATCTGGAAAGCTAATCTGAATAATCCAGCTAATTTTGGTATGAACCATGTCACAAAATCTATATTATGGGTCCCAAAGAAGCTTCTGGATTTCTTTCTCTTCATTATTTCTTCTGGGTCTATAAGTACATGGAATAAACCAAGCCTGCCTAGATAAAATGAATCAAAAAATTTCCATGATAAGGAAGTATGGATGAAATGAGCTCCAATCCAAAATGTGTCATTCTCTAATTATTATTCATGTTTCTATTTACTTGACACTCATCAGTTATAAAGATGTTTGCTAAATGTGATCTAACCATCTTACATAACCACTGTAATCATCCTTATAACCACCTCACAAAAAGTCTGATCAGAAACATAACCTGTTGCTAAATCGAGAGGTGAGGAAAAAAACTTATTTAAAGGCACTTTCCAGTTTTAGAATCCAGGATTTCCAAGCTGTGTTCATTAATTTCCTAGTTCAGTCATAACCCCATCCTAATGTTATTTCCTGTGAATCAAATGGAATAAATAGTAAATACAACCACAACTGACAAAACTTAAGTACAGTAATGGGATAATGGCAGAAAAACTGCAATAGCAATTCACATTTATAACAGGAATAAAAAAAGATCAAGGATAACACAATGTATTAGTTGCTAGTTATATCCATTGCTGCATAAAAACATCACAAAACTTTGTGGACTAAGAGAACAAAAATCATTTATTTTGTACATGTATCTGTAGTTTGGGCAGGGTTTGGGAAAGATTCAGAGGGAAGCTTGTCTTTATTTTAAGAGGTTCAGCTGAAGCAATTCAACTAGAGCTGGAGGATCTACTTTCAAAAGGTAAATTCACATAGATGTCTATTTAGCACTAGCTATCAGCTGGGACCTCATCTATACTGTCAGCAAATACCCATACACAGACCCTTTCCGTGGAGTCTCTGCTTTTTCAAGAGCGAGCATTGCAAATGACCATGGTAGATGGGCATGGCATGATTATGCAATATACTAAGACAGTCATAAAGAGCCATTCAGTTTCAAGGGGAGAAAATAAATTCTAAGTCACTATAGAAAGAACCTATGGAATGGAGATATTGTTGTGTTCATCATTAGAAAACTCAATCCCCAACAATGGTTTTGACTACATACCTCACACACCAAAATACATCACCGAAATTTCTGGCTCCCATTCTAAAGCAACCAAAAATTTGTGAGTGATAGTAGATTTATAAACTACTTAATCACATGGTAAATAATATTTTCCCTCATTTGGTTCCCCATTTATAGATGGTGTGTTTTATACTCATGCCTAGAAATGGCATGGTGGGAAGAGTCTCAGTTTACTCCTCGTATGAACCACACACAGAATAATGATCACCAAGCTTGGATTATTTTGGTATTCAACTTCTTCCCAAAGTAAGTCACCAAGATTATAGGGTATTCCCCAGTGGTCCTGTGGTTAGGACTCAGCACTGTCACTGCCATGGCCTGGGTTCAATCCCTGGCCGTGGAACTAAGATCCTGCAAGCCGTGTGGCACGGTCAAAAAAAAATTAAATTAAATTAACAAATTAAAAAAACAAAGATGTTAAAGTCTTCCCAGCCTTGTTTACTTGAATAATGGCACCACTGAGGATCCTCTTCCTTAACAGATTCCCAGGGCAACTAACCCCAGATCACCTGTCACAGTCCTCAAAATATCCAACATACCTCAGGTACTAATAGGAAGTATTGTTCTCTTCCAATGCAGGGAAACATGGCCCATAATACCTTGTCTAGCCTAATTCAATCTTACTACCTTTCAGAAACTTCACCACTCAAAGTCTTTACATGGTCTTAGTTCAAATTTCTTTGCAAGAAATTGTCCTAAGGTAGTATCATCTTTATAAGCCAATTTTGCATAGACTGTAGGTGATGTAAATTGAATGCTTTGGTGATGCATCAACATCCTGATGGAATCACTATGACCCTAAAGTGGAAGGTCTGGGTCATTTAGCATGAAGCTTGACCAATGAGGCATATGGAACTGAAAGGATGCAAGGTGGGGATGAGGCAGGAGTAGGCAGCTTCCATTGCAAAAGCATATGGAGAGCAGGCATAAAGATTAACATATCCAAAATGACATAATGGAACTTGCAATTGCAATATCAAGTTTCTTATTATATTGCATCTTTTTTGCATTCAGGGTACATGTCTGATTCATACTCTGTGCACTATGGCTGACACACAGTAATAATCTACTAATGTTATATACATTAATAAATGACAGAATGAAGGAACCCAGGGGTTATATTCTTTATTATGGCCACTATGACACTGGGATATTGTAAATAGAGTTTATGCCAACTCTTATTGAAAATAATATGAAACCATACTGCATATGGTGAAAAGTCAGACAATTTTCAAGCACTGAGTCAGGCACTTTTCTATACAGTGGAAAAGAAATGATCTATGAAGCAACTTGCTCATTTGTTTAGTTAATCATTTATTTAAGTATATCCTATTATATATGTTATCAGGAGATATGTGTGCTCTAACCTGTCTACTAAAGAAAATATTTCAAGCTTAATACCTAATCATGAGCCAGACACAATACTTTTAAGTGCTTACTTATGAATGGATAACATGAATTCTCCTGTGTAAAACACTGAAAGACTAAGGTAGGAACTCAAAAAACTGGTGACAAATTTTAGAAATATTCTGTTCAACTCAGATACTCTAAACATTTTAATGCGTATTACCTGGCTATCTTAGTTATATATGAAGATGGGGGCACAGAAGAGTGAGAAAGCCATGGTGGGAAAAGATGATGGAGATAAAATGATATGGATAAGTTGGGAGCATTTGTTTTGTGTTGTTAGGACCTGAAAGAGGAAATAAAGAAGATCAGAATACAAAGAAACAATTTTTTTTTTCTGACAACATGATGCACAAAATAGCACTGTTATTTTTCATTAAATGGGGTTCTCTTAGTGGAACAAAAAAAGGACCACTAAATACAAATTATAACAGAGAAATAATTTGCATCAATGTTTCATATAAAGATTGGAATTCTGTCCCAAATTAGGATTTACAGAACTGGATAGTGGACATGAGATGGAAATCCTGACCCACAGCATTATAACTGTAGAAACAACATAGAAGCTGTGCCTCTAGGAGAAGGTATGAACAGTTTCAGATTTTCGGTTATAGTTTTGCAGATATTGACGGTCCAATGAAAGTTCACTTTAGCAACACAATATTTCCTCTGAGGCAAAACGCTCATAAGTCTCAGAATCATCTAATTCTGGTCTTAACTACTCTCCATCCCGAAGTCTTGAAAGGGTGTTTATCATCTTCTGCAGTGCTTTTCTCGTTGTGCAGTGATACATTGTGTTGTAGGGGCCACAGCACATGAACTGTTTGCTGCCAGGTGTGCCTGTGAATGTGAACATTCTACCGAATTTAAGTCATCCCTGGAAAGACTTGGAGAGATGGAAACGCCCTCCTACAGAGAATTTGAGAATGATCAAATTTACTGTAGCAAAAATGCAATGTGTGGGATCATTATATACCTTGTTTTGAATTTTCACATGTTTAATGCAAATCTGTGATAGTCAACAATTCAACATAGAAATATCTATTTACATACAAATAAGGTTTCCATCTCAGTGCTTTCAAGCATTGAAAATATATGTATAAATATGCACACACATATATATATGTGTGTGTATATATTTTTGATACAGAAAATCCAGTTTCTCTGTAGCAGGATTTCTGATTTACAGAAACTGTGAGATACTAAATGTTGTTTTAAGACACTAAATTTGTGGTAATTTCTTACGCAGTGTAAGTAATTTCTTACGCACATGCATTCACGTGCCTGCAGCTTCAGTAGAATGCAGTAGTCTGCATCATATGAAACCAGCCATGATTTATTTTTTAAAACTTCCATATTTAGTAATTATTTAACATTTTAAGGAGAAATATTTAACAAGGAAATGATTTCATTTCTATTTTGTGCCCTGTATCCATTAAAATGAGCATAAAAGTAGACAGGAGAAAAAAAGCAATTCTCCCCCGACTTACAGTCCTTAAATGCTTTGGTTCTAAAGTAGTGTTGTAACTCAGAATCATCTGTGAAATTTATTAAAAGGCTACAAGAATAATTAAAACCAATTCTCAGCTCCTTAATATTTGGGCCGACTGAATAAGTATCTTCATGTTTTCTATCTTTAGAAAGAAGACACACACTGGTGAGGGATCAAGTAAGAGTTAGTATCTTTCTTCAAAGGGAAGTGGCCTTTTTTAAGGACTGTTAAGTTAAATCTGTTGTACACCCTTAAACAACAGCCACTACTTTAATGGGCTTTTGGTTCCTCCAAGACAGATATGGTCTGACAATCAAGGCTGTTCACAGTAGGAATCCAATTACCTTCCTAACAACATCCTGCCCTGAATTCCAGATACACTAAAATGTTCAGTTCTCCAAACAGGTGGTGAAATCTAATGTTATTTGGTCTATGATCTACCTGCAATGCCCTTTCTACTTTGTCCCTTAGCCAGTTTTTTCCACTCCTTCAAGCATGGCTACCTGGGCCTATGTCAGTGGACACTCCTTTCATGCTGCAGTCGTGCTGCAGAATTCATACTTCTTTTAGCACCAAGAATGTTACACTGTGATGCTTTGCACATATATTTACCTTTTTCATTAGACAACAACTTTTTGAGCTCAGGGTCAGTGTGTCATTCATGTTTACATGGCCAATGCTATAAATATATATGCATAAAAACATATATGTGCATATATGTGTATATATATATTTATATATATATATAATGTTACATAGTAAATATCTATGTGGTAAGCACTCTATAATTATTGAATCAACAGATTTAATTTTAAAATGTCCTTAAAAAAATAATGAGTCCTTCAGATGAAGCTTTTATTCCATAATAATTTCCATAAATGGGATGGTTATCTTTATCTGTCAATTTGGGTGAGCCATAGTAACCAGTTTTTTAATCATACTCTAGTTTAGATTTTCTTTTCTTATAAAAGTAGTTGCAGATGCTATTAACATTTACACTCAGCTGACTTAAAGTAAAGCAGATTACCCTCCATAATAGAGGAAGCAATTCTTCCTCAGTACTGCAACATACAAACCTTGTCTGAGTTTACAGACCACTGGTGTACCCACAGATTTTGTATTTAAGACTGAAACATCAACTGTTACCTGAATTTCTAAGCTGCTAGCTAATACTGCAAATTTCAGATATACCAGCCGCCACAATTGCTTGAGCCAATTGCTTAAAATGAATCTTTCTTTAGATAGGTATATAGACGAGAGATAAATAGATAGATATAGAGATAGAGATATATCTCTTAATGGTTCTGTTTCTCTGGAGAACTCTAACAGTAAATAAATTTTTATTGATGACGGCTTAATATTTACCCTGTCTTAAAAATGGTAAACTCAGCAGGAAGTGTACAGGAGTCTTCCTAATCACTTTATTTTGAATCTTAAATAAGATTTTGAATCATAAATAGGATTTGTCTTTTGAAATATTTTTTAAAAATTTCTCTTGTCGGTGAAAGTAAAGTAAAAATGTCAGATCTATAAAATTTGCCATGGTTAAAAGAGGAAAAGTATAAAGCCCAAGGTAAGTCTTACTTCTTAACTTTCCTTATGTGTCCATGTTAATGTGTAAATCTAAGCTTTGATTTAGATAGAGGGTTAAATGACTTAAAGATGTCATAATGAGATAAACTGCTTTTAAAAAGGTTTTTGACTGATAGATGAGCAGGAATTTTTTAATGCCTTTACAATGTGTTCTTCGGCAGAATATCTTTATGAAATGAAAAGACGAGAATTATTCCCTTTAGTAGACATATGTCCTGTGGAAATGCTCAGAACGATAGAGGTTGTGGCATGCAGAGTACTGCACCCCTACCCCCACCTCTCCAAAAAATATTGTTTACATTCTAATCATGAGAATTTGTTTGTTACTCTCTATGGGAAAACAGATGTTGCAAATGTGATTAAGGTCCTCAAGATGCTTACATTAGCCTGGACCCAATTTAGTCACATGAATTCTTAAAAATGGAGAACTTTTCCCATCTGTGATCAAAGGGAGACATGACTAGGGGAGAAATGGTCAGAAAAATAAAGGCACTGGCTTTGAGGGTGAAGGAAGTTGGCTAGGAGCCAGGGAATGTAGGTGGCCTCTAGAAGCTGGAAAAGATGCGGAAACAGATTCTGTCCAGAGCCTCCAGAACAAAATGAAGTAGGCACTGACACCTTAATTCTAGGACAATGAGGCCCATGTCAGACTTCTACAGAAATGCAGGATAATAAATATGTGTTGTTTTAAGCCACCAAGTTTGTGGTAATTTATCACAGCACCATTAGAAAACTATACAGAGACTTTCAAAATAATTATGATATTGAGACATATCCATAAAGTTTAAACACGAAAGAAAGAAACACAAGGTTAATTTTGAAAGTATTTTTTTCCATATTCTGCAACATTGATAGCCCAAAGTGGGCAACTATTTGTTACACTGATAGTCTGTCTAGAACTTCCCTTTCTCTCCACAGTTCAAATAAGGCCATCTAGCACTTAAGAAAGTGTTTGGTCACACCACTGATGGTTTACCACCAGCAGGCCATTGTGAGCGCACCTCAGATGGTTTAGTTGGTGACTGTGCACAGCTGCAACTTCCATATTATTTCCATGAAATAGACCTCAGTTCAGCTGTAGCCAATTTATTTGCGCTATGGGGCATTATTTGAGGAAAGATAGAAAATTTGGACTTCATAATACTGCCTTCCTTCCTAGCCTACCACGGGCTGAAATTCTTGTCTTTCATGTTTCTAAGAAGTAGCTTTGCAATGGCATTGTCTCCAAAGGGCCACAGATGTAATATCCAAGGTGAAATGCTAGCTTAAGGAGGCACAGTGAGTTCATCTAGATGGATAAGTAGCCTGTGGAACTCCAAGAATGATACTGGAGACAGCCAATTTTTCAAGTGTATTGGTTTTGTGAAAATAAGATAAAAAAGATTTCTTAACTGTAAGTGTTGAATTAATAAACTATGAGTTATTCACTGATGAACCGTTGTTCTAAGCTGCCCTGTTCCCTAAATAGAGGCAAATGAGTCAAGGAAAGGTAAAGATAAAATGGAGATAATGTCTGTTATCTCACAGGGTTATAACAAGGATAAAATTAGATAAAGGTAAATTTTTTAAAATATATATATGGAAAAATATGACTTTATTAAAAACAGCAAAGCTACTGAAGAGAAGCAGAGATGAAAGAAAAATCTTATGTTTTTCGTAATGCTAATTTATACAAATTTTAAAAGGATTCAATAATAAAAATAGGTTTAGTGCATTTTCTTCTTTAAAAAACTTCTGGGGCTTCCCTGGTGGCACAGTGGTTGAGAGTCCGCCTGCCAATGCAGGGGACACGGGTTCGTGCCCCGGTCCAGGAAGACCCCACATGCCACGGAGCAGCTGGGCCCGTGAGCCATGGCCGCTGAGCCTGCATGTCTGGAGCCTATGCTTCGCAACGGGAGAGGTCACAACAGTGAGAGGCCCGCGTACCGCAAAAAAACAAAACAACAACAACAACAAAAAAAAAACAACAAAGAAAAAAAAACTTCTGGTTCAATCTCAAAAAATTGAGAGTTCAAAAATAATTCATTGCCACCATGCTCTATGCATTGTTATTCTCTGATGTTCTCTAATGCCCAAGTGTTTTGAACCTAGTACTGTCCATTAAAACAAAATGGGAGACACATATTCAATTTTTAATTTCTAGTATCTGCATTAGAAACATTAAAAAAGGAAAAATTAATATAAATAATATATATAAGTTAATGCTGATATCATTTCAACATGGAATCAATACTAAAATTACTATCAATGTATTTTACCTTTTCTTTTTACTATGTCTATAAAATATGGTGTGCAGATCGTATTTTGAATGAGCCACATTTCAAGTACCTAATAACCACATGTGGTTAGTGGTTACTATATTAGAAAGAATAGTTATAAATGCAATGCTTTAACCATCCTCATATTAAAAAAAAAAAAAAAGCTGGCCGTCCAGTGCAAAGGTTTATCCATTTGATTTCTAAGAAAACAACTTGATATACTCTCATCTAGGGACCATCAATATGTGATGGAGGTATGGGCAGTTGTGGGCACTGACCTTCCTTCACAGCTGCACAGCTTCAACTAGAGTCATTCCAGTTTATTATAATTTGTTATTTTATGTTTCTATATCATTCTTTTTGAACAAACTTTCCTTGATTAAAAGAAAAAAAAAACTCAAATAACAATGCTTTTAGGCAGTGATCATAAAACAGAACCCATACTCAGAAAGAAACACATGGATATCATATACTTTGGGCCTGTACAATATTTTTATGATTATTTTTCACATCAACAGCTACATTTGTAGCTTTTTTTAAAAAAATGACACATTTTTTGCATGCCCGCTCCTCAGTCATCCATACACTCCTCTGCATTAATACCTTATATTAGCCCTCAAAACTTATTTGTGTCACCTATCAAGTTCCTGCAGAAAATGAAATTTTTAATTTGTGCTCTAATTAATTTAATTAGAGGTAGCTTCCAAGACCAGACAACCAGAATATCTGTTCATCTAAATAGAAAGTCTGCAATTAGTTTTTATCCAGGTACTTGAGCAACAGTAAACAGTACATCTGTTCAGGAAATCTCAAATTTTATCACAACCAAATACAAATCCCCTTCTTAAATAATTCTGATAGCTGTACCAAAGACAGTAATCCAGCTATATGTATCAGATTTTAAATGAACACTAAATAAAACAATGTTATTTACTATCTAGTATTGCTCGATAAACTGAATTGCTAAGATCCAAGAAAAATAATTGTTATACCAACGTCATTTCAAGGTAAAAAGGCCGCTATGTAACTGAAACATTGATTAGTAAGGGGAACTTTCACTTTTGACCAAGGGAGAGTAACAAAGAAAGGATTTCCTTTCATCTGAAAAAACTAAAAATCAGAATAAAATAAAAGAAAATGTGTTTTTAAAACCACTGGCCAGGGCTTCCCTGGTGGTGCAGTGGTTGAGAGTTCGCCTGCCGATGCAGGGAACACGGGTTCGTGCCCCGGTCCGGGAAAATCCCACATGCCGTGGAGCAGCTGGACCCGTGAGCCATGGCCGCTGAGCCTGTGCGTCCGGAGCCTGTGCTCCGCAACGGGAGAGGCCACAGCAGTGAGAGGCCCGCGTACCGCAAAAAAAAAAAAAAAAAAAAAAAAAAAAAAAAAAAATCACTGGTCATTGGACAATGAAGGATAACAAACCATGACATATGGAAACAACTAGAAGAGCACTGGTGTTGTCCTAAATCACTTCCTTGAGCAGGGCTGGCTTCACAGCCATGAAACGGGTGCTGCTGCACAGTCTGATACTTGGTGTAGCGCCTGCTGTCACTGTCTTGAAATTCTTCATAATATTTGAACAAGGGTTCTTGCACCTTCCTTTTGCAATGGACCTGCAAATTATGTAACGGGTTCAAGACTTAAGACTTTCTGTATCACAGCACAGAATGGGGGATCCCAGGTGGGAGTTTAATGGATTTCCCATTTTGAGAAGATGGAGCTGAGAGTGCAGGGAAGCAGGGGCACTAGAAGTGACAAAACAGGACACCAGAGGGGAGAGGTACGCACAGATAGAGAACTCCAGAAAATTGCAGATCACCTCATTTGACTATTCAGCAGACATATGAAAAAACTGCAAGAGGCTCAGGAAGAAAAACCTGAAAGAATCAGAGGAAATAGTGATTTGATCTCACACCTGTCTGAGAATATTGACAATTCCCACCCGTTGGAGTTGAAACCAACATAATTCATGGGCATTGAGTTGAAACCTCAGATAAATTCTGCTCTGGTCCAAGCTAACAATGTTGAAAAGCAAACCCAAAAACATCAGACTGTTTTCAAGTAACTTCAATGCATCTTAGAACAAAGCACAATATTATTTAAAGGAGTATGAAATAAAAATTCAGCTTCCAGGAAAGTAAACTTCACAGTGTCTGGTATTCAATTTAAAATGACCAGGCATACAAAGAGGTAGGAAAATTCTCTCCACAATGAAAAGAATGATCTATCAATCAAAACCTACACAGAATTGACACATATGCTATATTAGTAGACACGGACATTAGCAACAGTTATTATAATTTATTTCAGATATTCAAGAAACTAGAGGAAAGAATGAAAATTTTTAGAGAGACATGGAAGGTATTAGAAAAGGTGCCAATAAAGCTTTAAGCATGGAAAACCACAATGTTCAAGATGAAAAATATAGTGGATGGGGTTATCATCAGGTTAGACACTGCAAAAGAAAATATTAATGAATTTAAAGACATAGCAAAAGAAACATTCTAAAATAAAGCTCTGAGACACAATATAAATAGTAATATATGAAAAAGTGATGTTTTACAACTGCAAAGAATCAGATATGTATGTAGGTAGAGTTACCAAAGGAAAGGAGAAATAGGAAAAAAAAAAGTTCAATTGTGTTTCACAATGCAAATTAAAGTTCTTACAGGGAAGTGATATAAGTCAATTCTGCTGATAACTGTTGGCCAGAACTGATCACTTAGTCCTACAAGGGGATAATTTAGAGTGTTATGTTTCCTAAAGACTGTTAATATTTAGCAAACAAAACAATGACTACCACACTGGAAATTCTTTGTTATGATGTAGTTAAGTCCAAATTGTCTTAGTGCATCATTTAGGCAGATAGAGAAACACTAGTCACTATAATAAATAAATTCTACAATTTCAGTAACTTAACACGATCAGGGCTATTTTTCTATCCTGTAAATATCTGTAGCAGCTGTAACTTTCACTTAACTGTTTTCTTCCACTTGAAAGTTCAGGGATTTAGGCTATTTTCTTTTTGTATTTCTGCATTTTCAAAGGGCTTCAGAGTATTCTTCATCTAAGTTTAAAGAAAAAGAGAGGGTAGAAAAGGCATCCATGCTTCCTGGTTCACTTGGCCTGGAAAAAACCCACATCATTTCCAGTTATATTCTAGTGGACGTGGCCTCAAGTTACTGCAGGGGATTGGGAAGTGTAGTTTCCACATTACAGTTTTATAAGGTTTACACATTTTTGATAGCTATCTTTTTGAAAATACAAAATGAAAGGAATTATTTCTTGACATACACCAGGATACAACAGTATACTTCCAATTTAAGATTAGATAACCACAAAACAGGAAGTTCAGGAATGGAGCTGGAACATCTTAATAACTTTCCTCCCGATCTTGTCTTCTTTTTAGTGCTTTTCTTTTTTTGGCATTTCTTCAGCTTTGACTTCAGACCATCCATCCCACACGGTGAAGAAAGCAGTCTCACAGAATCCAAGTCTCACATTTGCTAGAACCTCAAACCAGAGAAAAAAATGACTCCTGGTTATTCTTATTTCAAATTACAAAAGCCTTGGGGAAGGGCTGTAACTAGTTTCAGTGGGGTCAGGTACTTAATTCTGGACATACAACTTGACCAAAAGAACAAGGCATATGAGAACATGAGCACACTATATTTTTTAATGTAATGCTTAAAAAAACAGAGGGGTTTCCAGAAGTAAGAAAAGAATTCATGGTTAGAGCAAATAACAGCAAATAGGCACTTTCCATTGGTGATCTCTCCTTTTTAAATGATTTCTCTCACTTAGAAATTCCTAATTTCTACCAGCACCCCACTACCAATTATGCCCAGTTATACAGTTCAATAGCTGAGAATGTTTTCCTCAAGTTCTTTACTCCAATTTTCTCTTTCTCCTCTGTCATTGCAGGCAGCACAGCCACTCCTTAGCAGAGTGAATTGAGGCAATTGTGCATGAACATTCCAGCTCCCTGCTATTTCAGTGAGATTGTATTTATATCTAAATTGTTCATTACCTCCTTTCCTTTAGTTTCAAGAATTATATCTTTTTTAAATTTGAACTTTAGTGTCTCCACCTGCATTCTTCATCCTAAAATCTCCAGGTCATTCATTCCACTGTTATTTATTTTCTTATATTTTCAATTTATTTTTCTCTCTACATTCTTTTTTGGCACAGTCTTATCCACATTACATATCTGTTTCCTACCTAGGAAATGGCACAATTATCTATAATAATGGTGAATACCTAACTGGGCTGGACCTTGGGCTCATGTGGGAATTACAGCTGCTACCAAAGATTCTGGATTAATTGCAAGGGGTATGAACTGTGTACCGAAAGTCTTAATAGTTGTTCCCAGAAGATTCTAGTAAACAAAAGTTTGAGAACCACTGATTTGTATAATTTCTTAGCCAAAATCTGATTCATCCTTTATTTAGTCTCTAGCTACACTAGTCACATAGAATTAAAAAAAATAAAAACAAAAAAGTCCTGTTACTCTCTCTTGTTGACTACCTGTCAAATTTATTCCCTCTGTATATGCATATTGCCACCTCTTTACTTGAGGAACTCCTCATTTCTCAGGATTAGTTTATTAATAAAATTAATATTACTAACCTTGATCTGCTTCCTGGTCAGTAAACCCTGCAAACTATCAGACTATTCCTTGTAAATCACAAAGCAGATATTTCATACCTGATCAAAAAACATTTGGAAATTCACTATTGTGATCAGCATGAAGTCCAAATGTTTTGGTTGGATACATAAAACTATACTTAATCTTGGGCTTCCCTGGTGGCGCAGTGGTTGGGAGTCCGCCTGCCGATGCGGGGAACGCGGGTTCGTGCCCCGGTCCGGGAGGATCCCACATGCCGCGGAGCGACTGGGCCCGTGAGCCATGGCCACTGAGCCTGCGCGTCCGGAGCCTGTGCTCCGCAACGGGAGAGACCACAAAAGTGAGAGGCCCGCGTACCGCAAAAATAAATAAATAAAAAACTATACTTAATCTGGTACCTGCCTAGCTATTCAGTCATCTACTATAACATGCGCCCTCCATCCCATGCTTTACCAACCTGATTCCTATGCTCTATCTGATTAGTATAAATTCTTGGATTTCAACATTTAGCTGAAACATCAGCTCCTCTATCCAATTATTCTACTTTTCAATGTTTCAACTTTCCACTGCATACTCCAACTCAGGTAGAATTATTATCCTCTGCTTTGATGCCATATATACTTGTTGTCTTTTTGCATAAGGTCTATAAGCTTTGTTGCATTATTTGCTTATAGATTTAGTTTCATTCTCTAGATTTTAAGACTCTTAAAGCCAAGGGTCATATATTATTCATCTTTGTATTACACTTTTGTCCACTGAAGTGATCATAACTGGATGAATAGATACTATATATCTTCCAAAATATTAATTCCACTTGAGAAAATATAATAGTGGAAAGTAATGATTTTCTAATGATGAAATTTCAGACAACAGAAAATATTTTGTCAATGATATCCTCAAATTAGGTGACAGTCTGTACTTATCTATGTATAAGTAGCACCTACATTTCATTCAGCAAGGCCACATTATAACGTCATGGGTTCCTTCACATATCTGATCTAGAACAGCTATTCTCAAAAGTGTGATCGCGGCACCAGCAGCATCATTGGCATCATATAGTCCTTCAGATATTTCTGATGTCCCAAAGTTTGAGAACTACTGTAGAGGTCAGGGAAAGAGCTCATGTTTGTTGCCTGACCTACTTTTTTCCCTTTATATCATGTATGGTGATTGGGAAAGCAAGCTCTAAATGTGAATTATAGCCAACATGCATCATCTGGGTAGTATAAGGAAGTGGCTTAATCTTTTGAAGCTAAATTCTCTAATTTATATGATGGGGTAAAACACTGCCTACCTCTAGAGTTGCTGTGAATATTAAATGAGTTAAACCCTAGAAAATGTCTACCGTGGTTCATGGAGAAAATGCTTAGCACAATGCTTGCTCAGAAATTTTAACTGTTTTCTTTTTTCCCCTTTTGATACTATTGCTACTATTTCCACTATTACTATTATTTCTACAGTACTATTTTTAATACCATTACTACTATTATGATTAGTTTTACAGTTCTTAAAAAACAGTTGTGGAGAGGGAAGCGTGGGGGCTGGTGGTGTGATGAATTGGGAGATTGGGATTGACATATATACACTGATGTGTATAAAATAGATAACTAATAAGAACCTGCTGTATAAAAAAATAAATTAAATTAAATTAAAAAAAATAGCTGTGAAGTGTTATATTTAGTCTCATATCAGAGAGGTGGAAACAGACTAGAAGAGGTAGATTAATAAGATCACACAACAATTACGAATTGAAACCAGGATTAAACAATGAGTCCGTATGATGAAACCAGAGAACATAATTTTCATAGTAAATGTTACTACTTAAATAATTTGCATTTCAAGTGACAATGAAATATTTTAAGAAATGTTTAGTACATAAGTGAGAAGGAAGTTTGGTCATTTGATAAAAACTTAAATAATGCCAGGTTAGTGTCTTTTCAAAGAATAGTAACTCAGCATGTCAAAGTGGAAGCACAGTTAAAATATGGCAAGAAATATACAAGCCTTAAAGGCCTATTGCTTGTTTTCTCTTTTGACATTTGTAGGTATGAATGTCAACACAAATTCAACTGTATAAAAGAAATAACATATTTTTTCCTGATGATTCAACTTGATTTCTATTTTGAATGCCCATAGCACTGAGGTTGAAAATTTTAACTCACTCAATCTAGGGTTTTTACCCAGTGCTGAGATTTTGCTGGGTTCACTTAATCCTTGATGTAATATCTCAATAGGGGAATTTTGAGATTTTCTTCATCCCATCTAGTCTTCAGTCATTCATTCATTACGTTATCATTGAAATATTCCTCTTTCTTATCTGCTGACTTTATTCAGATTCTATTGTTCTTGCTGCTATTTTCATACCAATCCTAAAGCCACAGGTACATTCTGTGGCTTCTTTGCCACCCTGGGGATGGAAATCCTGGGAAGGTTATTTGTGGCCCTTAATGCTGAAAACTTCCATTCCCAGTTATGGTGGACACAGAATAGCCTAAATGCTTTGAAATGACAGAGAGTGAACTACAGAGAGAACAAGGACAACAACAAAATCAACATTTATCACATGCAAAAGAAATTCAGCCACATTTTTACACACTGCTTATTTTCTGTACTATTGCAAGGCTTAAATCATGTCCTTAAATTCACCTTCAGTCTGCGAGCACCTAAGCTTTTTAGCTCTACTTCACAAAACAAGTGAATAGGTAACCATTCAGCTGATAAGCTAATTCAATTCACTGGAACATGAACTACACACAATTTTAATATCTGTAATGTGTTTGGCAACAATGGGAAAAATCTGTATGCCCTAGAACAGACGTTAGAATTTTACCCCAGAGAAAGACAAGGAGAAACATATGGTATTCACAAGGTTAGTGATTAGATTTCAAGAAGCAAAGAAAAGAAACATTAAACATTCCTGCAAAATGGAAATAAATAATATCAATAATGGTTCATACAGTCATGAAGAATTACATGGAAGAAACAGGTTTAAAAAGAAAATGTGAGTTAACATTGGCAAACATATCCCAAATGGCAGAAATAAGTTCAAAATGTCATTAAGTCCAAGTCTCAGCTGTTAGTTCTGAAGAATTGGCTGATAATACAATAATTGGCTTTGGTACCCTACACACACACCAAACATATCCACACATACACACAACCATGCACACATGCTTTATTTTTTGACAGATGATTGTAATAATCTTTAGGTCATAGTTTTAATTATGTAGGCTTATTTATTGCACCAAATAATTCATTCATTCATTTCAAATTTGTCTTAATAATAAAGTTGATATTTTCATCATTTATGTAAATGAAGTGGTAGTTTATCAGATTGAACAAGCTGACTTCATGATCTGAAACTCAAATAGCTAATTCCAGTGTTAAGCTAACTCATAAGACTGTTACTGACCCAGAAAGAAAACAGAAACTTTCACAGTATAGATGCTTAATGAATATTTATGTTTTAATGAATAAATTTTAAAATAATGAGGAAGGATAAAGGGAGAAAACAAGGAACAACAAAAATGAAGGTAGGGAGAGGAGGGAGGGGAAGGCAGGAAGGAAAGCTGGAAAGGAGGGAGGAAAGGAAATAGAGAAAGAAGCAATGAAAAAAAAGAATTTTTAGAATCTTCAGTGATAAATACATAAAACTACTCCTTGATACTGTTCTCACTATTACCATTAGTAAATTCTTCCTTCAACATAAACATAACTCTGTACTGCGGTATCAGTCAATTTTTCACAGTAGAAATGGAGAATCCTGTTTCTTTCCATATTACCATATTCTTCCATGTAGTTTAATCCCAGAAGCTATTTTTAGAAATTCACTTTCCTTTGACACAAATATCAATAGCTCCATATGAACTATTAATATATTTTTCTAAAGCATCTATGATACTTTTAAATTTCTGCTTCTACCACCCTATTTAGATTTTTATCTCACCACATTTTTTTTGCGGTACGCGGGCCTCTCACTGCCGTGGCCTCTCCCATTGCGGAGCACAGGCTCCGGATGCGCAGGCTCAGCGGCCACGGCTCACGGGCCCAGCCGCTCCGCGGCATGTGGGATCTTCCCGGACCGGGGCACGAACCCGTGTCCCCTGCATCGGCAGGCGGACTCTCAACCACTGCGCCACCAGGCAAGCCCTATCTCACCACTTTAATAATTTCCAGGCATTAGACTCCCTCTGTAGACCAACCGAAAAGGCATTTAAAAGCTATCCCTGGTGGCTCAGTGGTTGAGAGTCCGCCTGCCGATGCAGGGGACACGGGTTCGTGCCCCGGTCCGGGAAGATCCCACATGCCGCGGAGCGGCTGGGCCCGTGAGCCGTGGCCGCTGAGCCTGCGCATCCGGAGCCTGTGCTCCGCAATGGGAGAGGCCACGGCAGTGAGAGGCCCGCGTACCGCAAAAAAATAAAAAAATAAAACTATCCTAGACTGGTTGCTAGAGAAACATTCTGATATGCTGCAAGTCTTGTGGAAAGATAGTAGGTTGACTTTCTGGACTGGAAGTCATACTGTTGTTAATGATTTGACTTCCTGGGCTCATTGTTGCAGATTGTGGGTGAAAGTTCTACTTTTATAGATGGTCTGTGAACTGAAAAAAAAAAAAAAGCACAATGTGAGAGCTGTGAATTCAGTTTTCTTTGTGGCTTACTGAGGACTGTAGCCCGGGATATAGCCTCTCAGATAGCTCTGAGGGACTGTTCTGAAGAGGTGGTGAGGAAGGAGGTCAGTATATACATGATTTTGGTGATGGGGGTACTTGCAATCAATTATACATCTCAGTAGAAGGTTTATGCTAGTCATGAAGAGCAAATGTCTCCATTAGTGATTTTACTGCTTTCCTAGGTATAAGAAGATGCAAGAAATTGTGTTCCTTAAATTTTCTTCTGAAAATATCTATCTGAAGCCCTGTTCAGCCAGATTTTCCCAGAGCATCGAGTGCCTCATTCCTGATCTCTGCCCTGAACTCCTTTCAGGGTGTGTTAAAGGTCAGCGACTCTATTGGCTAGTGACTTCATCCTTGTAGAAACAGACGGCAAGTGGCATTCTTCAGTTTGCAGGTCAACCATTGTCCACTTGTATAATCAGCCTCTAATATGGAATATCACACAATCTGGATAAGTGTGATTTTTCCTCATGATTATAACTAGATGAAGCTTCATTGCAAAAAGCATTACAGAGATGACATGTATTTTCATTGCTTCACATACGTAGGTATCAATACATAAAGTAATTGTGTCTCGTTATTTTTGTGCTAAGTTGAATCACTTGGATATGGTATTGTCCACCAGATTTCTTCATTGTAGAAAATCTTTCATTTTTTGCCATCAATAATTTGTAAGGTGATACTTTAAGATGTGGTAAATATCTTATAAATATCCTGTTCTCCAACAACATTTTACCCAGTCGTTTAGCTTCATTGATGATTATGGCACAAAAGGTGGCAAGATAGTGATCTTTCCAATTATCTCATTCTTTCACTGCATATTAGCTTTCATTGTCCAGTAAAGAAGAGCTTTCTCTTTACCCTCCTTCCTTCTTTGTTAAAACATCATGATGGGGCTTCCCTGGTGGCACAGTGGTTGAGAGTCTGCCTGCCGATGCAGGGGACACGGGTTCGTGCCCCAGTCCAGGAAGATTCCACATGCCGCGGAGCGGCTACGCCCGTGAGCCATGGCCTCGGAGCCTGTGCTCCACACGGGAGAGGCCACAACAGTGAGAGGCCCACGCACCGCAAAAAATAAATAAATAAATAAAATCATTATGGATCCATGGAAACTTTTGTTATTCAAATTTTTCTTTCTGTGTTTTTCTTTTTTTTTTAAATACACAATCTGTATTAAGTTTGGCCCATGGGAACACCTTTTCACTAGTTTCTTGTCCTTTTCACACTTTCACATCAGAATTTGAACACATACTTGCTTCCTAGAACAACATATTACATGCTTATCTTGTACTTTGTCCCAAATATAGACTCAGCCATTTCTCCAAAGAACATTGGTGCCTTTTATTGGGAACAAATTATGACTTTACTTTTAATGCAGAAAAACTGGAATAATATTTTCTACCTTGCTGAAGATATTTGTTAAGAAGTTATATTAAAAATATTAATAATCTTAACATTAAAATTCTGTAATAACTAAATAATCATTAGCAATATAACATATGCCTCCAAATTACTTAATAATTTTCTAAGCAGTCACGGGTTTATTGAACCACGTTGATCTTTGTACTTACCTTTGCATCTGTAAATACACATGAGTATTATTGGACTACATTGGTAAAACAAAACAGGTAAGGATTACAAGGGACAAAGTTTGTTCAGTCACATGTTTCCTTACAGAGACTTTCCTTTTGCAATATAGTAGTAAATAAAAATAGAAATATCAAATTTTCTTTCTTCTTTTGTCCCTCGCGGGCTCCTTCCCGTGCTGGTTCGCGCCCCGCCTGCCACTGCCTGGCCTGCGGGCGCCGCTCTCCGCCGCAGCTTTGGCACCTCAGCCCAGAACAGTGCTAAAGCAACCGTGCTGGGGGCTTGGAGGAATCCGGCAGCCGCTTTCGCTTCTCCTGAAGAGCGGCCCCTTGGTGAGCCGCCCGACCCTCCACGGTATTGCTCATACACCCGGAGTGGCTGCCAATGGGAGCCACATCGAGACCAGAGCGATGGTGAAAGGCCACCTCGGAGCTGGGCAGCTGCCAGACTGCCCGGAGGGCTGCGACAATGTGGCTATTACCGCGGGAGTCCCAAGAAAAGCAGGCATGACACGGGACGACCTGCTCAACACCCACGCTACAATCCTGGCCACCCTGACTGCTGCCTGTGCCCGCACAGCCCCGAGACCATGATCTGCGTCATTTCAAATCCAGTTAACTCCACCATCCCAATCACAGCAGAAGTTTTCAAGAAACATGGAGTTTACAACCCCAGTAAAATCTTTGGGGTGACAACCCTGGACATTGTCCAAGCCAACACTTTTGCTGCCGATCTGAAGGGTGTGGACCGGCTCGAGTCAACGTTCTTGTCATTGGCGGCCATGCTGGGAGGATCATCTCCCTGATCTCAGTGCACCCCCAAAGTGGACTTTCCCCAGGACCTGCTGACTACCCACACCGGGTGGATCCAGGAGGCTGGCACGGAGGTGGGCAAGGCTAAGGCCACAACAAACCCTGCCACCCTGTCCACGGTGTACGCCGGAGCCCGCCGATTTGTCTTCTCCCTCGTGGATGCGATGAACTGAAAAGCTGTCGAATGTTCCCTCGTCAAGTCCCAAGAAAACAGACCGTCTATATTTCTCCACACCGTCGATGCTGGGGGGAAAGGGCATCGAGAAGAATCTAGGCATCGGCAAAATCTCCCCCGTTTGAAGAGAAGGTGATTGCCAAGGCCATTTCTGAGCTGAAAGCCTCCATCAAGAAACGAGAGGAGTTTGTAAAAAAACATGAAATGAGAAGGTGGTTAGTGAGCAGTCCGTTTCCTTAACGAATTAAGGCGTCATGTCAGTGTAAAGCCATTTCAGACATCTTTGTCTTTTCAGTTTGCTTTGATGATGAGTATTGTATGAACAAAACACCCCTTCCAAATCTCGGGTCAGTCTATCAGTGCATCAATAAAAGCAGGCTTTGATTTTCTTTTTCAAGTTCTCATCCAATTAAAAAAATATTTTTTCTTTCAAATTTTTGAGTGTGGGAGAAAACAAATTCAAGGGAAGAGGAAAAAGTAAAAGTATATGTAAAAGTTTTGAACTACTCCAGGCAGAGAAAATAATTGTTAGTAGTCATACTGGGAAGACTTTTGGATTTAATAAGATAAAAATTAGAAGTTTTATATGAAACAAAGATTAGAAAATAATTAGATTAATTTAATTATCTCAATACTCTGTGTGAGAATGATGCAGGATGACCTAAACAATAGACTTTTTTTGTGTTCTAACTGATACATGATGAATGAGATAAAATTTAAATAACACACAACATATAACAAGCTTGTAAAATAAGAAAACAACAGCATGACTTAGAGGGAACTTTAGAAATCAATTAAAAGTTGAAAGATTTATTAAAATAATTTTGCAATTTAAATGTGACCTTTTTTATCTTTTAGGTCAAACCGATCATATATTTCTAACATACTGAACTATCAATAACTCATGTAATATTCCTCTTAAACAGATAAAAAATTCTGCTACAGCAGTAAATGACTGGGTTGCTGTGAAATGATGTTATAATAGTTTCAGTTGGCTTGAAGGAATTGATGTTATATTTATATTAAAAATAATTATTTATTATGAGAGTTTTCTACATTATTTAGAAGCTTCACGTTCTCTTTTAAAAGAAGGACTTTAAAAACATTGAAAATGTTGAGGGCAGTCATCAAAATGGAATTGCCTTTAAAAATTAAATGCATGCAGTTGCTTTATTTTTTTTAAGTCAACCCTGATTTTACTGGAAAAGTCACTGAAAGTGTTATACATATTAAAATATAAAATCAAATGATATAGGTGATCTTTAATTGATGAATATAGAAAAAAGTTAAAGTAGAAATTTCATCTTGACCTGTTTTCATTTCTGTCAGGCACATTTATTGATTTAAGGAACCTCTATTTCTAGCATATACTGAAAATGGATTAGAAGAAGGAACATGGAATTGTGTTAATAATAAGAATTGCATTGCACATTTACTGTGTGCCTGACACTGTTGTGTTTAACTAACTCATCAATCTTTCTGACAGCCCTACAAGAGAGATACCACTACTGGCACCATTTTGTAGAAGGGAGAACTGAAGCACAGGTTAATAAAATAATTCACCTGCAGTCACTTAATCTTGAGTGATGGAGTTAAGGCCCCAAACTAGGCAGTATTACTACACAGTTTCTTGTCTAAGTAGTGAGGTAATAAGCCTTAAAAATAGATTCAAAACAATTTATTTTAAAAAGAGTGCAAGAATATAAGAATGCAAGTTATAATGCAAGTTGTAAGAATGCAAGTTATAATGCAACTTGTAAGAATGCAAGTTATAATGTTGAAATGTCTATGCATTATAACGTAAAACCTTTTGTTTGAAACATACAGAATAAAACTTTCTTTAAATTTAAATGATTCGCCAAAAAACTGACAAAGAGTTGGAATTGGGAATAGATTCAAATTTTCTGAATTTAAATTCAGTTTTATTTTTGTAAGAACATAAATCCTACTAATAAAATTATTAGAATTATGACTGATGAAATTAACGGAGAAAAGGTATTATAATAACAATAAACTCATATATAATTCTTACTGTGTGCTATCCACTTTCCTAAGTATTATGTATTTTAATACATTTAATCTACAGAACAGCCACATGAGATGTTACTATTCACACTTTTGAGATGAAGAAACTAAGGTACAAAAAGAATAAATACACTTCTCAAGGTCACAAAACTGATAACTAGCAAAGCCAGGATTCAAACTCATGAAGTTTGGATCCAGAGTTCTTGTTTTTAAGTCCAAAAAAAGTCCACATTTCAATTTTGTGTCTGGGAGGATTTCTATTAGTAGAAATGAGGAAGGCAGAAAAAGCAAATGCTGTTTCATATTTTTCCCCCAAGAAATGGGGGAGATGAGTAAAAGTTTTACATATGCTATGTTTGAGTTGTCGAAAGGTGTGCTATACAAGTGG
Organism: Grampus griseus; assembly: GCF_964374135.1. Lineage (NCBI taxonomy): Eukaryota > Metazoa > Chordata > Mammalia > Artiodactyla > Delphinidae > Grampus > Grampus griseus. The sequence goes on along the minus strand of NC_138998.1, from coordinate 121,348,680 downwards.
AAATACATCTGAAATAAAAAGTAATATGTGGGACTAAATCCTAGCCCAGAAATCAGAATAGAAATTTGTAATTCAGCTACTGGAGGGTTATTTAAACCAAGAAAATAGAAATAATAACATTATTAATAATAATAATTGTTATTACAATTATAATATGTACTATAATAATTCATTTTTATATTTAGGTTGTAGCTGGAGTTCTTGTCACATATATTATCTTATTTTTTTTTAACATCGTTATTCGAGTATAATTGCTTTACATTGTTGTGTTAGTTTCTGCTGTATAATAAAGTGAATCAGCTAATACGTATACATATATCCCCATACCCCCTCCTTCTTGCGTCTCCCTCCCACCCTCCCTATCCCACCCTCCCTATCCCACCCCATATTATCTTATTTAAACTCATATATTATTTAATTTAATGTCAGAGATTAAGCTCTATATAGCACAGAGAAGAATATCAAGACAACTCAGGAAGAAGAGTCAGTCAAGGAATAAGAAGTATCTGTAGAGATGAGAACTGATCCAAATATAAACCAAATTTCAAGAGTTTCAGTAGTGAGTGAATGATGAGCTAGCAAAAGCGACAAGATATTCTGTACTTTCAAGAGGTTTTCAGAGAAAGAAAAGAAAGAGTTTAAAGAGTTGGTCAGGATTAAATGAAAAAATAACTTTTAGCATAGGACAAGCTAGAACATATTTAGAGATGGGGGAAGAGAACAGATGGAGAAAAAGAATTAAAGCACAGAATTGGGGAAGGGATGGTGAATGAATTGTGTTCTCTGTGACATGAGCAAATGAGATCAGAAACCCCATCTTTTCATTAGAGATCACAGACAATCTAGTAGATGAGGAAGTTTCAGTAGGAATTATGGGATAAGGAGCTAAAACATTTTGAGCTGGATGGCTGCAGAAAGATAGTCAATAAATTAATATGCTGAGAATAAGGACTGGGAGCAGAGTATTGAGAAGAAAAAAATGGCATAGACATGTAAGGAAGTGTATTAAGGGGTCAGGAAGAGAAACATTTTCAATGAAGTCTATGGCATCTACTGGTCAGCTTTATGTCTCAAGCACTTTTAGGATGAATATAGTTCTTACCCACTTCAATCTTTTAAAGTTAAAATATAAGGCTCATATTTCACTATCGTAATACAATTATTTGACATTCATTTCATTGTGCTAAGTAGGCAGACAATGGTAAAATCTAAGACTGAATGAATTCTCAAATGGGCCAATAAAGGATTTTTGTCATCATAAAATGTTAAATGGAAAAGGATTTTTAATCGTAATTACCATAATCTACATTGGAGCTCAGAGAAGGCAGTAAAGTCTATCATTAAATGATTTATCAGCAATGAATGTTTTAGTGTCCATAGGATTCTTATGATTTTTAAAAGTTAACTTTTAAAAATCTCATTTAATTTCTCTAACTATTTAAGTTCTATTTATTTTAATCTTTAATTTGTGAAGCCATTTTTTACGTGCTTGAGTGTCCAAAATATGCTACACAGCTCTTGAGGGAAAACAAAATAAGAAAATCATGAAAAAATGAATAAACAACAACTCTGCTCCTTGTAATATATAATTTCTTTATGAATTATGGATTCCATGAAAAGTACTAGAAAAATGTATGCTTGTGATTTTTAAAGTTTCTATGGAATGTAGACTTATTGTGGTGCTTTAGAAAAACACATGTTTCTGGAATCCCCCATGGAGTTCTAGAAACATCTAGACACAAATCTTGCACAAGAATCAAAGAGATGAGATGAAGAGGAATATCACCTAAATTCTTTGCGTCAGAGTCACAGATGCATTGTCTGTGTGCAATAGCATTTATTTTGGTTATTTCTTCAATGTAGGATTATTCTATATACAGGATAGTTATCTTGAGTATGTATGAGAATTCTTTATCAAAATTCTACCTGAGTATTGTCTGAAAAATTATGATAACAAACAAGAAAAACCCTTTAAAACCAAAATAAAAATTAATTCTTTAAATATAATATGGCCCTCAAGGACAAAGTTCACTGTGGTCAACTATTATACAGCATGCAGTTTTTATACAATTTCTTATGTCATGGTATAACAAATTACCACGAACTTCATGGCTTAATGCAATACAAATTTATTATCTTACAGTTCTAGAGGCCAGAAGTTTAAAGTCAGTTTCACTGGACTGAAACCAAGATGTCCACCTGGCCAAGCTCCCTTTGGAGGAACTAAGGGAGAATTTGTTTCCTCTCCTTTTCCAGCTTCTAGAGTTATATTTCTTGACTCATGGACTCTTCCTCCATCATCAAAGTCAGTGGCATAGCTCCTTTTCTCTCTGACTCTGCTTCCCTCTATTTCCTTCACATGGCTTTCTTCTTCTGTAGTCTGTGTCAAATATCTCTTATATAAGGGTACATGTGATAGCATTTAGATCTTGACTTTATAATACCTGCAAAGTTTTTTGCCATATGGTAACATTCACAGGTTCCATGGATTAGGGTATGGATATCTTCTGAGGATCCATTATTCAGCCTACCACAGCATATAAGGCATAAAATAATCTGTAACACAGTATCTAATGTGTTTTCACTTTAATGTATGAAAAGGAAACTGTCAGGAAAACCATTAATAATTAAGAACTTACATACTTAAAGGAGCATATGGTGTCAAAAAAATCATGCTTCTACAAATCCTTGGTAAACAAGGCTGAACTCAAACTCTAAAAGCAGTCACTTTCTTCACCCACAAATCTCCAAGAATGGATAACTTGGAGGACATATCCCAGCCACAGCACTTTTCTGTCAAAAACGCTACCTAGCAAGTGTTTGCCCATGGATGAAAGAGTAGGAATATAAGCAGGATATCATGAGATCAAATGAAAATCAAGAACCAGGTATATCCAAAATGAAGTGAGAATAATGTATATTTCTCTCTACAAATTGTCTAGGATTCTTTATATTTTTGTATATATGTATATGTATATATACATAAATATATATGTATATGTATGTGTATATATATATATATATATATATATACAACTATATATATAAACTATAGATAGACAGATAAATAATTGATCATTTTATAAGTATGTGTGACATGACTGATTGGATCCACTCTACAATTGGTAGAAACAATGGCAGAAAACATAAATACTGTTTAAAATATTTTGTTAAAATCACAGATTAGTAAGAGCAGGTGGCATATACTTAGCTTTAATTTCAAATGAGAAAGGAAAATTGTGCCTTAGCAAACAGAGACCTAGCCATATTTTGACATGGCTTATTGTGGCAAGACAACTGTGCCAATTCAGATCTTCACAAGTTCTTAATCAAGACATGAGTCTCAGTGTCTATGTGCCACTAATTGGGCTATTATGTGCTGTCATCTTTGTTAGTTAACTCTTTGTATGTTTATATAATATCTCTTCAACTAGAATTTTCACCCTTGATGGGATATAGCATATTTAGGCGTTAGACACAATCATGCATAGCAATACATATTCTAAGAAAAATATTGTCTCCTTTTTGACAATGGTAAACCCAGGAGTTCAAAATTCATTGTCATCTAAAGTCACTCAAGCAAAACTTTTTCACCTATTCTAATGGTTAGTATAGCACCTCAGACATAGCATGTAATCAGTAAAAGTATATAGAATAGAACTCATTAATGTAATTTGTAAAAAAAAAAATCTGTACCCAGATAAATAATTTATTTTCGAGATGAGTACACACACACAAAAAAATGGTGCTTCAACATCAGGAAATGCTTAGTCAAATAAGGTGTTGTCACATTTTTCTGTGGAAAAATAATAAGACTCAGCTGTGATTTGAAGAATGTACCCTCCTTATTTTTCATCTATCCTTTATACTCAAGACTTGAATTCACAGACATTGCTGAGATGATTTGCCAAGGCTTAAGACAGCTTCTTATAATGAAGGAGGTAAGGTGGATGTTATAGAGACTGTTCTACCTGGGGACTCTTCTATCTTGGCACATGGCCAACCAAAATAAAAATTATATTTGTAAGTCTAGTTTTCAGAGAGGTATAGTTTTGAAACTAAGTTCAGGACACTAAGATATAAGCATGCATAACCTTGGCAACTACTGAAATGAATAAGGAATGAGTCTAACCCATATCCTTTTTTTCCCTTCCTTTTTGCTGGTTGGAATGAGTACATAATGGTTATAGCTGGAGATGCCATGCTGGACCATGAGAAATCCTTGTGAATGGAGACTCTCACAAGTTGAGTCCCTAAAGCAGACACTGAAATAAAGTGTAACATGCAAGATATTTATTAATAGTGCCATTTGGGTCATACACACTAGAAGTTAGGAGAAGGAAACAGGATTAGACACAGGGAAAAGTTGAACTGAGATGGAGGTCCCACAATAACCTCCAGAAATCTTATGAGATCTTTGGAGCTAGACTTGCCCTTCAAAATAGTCCTATGGCGGGATAAAGTGGCCAGAGCTTTACATTCATGTATTGATCAATCACTGGCTGTGGGTAACGCTGGGAAAGCATAAGACCTTGAGTGAGGAACTTCTTTGCAGCTGAAGTAACCCCTCAGAGGTTGACAACTGTGTGTTCACAGCTCACCAACAACTGGGAAAACAGATCCTTCAGTGGTGGGCACCTGAAAGTACATCGCGTTGTTCAACACAGTGGCCAAGTCCAGTGAGTAATAAGTAGGGAAGTATTGTGAGTTCTGGAACCCTGAGAGAACTTTCCAGACTTGTACTGCCAACCTCTGGACTTTGACATGAGAGAAAACATTCAAACACACTCACTGAACCATCTCCACTAGCATGGCTTTTATTACCATCTTTATGAACTTGTGTCCCAAAATTTACCTCTAATCTAGATCAAGTACCAGTATTATACAGTATATGAACTACTTGGCATTTCCATTTGAAACAATGACTGCATCTTTATTTCAACTTGAGCAAACTAAAATAAATCATCTCTTCACCAGACAAATTTTCTTTTTGTACTACCAATCTCAGTATATGACACAAAAATCCATGTAGATATTTTTATTTCAAGCCCAAATTTTTAGCTCAGGAAGCATTTTATAAGCTGAACTTTTTTATAGCATCTCATGATACCCCCGTCATTCATTCAAAAGTCCCTTTACAAAAAAATTCCCTTCTACAAAGGGGCTATTTTCTCTTAATTCTCTAATCCTTTGTCCACACCATTTTCTCTTTCTATACTTTTATACTCATCTCCCCTCCAATTAACTTTTGGTAATTCAATTGCATTTGTAATTATTTATCTCCAAACAAAGCATGATAATCTCTTTATATTATTGTGTCTCCAGCACCTACAAAATGCCTGGCTCACAGTAGGTCTGTCTTCATACTGAGCAGATGAATGAATGCAAGCGTGAATAAAAGAAACCCCTTGGTTCCATCTATCCCAGTTTTCTCCCCTTTCCATAGAAGCATGCCACAGTCCAATCTTCGCAAGTTATAACTGTAGTGAAATATAAACCTGAAAAATATATTGGGATCAAATAACAAACAATGACAAATATTAGAAAAAGTAAATTGGACTTAATTTGTTAAACAGTGTGGAGTCACAGAAAATTTTTAAGAAGAATTCAGGCAAGAACATGAGTGTTTAAATTCCAGGCTCTAGTTAATTAAAGATAACCAGAATGATCATTTCATTAACTGAATTCTTACTAGAAGTGTATGATCACTGTTAAACTGTGAATCACTTAATAGAAGGACCACTGAAATCAAGATGATAGAATATGGACTGTGCTCATTAACTCTTCAGATAACATTAAAGCGCAAGAGGGGGAAAGGAAGTGGCTTAAAACTAAAAGGCTATGATAACGATTTAACGTGACCTCCAAGAGTGTAAAGACACAGAACAAAATGCATTAAAGATGAGATGAGGGAAATAAAACTGGAGAGGAAAATAATTTTTAAAATGCAAAAATATAAGATGTGCAAGTGTGGCAGATACATAGCTAAGTGTCATAGTAGATAACAAACTAGCCATGATCAGTGAATCAGCTCCAGGGAAAGCAAATGTAGTGTTAAATTCTAAGTAGCAACAGTATACCCGGAGATAATGCAAATTCTCAAATTATATTCTCAGTGTTTTGTCTGTTTTCTTTCTTTTTTTTACACTTCAATCAAGGAGCTTTGTGGAAAATGGGGCAGATACGCAGAAAGGAAATATAAATTGTTAATTAATAACTTCAATAAAGGAAGAGTAAATAAGAACCGACCATACTGAAAGATGACTAAGAGTTATGTTCTGCAAAGGGTAGTGTCCAGGCCACTTCCACCAAGCTTTATAGTTTGGAAGGGATTAAGAGCTAAGAGTAACATGACAGACTACATATGAGGGATGATTTCCAAATACTTGAAAAAATACCAACATAAGTTGCTATAAAGACAAAAATAAAAATTGATTACAACTTTCTTTGAATGATTTAAGTAAAATTCTACTGAACAGGAAATGATGCATTAAAACTTTTTGAGTTACCCTTATTCATTATAAACATTTTGATATTATCATTCTTAATATTGGTCGGACAAACTGATTAAAAAATATATTGCTCAGTGTATACATTTATAAATAGAGAAAATGACAGTGCTGTGGAGAAAGAGAGGAGCTAACACTGAGGCAAACATGACACAGTGGAATGAATGCCAGCCTCATAAGTGATCTTGCAAATGGTGATGATGGGTATTACCCGTGATTCACGGGTTCTCTGCTGGGAGCCATGCTGATCACATTCTGTGCTTAGTCACACTGAATTCTCTTAATGATTCTATGGATAGACACAATCATCAATCTCAGTTTTAAAAAGGATGAACAGGCTTAACAAAATTAAGCACACTCATGTGCTGGAATATGTACTCTATCTCATGTTCGCTGGACACTAAAATACATGTTCCTAACCATAAATAATACTGGAGTATCAGTCTCAAGTAAACAGGAGAGTCAAGCTGTTTTTGTTTTTTGTTTTCCTGCATCCCCAATCACATGGTATTTACTTAAATATTTGTTGAACTAATGTTAAAAATGGAAAATTTTGGAAAATAAATTGAGATAAAATGAAGATGCTAAAGAATCTACTGAGTATAACACACTCCTTCATTGTAAATGGATGGTATATGGACTGAATTGTGCTTCCCTAAAATCCATATGTTGAATCCCTAACCCTCAATGTGATTGCATTTGGTGACAGGCCCTTTAAGAGACAGCTAAGGTTAAATGAGGTCATAATGTTGAGGCCTGAATCCAATAGAACTAGTGTCCTTTAAAAGAGGCAGAGAGATCAGAGATCTTTCTCCACAAGCACACAGGAGGACTCAGCAGAGTCCTTTGTCACCTTTGTGAGCCAAGAAGAGAGTTTTCTGCAGAACCTGAACCTTGCCAGAACAGTGATCTTGGACTTCCCAGCGTCTACAACTGTGAGAAAATTAATTTCTATTAGTTAAATCACACGGTGGTATTTTGTTATGGCAATATGAACAGACTAAGACAATAGCTTTACTTTAAAAGGACTGCGCTAAGGGCTTCCCTTCCCTGGTGGCGCAGTGGTTGAGAGTCCGCCTGCCGATGCAAGGGACACGGGTTCATGCCCCAGTCTGGGAAGATCCCACATGCCGCGGAGCGGCTAGGCCCGTGAGCCATGGCCGCTGAGCCTGCGCATCCGGAGCCTGTGCTCCGCAACGGGAGAGGTCACAACAGTGAGAGGCCTGCATACCACAAAAAAAAAAGACTGCACTAAAAATCATATAGTTTATAATGTCAGGTTAATAGGCTAAGAGCTGAAGTACAGACCTTAGCACCATAAAGGATAAAGTCAGAGAACAAAGTGATGAGAATGCCAGCTGTTCCTAAGAAAGTATGACTTTAAAGACATTCATCACTTTGTTATGCACTAGTTAAGAGCCAGACAGGGAGAGTTGTTGTTGTTTCCACTATTTTTGAAGATGTTTGCTTGCTTAAATCTGGGATAGGCACACTTCTGAATTATCTCTTTGTGTTTTTATTTTTGATACATTGGCTTCTGCTGATATTAAACAGATCAGATTTTTCAATATTCATGTAATATTTACAATAATTACACATTGGCAGGGAAAAAAGTAGCATAGAATTAGGACCATGGAATACCTGTTGGGGTGGAAACACTAAGAAAATCTCCTTATAAAAGTGTTTTCAGTGTCATACTTTTAATATTCTCTTTCTTTTTTTCATTTCTAATATCACTCAGTCAATGGCCTTAGTTGAGAACTAAGCTCAGAGTTTTAAGAGACTAACATGACATATTATTTCTCTTTAATTCAATGCGCAGAAAAGAAGTTGATTAATACAGAAATTTTTAAAAAGATGAATTGGTTTGTGTTTACTTAAAATTATACAATGACCTAAAAATGGGTAAATACAAATGCACCATAATGTCACTTCCTTGATTAGCCTTTTGAGTTGCTCACTTTCAGTTGCAAAAGGTTTAAATAAGAAAACTAAATAAACAAATCGTGTTGAATTTATTTTTAAAAAAGGCACTGAAAGGTTAGGAGTAATTACAGATTAAAAAAATGTGGTAGAGGGTTACATAGAGAAAGATTTCTCCAAAATATAAATTTGTTGATATTTAGTTTTCTATTCTAAACTATGATTTGATCTTCTATGTCCCTCATGTATGATTTATTTTCTGTGGAGAAAGATTTTTTATTAGGATGTGATATCTGTTCCAATATATTTTTTTAAATGTTCTTCACCATTTCCTGTAAAAATAAGGTGAGAAAAGGCTGTTAAATCATCAAATTATCATTGGGAATATAGGCCTTAGAATTATATCTACAGCAAAAAGTATCTGATTGACTTTTAAAAATATAACTCTAGCTCCTCACAATATATCATTCTAGTTTAATTCTTAATTATTTAGCCATATTGGGAAATTTCACAGTTTTCTGCCTTTAAGTTTTAAGCTTCCCTGAACCTAATTTCCTTATCTATATTTTAAAAAGAAAATTTACAGTAATATGGCTGACAGAACTGACATGTGAAGTTCCCCTTCTGTTCAAACACATAAAAATCTTTATAACAAGAACATTTTAATTCATAACAAAGTTTTCAACACAAAGCAACACTCTATTTATAATTTTACTCCAGAGTAATAAAACATGTGCTGTTTAGTCTTCTATATAACATTAATTATTGTTTCAACTTATTTGGTTTAAAATATTTGTGTGTATTCAAAAAGCGAGTACTGGACATGTAAAGACTGAAACATAAATAAAAGTATATTCATTGAAAAACAAAATTCATATTATATTTTCAAAAATGGAGATAAAATGTAACAATTTCATTTTAGCAGGTATTATACAGAGATTCCATAGCTCATCACAAACATGTTAGGCACGTATAAAACCTGAAATATCATTTTTATAGCCCAAGTAAAGTATCTTAGTGTAAATAATTTTAAATAGCATGCTATGCTACACTCATGGGCTAAGCAAGACCGTCTTAATTTTTATTAGCTACGTAGCCTATGCATATTAAGGGCTATTTTGAAAATGTCATTTTCAAAGTGAAAATCTTTTTCACTTGTTTAAAACCACAACAGCCAAATTGTTACTTAGAAACATATTTGTAGCAAATTCCATTTTTGAAATGTGCATCTGCTAGAACCCCTGCAGTTGAGTTTCACTGAAGTTTTTAAACTCTTATGTTGCATTATTCGGGTCTCTGAATCTCAATAAGCTTTTACAGACACATTTTTTCTGTTTGAGTAGCACTCTCCATCAATCTTAATGAATATTTTTACAACGACAACTTGTAAAGAACCATTCTGTCCATTAAATTACATGGGACTTTTAGCATCATCTTGAAAAAAAGATGCATCAGCTGTTTCCAACCACTTTAAAATACCAGATATATAACTTCTAGACTACAAAATGAAGTTGGCAGAACTTATATAAAAATGCTCTTGATATTCTCATGCAGGCTTTTCTAAGACTGGTATCAATGGAGAGGTCCCAGGTTAAATAAAAAAGGAAATGTTTAAACATTTGAGGAAAAATAAGAAGTAACACTTAGTAAATATGTTTACAGCCAGAATGTGTGGAAAGCACTATTGAGCACATCTGTTTAAAGGCTAAAGAAAGTTTTAGCATATAAACAATGACCTTGAGCAAAAATAGATTTAAAATATGTGCTAATACATAGCTTTGGTAAAGTTTTGTACTGCCTTTTCTTTCCAGGAATTTGAGGAATATGAAGAAGAGTTTTAAACATCACTAAATTTGAGAATTTTTCTTGCTGAATGGAGAGGGCTCTGGGAAAAACTTTATGTAACTGGAAGAAAAAAAATCTGTTAATAGTTCCTGTTGTGTAAGAAAATGCCACTTCTATGTATTTTTTATAAAAAAGAGAAAATTTTATTGGACGTTTTCACTGCTATAATATTAATAAAAATACTGTATTTGAAAAATAAAAATTGAAATGATTCAACATTTACCAAATTAAACTGATGGAAAAAATTAATAGAATAAATATTTTATCACGCTATGTTTTACAAGTCTACCTTCCAAATATTTAAATGTAATAGCAATATAGCCCAGAAAGTAAAAAATTGAACACATGTAATAGTCAGCTTCTTTCCCTCGATAAATCTAATGGCAAGTGAATTATGTTTTTGTGAAAGCAACTGAAGTTTCTCTGTTTCAGAAGCTTTCCATCAGAAGAGCGACGGCAAACAAGTGTCTCCCATACCATAAAATTATGGCAACATAAAATACATTGTGAATTCATCCTCTGGACATCAATAAAAAATATATCAAAATGTCTGTGTGTGTTTTATGTTCCTAATTCTGCCAGAAACACATTCTACTATAAACCAGCAAAATGTGAACAAGTTTCAATTAAGCATGTCTTATATTTTATGTACATTTCATTATTCAACTGGTGCTCAGATGCAAACTAGACATAGTCAATATATACTTCCCAACTCTGTCAATATTAAAAGTTAGATCAGACAAAAAGCTGAGAACTTAAGCTTTTGTATATGGTTAGTCCATTTTAGACTTGACAATTAAATCTCCAGTATTCTCAAAGTATTTTTATTCTAAAAACTAAATTGCTTTCTAATTCATCATAGCAGCCTGGTTTCACCAAATATCAAGACAACTCATAATATTGGGCATTAATTTAAGGCCTTACTCCACAAAGCACATTTTAATTATTTTATTAGCTATTTTTAGATTAAGTGACTATGTATTTGCAGTAACTGAAATAAATAGATGATAAAATATTCATAATCTTTTACCTGTGATTATAAAATCCAAAAACCTCTGAAAGTTGAAAATATTTCCATAACTCAATGGGCAATAATATTTGACCTTCTTTGTATTCACTTAGTAAATTAATAGATTTGAGATTATTTATAGTTATCCCACTGGGCAGAGTATTGATATGTTTCTGTGAACATAACATTATGCTTGATTACAGACCCTGGCAGGAGTGTTATATACACAGTATATGTGCATAATAGCTCTCCAAAATATCTCCAAAATTTAAATTCTAAACATATCTGGTTTCATGATTTTCAGAAAGGAGGTTATAGACATGTATAAATATTTAAGGACACTGATTGATTTCCATATGTTGAAATAGCCTTGCATCCCAGGGATAAATCTCACTTGGTCATGGTGTATGATTCTTTTAATGTGCTGTTGAATTCAGTGTGCAAGTATCTTATTGAGGATTTTTACACCTGTGTTCATCAAGGATATTGGTAGTCTTATTTAAATGTAGTGTCTTCAACTGATGTTGGTATCAGGGTGATTCCAACCTCATAAAATGAGTTTGAAGGTTTCCCACTTCTATTTTTGGAATAGTTGAAGAAAAATTGGTATTAATTCTTCCTTGAATGTTGGGTAGAATTCACCAATGAAGCCATAAGCTCATGGACTTTTCTTTGTTGTGGTGCTAATTACTGACTTAACCTCTTTATTTGTTATTGGTGTCTTCAAGCATTCCATTTCTTCTTAATTCAGAAAAATAATACACACACACACACACACACACACACACCCCACCACCACCACACTGGAATATTATTAGCCTTACAAAAGAAGGAAATCCTACCTTTTGTAACAACATGAATCAACCTGGAATACATTATGCTAACTGAAATAAACCAGAGGCAGAAAGACAAATACTGCATGTCCTCACTTATATGTGGAATCTAAAATAGTCAAAGGTATAGAAGCAAAGAGTAGAATGGTAGTTTCTAGGAAACGGGGAGGGGAAAATGGGGAAATATTGGTCAAGGGATACAAAATTTCAGTTATGCAAATGAATAATTTCTAGAGATCAACACTGTGAGTATAGCTAACAATACTGTGTTACATACTTGAAATTTGTTAAGAGAGTAGATCCTAAGTTTTATTTCTACAAAAAAAAAGAATAAATATAATATAATATGTGATGTGATATTGTATTAATTAGCTTGATTGTGATGATTATTTCACAATGTGTATGCTTACCAAATCATCAAGGTGTACACTTTAAATATATACAGTTTTTAATTTTCAATTATACCTCTAAAAGAAGCAAAAGTATAAGGATACTTTTCTATAGTAAGTGAGTAAACGAGCCTAAAATTTTCTTCACAGTCCTCCATTCTGAGCTCTTTGTACTAAGATCAGAGCTAAGAAGGACCTTTCTGACCTTGGACCTACAACCCCTACTCTCCTTCCAGGAAGTCATATCTATTTGGATCTCATTGTACCCAGTACTTCACATGTTTGGCAGTCTCATTATCCATATTTGGACCCTGGGATTCCACCAGTGCCCTCTCATATGTAGTGGTAGAAATGTGCTTTTGTACTATAATTTGTTGGAAGAATGTGTTGCTTTGCATCCATAGCCAGAACTCTCCATAAAATACAGCACCTAATCTGACCACCCTCTCCTGAGCTTGGGTGACTGCAGGAGACACCAGACTGGTCAGACTTTGTCAACTCTTGTGCCCATATGTTCTCTTTTTAATAGAGCAATTGATAAACGTCATACCATTCTTTTGCTTAGAATCTTGCGGTGGTTCTCATTTCCACCCAGAGTAAAAAACAAATTCCTTCTGATGACCCAAAGGTGCTTCCTGTCCTGACTCTCTCATTGCTTCTCAGACCTCTTGCCCTCAGACTCACTCTCTCATCCTGTCAGCTCCAGCAACATTGCCCTCTGAAGGGCTGTTCTTCTCACACAGCTTAAGGATTTTGTTGTGATTACTTCTTCTGCCTGAAGTATTGTTCTCTAGAATGTCCACTTGTGAACTTCCTCACCTCCTTCAATTATTTGCTAAAATGTCACCTTTTAAAATTTTATTTATTTTTTTAAAATTTATTTATTTTTGGCTGTGTTGGGTCTTTGTTGCTGCACGTGAGCTTTCTCTAGTTGCAGAACGCGGGGGCTACCCTTCATTGCAGTGTCCAGGCTTCTTATTGTGGTGACTTCTCTTGATGTGGAGCAGGGCTCTAGGCACTTGGGCTTCCGTAGTTGTAGCACGCAGGCTCAGTAGTTGTGCCTCACGGGCTCTAGAGCACAGGCTCAGTAGTTGTGGTGCACGGGTTTAGTAGCTTCCCGGCATGTGGGATCTTCCCGGACTAGGGTTCGAACCCGTGTCCCCTGCGTTGGCAGGCAGATTCTTATCCACTGCACCACCAGAGAAGCCCAAATGTCACCTTTTATATTAAAGCTGTTGACTACCCTTCCCAAATTTCAGCAGTCCCCAAACTCATTCTCTGTACTCTAGATCCCCCTTAATCTTTTCCATTTCTTTTTTCCATGGTATGTATAATAATTTGACACATAATATAATTTATTTATTTAATAGTCACATTGATAATAGAAAATTTTACCTGTATGCCAAGTTCATATAATAGTTTTTGTTATAAAATAGACATCAACTAAATATTTGTTTTATGAATAAATGAATGAATTATTAAAATATGGTATGGACATTATCTTAATTCAGCTCTAAGTTTAGTAAGTGTTGGATTATTGGAAAAAACATTGGATGAGGAATAAGAGATCTAGGGTTCTGTTTATTGTTCAGTTTGTAATTGACTAGCTTTGGACAAGTTACTTAACTTGGGCTTCAGTGATATAATCTATTACAACAACAACATAAAAGAGGAGATAAGACTACTAAATTTCTTGTTTCCCTTCTCATTTTCCATCCTCTCGCTCTATGAGTGTTCCGTAATTTGTCATAAAAAACCTAGAGAAAGGTACACAACAATCAGTTGTACACAACAGATACTTGCAATTCACGGCATATAGCAGGGACAGAATAAATAGCTGTTGAATAAATGAATGTATGTGTGGATGAAGATTGTTATGTGTATCATTTTAAATATTCAAATGTTAAGCTTATGAGTATGGAAAGTAATTCTGGGACTACATGGTGATTGGAGAGGCACTGCCAACTCTCCCACTGTATGAGCATAGAAAAGAGAGCAACAATATAAAAGTCATTGATGGCTCACATTCTACTAAGTGCAGTGAGCAATGATCCTTGTGGGACTGTAGAAAGGACACTTACGGAAGTGTGCCATGCCTGAGAAATTCTTTTTTAGTCTTGTTAGTCTTAAAAATGCATCTATAGTTGGAAATGGATAATGACCTTCAAGAAATAAAAGATGACCTAATCTTTCACAATCTTGCTCTGATGAGAGTAAGATACTAGTCCAAGTAGATATATTGCCAGCAATTAGCCCAAGTGCTATATTTCTGAAAATTTTGCAATTTCTATCTTTAAAATAGAATATGACATAGTGGTACATTCATTTGTACTTTCACTACCAAGCTAAAAAAATAATTGAATTCCGCATGCCAACAATTCATAACACCCTTGAAAAGTTAGGCAAATGTTACTTTAATCATATTGATAAATACTTTAAAAATTAATTGGACTTGTCTAAGTATTATCATCAGAAATATCTCAATTCAGAATTAGTGGTTTTCTGGTAATATTAATAGCGTTGCTATAGGTAAAAACAATCACTAAAGGTAAATTCACTTAAATGTATTAAATCCATTCACACAGGTACAATATATTGCATTGAGAAAAATCAGAAAGAACTTTGAAAACTTCTTTTGTCTCAAATGAGTAATGGATTATATCTGAGTATTGTCCAAAAGTTCACGGTAAACCAGAAAGGACCATAATCCACAACACACAGCATGGACATAACCAGATTAAGATGGTTCTGTGAACTTTGTCAAAGCAGGAAGAAGGGGAAAAAATCCAAAGTAGCTTGAGGCAACAAAAATGCAGTGGAAATTTGAAACAAAATTTGAGGAAAGCCAAGTCCATAATTTATGATTCAAAGTGCTTATTATATCAATGGGCTAGAGAATGGTAGGGGATAGAACAATGAAGTCAAAATATCTGAGTTCTAGAGACTCAGAAAGGGCAGCAAGGCAAGCGATTCAGAAATAGACATGGACGACCTAAGGATAAAATATAAGTGAAGTAGGCAGCTCTTTAATAATTCTGTCATGTGCTATCATACACGGCAACCTACAAGACCCATGTAGGTTCACATCCTCCCACCACACAATGGGACAGAAAACCAGTCTAAGTAAAACATCTATCTTCCTTAAAATAATAATGAAAATGTATTCAAAGTTAGGAAACCTGTATTCTAGACTTAAATATGTCTCACATAAAAATACACCACCAAACAAGTAATTTAATAATTCAATCTCTTTTTCTAAAATTAAAAAAACCCTGAAATTAGCCTCTTAGATTAAATGTTATTGTAGCCATCAACAGTGCTTTTTATGCGTAAACAGTGATAGATCTGGCTGCCATGTGTTCCAAAACACAATAGACACAAACAGAAATATTTGAATCTCCTCTGTTGAAATAAGTGGTCAGTTAATGATAATTAACTTGCAATGTTATTTTCTCAGCCCTCCATACTTTCCAGCATCTCTGCTAAAAACCTTTTCTGTCCTGTGGTCCTTCTCAGGCTTTTGAAAAGCAGATTGATTCTTGCCTTTGTTCCTTCCACACCTAGAACAGTGCCAGACACCTAGTAGAAACTCAATAAATATGTGTGGGACTAAACTAAACTTTGACTACGACCCTCAGAATGTCCAACAATGTCAAAGTCAAAACTGCTTCTGCAAAATATCCTGCCACTCCCTTTATAAACACATCTACATGAGTATTTTTAACTGTGTTTCTTACTTTGGGTTCCCAAGAATAATGCTTTAAATAATGACTTGAGTGTAAGCAGGTGCTGGAGTAACAGTAGAGTAGCTGCAGAGGGCAGGCAGATAGAGATGGGAAAGGAGGAAAATGACAACAAAGGATGAATGATTAATATTGTTATTGCCATGAGCATCTGCGACTAGAATCCTCTAGAGACCCTCTGAAGAACTGTGTAGAATAGACTTTAGAATTGTCCTGCAGAATATAGGAAGTTGGGACATTTACCCATTGATTCCCATCCTTAATGGACAAAGTTGTTCCCAGTAGTCTTAAAGTCTTTGAACTTCTGTGAGGCATATTCAGAAGGGCTGAGTGGCCCAGTTCAGCTTTAGAAAGAGGCATCGGGCAGAAAGACAAAGGTCACAGCACTTTTCAGGTGGATCAGTCAGCCTACAAGATGTTTCCACCAAGGCTGTGATGAAAATGGAGGTGTGCAGAGGTGACATGATATAGGGCATAAAAAGCGTATGCTGGGCTTCCCAGGTGGCGCAGTGGTTGGGAATCCACCTACCAATGCAGGGGACACGGGTTCGTGCCTCGGTCCGGGAAGATGCCACATGCTCCAGAACGGCTAGGCCCGTGAGCCATGGCCGCTGAGCCTGTGCGTCCGGAACCTGTGTTCCGCAACGACAGAGTCCACAACAGTGAGAGGCCCGCATACTACAAAAAAAAAAAAAAAAAAAAAAGCATATGCTGCCATAGGATAGCTCATAATATTATATTTTACAAATATTATAAATCATGTTAATGAAAACATAATCTTAGTAAATTAAATGCTCAATAATATATTATAAAAGGCAAATGGACCATTTCTTTAAATTATGGATTTTCAAGTGTGCTTCCTATGTTCTTTTACACAAAGTGTGTTTCATCAGGTATGTAGTACATTTGTTCATTAATGTATTCACTCATTCAACCTATATGTATTGAGGGATAACTATAGTCAGGCACTGTTCCAGGCAAAGAGGAAATATTTAGAAACAAGACAGATAAGGAACTGTCTTCCTTATCTAGGCTTTTATTTGATGGGAAAGGGCATCCCAGGTCTTATATTGTGCAAGAGCTAAGGAAAGTTGTGTTCTAACCATTAATATAATCTAGTGAATATTTGCAGACTGGCAAGGCTATGTGAAATCCTGGTTTCCTAAATAAAAGCTGATATATCTCATGTTAAATTCTTTTTATATTCACATAAATAAATCACAATTGACCAGATCACGAAATTATATTTCATAGGTTGCAACTCCATTTTATTTTTAACTCTCCTATACAGTATATCAAATTAAATGCTTACATGTAACACATCTTATGCCAATGGTTTGAAGGCATTTGAATGAGGGCCCCTTGAATTGCATTTGAATATTAATTGTCCTGGCAATAATAGCATCACCAACTGACTGACACTTGTTCAACAGACAGCTAGGATTAGAGAATTTGTACATTGAGAACTTTGAAAGAGGTTAGATGAAATGAGAGCAGAAAAAGTTCAAGTAATAATGAGATTTGAAATATGATCTGTGAAGCATAACTCCTTACTTGGATTGACATGTTATATCGCTCCCTATGTAGAGCTAAGTATGCTGTTGCCAGGAAATAATTTCATGTGCAAGGGACTTGGTACGGGAATTAGACATCATGGAATCTAGGGTGCAGAGGGTCTCTGTCCCTCCAGGTGGTGTAATTATGGGTGAGTCATTTGATATGCTCCAGTTGCTTCATTAAGCAAGCAAAATTTATGCACTCAAAACAATCTCAAAAGTTTCACAATTAAAACGTTCTCCTGAAATTCCCTCTTTCTATGAATAATTCTTGAAAAAAAAAAGACTGGTCAAATCGTGGTTTATACTGGTGGGTTTTTGTTGGAGTGTGCACAAGCTACAAAATCAGTTTTAGTTAGCAACAGATGATATACATTTCAACGCTAAAAATATCACTTTATCCTTTGCACAATGCTTATGGATCAAGATTTATATAGAGCTGATATTAGAAATCCTCCTGATATGCACGTCAGAACTGGTCAATCAATGTGGCTTCTAGTAAAATATGTACATTTTTTTTTCAGGATGAGCAACCATATATCATAACTTAAAAGAACTGGCAAATACAAAAATGATAAAAGCACACTTTTTAAATATTTCTAATGTCTTTTCTTTATAGTTGTGAAGGGAGAAAAAAACATATCTAAGTGCATGCATAGTTTATCTGACAAATAAAACATGTTTTGAAAAATGTAATGAACAGTTTCGTATCTTTTGAGGCTTTGATAATTCTTCTTCTTGGAAGAAATATTTTTACCTTTAATCTCAATAATGGAGTTTTGTGGTTCAATGTTTGAGTCACCAAAAGATGGTGCCGTTCTTTCACCCACTGTCTTTTAACTCCAAATGTGGAACATTCTTCTATCCTTTGTTTTGTGATGTTGGAACTGCCTTTCAGCAAGTCCTTTCCTTTCTTTCTGACTTTCTAATAATTCTCTTAACAGAGGGAACCAGATGGAGATGGGAAGACAGGAAGGTCAAAAAAGAACATAATCTGTTTTATTTGCAGGCTGTTTCGAACAGCTTCTCCCCACAAATTAATATTCTGCCTGGCAAGAGCAGAGCAGCAGTTGGTCCCAGTTCCAGCTTCTTTCAGTCTTCCCAGGGCTAACCTCATGTGCTCTCTCTCTCAGAGGTGCTAGCAACAGCCAGACAACACCCTCTCTGGGGAGGTCTCAGCCCCATGGTCAAGGGGTCCCTCTCCACTTGTCTAGGTTTCCCTAACCTCAGGTTCCTCTAACCTGATATCTATGTTACCTGAGTCTTCCTGTTTTGCTTTTCCAACCATCTAGCAACCATATAACAAATTACCCTACATTAACTTAGCTCTGCTGAAATACCTACTGTGATATTTTTGTTTTCCTGACTGAGTCTTTACTGATACAAAATATTTTCAATAAAGTAATTTCCTGGAATATTTTGTCTACATCAGTGAGTTTGACAAACCTAAAGAATTTTCAAAAATTAAGATAAGAAGTCATGTATATTGTTGTGTTGATCCTAAATATTTCTTTAGTTTTACACAACTTAATATAAAAAATAACAGACTAAAAATATTATAAGAAATTATAACCAAAAATTTCCAAATATTTTGGTTGTTTTGATGTATGCCATCTCTGTGGTTGTTGATTGTCAGGTTATTTAAGAAGTTTATTGGTTAGCAGATTACTTATGAACAAGTATACACACACATACCTACATAGAGACATGCTTAAATATACTTATAAGAAGGTAATTTTTCTATTAGTTCAAAAAATGATTTGGTTATAATAATCAAAAGTATGAGTTTATAAGGCTGTTTAATAAAAATAATTCATCCAGTGGCAAGCATTTTATCAGTTAAATTTTAGTACTTCAATAGAAGAAAAATATTACTTAGTTTTCAGAAGGGTATAAATTTCAAGCTTCAAAAATAACACAGAAAGTGCTATTATAAAACAGGAGTTATTTTTCTTTAATGCACACTTAAGTATTTTTTAAGTAAGCCTAAGTAATTTTGAATTCCCAGGTGAAATCTGCAGAATAGTTCATGTTTTTCAACAACCATTAAAAGATATTCTATGGAGAAAATGAGGAATGTATGAATCTAGATTGTGCTTTTTACTTTCTAAAATAGGAGAAACTGTTAGTACTTCTGCTGATGGGTAGGGAAGGCAAAGAACTAAAAACAGAGGCCATGTCATATATTAATACTGAAATAGGATAGAAAAATGAGCTATTTTAATTTTTTTTGTGAAAACCAAACCAAACCAAATAAACTAGTACAATTTAATGCCATTGGACAACCTTTTATCAACCACTTCAGGCAAAAAATTGCAATAGAGATAATATGAATATTTTATAAGTAATTCTTACAGGAACTTCCCTTATGATATATGGAAATTGTGCTGTAATTATAACACATATTTGCAACCAAACAACTAGAAATAAATGTTATGGGAACAGGTACACATGACTGAATAATCTTAATACACTAACTTTTTCAAGTGTAATGTAAGGTATACACTGCATGGAAGAACTCTCTCCAACATTTCTTAAGAAGGCTTTAGTTGAGCAGAGTCTCTTTTTTTTTTTTTTTCACATCTTTATTGGAGTATAATTGTTTTACAATGGTGTGTTAGTTTCTGCTTTATAACAAAGTGAATCAGTTATACATATACGTATGTTCCCATATCTCGTTCCACTTATGTCTCCCTCCCTCCCACCTTCCTTCTCCCACCCCTTTAGGTGGTCACAAAGCACCGAGCTGATCTCCCTGTGCTATGCGGCTGCTTCTCACTAGCTATCTATTTTACGTTTGGTAGTGTATATATGTCCATGCCACTCTCTCGCTTTGTCACAGCTTACCCTTCCTCCTCCCCATATCCGCAAGTCCATTCTTTAGTAGGTCTGTGTCTTTATTCCTGTCTTACCCCTAGGTTCTTCATGATATTTTTTTTTCTTAAATTCCATATATATGTGTTAGCATACAGTATTTCTCTTTCTCTTTCTGACTTACTTCACTCTGTATGACACACTCTAGGCCCATCCACCTCATTACAAATAGCTCAATTTTGTTTCTTTTTATGGCTCAGTAATATTCCATTGTATATATGTGCCACATCTTCTTTATCCATTCATCCGATGATGGACACTTAGGTTGTTTCCATCTCCGGGCTATTGTAAATAGAGCTGCAATGAACATTTTGGTACATGACTCTTTTTGAATTATGGTTTTCTCAGGGTATATGCCCAGTAGTGGGATGGCTGGGTCATATGGTAGTTCTATTTGTAGTTTTTTAAGGAATCTCCATACTGTTCTCCATTGTGGCTGAACCAATTCACATTCCCACCAGCAGTGCAAGAGTGTTTCCTTCTCTCTACACCCTCTCCAGCATTTGTTTTTTCTAGATTTTTTGATGATGACCATTCTGACTGGTGTGAGATGATATCTCATAGTTTTGATTTGCATTTCTCTAATGATTAATGATGTTGAGCATTCTTTCATGTGTTTGTTGGCAGTCTGTATATCTTCTTTGGAGAAATGTCTATTTAGGTCTTCTACCCGTTTTTGGATTGGGTTGTTTGTTTTTATGTTATTGAGCTGCATGAGCTGCTTATAAATTTTGGAGATTAATCCTATGTCAGTTGCTTCATTTGCAAATATTTTCTCCCATTCTGAGGGTTGTCTTTTGGTCTTGTTTATGGTTTCCTTTGCTGTGCAAAAGCTTTGAAGTTTCATTAGGTCCCATTTCTTTACTTTTGTTTTTATTTCCATTTCTCTACGAGGTGGGTCAGAAAGGATCTTGCTGTGATTTATGTCATAGAGTGTTCTGTCTATGTTTTCCTCTAAGTGTTTGATAGTTTCTGGCCTTACATTTAGGTCTTTAATCCATTTTAAGCTTATTTTTGTGTATGGTGTTAGGGAGTGATCTAATCTCATACTTTTACATGTACCTGCCCAGTTTTCCCAGCACCACTTATTGAAGAGGCTGTCCTTTGTCCACTGTACATTCCTGCCTCCTTTATCAAAGATAAGATGACCATATGTGTGTGGGATTATCTCTGGGCTTTCTATCCTGTTCCATTGGCCTATCTTTCTGTTTCTGTGCCAGTACCATACTGTCTTGATTACTGTAGCTTTGTAGTATAGTCTGAAGTCAGGGAGCCTGATTCCTCCAGCTCCGTTTTTCATTCTCAAGATTGCTTTGGCTATTCGGGGTCTCTTGTGTTTCCATACAAATTGTGAAATTTTTTGTTCTAGTTCTGTGAAAAACGCCAGTGGTAGTTTGATAGGCATTGCATTGAATCTGTAGATTGCTTTGGGTAGTAGACTCATTTTTACAATGTTGATTCTTCCAATCCAAGAACATGGTATATCTCTCCATCTATTTGTATCATCTTTAATTTATTTAATCACTGTGTTATAATTTTCTGCATACAAGTCCTTTGTCTCATTACATAGCTTTATTCCTAGATATTTTATTATTTTTGTTGCAATGGTAAATGGGAGCATTTTCTTAATTTCACTTTCAGATTTTTCATCATTAGGGTATAGGAATGCCAGAGATTTCTGTGCATTAATTTTGTATCCTGCTACTTTACCAAATTAATTGATTAGCTCTAGTAGTTTTCTGGTAACATCTTTAGGATTCTCTATGTATAGTACCATGTCATCTGCAAACAGTGACAGCTTTATTTCTTCTTTTCCGATTTGGCTTCCTTTTATTTCCTTTTCTTCTCTGATTGCTGTGGCTAAAACTTCCAAAATTATGTTGAATAAGAGAGGTGAGAGTGGGTAACCTTGTCTTATTACTGATTTGTGGAAAAGCTTTCAGTTTTTCACCACGGAGGATGATGTTGGCTGTGGGTTTGTCATATATGGCCTTTATTTTGTTGAGGAAAGTTCCCTCTATGCCTAATTTCTGCAGGTTATTTTTATCATAAATGGGTGTTGAATTTTGTTGAAAGCTTTCTCTGCATCTATTGAGATGATCATATGTTTTTTGCCCTTCAATTTGTTAATATGGTGTATCACGTTGATTGATTTGCGTATATTGAAAAATCACTGAATTCTTGGAATAAACCCCACTTGATCATGGTGTATGATCCTTTTAATGTGCTGTTGGATTCTGTGTGCTAGTATATTCTTGAGGATTTTTGCATCTGTGTTCACCAGTGATATTGGCCTGTAGTTTTCTTTCTTTGTGACATCCTTGTCTGGTTTTGGTAACAAGGTGATGGTGGCCTCATAGCATGTGTTTGGAAGTGTTCTTCCCTCTGCTATATTTTGGAAGAGTTTGAGAAGGATTGGTGTTAGCTCTTCTCTAAAAGTTTGATAGAATTCGCCTGTGAAGCCATCTGGTCCTGGGATTTTGTTTGTTGAAAGATTCTTAATCACAGTTTCAATTTCAGAGCTTGTGATTTGTCTGTTCATATTTTCTATTTCTTCCTGATTCAGTCTTCGCAGGTTGTGCATTTCTAAGAATTTGTCCATTTCTTCCAGGTTGTCCATTTTATTGGCATAGAGTTGCTTGTAGTAATCTCTCATGATCTTTTGTATTTCTGCACTGTCAGTGGTTACTTCTCCTTTTTCATTTCTAATTCTATTTATTTGAATCTTCTCCATTTTTTTTCTTGATGGGCCTGGTTAATGGTTTATCAATTTTTTTTTTATCTTCTCAAAGAACCAGTTTTTAGTTTTATTGATCTTTGCTATCATTTCCTTCATTTCTTTTTCATTTATTTCTGATCTGATTTTTATGATTTCTTTCCTTCTGCTAATTTTGGGTTCTTTTATTCTTCTTTATCTAATTGCTTTAGGTGAAGGTTAGGTTGTTTATTTGAGATGTATTCTGTTTCTTAAGGTAAGATTGTATTGCTATAAACTTCCCTCTTAAAACTGCTTTTGCTGCATCCCATAGGTTTTGGGTCATCATGTCTCCATTGTCAGTTGTTTCTAGATTTTTTTTTATTTCCTCTTTGATTTCTTCAGTGATCACTTCGTTATTAAGTAGAGTATTATTTAGTCTCCATGTGTTTGTATTTTTTACAGATCTTTTCCTGTAATTGATATCTAGTCTCATAGCATTGTGGTCGGAAAAGATACTTGATACAATTTCAATTTTCTTAAATTTACCAAGGCTTGATTTGTGTCCCAAGATATGATCTATCCTGAAGAATATTCCATGAGCACTTGAGAAAAATGTGTATTCTTTTGTTTTTGGATGGAATGTCCTATAAATGTCAGTTAAGTCCATCTTGTTTAATGTATCATTTAAAGCTTGTGTTTCCTTATTTATTTTCATTTTGGATGATCTCTCCATGGGTGAAAGTGGGGTGTTAAAGTCCCCTAATATGATTTTGTTACTGTTGATTTCCTCTTTTATTGCTGTCAGTATTTGCCTTATGTATTGAGGTGCTCCTATGTTGGGTGCATAAATATTTACAATTGTTACATCTTCTTGTTGGATCGATCACTTGATCATTATGTAGTGTCTTTCTTTGTCTCTTCTAATAGTCTTTATTTTAAAGTCTATTTTGTCTGGTATGAGGATTGCTATTCCAGCTTTATTTTGGTTTCTATTTGCATGGAATATCTTTTTCCATCCCCTTACTTTCAGTTTGTATATGTCTCTAGGTCTGAAGTGGGTCTCTTGTAGACAGCATATATGTGGGTCTTCTTTTTGTATCCATTCAGCCAATCTGTGTCTTTTGGTGGGAGCATTTAGTCCATTTACATTTAAGATAATTATCGATATGTATGTTCCTATTCCCATTTTCTTAATTATTTTGGGTTCATTATTGTGGGTCTTTTCCTTCTCTTGTGTTTCTTGCCTAGAGAAGTTCCTTTAGCATTTGTTGTAAAGCTGGTTTGGTGGTGCTGAACTCTCTCAGCTTTTGCTTGTCTGTAAAGATTTTAATTTCTCCATCAAATCTGAATGAGATCCTTGCTGGGTAGAGTAATCTTGGTTGTAGGTTTTTCTCCTTCATCACTTTAAATATGTTCTGCCAGTCCCTTCTGGCTTGCAGAGTTTCTGCTGAAAGATAGCTGTTAACCTTATGGGGATTCCCTTGTGTGTTGTTTGTTGTTTTTCCCTTGCTGCTTTTAATATGGTTTCTTTGTATTTAATTTTTGGCAGTTTGATTAATATGTGTCTTGCTGTATTTCTCCTTGGATTTATCCTGTATGGGACTCTCTGTGCTTCCTGTACTTGATTAACTATTTCCTTTCCCATATTAGGGAAGTTTTCAACTATAATCTCTTCAAATATTTTCTCAGTCCCTTTCTTTTTCTCTTCTTCTTCTGGAACCCCTATAATTCGAATGTTGGTGTGTTTAATGTTGTCCCAGAGGTCTCTGAGACTGTCCTCAGTTTTTTTCATTCTTTTTTCTTTATTCTGCTCTGCAGTAGTTATTTCCACTATTTTATCTTCCAGGTCACTTACCCGTTCTTCTGCCGCAGTTATTCTGCTATTCATCCCTTCTAGAGTATTTTTAATTTCATTTGTTGTGTTGTTCATCATTGCTTATTTCATCTTTAGTTCTTCTAGGTCTTTGTTAAATGTTTCTTGCATTTTGTCTATTCTATTTCCAAGAGTTTGGAACATCTTTACTATCATTATTCTGAATTCTTTTTCAGGTAGACTGCCTATTTTCTCCTCCTTTGTTAGGTCTGGTGGGTTTTTATCTTGCTCCTTCTTCTGCTGTGTGTTTTTCTGTCTTCTCATTTTGCTTATCTTACTGTGTTTGGGGTCTCCTTTTTGCAGGCTGCAGGCTCATAGTTCCTGTTGTGTAGGCTTCCTGGTGGAGGGGACTAGTGCCTGTGTTCTGGTGGATGAGGCTGGATCTTTTCTTTCTGGTGGGCAGGTCCACGTCTGGTGGTGTGTTTTCAGGTGTCTGTGGACTTATAATGATTTTAGGCAGCCTCTCTACTGATTGGTGGGGTAGTGTTCCTGTCTTGCTAGTTGTTTGGCATAGGGTGTCCAGCACTGTAGCTTGCTGGTCTTTCAGTGAAGCTGGGTGCTGGTGTTGAGATGGAGATCTCTGGGAGATTTTCGCCATTTGATATTATGTGGAGCTGGCGGGGTCTCTTGTTGACCAGTGTCCTGAAGTTGGCTCTCCCTCCTCAGAGGCACAGGACTAACTCCTGGCTGCAGCACCAAGAGCCTTTCATCCACCCAGCTCAGAATAAAAGGGAGAAAAAAGGAAAGAAAGAAAGAAAGAAAGAAAGAAAGAAAGAAAGAAAGAAAGAAAGAAAGAAAGAAAGAAAGAAAGAAAGAAAGAAAGAAAGAAAAAAGAAAGAAAGAAAGGAAAGAATGAAGGGAGGGAGGGAGTGAGTAAGGAAGGAAGGAGGGAAGGAAGGAAAGAAAGAAAGAAAGAAAGAAAGAAAGAAAGAAAGAAAGAAAGAAAGAAAGAAAGAAAGAAAGAAAGAAAAGATAAAATAAAATAAGATAAAATAAAGTTATTAAAATAAAAAAATAATTATTAAGAAAAAATTTTAAGAAAAACAAAAAAAAACCGACGGA
Source organism: Grampus griseus (assembly GCF_964374135.1). Classification (NCBI taxonomy): domain Eukaryota; kingdom Metazoa; phylum Chordata; class Mammalia; order Artiodactyla; family Delphinidae; genus Grampus; species Grampus griseus. Next base: position 121,322,366 of record NC_138998.1, on the reverse strand, counting down.
GAGAACCCTAGGACAAATGGTGGAAGCAAAGCTATAGAGAGAAAATCTCACACAGAAGCATACACATACACACTCACAAAAAGAGAAAAAGGGAAAAAATCATAAATCTTGCTCTCAAAGTCCACCTCCTCAGTTTGGGATGATTTGTTGTCTACTCATGTATTCCACAGATGCAGGGTACATCAAGTTGATTGTGGAGCTTTAATCCACTGCTTCTGAGGCTGCTGGGAGGGATTTCCCTTTCTCTTCTTTGTTCTCACAGCTCCCTGGGCTCAGCTTTGGATTTGGCCCTGCCTCTGCGTGTAGGTCGCTGGAGGGCGTCTGTTCTTCGCTCAGCTCAGACAGGATGCGGCTAAAGGAGCAGCTGCGTTGGGGGCTCTAGCTCACTCAGGCCGGGGGAAGGGAGGGGTACGGAGTGTGGGGAGAGCCTGCGGCGGCAGACACCAGCATGACATTGCACCAGTCTGAGGCGTGCCATGTGTTCTCCCGGGGAAGTTGTCCCTTGATCATGGGACCCTGGCAGTGGCGGGCTGCACAGGCTCCTGGAAGGGGGGTGTGGATAGTGACCTGTGCTCACACACAGACTTCTTGGTGATGGTAGAAGCAGCCTTAGCGTCTCATGCCCATCTCTGGGGTCTGCGCTTTTAGCCGAGGCTCGCGCCCGTCTCTGGAGCTCCTTTCAGCAGCGCTCTTAATCCCCTCTCCTAGCGCATCAGGAAACAAAGAGGGAAGAAAAAGTTTCTTGCCTCTTAGGCAGGTCCAGACTTTTCCCCGGGACTCCCTCCCGGCTAGCCGTGGCGCACTAATCCCCTGCAGGCTGTGCTCACGCCACCAACCCCAGTCCTGTCCCTGCTCTCCGACCGAAGCTCAAGCCTCAGCTCCCAGCCCCGCCCGCCCCAGTGGGTGAGCAGACAAGCCTCTCAGGCTGGTGAGTGCTGGTCAGCACCGATCCTCTGTGCAGGAATCTCCCCTCTTTGCCCTCCGCACCCCTGTGGCCGCGCTCTCCTCCATGGCACTGAAGCTTCCCGCCTCCGCCACCCGCAGTCTCCACCCGCAAAGGGGCTTCCTAGTTGTGGAAACCTTTCCTCCTTCACAGCTCCCTCCCACTGGTGCAGGTCCTGTCCCTATCCTTTTGTCTCTGTTTATTCTTTTTTTCTTTTACCCTACCCAGGTACGTGGGGATTTTCTTGCCTTTTGGGAGGTCTGAGGTCTTCTGCCTGTGTTCAGTAGGTGTTCTGTAGGAGTTGTCCCACGTGTAGATGTATCTCTGGTATATCTGTGGGGAGGAAGGTGATCTCCGCATCTTACCCTTCCACCATCTTCCCCTATCTCCGGAGCAGAATGTTACTGCAAATACATGTGTGTATGTACTGTAGGATGGGCAGTGTATACAGAATACTGTAGTTTATGATCAGGGAACTCAGAATATGTGTATGAATAGAATGCAGTTGATACTATAAAAGTATATTAAGAGAGAATAAGATATTCAATTTAGCTTCCTCTTAAGTTTTCTGACCTCTGGTTTCAAAATGGAATTTGTCCCATAATTTTTTTTTCCATACATATTTAACTTGGTTTTGGTTTTGGAGAAGAATCCATATGCACTAATAACCTAATTCAAAGAACTACAAATATGTTTTAAAAGCAACACATTGATAACTAATGTTTGATTTAGATCAACCATGCCTTTTCCTTAAAAAAAATATATAAGTAAGATACTAACTGAGCACATTTCCTACCGTATGTCTACAAAATAGCTGGACATTTGGATTTTAAGAAGTGTAATTCACAAAAAAGTATCAATGACAACTTTTCACCGTATCTTGTTGATAACATTTTCAGTTCAATAATTAGGTAAATTTATTGTGTGTCATATTACAGGTGCTCAAAAATAAAAGATGTAAACTAAAAATCTGCCAGTGAATGCTGTTACGTTGTAAGAAAATGAGATAAATTAGAGATGTTGCCATTATTTTTCATCAAATATCAGAGGAGTTTTTTCCCCTAATCATAGAAAATAAGGAATGCTGGGAAATAGAGGAGGCACCACATGACAAAAAGGAGGAAAACAAGAGGAGGAGGGGGATGGGAGGAGAGGGAAGGGAAGGGAGGGAGGAAGTGGCGGAGGAAGGGGAGGAAGAAAAAGAGAAATCTGAATATCATTGCAACCTTTTGCTAACCAACTTTGCAAAGTGTCTCTTCCTTTCTACACTTTATGTTTTAAAAGGTGCAATATCACTTTATTTAACTTGATATTTGCATACTCTTTAAAAATGTTACACCAGATAGTACGAAAAGCATTTCAATTTTATTATAACACTTTGGTCATAAATCTGGACCTTTAGACTTTTACCCTTTGAGACAATCAGGTTGAAAGCAATGACTATTCCCAGTGTGAATCAAAGATGGAATTTGCATGTGCATTAGGAAAATTATAAACATGAAAATGTTCATGATTTCAATATTCATAGCACATTTCTAAGGCAATTTATGAAGCAAAGATTGAGAATGTTGGGTTTGTTTTAATTCCACATCAATGTTCATGGGTAAATCAGATCCACAGAATCTTCAGTAAAATTTATTCTTCTCAATGGAACTCATTCCACCAAATTTTCTCAACAGAATTACTTACATAGGGAATGAGGGCAACATTTAATTTTAAAATAATATTATATGCAATGTAAGAAAAATTTTGATTGCTTGAGGTATTATTTGAACACTGGATTTATATATTCTTTAAATAAATACTTATTAAATACCTATAATATGCAAGGCATTTTAACAGGTGCTATGAGGGAAAAACTTTTGAAAATGTATGTATAATCCAATGCAAAAGTATTTTGCATAAATAAAGCCTGTTTATATTTACTGTTTTCCTTTTTCCATAAAGCTTTCTCTCCCTCCCTCCCTTCTTTCCTTCCTTCCTTCCTTCCTTCCTTTTCTTTCTTTCTTCATGTCTGTGCTTCAATATAATCCACATCAGCACCTGGAAAGTAAATGATTAGAGTAGCAGATCTAGTATCTAGTCTCAATTCTGAAAAGGCATTAGCATCCTTAGGGAATGAAAGTCAGGTGAACTGATCTATGCCTCCTAGTAAACATGGTAACTGTAGGCTTCCTGCAAAGCACATTACTGTAATGGCATTTACCAAGCATGGCTTTCTGGGAAATGTCATGTAAGCTTGTGACCATCTGAGGACAATGGAGATGGTTTATGACTGAGATTTTTTTGTGGTATTATTTATGTGACCACAGTCATTGCTTGGTAACTTCATATTTTAATTTGTGCCACAACATACTCAATGTCATAAAAAAAGCACTTGGTGATCTGTTTTTCTGTCCCTGATATCTCCGTGCATTGTTTGTACCTTGTGTTTGCTTGTATCCTTGTAATTATTAGAAAAAAAATAAATTTGAGTAAAATCTCTAATTTGTGTGAACCTGATTTCAAATCCAATGCTTTGGGTTATTGCATAAACTTTGTATTAGGCAGGGTTCTCCAGAGAAACAGAACAAATGGGAGATATGTATTATTATAGGGAATTGGCTAATGCAGTTATGTATGGAAGCTGACAAGTTCCAAGATCTGCAGTCAGCAAGTTGGAGACCCAGGAGATCCAATGGTACTGTTCCAGTCAGAATGCCAGTGAGGCTCAAGACCCAGTATGAGTTATTGGTTCAGGAAAGAACCAATGTCCCAACTCAATGCAGTCAGGCAGGAGGAGTTCCCTCTTGCTTGTTGGAAGGTCAGACTTTTTGTTCTATTAAGCCCTTCAACATATTGGATAAGGCCCACACTCATTGGGGAGGGCTACTTTACTCCGTCTACCAATACAAGTGTTAATCTCATCCAGAAACATTCTCACGGACACATCATAGTAATGTTTGACCAAATATCTGGGCATATCAGGCCTCAGTCAAGTGGACATATAAAATTAACCATCACACTGAATATTCATTTTTCCTTTTGCTTTTAATCTTGAAAAAATATACAACTTTTTCTGCACTCTGCTTTTTTATCCAAAAATGACTTAAAGAACTCTCTCACTAAACTGAAAAAATGCAGATTTCTTTTTTTTTAATGGCTGTATAATTTTCCATGGCATGTATTTATTTCCATAGTATACATATGCTATATTTTATCTATTTTCTTATTGATGACAAAAACTCTATTTAGTTTTATTTTGATTTATATCTTTCTAGCTGATTTCTGTGTTGTTTATATTTTTTGTTCTGTGTTATAAGAAAAGTTACCAGAGCATTCAAACAGCTCAGCATATGACTGATTTTTAAAATCTTATCTCACATATATTTGACTTGAGGACTAGCCAGATAAGACATTCTTCTAACCAAATAGGAATATATATATATATATATATATATATATATATAAAATATCTACATTTATACCATAAGGAATTTATATTAGGAAGAAATCTTTAAGATCTTCACACTTTTTAAAAACCTTGAAATTTTGGAAAACCTGAGGCATGTACTCATAGTATTTTAGGATATATTCTTAGTAAATGACATTAACGCTATAAATATTATTATTATATTCCTAAAAGAGGTAGCTTTAAGCAAAGTAAAACACCGTACATAAATTAGTATTTCTCTTTTTTTGCATCATTTTCTTCTTTGGTTTTCAAATTTCCTTTTCATGAAAACAATTCACAATGAAACAATTCACAATGAAACAATTCACAATTCTGTTTTCATTTATGAGGTTTTATACTGTTCAAGTTTTTATTTTCTTTATACTCAACACATGGACTCTGAAAATATATGGGAACATTACATTTTAAACAGAATAGAAGATATGGCATGGCCCACACAAATAATGATCTAAAATTGAATAAATTTTACCGTAAACATTTTGTATTCATTACCTGATAAAAATTCATATGTGCAGCATCTTAGATATTTGGTGTTATAAGAAAGCACATATTTTAGAAGGATTATATATATGTTATAATATTACCACTGATCCTTGAATATAAGCAAAAATGAACCAAGTGTTAGCATTCTGTGCAGTTGGGACCCTATATTATCCAGGGTTCTGAAGAGGAACAGAACCAAAGGATATATGTATGTGTATATATCCTTAGAGAGAGAGAGAGAGATCTATTATAAAAAATTGGCCCATATGATTATAGAGGCTGAGAAACCTGATAGTCTGCCTTCTGCAAGCTGGAGACCCAGGAATTCTGGTGGTCTAATTTTGAAAGCCTGAGATCCAGAGAGCTGATTGTACAGATTCCAGTCAAGGTCTGAAGGCCTGAGAGCCAAGAGCAGGGAGGGCAAGAGACTAATATCCAAGCTCACTCAGGAAGAGAGCAAATTCAACCTTCCTCCACCTTTTTATTTTATCCGGGCCCTCAGTGAATTGGATGATGCCTACCCACACTGGGGAGGGCAATCTGCTTTTTCAAATGCTAAACACTTGCACAGACACACCCAGAAATAATGTTTAACCAGATATGTGGGCATCTTGTGGCCCAGTCAACTTGACACACAAAATTGGCAGGATGAAAAATTAGAATTCTGTTAAGACAATGAGGAATATCCTGGACAAAATCATCTCAAGGGATAAAAAAGCTAGATAGAATGAAACAGCCCTAACTAAGCCATTGGAAGAAACAGTCATAGCTTCTGTCCTCGGATTCTTCTCTAAGCCCTGGAGCAAATTTAACTAAATTCAGAAAGAACTGTTTCTCTAAAACTATTCTAAGATATTGAGGCTGAAACAGCAATACATCAGTATATTTTAAGCCAGAATAAATTGTCTAGTCTGTCAAAGGCAGCTGAGATTTCTAGTATGATAAAGACTAAAAAGTACTTTTTGGATTTAGAGACAAGAGTTTATTTTTGACCCTAGCACAAGCCCCTTTAGAATAGAGTGAGTATATAGTGGAAGTGAATGGTGACAACACGTTCCTAAAATTTTGTGGAAAATACAGGAGACATAAGTAGGATTGTATTCTCATGGATGTTGAATGGGTACATTGAATACAGAGAAAGCTCTGCTTTGTTTTGTTGTATGTGTGCCTGCTTGTTTTAACAATGGGTGGAAAATGAGCCATGTTAAAGAACAGAGAATTAAATAATAGAAAGAAGGAGGTCGAAGATTTTGGAGAGAAGCAGTTAAGTGGCATGGGGAAGTGCCAAGAAGGAATGTAGGGAAAAAATCCATATCAGGTGTGGAAGGTTTAACCTTTGTCAAGAACAGATCCTTCTCCATGGGACAGGAGAGAAAAAGAAATGGATGAGCGCAGATGCAGAATATTTTATAGAATGGGTGGTCGAAATTTGAGGTTGCATCTACATTGTGACTTCAATGTTCTCTGTGAAGTAAGACATGAGAGAATTTAGAAGAGTTACAGTGTACGGATGAGGAAGGAAGCATCGGTAAGGCTTATAAATTTGAAAAAAATAGGGACTAGATTGCGGATAGTACTTTAAACAAAGACACAACAGGATCTCCTGTGTCACGTGCTCTTCAACACTGTGGCCTTATCACTCATCAAGAATTGAAGTCCTTGTCTCAACCTTCCTGAATCTAGTGACTGCTTTCACCAATAAAATGCAACCCAAATGATTCTGTACCAGTTCCAGATGTAGCCTTTAACTGGGCTTCAGCTTCTGATTCTTCTTGGAAGCCAGCTCCATAAAAGAATTGCAGCTCTCCTGAATCCATTATGTTAGCAGAAGGTAAAGTCATGAGGAGGGGCCATAGGAGATACCATGGAGAGACATAGGGAAAGAAACACCAGAATACAAAATCTGAGTAAGGCACCCACTTTGAATGCCCAGCACACTTAAGAATTCAGACGGCTCCTTCCTCAGACATTATCTGTCTACAACCAAAAGAGGCAACTACTTAGCTGAGAAGAGGCAATCCACAGAACTATGAGACTTATTAATGATAAATTATTGATTTAAACCACTAAGTTTTGGAGTGTTTTTTTACATAGGAATAGACAATTGGAAAATAATGTAGACTATGTTGTTTCAGCAGGTGCTAAAGTGAACTAACCAGAGAAAAATGATCGGATATATGAAGCAGTGTTGAATGCCTAAATAAGACATAATAATAATATAATATAAAATAATATAATAATAATACAGAGAAATAGTAATTTATTTTGGTAAACTCGATGTGCAATTGAGTAACTCCAACCAGCAATAGCCAGGAACTAAGTATGAGCACTGAACATGAAGAAAAATACTTGTGATTGATCTTAAGGTTAACGCTTAGCCAGGACAGATACAAGAAAATGAAAATCAGTCAAGAGAGTAGAAGATCATGGAAAAGAATGATGTAAATTATTATTTCAACCTAAAATAAATATTTTGTCGTCTTTGATTGTTCGTACCATTTTTCCTCAAACTGTTCTGGTGTGCTCAGAGTCTCATCATCATCGTCATAATCATCGTCCTCCTCACCATCACCATCATCCCATCACACCCAAAGATGCTCATCCATTGAATCTGATCACCGTTTCTCTACGTAAAAATAGTGGGTGGAAAACACTAGGTTTTTCCTTTGGGCTGCTGTGTATAGTTTCTAATCTTTCTCAAATGATTGACATTAATTATAGATCATTATTCTTGGGAGGATATGTCCTTTTCAACAGTCGGATTTGGCACTGGAGTTTCTCTTTATTCCTCCTCAAATTGATGCTTATAATTTAAAATCTAGAAAATTATACTGAATCCTGAAATATCAGGCAGGCCCTCCTAAGCAACATTTTTCCCCTAAGTAAATTTCTCTTTTTATGTGTTTTTTTTTTTTTAAAGAAACACATCTTGTATTATGTTACTTAGAATTATACCTGAAGACTTTATCAAAGATTAGAGAAACAATCAGAACAAGAAATGAAGTTCCTCTAAGCTTGCTTTTATTTTTGCGCAGTCTTGGGTACATGAAATTATTGACGGTCTTAAGCAAGCAACTTTACAATGATATGTCACACATATGTCACACCTACATTTTCACCACACTCCTGAACTGTAAATCACAGTTACAACTGCCAAGAAAAAAGAGCACTTTAAATTTTAATAACTGATTTTCCCTGTTTTCTGTTTTGCTGGCTGCCAGAGTCCTTTTTTATGCCAATGGAAACCAAAATAGAATGAGATTCCTTTACAGTGATTGTGCCAGAGGGGAATCATTGTGCCAGTGAGAAGTTGATATAAATGAAGTTGAAATGTTATTTCTAATTTTATTTACTCTTAGGAAAGAAATTTTCCTAAGAAAATACAAGAATCACACAACAGTAATCATTCTGCATTAACTTTTTTAAATGAATTAAAAATTAATTGTCCATATATTCATTCCCTGTGTTCTTCAGCAAAGCACAGGATAATTACTTGATGAAAAAAATTTAATACAATCATTAAAAGAAGTATGTAGAACCATAGGCTACTACCCATTGGACAAAATATTTGTGACCCCGCTTTTTCTATTTGGTCATGCAGCCTCTGCATAATTTTGCAGTTCAGCCATTCTATTAAGTAGTGCAGTTGTGTCCAAGAAAGAATAAAATGTAAGGGAAGCAATTTGTCTTCTGAGGTAGCTTAGTCACTAGACTTTATCCCCCCTCCATTTTATAACCCAGTCCCAACAGATATTCAGCTTTACTTTTATTTACATAAATCAGGATTAGGCAAGTCCACATTTATATTCCCTTTCCATTTACAAATACCCTATTAGGTCATCTGTTATTGTGTAACATTTTTCCATAAAACAAGGACCCCACACATCATTGCTTTGTGATTTCAGTACTACTGTCCATCCTATAAAGACTTTCATTCATAGATGGAAAACAAGAGGTCCGCACTATCTGTGTTATAGTAAAACCAGAGATGCCTGATATTTCATTCTTTTCTGTCTTAGTAAACTAGCTTTGAAAAATTTTAGACAAAGAGATAGGCATACACACTGTATTGTTTACCTTCTTTTTTTCTATTTTTTTTTTTTTACTATTTTTTTAATAGATCTTTATTGGAGTATAATTTCTTCACACTACCATGTTAGTTTCTGTTGCACAACAAAGCAAATCAGCCATATGCATACACATGTCCACATATCCCCTCTCTCTTGAGCCTCCCTCCCATCCTCCCTATCACACCCCTCTAGGTCATCGCAAAGCTCAGAGCCCATCTCCCTGTGCTATGCTGCTGCTTCCCACTAGCCAACTATTGTACATTCGGTAGTATAATTTTAAAGGTTAACATCTCCTTGGCCAGAGTTTATTCATTAAGACTCTGGTTGTTGTCCATTGAGTGTTATTGATCTTCTATTTTAATAATAAACTCTGTCTCCTAGGTTTGGGGCATTGCTCAACTAGAGGTTCTCAGCCTCTAACAGTTGAGTACCGGTCTCACCTGCCACCTGTTCTCCATTCCATAATCCAGGCACAGAGCAAGGCTGATGGAGGCTGTCACTGTGATTCCTAAAGAGTTTTCCTCTTGCTGCTTAAATGATTTCACCATCACCTAATACAAAACAGCTATTTGAGGATTCTGTTCCCTTCCATTCTTCACAGGAAAGCATCTCCACTTTGTTGGGTAAGCACAGTTCACAAACAGGAAGAATTTTGTTACATGTCAGACTTTTTGTCGGTGATCTGTGCCTCCCACTGAAGTGCCAGATCCAGAGGTAACACTCCTGACACTTTGGGAAAAGTCAAGGTCTTAAAGTCTGAAAGTTGGTTCCAGGGTAGTACTGACAAAGATCTCAATTTTGTGTGGAATTTGATGTCACATTGGTAAAATAGTCTTTCAAATTCATATATTCCCACCAAACCACAACAGATATATGAGCCCAGTGTTTTATAGCTATCCCGAACCTGAGCCCAGAGGATCAGGGGACTTGCACAGAAGAGATAAATACTAGAATTGGGTGGGATTCAGGCTCAGTCAAGACATTTCCATGCACCTATGTGCACAGAGAAGTAGCAAGGGAGAAAAAGAGTATCAAAATGTAAGAGAAAGGAGTTAAAATTAATTTTTTAATGTAGATAGACACATAATAAATGATACAGGATTAAATATAAAGTGCTCAGTTTTAATAAATTCAAGGATTTGCTTTCATGTACATTATTTGTGGTAACAGCTTTTAAAAATTCCTTTCGTTGAATAATAAAAGAAATTGATATGACCAAGGCATTTTTCTTTCTAAAATATTAAATATTTAAGCATAATCTTGTAGAATTAGGATATTATAATTGTCACAGTGATTCTCTAAAATATAAGAAAACTTTCCCAGTAAAAGTTTTAATTATGCATAATAACCATCAATCATTCAACATTTACAAAACTATTTTTTATTGTTCTGAACCTAACCAATTAAATGACAACATTCAGGAAATTATGCTCAGAGAGTATTCTACTTTGAACTTTTGAATTTGTTTATTTTTTTCATTTCTCTGTAGTACATACTGCTAGCTGAATAAGTAATTTGTTGCTTGTTATTGTTGACTTTCTTGATAGCTTAGATACCTTAACCAGTTATAATCACCTGCATGTTTAAAATCAACCATATTTTTACATCAAAGCTAATTTTTAAAGGGCCCCTGGTAGTATCACTTAGTTTGTCTTCCTATATTATCTTGAACAGCACCATACAGTAGAAACATAATGTAGATGATGTATGTAATTTTTAATTTTCTAGTTGCTATATTAGAAAAAAATAAAACAGGGAAAAATTATTCAGTTAGTTATTTTACATAAACCAGTATATTCAAAATATTATCATCTCAACATGTAATCAATATAAAATTACAAATGAGATATTTTATATTTTATACTGTATATGAAATTCATTGTATATTTACATCTCAATTTGAATTAGCCACTTTTCAAGTGCTCAGTATTCACATATGACTAGTGGATTCCATACTGGACAGGAAACTCTAGAAAGCAAAGCAGTATCTTTAAATTGCTTCAAACAAATGCATAAAAAGGTCACTTAACAATAAAACTAAGTGCTCAAGCATTCTCACTTTCTCTAAATGTTAACACTGTTTTTAATTTTTATAGTGGAAAATCTTCCAACCAACTGAAAAGTAGATTTAATAGTATTATAGATCTTTGTGTTCATCACTCAGCTTCCAGAGTTATCATCTTATGTTTGTATTTCATCTCAATTCATGTTTCATCTTTATCTCCACCCACTCTCACCCTCTATTTTTATTATAAAATGAATTAGAGACATCAAAACATTTCATTCATATCGTTACGTATGTATCTCTAAAAAGTAAGCGTTTTAAAAACATAACCATAGTATAATCAATGCACCTAAACTATGTGTTGATATATTAATACTATTCAATATTGAGTGTCAGTGTTCAAATTCCAAACATAAGGGTCAAATTTTTAACAATGCTTTAAAATATTTAAATTGTTTTTATTTTTTTAAGTTTCTTTTCCTCTATGAGACTGTCATTCATTCTGTCTCTCCCCCTTTTCCCCTTTCTCTCCTTTTCATTCATTTGTGGAATAAACATTTTTCATATTTTGTGTTATTTCCATTTTATTTTATTTTTACAATTTTTCTTCCTGTAGCGTTTCTTCCTGTAGCATTTCCCACATTCTGGAATTTACTTATAGTACTGCTGTGGAGTAATGAAACAGCTTTCTCTGTTCACTGTTTTCCCTGTATATTGGTAGATAAATCTAGATTCAGGTTTGATTTTTTCTTTTTTTTGACAAGATTATTTTATAGCATATCTGTATGCTGTCTGGTCTTTTCAACCGGAGATGCATATTTTCCATCAGGCAATGCATATCATCTGCTTGCCTTCTTTTTATGATATCAGCAGCTATTTTTGATTAATGCATAGTTCCGTTGCATCATTGAGGACAACAAAAAAAATTCTAATCCAGATGTTCATTCTTCATGTATTACCTGGAAAATTTCTATAAAAAGAAATTGCCCATCATTTCCTGCTTGATTACCCAGTAGTACATACAATCCCTAAGGGAAAGACTTAAATACTTCTTTCTTCTGACTTTATCAGCTTTCAGCATAATTTTTCCTCAAACTTAAAAAATGAATGTTTAAAAAATTTAACTCATGGGTATAAATTGATGGATTTACTTTTTGTTATTCAAAAATATGCCATCTTTGGCTAGTGAAAGCTCTTTCTAAGAGGTTCCTGTGTCTTTTTACATGATCCTCGCACTGTTCAGAGCTTCCTTGCCATCTGATATTAGGATATTGCAGACTCATCTTGTGTATTATCTTGTCTATAGCTAGAATGAGACATTTTTCCTCTGTATCCAGGATCATTTTTGTGTAAGGCCTATATGGACTAGAGATGCTATTGCTAAGGGATAGCCCTTTGTTTTGAGGTCTTTTTAGTAGAAAGTGCTAGAAAAATTTTGTTGTCTGCTTGCTGGTTTTCAAAGTAAAGCACATAATGAGCTCACAGAAATATTTTTAATTTAAAATGCAGATTATGGGATGTTTACTTAACCTGCTTTACCTTATGTTTGCATCTCCTTTACCCCTGCTGAGAGACTCTTTTATCTAGAACATTGAGAATGAGAAAATTAAAACATTATACGATTACTCAGTTTTTATACCTTACAACAAATACAGCCATCTCCAAAATTAAAATATCACACCACTTCAAATGATATGACTTTTTAAAAAAATTGATATTTTGTAATATTTTTGTTCCACTATAAATTTATAGTCAAATTACTGTGTTTTAAATCCATTTGGCATAATTTTACCTGTGTGGATATAAACAACTGTGTGCATATTTATATTCACTCATTACATTTTACTTTTGATTGTATTATTTTGGATATTTTAGTGTAATTTTGTTTAATAATTATATGAACTATTTGCATGGCTCTAAAGTAAAATTTACAAGTAAAATCTAAACTAAAATTGATAAAACAAGGACGATTTAAAGGAACCTAGTTTTTAAGATAAGATTATCCTCTATATCTTATTTCTTCCATTATAAGTAACCTTTATTTTTATTTCATTGAATATTCTTTCATGATTTGTTTATTATAAACAGATAATTTTGTGTTCTTTATCCTTCTTAGATAAACTGAACCACACTGTAGATCACTTTATAATAATATATAGACATGAAATGTATGATTTTTTAAATTCAGAAATATTTTAAGAAAAAAACAAAGTCTTTGTGTAAAATGAAGGAATCAGAGACTATCTTTCATATTTTGCTTTGCCTATTATAAACTTTCTGAAATAAGGACCTCACAGATATCCAAAAAGATAAAAACTTTACTGTCTCCTTATGAAGGGTAGCCTACACAGTTTTTAAAATAAATTGTAGGCTTTTTATTGGGATATGCATTTGAACTCAGAATAGTCTTTCAGAGAAGGCGACAAAGATAAGTTACAGTTGGTTGTCACTTAGACGTGGGGAAAATGGCCATTGGGTCTGCTTCATTTTGGAAATTTGAGAATGGTTTCTCAAAACGTCTTATTTCCTCTGAGTTTAAGAATATACCTTTCCCAGTAGGTGGTAAGTACTATCTTCAGCAAGATGAAGCTATTTTCTCTAAGTATCTTGTATTCAATTAAGCTCTGCTTTTTAAAATAGTATTTATTAATATGTCTCATTGTATGGATGATAGATCCAAGTGAGAACATTTTGCTTTAAGTAATGTAAACCAGTTCAGAATCACTATTAAGTTGTGATTTTGAATTGCTCCAGTCATGGCTAATTACCAAAGAACTAGTTTTAAATTCCTTCCATTTGTTTTCTCTCTTAAATTTATAAAAGAGAAAAGATTTGATCGCTGGGGTTGTGTGTGATTTGCTCCAATCAGAGAATTCTGTCAGGTGTTTATAACCCTCTGCAATGAAAGTTTACATGTCCAAAATGCCTGGAAACAATTTTTATATTGCCTTAAATACATATCTGGGCATTTTAAGTGTCTTTGCTTTAACCAAAATTAATACTAAAAAACCCCCAAAAACAAACACTGTTAGAATTCATGTAATAACTCATTTGACGTCAGATAGATTGATCTTTTGCATATATGCAATATATATGTTTCAAAATCAAACACCCTGCCAACTAGACCACACATTTTTAAAGTAAACACCTAGAAAATCAATTCTCTCTCAATTTTCTACTCTTTTATTTACATGTTAGTACTCAAAAATGTGAACAAGGACTTATCTTTTAAAGGAAAACTCTCATCAACAGCCTGGAGTGTTGCATGCTTGTGATAAGCAAAGGGCACTATAATGTGGGAGTGGAAAATCTTCTGAGAGAGAAATTCAGGACATACAAAGTGTAAATTTTCTTTAAATACAGATAATATTGATCTCTAGTGAGTCTTATATCTTCCAACTACAGAGATACACATTTCATTCAGTAAGCCACCTTCACAAAACATTAGCATGTTCAGACAGGGACCAAAAGATGGCACAGATGATGATGTTGATGATGAATCATGTTTCAGAAAATCCCATGAGCTTATAAGCTGCTTTTCCAACTACTTGATTTTTGGGGATCCAGTTAAAGGAGTGAGGTTAAAGGCAACTGAGAGTCAGGTACAAAACTTAAAGCAATGATTAGCTGAAAGTGCATGCACAGTATGGGCAATTGAACATTGGACAGAGTCTTTGTATTGGACTTTATTGCAAAAAAAAATATTTACTGATTCTCTCCATATTATAATTTTTAAACTATGTGTGACTATTTGCTACCATTTCTATAGATAATTCAGAGCTGAATCTAACTATTTTTTATATGCACCAGCAAATGATTAATTGAAGAGTTTATGATACTCAAGAAAAACATACCTCAGGGCTTAAAGATAATCATAACAAAGGAGATCCAGGGAAATTGAGGGAAAATGTATGCATCAAATAACTTATTCTTCCCCATTCCTTCTTGTACATTGCCCTTCTAGCAATTAAGTTCCTTTCCATTCAGTTCTTGCAGATATTGAATTCTAAATATTGAAGAAACCACATTTCATTGAAAAATGCAACACTTTCATTTTGGCATAAAAGATTTAGTTTATCAGAGATGAAACTTTAATCTGAATTTCCCTTTTAAGGGTATTGCATTTCATTATCTGGAAGCCCTACATATAAATGGGAAAAATAGATTATTTTTTCCAAACTCATGGTGTTTAGAGATCGCTTCAAAAATGTTAATTTACTTTTTAGATATGGAGATTTAGTTTTTGAATTGATGGACTGTTATTTTAGGGCTAAAAATTGTGTATCAGTCAACCTAATATTCCATTTACACATCTTCAAATGAGTCATCTCCTTTTTTCTCAACCATTATTTCCAGATGTGTGGTAAGTGGCCAAATTTCTTTTTATCAGAATTTTACGATGCTTCATCCAAGGAGCACAGGAACATTGACAATTGTCTTCACTGTTTCCGCTCCTAACCTTGTCTATTAAAGTAACTAAGAAATGCATGTAGTTCATTAGTGACCCAACCTGCCTTATCTACACTGTGTTAAAAGTTCCAAGATAAGTAGAAAATCTTATTTAATTTTAGTTAAATCACTCCATAAAACCTGTATCTGTATATCTCTGAATTAAGTGCTTACCTAAAATACAACCCTAATTTTTAATTTGCTATTAGTAGAGAAAGACAGATATTATTATTTTCACTTTACAAATAAGGAAACTCAAGTCCAAGAAGAGTCATTAAATAATGCTCAAAAAGAAATAATGCTTATCAGATAGAAAAAAGAATATAACTTACAATCTTCGGCTCCGTATCCTAGGTACTTTGAACCACAGTCTCCTCGTACAACGTGTGAGAACCAGGCTTTGTAAAATGTGAATGCCTTGAAGGATACATGGACACTTAATTTCTCTTTCCATTTTTACCTCCTAGTATTGAGCATCCTGGGATTAACCCTTAGCTCATTTTTCATGCCTATATATATTCATTCCCTCAGGCACCCACCCCCATACCAGTGACATCAACAATGGACTTTAAACTTATGATAAACAAATCTACCATTTTGCCTACCCTCAGTCCTGCCTTCTTGTAAGTCTTTTTTTTAATCTCATGTGTCCCACTCTATCAGGTGTCTCCTTATAGATCTGCTAATGTCTGAAAAGTGTTTTAAATTTTCTTCCCAATTTCCCTACAATGCCCAGTAGTTCTGCTGTTGCCATTAAACCTTTATGATTGTCCTTTTCCCTGAACATCCCAGACATGCTAGTTTCTAGGGCTACAGACATTGTTAATATCTTCCCACCATTGCCCTCCTATGCTAGCACTTGGGAAAGCATATGAAATAGAGACATTTACCACAGTGATAAAATACACATTAAACGTAACTTTGGAGTGAGCAAGCAAGGGAAACTGTTGTTTGTTCTCACTCCCCCCTGTTGCAGAAGGGGCCCCAATAAAGCCTTGACTGAATTTCTTGTCTGGCCTCTAGTCAATTTCTATTGATTGGGGAAGGTCAAGAACCCTGGTCAGTAACGTATTTTGTGGCGCCCAACATGGGGAACTTGTCCTCATCTGGAGAGAGGATCTGGGCCCCTCCAGGACCACCGACTGCAGCTTCATTGTGGGTGACACGTGGCCACCTGAACCTCTTGTTTCAGCATCACCGAGTTTGATAAGTCTGCCTTCCTGGCCCCTGGGGGCCTCAGTACGCTCATTCAGGCAACACTTTCCCCCTCGCCTTTGTCCTTTTTCCCTCACCATTTTCCCTTTCTCCTTTGTCCCTTTCCCTCTCCTGAAATCTCTCTACTTCTCTCTCTGTCCTCTCCTCTCTCTGTCCTCTCTTATTTCTGTCCTATTCTTACAAGAGATAGACGTCGGGCAGCCTCAGCCTCACTCCTCTAAGCTTGTGAGACCATATGCTCCCTCTGGCTGGTAATGGCTCACCTTGATGGGTGACAAGCAGAGGTGGAAGAGGCTCACCTCACACCATGCAGACCGTGGTCCAGCAGGCTCTCCTGAGTGGACATTTATGAGAGTGATAGAGGTTCAAACCTCATATCGTGTAGTGGCTGGACGTCTGATCGTCCCAATATTCTCACCTATATTTTCCTGCTGCCAAGAGAAGTCTCACTGGGAATAGGCTGAAGCAGATTTCATTTTTTTTTTGCGGCAGATTTCTATACACTGGTGTATGCATGGGTGAGAGCCCCACCAGTGTGTTGCAGTCCCACAGGTGACGTACAACTGGCTGTTTTCTGGGCTTGATCACCCTGGTGGGCAGTGGATAGGGTGCTCCCCCCTTCATTGGCCCTTTCTGGAACCCCGCAGGTTGGTGCCTGAATAGACACCTGCAGGGGGCGGGTTGAAAAAGGCAATCTCTCTCTCTTTCTCTTTTTCAGTCTTTTCTGTCCGTCCTCCCTTTACCTGTCCCTTGTTCCTCACCCCTACACTCCCATTCCCTACATCCTTCTTGAAAATTTCTTGTGTGTCTTTAAGTTTTTCGACTGGTAACTGTTTGTGTTGTAGTTTTGTCGGTCCAACTACTTCTGCAAGTCTCTGCCGACATTGTGGGCACCATGGAGCACTGACACCTTGAAGTACTCATAGCCCACATTGCCTGAGACTCCAGCCATAGGTTACTTAAGGGGATTTTAAAGAACAAAAAGAAAAGATGGGAGCTTGCATTTTTCCCTCCTCTGCTTTTACAATGTAACTCTTCTGCCTTGGCTCTCAGGAACTACCTGATTCATCTGTAGTCCCCCAGATTGAGGAAAAATAGGGGGGCCATTTTAAATTCAAGTGGGGAAACTATGAGGTCTCTTGTTTTGTCTTTTTTTTTTTTTTTTTTGCGGTACGCCGGCCTTTCACTGTTGTGGCCTCTCCTGTTGCAGAGCACAGGCTCCGGACGTGCAGGCTCAGCGGCCATGGCTCACGGGCCTCGCCGCTCCACGGCATATGGGATCTTCCCGGATCGGGGCACGAACCCGTGTCCCCTGCATCGGCAGGCAGACTCTCAACCACTGCGCCACCAGGAAAGCCCTCTGGTTCTGTCTTTATGTAGAAATTAACTTGTAAATGAACTGTATTTAATTGGCTTAAGGGAAATTGAGCACTTATACATTTTCAGAAATATAAAGGAGGCTCAGCAGAATACATTTTGGGTTCATGTGATCTGGGAAATATTCAATAATTAATTAATATCTGGTATTAGAGCTAGCTTAAGCTTGTGGGTTTAATTAATACAGACCTGTCTTTAGAGTTACCAACATTAAGTATAATACTTTCATTGTACCTAGGGTTACTGGAAGTCAATAAGTACATATTGTTTCCGTTATAAATCTGTCAATAGGGAAGACAACCTGATATGATTAAATTTTTAAGTAAATGTAACTAGGATAAGAACCTTTTGGTAAACTCTAAAGGAATAATTATGTTTAGGAAACATCCATCTAAAACAGCCTCTCCAAATTTTGGTAAATTTGAAATAAAATTAAGTTCAATGATAGGAATTCACTGAATATCCAGGCCATTTCAAATAAGATAAAATATTGAGAATATTAATTGCTAAACATGTCTAAGTTTGCCTATTTTTGTCTTCTTGTGAGAGAGAAACTAAAGATATTTGGTGCCACCTTGAGATGTTCTTTACCAATCTATAGAATGCTAATGTAAAAGACAGTTCATGGTTGCTTAAGGAAAGTAGGATGAGTGTGTTCAGAAAAGAAGGTATGAGGAATGGAAATATATTTTGTTGCAAGGAAAAAAGTTGATTTTGTCCTAGAGCTGGTTATTTCTGAATGGAAAAGATAAGGGACAAAGTATGGTTACAGAAAGTTATGGAATGTTTGCAGAAGGGGAGCATTGAGAAAAGAATTTTGTATGTGGTCAGGGTCTTCTAAGGTTGGATTAAATTTAATTAAGTAAAAGGATTTTATTAAGAGTAGGCTGATGCAAGACTGGATTTGGTTTCTCTCTCTCACAAGAGAACAAAGTTTTCCTGAAATGCTGCTTTTGATAACAGATCGTGGGAGTTTCTGTGCCTTTAAGTGATCTGTATTTACTTTTGAAATCTTTTTTTCACCTTAGCTCAAGGAGTAATTGCTTCATAGCGACCTATGATTCTATCTGTCCAGGTGTTCTAAACTTTTTTGAAATTTTTGACAGACTTCCCAAATACATCATGGTTTTTCTGGCCCACTGTTGCACGCCAGATAAAAAGGGAAGTATACTGAGAAAGGCCAGGAAACATGCAGATGGCCTACTGGCCACCAATCACACCACCAAATTTATCAGGTGGGTGAGGATGCAATTCCAGAACATGACCCACACTGAAGATCGTGTAGGCCAGGCTAGGATGAGACATTATAATACTTGTCTATCAGAAGGAATGAAAAGGTGTTATGGTGAAGCCTGTAAATTATGATAAAGTCTGAGAGGTTACACAGGAAAAAGGTGACAAACAGCAGTCTTCCCGAGCCGAGTGACAGAGGCATTCAGCAGGTACACCAACACAGACCCCGAGTCCGCAAAAGGGAGCACACTATTGGCCATGAATTTTATCACCCAGGCTACTCCTGATATCCAGAGAAAATTATAAAATCTTGAGGCCAGGCCCCAACCCCACTGTCAACCTTGGTAGAGGAGGCCTTCAAGGTCTATAACAACCAAGACTTAACAGAGGAGGCCAATAGGATAAGAGTCTAATAAAGAAAACGCAGCTTTGGGCTGCTCTGATTCACCCACCACCTCGAGCGGACCCTGGAGAGCTGAGAAAGCTGGACAGACCACTGAGAAGCTTCCTGGGCTCGAACCAGTGTGCCTTTTGTCAGAAAGGGGGGTGCTGGAAGGGGGAATGTCCTGAGCACCCTCCTGTGGGACGCCCGAGGGGCAACCCGAACTGGCCCCTGTTCCTTGTGAATCTCTCGGATGAGAGATTGCCGCACACTGACTGATTGGCCCGAGCGCCTGCCCGGTTCCAGATCCCACTCGATGCATCCTCATGACTCCAGCAGAGTCTCGGGTCACCCTCGATGTGGCAGGTAGGAGAACTGAATTTCTTGTAGACACTGGAGCCGCTTGCTCTCTTCTGACTTGGCCAACTGGCCCCCTCTCCAACCGTGATGGGAGTTGAAGGATGGCCAAAGGTAAGGCGACTTCCCTCTCCCCTTGCCTGTGGAATCGGGTCCATTATTATTACTCACTCCTTTTTGTATATGCCAGAATGCCCTGTCCCCCCTCCTCAGGAGAGATTTGCTAAATAACTTAGGAGCTACTATATTCTTAGGACAGGGTGAAGTCCAAGGAGGTAAAGAATCCGAACAGAGAATGCATCTATTAATAGCCTCAGATTACCCACCTGTTGGGCATCAAAATTTTCCCCAAGACATCCCCCAAGAAATTGCAGAACAGGTAGATCCTGCAGTTTCAGATACCTTGGTGCCAGGAAGGGCAAAATGTGTTCCCCCAATAAAAATAAGGTTAAGGCCTGGGGAGAAATACCCATGGAAGAGACAATATCTTTTAAAGCCTGAGGCCCTGGGGGCAATCCAACCGCTGCTCAGCAGATTCCTAAAACACGGACTCATTAGGCCCAGCCAATTCCCTTGCAATACCCGATTCTCCATGTTCAGAAGCCTAACAGGGAGTATCGGTTATTGCAAGACTTACAAGCAGTGAATAAGGCAGTCATCCCTGTTCACACATTGGTGCCAAACTCATACATCCTCCTTATCCAAGTGCCAGGGAATGCTCAGTATTTCTTTGTTTTGGACCTCAAAGATGCATTTTTCTGTATTCCACTACATCCAGACCCTCAATACCTCTTTGCCTTTGAATGGAGGGATGCTGACACCCTGGAGGCTACCCAATACACATGGACAATGCTTCCACAGGGATTCGGGACAGCCTCCATCTTTCTCGAAATGCTTTATCAAGGAAGTGAGGGAACTAAGCCTGGAGAAGGGAACTCTGCTACAATATGTTGATGATTTATTGATAAGTAGTGAGACCAAACAAGATTCAGATCAAAATAGTGTTAGAGTCCTAAATTTTCTGGCAAAAAGGGGATATAAAGTCTCTTCAAACAAGGCTCAGATCTCACAGCAATGGGTTCA
Organism: Grampus griseus; assembly: GCF_964374135.1. NCBI lineage: Eukaryota > Metazoa > Chordata > Mammalia > Artiodactyla > Delphinidae > Grampus > Grampus griseus. The sequence continues at coordinate 121,301,315 of NC_138998.1, read as the reverse complement.
GTATTTAGGGTTTGTTTTGACCCCAGAGGCATGAGCCCTGGCCATAGATCGAAAAACAGCAGTTAGTGCATTACCATCGCCAACCACAAAGAGACAACTCCTAGGCTTTCTCAGGATGGCTGAGTTCTGTCATATCTGGATTCCAAGTTATGGCTTTATAGCAAAACCCCTATATGAGGCTCTAAAGGGAGAAGAAAGGGAGCCCCTTCAATGGAATAGGGACCATCAGCAGGCCTTTGAGACTGTAAAGCCTGAATTGAGTAGGGTATCAGTACTGGTTCTTCCAAATTTGGACAAGCCCTTTACCCTATACATTTACAAGAGTTCACGGATAGCACTAGGAGTCCTGACCCAAAAGCTGGGACCAGATGAGAGACCAGTGGCTTACATCTCAAAACAACTGGACTCAGTGGCCCTGGGATGACCAAGCTGCATGCAGGCAGTAGCAGCCACAGCCTTGTTGGTTAATGAGGCTTCCAAGCTCACAATGGGACAACACTTAGGTGTGTTAACCCCTCATCAAGTATAATCTGTGCTGGAAGTCAAAGAACAGCATTGATTGATGAGAGGGATTAACAAGATATCAGGCCCTTCTAATGGACACCCCTAACATAACCGTAATGGTGTGCCAAAACCTGAACCCAGAGACTCTGCTTCCAGCGGTCGAGAGTGGAGACTTAGCACATCAGTGTAGAGACCATATAACGAACTTGCTCCAGCAGGTCTGATCTTCTAGATGAGCCTCTTAACAGCCCTGAGGTCGAATGGTTTACTGATGAGAGCAATTTTGTAGAAAAGGGAAACCTAAAGGCGGGTATGCCATAGTTGGTCTAGAGGGAGTCACAGAAGTCATTGCTCTGTCACCATGGACATCAGCCCAGAAGGCTAAACTAATTACATTAATGAGAGCTTTGCAATTAGGGAAGGATAAGAAATTAAATAGTTTTACTGACTCTAGATATGGGTTCCATGTACTGTATGCTCATGCTGCCATTTGGAAAGAAAGAGGAATGTTAACCGCTACAAATTTCCCCATAAAACATAGAGATTTGATTCTGGCTCTTTTAGAAGCAGTGCAGCTTCCAATCCATGTAGCAGTGATCCACTGTAGGGGCCATCAGAGGGATGGATCTTTTGTGAGCCAAGGGAACAGCAAAGCTGATCAAATTGCAAACTAGGCAGCTCGACTGCAAGAACCTGAACAAGTTATGGCTCTGGTAAGATGGCCTCCCTGAACTCCTTAGCCTTCTCCAGTATTCCCCACAGGAACAAGAAAATGCTGAGAAATGGGGCTATGAGAAGGGAAGCACAGGCTGGTATAAAAAGGAGGATAAATTTCTAATCCCTGAGGCCCAACAATGGAAACTCACTAAGAGCTTACATGATGTCACCCACTATGCACTATGGGATGCACTATGGGACTTGATGCTAAAGGCTTTTTCAGGGAACAGGCTTAAAAGAACCATAAAACAAGTAACGCTTGCCTGTGATTTATGTGCCCATAATAACCCACAGACCCATCCAATCCCCCCTTTGTTACTCAGGCCAATTCAATGCCAAAGTACATATCAGGGGAAGACTGGCAGTTAGATTTCACCCAAATGCCCCCATGGTCAGGATGTAAAAATCTTCTGGTATTTGTTGATACTTTCACAGGATGGGTTGAAGCCTTCCCCACCCAATCTGAAAAGTCTATGGATGTCTGTAAGTCCCTTTTAAAAGAAGTAGTTCCTTGGTTTGGACTCCCAAAATCCCTCCAGAGTGATAATGGGCCCTCTTTTATAGCCAAAGTCACACAGGGGCTCACAACAGCCCTAGGGATGGACTATAAGCTACACACCTCTTGGCACCCCCAGGCTTCAGGGACAGTAGAGAAAATGAACCATCTAAAGAAAACCTTAGTAAAGCTCTTCCAAGAAATGCGTGAACCCTGGACCAGCCTGCTCCCTATTTGTACTCCTCAGGATCTGGGTAGCCCCCAGGGGTGGTCTGAGACTTAGGCCATTTGAAATGACCTATGGGAGGCCTTTTCTCACTACTGATGTTCTACTGGATGAAAAAGTGAACCAGGCCCAGAGATATACTATTAATCTAGCACAAGTTCAGAAGGTAATCCAGGGCTATGCCCACAAGGCTCCCACTAAAACTACAGAGGAAAGAACTATTCCTTCACAAATAAACCCCAGGGACCAAGTTCTTCCTAAAATCTGAAAAAGGGATCCCCGCAAGACCAACAATTGCCAAGATGGAAGGACCCCTATAAAGCAATTTTAACCACACGCCCCACTGTCAAACTACAAGGGATATGTAGTTGGGTACAATTGTCCAAACTAAAGCTTTTACCTCCAGAAACCCCTCAGGTCACAACAGAATAACAATACACCTGTAAGCCAGTGGACGATCTGATATACCTATTCCAAAGACAGGCACCATCATAAGTAAAATGATGTAGTGGGTTGGCTCCTATTTGAAGCCTTAACGGGACTTGGGACCTCCCTTGTTTCCTTGGCTGATGTGGTTCTTGACAATCGTCTGGCCCTTGATTACCTTTCGTCAGAAGAAGGCAGAGTGGCTTCATAATTTTGACAGGGGCGATATCGCCTCCCTTGTTCAGTCAACAGTTAAGGAAGCCCAGAGTTAACCCTGGTTCCTTCTCTTACTAGGCTCTTTAATGGCTATCATTGTTCTTCTCCTTTTTAGCCCTTGTTTGTTTAAGATTTTGGTTAAGTTTGTGTCTTTTAGGCTCCAATAGTTTGAAGTAAGTCTCATTTCATCTCTCATTTTGTGGATTTTACTCTTTTAATTAGAATCATTTCTTATCACCATCATTAAATGGACATGTTAAAAAATGCCCAATTCTGATACTAAAAGGACTTTACAGTCAATAGTCAATTTTGCTTTATTTCAAATTTTAGATAACTTTTCTTAACATTATATTCTTTTGACAAATGATACTGTGTTACCATCTTCAGTCAATGTTATTTGTCTTGTGGACACATTTTATCATAACATTAGTCACGTAAGGAGAAAGGAAAAAAAGGAAGACAGGAAGAGAAGAAAGTTCATAAACTCTAGCCATGTAGTTATTAAGATATGAGACTAGCAGTTCAACAGAGATCTCTCCCCACTCTTAAACAGGAAAATGGTACTTATTCAATTTCTATACAAGCATTACACCCAGTTTAAAGGAAGCTGTAAGAATCTAATAAATGGAACAAAGAGAATCACATGATTGAGTTGATTTGACTTTCATGCGGTCTGTCTACAAAATCTGTGAACTAGAATAAAAGAAAAAAAAATACACCTTCAAGGACAATGGAGATGAAGAAAGTCCCTACTCAAAGTGATCTTCCAAAGGTCTATAACAGTAGTATCCGAATAACTGAGTTCATTACCACACTTAGTCCCAGAAAACCTGGGGTGGAGAACAAATTACCTTGTACATCCTCTTTTGTATAATGGGTAAGACTTGCATTATTCATCATCATCAAGGAAGCATAGTAATTCACACTGAGTCATTAGAAGCCAAAATTCTCAAGTGGCACAATTGGTGATGCAGCACTTTGAGTAATAATGTAACCAGCATTAAATAAATGGTGTCAAGAAACTGTGAGGAAAGATCTATATCGTTTTAATGCAAACACGTACTGAAGAGCCATGGCTTTGTATTGTCCTTTTTCAATGGAGATGATATGAAATTAGCCAACAACTACATTTGACAATGAAACACACACACACCGATAGTCCCTATACCAGCATAGGAAAAGACGGTGCCTGGACACTGGAAAAACCTTCACAGGCACCGATTGAATAATAAATACATCAGTACCTCTTCTCTGTTCATTATTTTAAATCTTCATTGATAAATCACTATAACTCGCATTGGTCATTCATTTTATAATAGATTTTATAGTCAAATTGTTTATATAGATAGGACACAGCAAATATTTCCTGGTCCTGTACATCCTGTATATGATCTTGACCTAGTCATATGTCTAGTCTTCTACACTTATAGATAGTTGGCTCCATAAGGAAAAACATTAAGATAGCAGGTCCAAACTAAAGCCATCTCCAGCCCAAATCTCACTGTTTATATTAAGTTAAATTGACTAATTAAAAGCCTGTGTCAAATTAATTTTACTATTCCAGGAAATTTCTCACCCAGAGAGGTGAAATTGCAAATTATGTTGTTTATTTTAGGAACTTCCACAGTATCTTTCTATCCAAACACTAGCCTACTCAAGTTGTCAGGGTAATAGACCTCTTCTCAGAGCAATTGATTGTTGTACTGTTTAAAATTCATTACAAAACTCTTGACTCACTCTGAGCACTATAACTAAACTATTTTTTCACAAATTCTGATTAAGATTCTAACTTGAAAAACCCATCTTAAACCAATCTCAAACTCTTATAAGTATTTCACCTTTGACTTCTTCTTACCTTATACTATCAAAACTCTACAATAGCAGAATAATAGTATATCTTACTGCAGTAAGCAGGAAACTTGATTTTAGTTATGTCTTTAGAAAATTGGGTGTTGACATATACTCCCGGTTAAAATACTTGAATAAAAATGTGAATGAATAGATCAGGAAATATCCTCTTTGAAAAAAGACAATTTTAAAACATATAATAATATTTTAAACTATATTTTACAGTATTTATTAGAGACTACCATAAATGAGCTAATGGAGGGTATTTGCATTTTAAAGATAACATTTGTAAGAGAGAGGTGTCCTATGTGACTTCTATCTTCATAACCTATATGTAAAATAATACTATTATGGAGGAAAGACAAACTCTAAAAATTTACTGCCAAACAACCATAGAAAAGTCAATCCCAGGCAAAGTATGTATATTAATTAAAAAAAAAAACTTTATTGCACACACAAAAAAATAGTCCCCTTTGAATACATACCAAATAATTTCAAATACTGATTCCTCTTCTTTGAAGCTATTTTAAGAATTGATTTTAAATTCTTAAATTCATCTTTCCAGTTTAATATCATGTTAATTAACATCTTAAAATATAGAGCTTGCAGAATATCACTTCTTCAATATTAATTTTTCTTCCACTAGACTTTCTAACTTAAAAAGTATTCTATTACTCCTGTCCCATAGATTTACCTGATTTAGTCTGTCAAACGTATGTGAAATGTCTGGTCTCACTTTTGCCCACAGAAAACTGTGTAGTATCCACAATTTTTAGCTTCAAGTTTTGACACCCAATGTGGATGTAAGGGGGAATGGGACTTATTCTGTGCCCTAAAGAAATTTGTACTCAAATAGTATTCTGGAAAAGTAAACAGGAAATTATAATTTGCTAAGTGTTACAATTAAAACTGATACTAGAAACTAGAAGAGCAACACCTATCCAAGCCTTGGAGATGCAGGGTAGAGTCCTCCTAATAATTTCTAGAAAACTAGGTATGGCATGACCATATTGTGTCATATGGGATTTTATGTGGTCGACAACTGCAATGTTTTCTGGCTTCTCAGTAATGAGGGAAAGGCCTCTCATCCACAATCAACAGAACCTTATGATATCTGTAACTAAATCATCAAAATATATCTTCAATATTTTTACTTCTTCATTGGCATATTTTGTTTTTTCTTCTTAAAAGTTACTGTGACTCACTTTGTTTTCAAACATGTATTTAAATCTCCCAGCTATATACTTTACCTTTATTGAACTTCTCCTTTTAAAAAAAAATATGAAAGTATTTTTTTCAGTAATTTTTCAGTAGATTTACTTTGTTGCTTCCTTTCTCCTTTCTTTCCAAAATGTATAGTTAAATCACTTTCCAAGTATATGCTATTATGCATTGGAATTTCCTTTACTTTTGTGTGCAAGGACTTTTCCTACAACTTCAAACCTCAAAATAATAATAGGAAATCTGGGACAATTTTGAATTGTCCTCATAACTTCGATGTGTTGTAACTGGTATCATAATCTTCTGCCTGGTGGTCAATACCCCTTAATTCTTCCCTCAGTAGATTTTCATTAAACAACACACTACATGCTTCATAACGTGTGCCCTCATTTCTTTAAGGTTTTATTTCTTTAAGCCCTGGCTATAATAGGGGAATTTTCAGCTTCCTAAATTCCATCAATTCAACATTGATCTCAAAAAAACTAAAGATATCAGCCTCTGTCAAGATTTAGATGTACAGCATTGGTTTGCCAATCAGATGAACCTACAAGAGACTTCAATTTGGAAAAAAGAATCACATGTTTAACTTTGAGAAGTGGTAGTGATTGTAAGATTGAGTCCTTTCCTGTATAAGCTTCTGTGACCATGGAAGCTTCCTCTAGAGCTTAAGGAGGCAGCAGAAGCTGGAGTGGCTTTTTAGCAGCCTGTTCTATATTTAAGGAGGCTTTGTTTCATGCCTGGCTCTCCAGTCCTATCAGCAGCTCCACAGACTATCAAAAGCAAAAACAAAAACCTCTTTTTCTGTTTAATCAGGAAGAGCTATATCTGTTACCAACAAATGTGATTATTATGGCCTCTGAATGGTTAAACCATAAAACCTCTATGACATAGCAAGCTTATCTCTTAAACCATCCTTGCCCTCAGAGGAGTGTAAGTTGAGAAGCACCAAGAAGTAACCACACAGAAAGAAGTTCTACCTGATATATTATCGGAACATGTGTATTAGTTACCACTGGCTGAATAACACATTGCCCCAACATTCTGCAGTTAACACAACACATGCTTATCATATTACAGTTTCTGTGGGTCAACAATCCAGGTATGGCACAGCTGGGCCCTCTGTTTCACAGTCTCCCAAGAGACTGTAATCATGGTGCAAGTCCAGGTTGTATGGTCTCACCAAAATTCTCAATTCAGGAAGAAACAATTTACAAGCTCACTCAGTGAACATTCAGTTCCTTTCTCGATGTTGGACTGAGGGCCTCAATTCTTTGTTGGCTCTTGGCCTGAGGCTGCTTGAAGTCCTTTCCCCGTAGGTCTCTCTCTCATGGCAGCTTGCTTTGTCAATGCCTGCAAGGTTAGAATGTAATTTGGAGACTGTACTAGCCATACCGAAGTCACAGTCTTTTGTAAATTAATTTGAAAAGGGACATCTCCTCAAATTTGCTGTGCTCTGTAGGTTAGATGCAATTGTCTCAAAAGGAGGATATTACTCAAGGCCCTGGGTATTAGGAACAGAGATCACTGGGACCCTCTTGGAATCTGCCTAACACAATTAGACTTTAATCAAATTACAGGTAATCTTCCTTATGCTCAGCCAAAAAATAGCTGAAAAAGCAAGTCCTTATGTTGACAGCCATGAAAGGTATTGACAGAAAGGTAAAGCAATTCCATTTGTTAAGGCAGTAACACAGCATTCATTTGGAAGAAAATTTAAATTTGTGTGGATTGTACAATTAGAAATTAAAACCTAAGATGCATAACATGAAATTGTAAAAAATTGAATCTATGTCATAGGAGAAGGGAAAAGATAGTTTATGAAGTGAAATTTGGAAACTTCAAAAGATATCCACAAACTCTCTTTAATGACTAAGATAAAAAGAAATTACTATTTAATTGTGAGATACCGTGAATAACATTTGGCTAAAAATAGTTGAGTTGTAAACATGAGACCAAAAGAAGAAATCTTAGAAAATAAAAGGCAAACCACTATAAACTGGTGAAGGATTTGATCATTACCAAGGAAAAAATTAAGACTGTATGTTATTTAACTTGCAAAGTTTTTTGTAACATTTATAGTAAGCCTGTAACATAGAAAGTATAAATTTTTGACTTCCCAAAATACCATCAGAATAGCCTGTTGATCAACCAAAGCTGAGTTTATTACCTGCTGTATTAAGGGAAAGTGTCCTTCTGACAGAGTTATAGTACTGCTTGGGAAAAGGGAAAATAGGAACAAATACTAGTGTCATCAGTAACAGGACATATTTCTACCAAGGAAAAAAATGTGCAACTCTTACTAAATAATCAAAGGATTGCTAGCTAAAGTTTCTCATTCCTAGGAGAAAAAATCAACTCAGAATTTGAGAAATGGATGAGAGGAAATTAGAACTCAATTTAGTGAAAGTCTTAAATCACTGTTACATTTAGAGAGACTTCTGAGTGAAGTGTTAAGGGACCTCAGATGAGTAAGATATTTTTGAAATGGGAATATTGAACAGAAATAGAAAGGGATCTCAGTTCTGTCTTACTAGGATTTCTAGGACTGCTGGCTATAGATCTTCAAAAGATCACTGGAGTTGATCATGCAAAATTAAGTTTATCATCCACTACTGCAAGGCATCCATTTGATAAAGTCTTAGTGGTGTTATTTGCTTTGGGGCAAATAACAATAGATTCTCAGTGTCTTGGGTGGGAGTTTAAGGTAGGCCCTTCAATGTGGGGATCTGATTGGAATGAACAAATTTTATGAAACAGTATTTTAAGGATTAGGAAACATGAGAGTCTGGAAAAAAATGAATAAATAAAATGTTTCAAAATTGAATTTTTTTTAAATTTAATTTTACTTTTTTTTATACAGCAGGTTCTTATTAGTCATCAATTTTATACACATCAGTGTATATATGTCAATCCTAATTGCCCAATTCATCACATCACACCCCTCAGCCCCCCACAACTTTCCCCCCTTGGTGCCCATACGTTTGTTCTCTACATCTGTGTCTCAATTTCTGCCCTGCAAACTGGTTCATCTGTACCATTACTCTAAGTTCCACATATATGCATTAATATACGATTTTTGTTTTTCCCTTTCTGACTTACTTCACTCTCTATGACAGTCTCTAGATCTCTCTAGATCCATACACGTCTCTACAAATGACCTAATTTTGTTCCTTTTTATGGCTGAGTAATATTCCATTGTATATATGTACCACATCTTCTTTATCCATTTGTCTGTCTATGGGCATTTAGGTTGCTTCCATGACCTGACTATTGTAAATGGTGCTGCAGTGAACATTGTGGTACATGTGCTGTTTTGAATTATGGTTTTCTCAGGGTATATGCCCAGTAGTGGGATTGCTGGGTCAAATGGTAATTCTATTTTTAGTTTTTTAAGGAACCTCCATACTGTTCTCCATAGTGGCTGTATCGATTAACATTCCCACCAAGAGTGAAAGACGGTTTCCTTTTCTCCACACCCTCTCCAGCATTTGTTGTTTGTAGATTTTCTGATGATGCCCATTCTGACTGCTGTGAGGTGATACCTCACTGTAGTTTTTATTTGCATTTCTCTAATAATTACTGATGTTGAGCAGCTTTTCATGTGCCTCTTGACCATCTGTATGTCTTCTTTGGAGAAATGTCTATTTAGGTCTTCTGCCCATTTTTGGATTGGGTTGTTTGTTTTTTGGATATTGAGCTGCATGAGTTGCTTGTATATTTTTGGAGATTAATCCTTTGTCAGTTGCTTCGTTTGCAAATATTTTCTCCCATTCTGAGGGTTGTCTTTTCGTCTTGTTTATGGTTTCCTTTGCTGTGCAAAAGCTTTGAAGTTTCATTAGGTCCCATTTGTTTATTTCTGGTTTTATTTCCATTAACCTAGGAGGTGGATCAAAAAGGATCTTGCTGGGATTTATGTCAAAAAGTGTTCTTCCTATGTTTCCCTCTAACAGTTTTATAGTGTCCAGTCTTACATTTAGTTCTCTAATCCATTTTGAGTTTATTTTTGTGTATGTGTTAGGGTTAGGGAGTGCTCTAATTTCATTCTTTTACATGTAGTTGTCCAGTTTTCCCAGCACCAATTATTGAAGATACTGTCTTTTCTCCATTGTATATCCTTGCTTCCTTTGTCATAGATTAGTTGACCATAGGTGCATTTGTTTATCTCTGGGCTTTCTATCTTGTTCCATTGATCTATGTTTCTGTTTTTGTACCAGTACCATATTGTCTTGATTACTGTAGCTTTGTAGTATAGTCTGAAGTCAGGGAGTCTCATTCCTCCAGCTCCATTTATTTCCCTCAAGACTGCTTTGGCTATTCGGGGTCTTTTGTGTCTCCATACAAATTTTAAGATTGTTTGCTCTAGTTCCTTAAAGAATGTCTTTGGTAATTTGATAGGGATTGCATTGAATTTGTAGATTGCTTTGGGTAGAATAGTCATTTTCACAATATTGATTCTTCCAATTTAAGAACATGGCATATCTCTCCATCTGTTGGTATCATCTTTAATTTCATCAGTGTCTTATAGTTTTCTGCATACAGGTCTTTTGTCTCCCTAGGTAGGTTTATTCCTAGGTATTTTATTTTTTTTGTTGCAATAGTAAATGGGAGTGTTTCTTTAATTTCTCTTTCAGATTTTTCATCATTAGTGTATAGGAATGCAAGACATTTCTGTGCATTAATTTTGTCACCTGCAACTTTACCACATTCATTGATTAGCTGTAGTAGTTTTCTGGTGGCATCTTTAGGATTCTCTATGTATAGTATTATGTCATGTGCAAACCAAGACAGTTTTACTTCTTTTCCAATTTGTATTCCTTTTATTTCTTATTATTTTCTGTTTGCCATGGCTAGGACTTCCAAAACTATGTATGAATAATAATGGCGAGATTGGACATCCTTGTCTTGTTCCAGATCTTAGAGGAAAAACTATCAGTTTTTTACCATTGAAAATGATGTTTGCTGTGGGTTTGTCATATATTGCCTTTATTATGTTGAGGTAGGTTCCCTCTATGCCCACTTTCTGTAGAGTTTTTATCATAAATCGGTGTTGAATTTTGTCAAAAGCTTTTTCTGCATCTATTGAGAAAATCATATGGTATTTATTCTTCAGTTTTTTATTATGGTGTATCACATTGATTGATTTTCACATTTTGAAGAATCCTTGTATCCCTGGGATAAATCCCACTTGATCTTGATGTATTATCCTTTTAATGTGCTGTTCGATTCTGTTTGCTAGTATTTTGTTGAGGATTTTTGCATCTATAATCATGTGATAATTGTCTGTAATTTTCTTTTTTTATAGTATCTTTGTCTGGTTTTGTATCAGGGTGATGGGGGCCTCATAGAATGAGTTTGGGAGTGTTCCTTCCTCCACAATTTTTTGGAAGAGTTTGAGAAGGATAGTTGTTAGCTCTTCTCTAAATATTTGATAGGATTAACCTGTGAAGCCATTTGGCCCTGGACTTTTGGTTGCTGGAAGATTTTTTTTTTTTTTTTTTTTTTGCAGTATGCAGGCCTCTCACTGTTGTGGCCTCTCCTGTTGCGGAGCACAGGCTCCGAATGCACAGGCTCAGTGGCCATGGGTCATGGGCCTAGCTACTCCACAGCATGTGGGATCTTCCTGGGCCGGGGCACGAACCCGTGTCCCCTGCATTGGCAGGCGGACTCTCAACCACTGCACCACCAGTGAAGCCCCTGTTGGTTTCAATTTCATTACTTGTCATTGCTGAGTTCATATTTTCTATTCTTTCCTAGTTCAGTCTTGGAAGGTTATACCTTTCTAAAAATTTGTCCATTTCTTCCAGGTTGTCCATTTTATTCGCATAGAGTTGCTTGCAGTAGTCTCATAGGGTGCTTTGTATTTCTGCAGTGTCTGTTGTAACATCCCTTTTTTCATTTCTAATTTTCTTTATTTGAGTCCTCTCCCTCTTTTTCTTGATGAGTCTGGCTAATGGTTTATCATTTTGTTTATCTTCTCAAAGAGGCAGCTTTTAGTTTTATTGTTCTTTGCTATTGTTTTCTTCGTTTCTATTTCACTTATTTCTGCTCTGATCTTTATGATTTCTTTCCTTCTGCTAACTTTGGGTTATGTTTGTTCTTCTTTCTCTAGTTCCTTTAGGTGTAAGGTTAGTTTGTTTATTTGAGATTTTTCTTATTTCTTGAGGGAGGCTTGTATAGCTATAAACTTCCCTCTTAGAACTGCTTTTGCTGCATCCCATAGGTTTTGGATCATCGTGTTTTCATTGTCATTTGTCTCTAGGCATTTTTTAATTTCCTCTTTGATTTCTTCAGTGATCTCTTAATTAATTAGTAATGTAATGTTTAGCCTCCGTGTGTTTGTGTTTTTAAGGTTTTTTTTTCCTGTAATTCATTTCTAATCTCATAGCATTGTGGTCAGAAAAGATGCTTAATATGATTTCAATTTTCCTAAGTTTACTGATGCTTGATTTGTGACCAAAAGTGTGACCTATCCTGAAGAATGTTCTGTGTGCACTGGAGAAGAAAGTGTAATCTGCTGTATTTGGATGGAATGTCCTATAAATATCAATTAAAGGTATCTACTCTATTGTGTCATTTAAATCTTGTGTTTTCTTATTAATTTTCTGTCTGGATGATCTGTCCATTGGTGTAAATGAGGTGTTAAAGTCCCCCACTATTATTGTGTTACTGTCGATTTCCACTTTTATACCTGTTAGCAGTTGCCTTTTGTATTGAGGTGCTCCTATGTTGGGTGTATATATATTTATAATTGTTATATCTTCTTCTTGGATTGATCCCTTGATCGTTACATAGTGTCTTCCTTGTCTCTTTAACATTCTTTATTTGAAAGTCTATTTTATCTGATATGAGTATTGTTACTCCAGCTTTCTTTTGATTTCCATTTTCATGGAATATCTTTTTCCATGCCCTCACTTTCAGTCTGTATGTGTCCATAGGTCTAAAGTGGGTCTCTTTTAAACAGAATATATATCAGTCTTGTTTTTGTATACATTCAGCAAGCTTGTGTCTTTTGGTTGGAGCACTTAATCCATTCACTTTTAAGGTAATTATCAATATGTATGTTCCTATGACCATTTTCTTAATTGTCTTGGGTTTGTTTTTGTAGGTCTTTTTCTTCTCTTGTGTTTCCCACTTAGAGAAGTTCCTTTAGCATTTGTTGTAGAGCTGGTTTGGTGGTGCTGAATTCTCTTAGATTTTGCTTGTGTGTAAAGCTTTTGATTTCTCCAACAAATCTGAATGAGATCCTTTCCAGATAGAGTAATCTTGGCTGTAGGTTCTTCCCTTTCATCAGTTTAAGTATATCATGCCACTCCCTTCTGGCTTGTAGAGTTTCTGCTGAGAAATCAGCTGTTAACCTTATGGGAGTTCCCTTGTATGTTATTTGTCATTTTTCCCTTGCTGCTTTCAATAATTTTTCTTTGTTTTTAATTTTTGCCAATTTGATAACTATGTGTCTTGGCATGTTTCTCCTTGTGTTTATCCTGTATGGGACTCACTGCACTTCCTGTACTTGGTTGGCTATTTCCTTTCCCATGTTAGGGAAGTTTTCCACTATAATCTCTTCAAGTATTTTCTTAGGTCCTTTCTCTTTCTCTTCTCCTTCTGGGGCCCCTATAATGTGAATGTTGGTGCATTTAATGTTCCAGAGTTCTCTTACGCTGTCTTCATTTCTTTTAATTATATTTTTCTTAATTCTGTTCCACGACATTGAATTTCACCATTCTATCTTCCAGGTCACTTATCTGTTCTTCTTCCTCAGTTTTTCTGCTGTTGGTTCCTTCTAGTGTATTTTTCATTTCAGTTATTGTACTGTTCATCTCTGTTTGTTCTTTATTTCTTCAAGGTGTTTGTTCTTTAATTCTTCTAGCTCTTTGTCAAACATTTCTTTCATCTTCCCAATCTTTGCCTCCATTCTTTTTCTGAGGTCCTAGATCATCTTCACTATCATTATTCTGAAATACTTTTCCGGAATGTTGCCTATCTCCCTTTCATTTAGTTGTTTATCTGTGGTTTTATCTTGTACCTTCATCTGGTACATAGCCCTCTGTCTTTTCATCTTGTCTATCTTTCTGTGAATGTGGCTTTTGTTTCACAGGCTGCAGGATTGTAATTCTTCCTGCTTCTGCTCGAGCTTTCATAGCATGTAAGACTCAGGTACTGTGGGGATCACCACTGCAGACTTCTGTATTTTACATGAAAACGGGTAGTCACTTGCCAGGAAAGGAGGCAGAAAGAATGAAAGTTTTATGTTTTGCCAATTTAAATTAGGGGACTTTTTGTCCTGAAATAGGGGCTTTTGGCTCAGATGGGTTTACTACTGTCCTGAGAAAGGCTTTACTTGAACAGTTTAGTCTTCAGATAAGTTAATATCTGGGAAGTTTCAGAAGTAAACAAAGAAATTATTTACTGATTTTACAGACTTGTCTTCCAGGGAAAGAATTTCCTGGAACAAATAGTAAAAATGTAGGTAGCTTTAATTCTTAGCTCTAATAGTCATGCTCTATGTGTGCAGGAAGTATTAGTTCTAATAGTCATGTTCTATGCCTGCAGGCAGTATTAGTTCTGAGTATTGTTATTCCCCACACTTTCAAACAAGAGAAACTTTTAAGAGGTTTAGTAAGTTTTTACCACTTATTCTAGAATAAGACCAAAGGAAAACAGGTAAGAAAAAAAGAAAGCTTTAATTATTGCTAGCAGACAGATTATTCTGAATGTAAGACAGAATTTGTTTTCTGGTCATGAGTAGACATTTTGTATATGACACACATCTACGTTGGTCATGGGACAGAAAACTGAGAACTTGAGTTGGTGGGGGTTAATGGTACATAAGGCAAAATGAATGAACAATGCTCAGTTCTCAGAATCACATGCCCTAGGAGTAAATAACTCAGGAATAATTACAATCTGAGAATTGGGTTTATCAGCAAAATGGGTGGTTTTGTCCCTGTGCTTGCAACTTTTGCACCATAAGCTTTTCAGAAAATATCTTAATTATTTATATCACCCAAAGCTACACAATTAAAAAGTGACAGAATCTATATTAGAATCCAACACTATCTTATTTTAAAATCTATGTTTTTAAGCAGGGATCATGTTGTCTTATAAATTGTTATATCAAATACACATGCATAATAGATGCTTGATATATATATATTTAAAATATAATTGGTGACTAAATAAATATGCTATGATGTATCCAGCTTCATACATTGATGACCCTTCATTATTTTTGTTGTTATCTGTCTATTATGTATATGTGCATACATGTGTGAAGGAGGTTACTATATGACAGCTTATTTTACGTGTTGTGATATTTAGAAGACAGTGTGATCATGGACACATATTCTGATGATATGGAATTATTTCCAATTCTTTTTTCTTAATAAGGAGAAATGAGAGAATTTATTTTCCTTAAAAAGTGTGTGTACTGAACATCTGTTCTAATTCCTCATTCAACTTTCTTTAAATGCTACTACTTATACATATCAATTGAAAAATTTTATAGCCATAAATAAGAATGAAGTACTATAGGGCAGTAGGAACTTACAGATATAATACATTCATCTACTAATTTATTTTTTCAATGTATATTTATTAATGATTTCCATGTGCCAGATGTTGCTGAAAACAACATAATTTTGATTTCAAGAACCTTACATTGACTTAATACCAATGATATATAGTTAGATAAAATAAGTTGCATGACAATGATACATGCTATGATTTCAAATATATATGTATATATATAGATATTTACATTACATATGTAATGTATATGTACATACATATATAACCTGTTTTCCATTAATAAGTCTGGAAAATCCCCTTTACCTTTGATCACTAGCATTTAGAAAATGGGGAACTTATTTACCTTTTTATTTTTTCTTCATTGAGAATATTTGAATTATTTAAAATATTTTAAATTGTTTAAAATAATAAGTTGTCACAAATAACACTAAAATAATGTCAGTAGACCTAACTTTTTAAAAAATTTAATTTTATTTATTTTTTATACAGCAGGTTTTTATTAGTTATCTATTTTGTACATATTAGTGTATATATGTCAATCCCAATCTCCCAATTCATCCTATCACCACTCTCCGCAAGTCCCCGCTACCCCCACGCCACTTTCCATACGTTTATTCTCTACATCTGTGTCTCTATTTCTGCCTTGCAAACTGGTTACACTGTACCATTTTTCTAGATTCCACATATATGCGTTAATATAGGATACTTGTTTTTCTCTTTCTGACTTACTTCAGTCTCTATGACAGTGTCTAGGTCCATTCACGTCCCCAAAATGACCCAATTTCGTCCCTTTTTATGGCTGAGTAATATTCCTATATATATATATATATATAGGAATATATATATATATATATATATATATATATAGGAATATATATATACCTCATGTCCTTTATCCATTCATTGGTCGATGAGCATTTAGGTTGTCTTCATGAACTGGATATAGTAAATAATACTGCAATGAACACTGAGGTGCATGTGTCTTTTTGAATTACAGTTTTCTCTGGGTATATGCCCAGTAGTGGGATTGCTGGGTCATATGATAGTTCTATATTTAGATTTTAAGTAACCTCCATACTGTTCTCCATAGTGGCTGTATCAATTTACATTCCCACCAAAAGTGCAAGAGGGTTCCCTTTTCTCCACACCCTCTCCAGCATTTACTGTTTGTAGATTTTATGATGATGGTCATTCTGACCAGTGTGAGGTGATACCTCATTGTAGTTTTGATTTGCATTTCTCTAATGATGAGTGATGCTGAGCATCCTTTCATGTGTTTGTTGGCAATCTATATATATTCTTTGGAGAAATGTCTATTTAGGTCTTCTGCCCATTTTTGGATTCGATTTTTTTTTTCTTTTTGATTATTGAGATGCTTGTAAATTTTGGAGATTAATCCTTTGTCAGTTGCTTCGTTTGCAAATATTTTCTCCCATTCTGAGGGTTGTCTTTTCATCTTGTTTATGGTTTCCTTTGCTGTGCAAAAGCTTTTAAGTTTCATTAGGTCCCATTTGTTTATTTTTGGGTTTATTTCCATTACCCTAGGAGGTGAGCCAAAAAGGATCTTGCTGTGATTTATGTCATAGAGTGTTTTGCCTATGTTTTTCTCTAAGAGTTTTATAGTGTCTGGCCTTACATTTTGGTCTTTAATCGATTTTGAGTTTATTTTTGTGTAAAGTGTTTGAGAGTGTTCTAATTTCATTCTTTTACATGTACTGTCCAGTTTTTACAGCACCACATAATGAACAGGCTCTCTTTTCTCCATTGGATATCCTTGCCTCCTTTATCATAGATTAGTTGACCATAGGTGTGTGGGTTTATCTCTGGGCTTTCTATCCTGTTCCATTGATCTATATTTCTGTTTTTGTACCAGTACCATATTGTCTTGATTACTGTAGCTTCATAGTATAGTCTGAAGTCAGGGAGTCTGATTCCTCCAGCTCCATTTTTTTTCCCTCAAGACTGCTTTGGCTATTTGGGATCTTTTGTGTCTTCATACAAATTTTAAGAGTTTTTGTTCTAGTTCTGTAAAAAATACCATTGGTAATTTGATAGTGATTTCATTGAATCTGTAGATTGCTTTGGGTAGAATAGTTATTTTCGCAATATTTGTTATTCCAATTCAAGAGCATGGTATATCTCTCCATCTGTTTGTGTCATTTTTGATTTCTTTCATCAGTGTCTTATAGTTTTCTGAGTAAAGGTGTTTTACCTCCTTAGGTAGGTTTATTCTTGGTATTTTATTATTTTTGTTGCAATGATGAATGGTGTTGTTTCATTAATTTCTCTTTCTGATCTTTCATTGTTAGTGTATAGGAATGCAAAAGATTTCTGTGCATTAATTTTGTATCCTGAAATGTTACCAAATTCATTTGTTAGCTCTAGAAGTTTTCTGGTGACATCCTTAGGATTATCTACGTGGAGTATCATGTCATCTGCAAACAGTGACATTTTTACTTCTTTTCCAATTTGTATTTCATTTATTTCTTTTTCTTCTCTGATTGCCATGAGTAGGACTTCCAAAACTATGTTGAATAATAGTGGCGAGAGTGGACATCCTTGTCTGATCTTAGAGAAAATGTTTTCAGTTTTTCACCATTGAGAATGATGTTTGCTTTGGGTTTTTCATACATAGCCTTTATATGTTGAGGTAGGGTCCTTCTATGCCCCCTTTCTGGAGAGTTTTTACCATAAATGGGTGTTGATTTTTCTCAAAAGCTTTTTCTGCATCTATTGTGATGATCATATGGTTTTTATTCTTCAGTTTGTTAACAAGGTGTATCACATTGATTGATTTGCATATATTGAAGACTCCTTGTATCTCTGGGATAAATCCCACTTGATCACAGTGTATGATCCTTTTAATGTGTTGTTGGATTCTGTTTGCTAGTATTTTGTTGAGGATATTTGCATCTATATTCATCAGTGATACTGGTCTGTAATTTTCTTTTTTTGTAGTATCTTTGTCTGGTTTTGGTATCAGGTGATGGTGGCCTTGTAGAATAAGTTTGGGAGTGTTCCTTCCTTTGCAAATTTTTGGAAGAGTTGGAGAAGGATGGGTATTAGTTCTTCTCTAAATGTTTCATAGAATTCACCTGTGAAGCCAGCTGGTCCTGGACTTTTGTTTGTTGGAAGATTTTAAATCAATTTCAGTGCTTGTGATTGGTCTGTTCATATTTTCTATTCCTTCTTGGTTCACTCTTGGAAGATTATACCTTTCTAAGAATTAGTCCATTTCTTCCAGGTTGTCCATCTTATTGGCATAGAGTTGCTTGTAGTAGTCTCTTAGGATGCTTTGTATTTCTGTGATGCCCATTGTAACTTCTTTTTCATTTCTATTTTTATTGATTTGAGTCCTCTCCCTCTTTTTCTTGATGAGTCTGGCTAAAGGTTTATCAATTTTGTTTATGTTCTCAAAGAAGCAGCTTTTAGTTTTATTGATCTTTGCTATTGTTTTCTTTGTTTTTATTTCATTTATTTCTGCTCTGATATTAGTGATTTCTTACCTTATACTAATTTTGGATTTTGTTTCTTCTTCTTTCTCTAGTTCCTTTAGGTGTAAGATTAGATTGTTTATTTGAGATTTTTCTTGTTTCTTGAGGTAGGATTGTATTGCTATAAACTTCCCTCTTAGAACTGCTTTTGCTGCATCCCATAGGTTTTGGATCATTTTGTTTTCACTGTCATTTGTCTATATGTATTTTTTGATTTCTTGTTTGATTTTATCAGTGATCTCTTGGTTATTTAGTAACATATTGTTTAGCCTCCATGTGTTTGTGTTTTTTTTTTTTTTTTTTTTTTTACTTTTTTTTCCCCGTAACTGATTTCCTATATCATAGCATTGTGGTTAGAAAAGATGCTTGATGCAATTTGAATTTTCTTAAATTTTCCAAAGCTTGATTTGTGACCCAAATGTGATCTATCCTGGAGAATGTTCTGTGTGCACTTGAGAATAAAGTGTGTTCTGTTACTTTCTGGTGGAATGTTCTATATATATCAATTAAATCTATCTGGTCTATTGTGTCACTTAAAGCTTGTGTTTCCTTATTTATTTTCTGTTTGGATAATCTGTCCGTTGGTGTAAGTAGGGTATTAAAGTTCCCCTACTATTATTATGTTACTGTTGATTTCCTCTGTCATCATGGTTTTTAGCATTTGCCTTATGTATTGAGGTGCTCCTATGTTGGGTGCATATATATTTATAATTGTTATATCTTCTTCTTGGTTTGATCTCTTGATCATTATGTAGTGCCCTTCCTTATCTCTTGTAACAGTCTTCATTTTAAACTCTATTTTGTCTGATATGAGAATTGCTACTGCACCTTCCTTTTGATTTCCATTTGCATGGAATATCTTTTTCCATCCCCTAACTTTCAGTCTGAATGTGTCCATAGGTCTGAAGTGGTTTCTTGTAGACAGAATATATATGGGTCTTGTTTTTGTATCCATTCAGCAAGCCTGTGTCTTTTGGTTGGAGCATTTAATACATTCACGTTTAAGGTATTTATCCATATGTACGTCCCTATTACCATTTTCTTAATAGTTGTGGGTTTGTTTTTTTAAGTCCTTTTCTTCTCTTGTGTTTTACACTTGGAGAAGTTCCTTTAGCATTTATTGTAGAGCTGTTTTGCTGGTGCTGGATTCTCTTAGATTTTGCTTGTCTGTAAAGCTTTTGATTTCTCCATCAAATCTGAATGAGATCCTTGACAGGTAGAGTAATCTTGGTTGTAGTTTCTTCCCTTTCATCACTTTAAATATATCATGCCCATCCTTTCTAGCTTGTAGAGTTTCTGCTGAGAAATCAGCTGTTAACCTTGTGGGAGTTTCCTTGTATGTTATTTGTCATTTTTCCCTTGTTGCTTTTAATAATTTTTCTTTGTCTTTAAATTTTTTCAGTTTGATTACTATGCATCTCAGCATGTTTCTCCTTGGGTTTATCCTGCCTGGAACTCTGTGCTTCCTGTACTTGGTTGGCTATTTTCTTTCCCATGTTTGGGAAATTTTCCACTATAATCTCTTTAAGTATTTTCTCAGGTCCTTTCTCTTTCTCTTCTTCTTCTGGGGCCCCTATAATGTGAATGTTGGTGCGTTTAATATCCCAGAGGTCTCTTAGGCTGTTTTCATTTCTTTTCATTATTTTTGTCTTTATTCTGTTCCACGATATTGAATTCCACCATTCTGTCTTCCAGGTCACTTATCTGTTCTTCTCCCTCAGTTTTTCTGCTGTTGATTCCTTCTAGTGTATTTTTCATTTCAGTTATTGTATTGTTCATCTCTGTTTGTTCTTTATTTCTTCAAGGTGTTTGTTCTTTAATTCTTCTAGGTCTTTGTCAAACATTTCTTTCATCTTCTCGATCTTTGCCTCCATTCTTTTTCTGAGGTCCTTGATCATCCTCACTATCATTATTCTAAATTATTTTTATGGAAGATTGCCTATCTCCACTTCATTTAGTTGTTTATCTGGTGTTTTAGCTTGTTCCTTCATGTGGTACATAGTCCTCTGCCTTTTCATTTTGTCTCCCTTTCTATGAATGTGGTTTTTGTTCCACAGGTTGCAGAATTGTAGTTCTGGCTTCTACTGTCTGCCCTCTGGTGGATGAGGCTATCTAAGAGGCTTGTGCAAGTTTCCTGTTTAGAGGGACTGGTGGTGGGGAGAGATGGGTGTTGCTCTGTTGGGCAGAGCTCAGTTAAATTTTAATCCCTTTTCTGCTGATGGGTCATGCTGAGTTCCCTTCTGTTGGTTGTTTGACCTGAGGTGACCCAGCACTGGAGCCTAGAGACCCTTTGGTCTGGCTAATTGTAGACTCTTGGAGGGTTCACACTAAGGAGTACTTCCCAGAACTTCTGCTGCCAGTGTCCTTGCCCCACAGTGAGGCACAGCTGCCCCCTGCCTCTACAGGAGATCTTCCAACACTAGCAGGTAGGTCTGGTTCAGTCTCCTTGGGGTCACTGCTCCTTATGCTTGGGTCCTGATGCACACACTACTTTGTGTGTGCCCTCCAAGAGTGGAGTCTTTGTTTCCCCCAGACTTGTCGAAGTCCTGCCATCAAACCCCACTAGCTTTCAAAATCTGATTATCTGGGAATTCTTCCTCCTGTTGCTGGATCCCCAGGTTGGGAGGTCTGACGTGGGGCTCAGAACCTTCACACCAGTGGGTAGCTTCTGTGGTATAATTGTTCTCCATTTGTGAGTCACCAACCCAGAAGTTATGGGATTTGATTTTATTGTGATTGTGCCCCTCCTACCATCTCATTGTAGCTTCTCCTTTGTCTTTGGATGTGGAATATCTTTTTTGGTGAGTTCCAGTGTCTTCCTGTCAATGATTGTTCAGCAGTTAGTTGTGATTCTGGTGCTCTCACAAGAGAGAGTAAGCACACATTCTTCTACTCTACCATCTTGAACCAATCTCCAGACCTAGGTTTAATACTAGAACAAGTAATATATATAACTCATTTTTTAATTAAATAGTCTTAAATAGGGCTTCCCTGGTGGCGCAGTGATTGAGAGTCTGCCTGCCGGTGCAGGGGACACAAGTTCATGCCCCAGTCTGGGAAGATCCCACATGCCGCAGAGCGGCTAGGCCCATGAGCCATGGCCGTTGAGCCTGCGCGTCCGGAGCCTGTGCTCTGCAACGGGAGAGGCCACAACAGTAATAGGCCTGTGTACCACAATCATCATCATCATCATCATCATCATCATCATCATCATCATCATCATCTTAAATAAGTCATTTCTTTTGAAGTAAAAAGCATGTCTTTTCCAGACAGGTTCTTCATGTGTAAAATGATGCAATTATCTACTTCATTATAAATGTTCCTTCCAGTTCTAATGTCCTCTGATTCTAAACAATAACCAATCAGAGACCCATGAGAGAAAAATACAAAGAGTAGGGAAGATACAAAATAAATTGATAGCATTATGGTCACTAAGTAAAGTTTACATGCAAAAGCAAGGATCCTCAGATTTAAATGTATGCCTTCATTTTTCTCTATAATTATACAAGATGTATTGGCTATGTCTGCTGATTGCAAATCACATGATGGATAGGAAAAAGAGACAATCTTTCAGGTGAGGGATCCAACTTAAATTCTCACACATTTTTTCTTAAACTGAGATCTTTGGAAAACTAGAAGCAGAATAATTAGGGGTAGTTTATTAGGCATGCATATCCCTGGGCTGCACCCAAGATCTATTGAGTTAGAAACTTGTGGCAGATCCCAATAATTGTCACTTTTTGAAGTTGTCAATTGCTCCAGTTATCCTTATAACTGATAACATCTGAGAACCACCTAGAATTAGAATTAGGGAAAATGGTAGCCAGTAATAAGTATGAAATTGAAGTAATGGGTTAATTGAAGAGTTCATTACATCACTATTAATTTGTTTTTTCATGAACCTGTCATGAGTCCTCTATTCTGCATCTGGATGACCACTGGTTCCAAGTTATAGGAATCTGAATTGATAACCTTAGAAAGAATGCAGCAGTAATATGATTGGAGTGAAGTTAATAAGAGATTTCCACAGTAATAGAGAATTAGATTTTAGGCAATGTTAGCACATCAATGGCAGAGCAGTGTTTCAAGTAGTTCAAAGGAACCACAAGTAAACTTCACAAGTTACAATAGTGAATGATTCAAAGCTCTCAAAGACAGTACAATTGTACTGATTTTCTGCCTACTGACTCTGAGGGAAACCATGGCTGCTCCACCACATTTTGAGAGAAAGTGTTAGAGGAAAGGAGGTATTTCCAACTGCTCAACAGTGCCCGATGAAGGTACGACTTACTATCCCCTTAAGCAGAAATGACACAAGTATAAATGCAAAACATAAAACTTATAACAGTTTTTGCTCAGCCACCATTCACCATTAAAGCAAACTGTTCCAAAGGATTTCATGTCAATAAAAACAGTCAACAATCTGAAGAGATACAGGTGAATTAGATAATGGTATTGGGGGTGGGGTGGGATTGAGAAGAACATTCCTATTACGCTATTTCATTGGAGCCATTTACAATTTGTTTTTGGTAAGGTCACTTATTTTTTTGCAAATGCTTCAAATGTCATTCAAAATAGTGACTGTAACCTTAACAAAATCAAAAACTTGAAAATATGATGAAAATGTTGGACTTCTCACAAGCAAAGTGCATATATACAGAAAATTTCCATGACTTCCAGAATCTCTTGGAATCTCATTCATGGATACTGAATTTTTACTTTAGAGGATGTTTCTGAAAAATTGGGTAATAAAATAACAAACATAAATTGATCTTATTAAAGATTTAGCTTTCCAAATTTGGAAAATTAAAAGGTGCTTTATGATTTTTTTAAGTTGTCAATCACAGCACAGCATTGGGTAGATTGTACTATATATTAGTCTTTTAATTTTATCTGTCAAAATGGAAAATATGTGGGTAGTCACTTGAAAGTTCAAGCAAATTTAAATGAATTAAAGGTTCAAATAAGTAATTACTGTCATTGGATAAAAGGTTACTTAGGACTAAACCTAACCACTCCATCTATTTTATTGTCTCCAGTCAAAGTTCGCTGGCTATATATCATTGCCATTCTTTTAAAAAAGCTGGCACAGGCATTGGTATGCTGACATTGAAAATAATATTACAAGATATTTTGAATGAAACTAAGCATGAGACCTGAGGTCTAAAGATATCCTATTCCTCTTTAATTCTAAGGACAAATCTCTGACAGGTTAATGTTGTAAATCTCTTATAGATACTGTCATGAGTGCCTTCAAATGCCACTCAGTGTCCCCAAAATGCTGTCAAGAGAGAAAGATCAATTATGGGTAAACATAAAGGGAAAGTAGCAAGAAAATCAAAGTTTTCAAAGAATATGTAATAGTGATTTGAATTTTGTAAAATATTAGTCAAAATCCTTAAATACAGAATTACTGATAGTTGAGAAGGTCAATTATAAGCTCTAAACCTTTGACAGCAAAATATTAAAAATTAAAATAATAATATAAATTTAAGGAAAATAAAAAATAATTTATATTAAGCCTACATAATGACATTTAATTAATAAAAATAATAGTTTGTTGAGCATCTACTGTGTACTAAGTATATTTTATTCATCAAGTTTAATCATTCCCAAAATTGGACGAAGATGTGTTCCCATTTTTTCTCATGGTCAAACTAAGGTGCAGCAAAGTTGTCAGACTGAGGGTCACATAAGCAGAAGGTGTCATGGTCTAGATTCAAAGCCAGGTTTTGCCGGTTTCAAAACTTGTCTTTTCTAATTAAATGGAGATTTAATAATTGTTCAGATTATGTTATCAATGTTGATAGTAAATTAACCTGTATGGCATTTATGTCAGTTAAGCTTTGCTACGTCACAGTGCTCACCCTCTAAAAAATTAGTAACTCAAAACACTTTTTCCCCCTTGATTTTGTTGTTTGTCCAGGTGGTTTTCTTGGTCCAGGCTGATGGTCTAGGATAGCTTAACTCTCATGTCTGAGGAATCAACTGGGACTGGGTCACTCAGGCTCTGTCTTCATGTGGCCTCTATTCTCTAAAATACTAGCCTGGGCTTGTTCACACAGTGATCAAAGGGTTCGCAGGGAGAAGAGTGGGCAAGTCCCAATGGGCAAACACCTGGCAAGCCTTGGGTTAATTTACCTTTGCTTCCACTAGCCAAAGCAAGTCACATAGCCAAGCCCAGATACAAATGGTGAAGAAAAAGACTTCATCTCTTGATGAGAAGTGATGCAGATTATTATAGCCTTAAAAAAAATAATCCATATAAGAATTATCTAGTAACTTTTTTTACCTGCTTTTATAACCAGTAATACGGGAAGATAATCAACAAATCTTCAGCTCTCCCTTGGTCTAGATTCAAAATTTGTTTGTTTGAAATAGAGGAAATCACATATTTAACATAATGAATATCATATTTGGCATATGTTTGGGTTTCATGGTCTCTAACTAGCATTTAAATATTATTTGATACCATAATAATCATGTGGAGAGCAGGAATGATAGAACATTGAACAAAAGACCCATTAAACAAAAGAAAATCTAAGAAATATTGAGTTTTAATTAACTACTTAAAGTCACAGCAATTTTGTAGCCAGTGAGGGATTGGAATCAATGGTTGATTTTCCTTCCGGTCTGTGCCCAATACAATATTCTGAAAGAAACTGAATTAATCTTATGTCTATATTAAAAAATTCCTTTAAAAAGATCTGCTCAAAAGCAAAGCAAAACAAAACCAAAACAATTGTGCGTAACTACATATATAATTATTCCTCATCAACACTAAAGCTGTCTTATAATCAAAATGTTAAAAAAGAGTGTTACATTAAAACTCATTACATGCTCAAATTCAAATTTGTTATTAGAAAGGCTTTTTCATTTACCTGTGTTCTGTGACGGTTAATGTGAAAGAGTAACTAGAATTATGGCAATATTTCTGTAAAAATGAGTCAGCAATGAAGTTAACAGTTATTTACAAAATAAAAGTATGTAAAATCCAGAGAACTTTGTTCTTGTCATGCTTTTTGTTACCCACAAACATTCCAATTATTTTATTTCATTTACATTTTCAGTGAGTACATATTTTCCCTCCTGCGCTTGTTAAAAGTTGTACCAGTAGTTAGGCTGAGTTGAAAGATCACTTAAGTAATATTCCTCAGTGTTGCACTCAAAATCCACCATCAGCCTTTATAAGCAGCATCTACTCCAATTCACCCTGATGCTTTCTTCTGTGCTGGGAAGTGGGAGGAAGAGGGGGGAAATTCCTTCCAAATTCAATACACTGCTCAGGGTATTAAGAGAAAGTTCTTGTTGTCCTTGTCTTCCTGGGATTCTAGGCTTTAAGTGTTCAATGTCAGTCTCAACATGTGGAGTCATGTGTTTCCTATGAGTTTCATCAGCCTCTCAAACTAATTGATAATTTTAATTGACAAGACCTCTGTAGAAATGGCTGAAATCACAGAAGTTCTGCAAATTGGGCTTCTTCTGGAGCTCTCACCATGTAAGTTATCCATAGAAAATGTACTTTGGTCTATTTACTTAAATATTTTATTTAAAGACATATGTAATGTACATTTATTTATATAGTACACGTTATAAGAACAACTTAAAATACCTTTTAAAGACATGTGCTTCTGCTGAAGGCCAAAGGTGGGTGAGATGGCACTTGAATTGTGATATGCATCCAGATTTTGAATAACAGTAGCAGAATAGCTAGTTAATTAAGTAAGTGACACCTTGGCACTACTGCACCTAAGTTCATAAGTCCAATTCTCACGTGGGTCAGTTAGCATCATTCTGTTCTGTCCTGTGATGGCAACACTAATGTCCACCAGAACTTTTATGAATATGTGTCCATTGCTCCTCAGAGGCTGGGCCAGATAATACAAATTATTTCATACCCACCACCCATCCTGCAGGGGAAAAAATTTCAAAACCTGTGATCCACCAGCAGAGGGTATTCTACCATATTTTTACATGTGACATTCATGCTAGAGATATTAGCTTAAATATACTGTAGATACAAAGAAGCATAATTGGTGTTCCACCAGTTAATGGAAGTTGAAAGAAGGGAAATATTATTATGACAAAAAGATTTTATCAAAATGTATCTTTTAATCTAAAATTTATATTAAATATTATATTGAGCTTGGGTGAACACACACTGACACACAAAAATGAGGAGTTTATTAAACCTAATTGGGAGGAATTCAGTATTCTGTGAGTTAGATGGATGGCCAAAATTGATCTCTAGTTTAGCAGTGGAATTAAGTCACAGTCTAGATTACCTGATTTAGTCCTTATTTAATATGAGAATAGGAAGGAAAATAAGTTATCTTGAAAGGTAAATGTCCTACAATTTGAAGAAACTGCCAACATAAATTAAAAGAGATGAATGTATTAAAATCTGTATGTATGTCAATAACATTACAATCTCACCTGACCTTGGAAAATATGCTCACTATTCACATCACTGAGGAATGAACATCAGGCATTCACTGGGAAAATTAAAATGAATCTCACTCTGCTACATTTCCAAGGATAAAGTAGTTTTCTCTAACTATAGAAATGCCAAAAGTTAATCAAATTTGCAAAGCTGAAAATGGCAACACTATAGTAATATTATAGAGACGTTTTTTCCACAGCTAACAGTGGAAGCTTAATTTTCAAACTTATATAGTATGTATGAGTGTAAATCCTCACATTAGATTTGCAAGGAAACTAAAAACTCTGTTGAATGAACAAGGATTGGGGAGAAGGAAACAATAAATGTGTGAAACACAATACTGGTTAATACCTCAAAATACTGTCTTATAACACATGGTGTCTTTTGAGAAGTGATATACACTATGAATCATACTTTAAAATAGATTAACACATTCCACTAGTGATATAAACCAAAAGATAATATTTCACATTTAAAATGGTTGAAAATTCATACCTAGAATATACATTAAATACAGTTTAAAATTTTTTAAGTCACATGTTTCTGTACAAGGGAGAAAAGAAGGGGAGAGAATGAACATCACATCAGCACAGGTACTTGAATGATTGTGATTTAGGGTTTTTTACAGTGTGCTCACAAACATTCACATCCTTGAGCTAAAAGAATATGTGCCCCAGGATTGCGGACTATTTAAATGAACCATGTGACTTGGTAAAAACAGGCCAGTCATACTTAAAAGTCAGGTAAATAAATGAGATTCATGAGATTAAGATGAATTTATAATATTCTGGATGTACATGTGTGTTTGTGTATTTGCACATGATTCTGACACGAAAAGTCACACAGTAACAAATCTGAGGTCATCAGTGAAAAAAAATAGAGAGCCTCATCCAACAATAAACATTCACTTCTTTTACTACTCATAAACCATTATTAGTCAACTTTTTAACTCAAGAAAAATTGGTCATATTTGGTGGTCTGTTGAGAGGCAGCACAGATTTATATTAAGGAGAAAACAGAGATTCCAAAAAGAGAGATGAAATACATAGCTTTGAAAGAGTCTTCATTTATTCAACATATATGTATCAAGGTTCCTTTCTACGGCCAGCACTGATTCTGTTGCCAAACCCAGGTCCAGCTGCTCGCCACTTGAAAGCCAGTTCCCTAGAGACAAGTGTTGGTAGGAAGGAAAGGTTGCTTTACATCGGAGGCGGGCAACCAGGGGAGAGGGCAGACTCCTGTCTGAGAACCAACTCCCGATGGCTGCTCAGGGGACAGGGGCTTTGTGTGTGTGTGTGTGTGTGGTATGCGGGCCTCTCACTGCTGTGGCCGCTCCCGTTGCGGAGCACAGGCTCCGGACGCGCAGGCTCAGCGGCCATGGCTCATAGGCCCAGCCGATCCGCGGCATGCGGGATCCTCCCGGACTGGGGCACGAACCCGTGTCGCCTGCATCGGCAGGTGGACTCTCAACCACTGCGCCACCAGGGAAGCCCGGAACAGGGGCTTTTAAAGGGGAGTTTCAGGGTTGTAGGCTGAGGGAGGGAGCAGAACAGCATAGTCAGCTTTGACAGTCATCTTGAAATCAGTAATGTGGTGGTCTGATCTGCGTCATCTTGGTTATTTTAAGTACAGTTAATCTTTAGTTCCAGGGTTTGTTCCCATTTCTTTGAGGCCAGTTCTTGGAATTCTGGCAGCTTATGTCATAGCTTCAATCGGTCATCATGTAGTCATCCTCCTTCACCTGGTGGGGCCTTCAGTATCTGCAAAACAGCTCACAGGATATGGCTCAGAATATTATCAATAGCCCTTAAGGAGGAACTAAAGGTCCTTGACTCTGCTTAATGATTAAACTATTATTATTTGTTCTCCTTTGACTGTTTTCACTTATTTCTGCATTTTCTCACTTCTCTGATTAAACTTACTCTTTGGCTAAATTTTTCCACAGACAAAAGGCAGGCTGAGGACATGACGGTGGGATGGGGTCAAGGACCATAGGGTTCTGCTCTGTTTCAATTCCAAATGATGAATATTATCAGATAATCTCTGCTGTCCTAAAGCTGACTTTCAAGTGGGATGGGGCAGACAATAAACACAAGCTAAATCAATAAAATGTTCGCTGGTGAGAGTTTTGTAGAGAATAAAAATAAAATAGCATAGGAGGAAAGGGAATAAAGGAATGGAGAAAGAATGTGCAGTAACTATTTGATATGGGTGTGAGAGAAAGCCTTTTTAATAAGGTAAAACTTGAGCATGGAAAAGGCGTCAATATAGTGTGTGTGCAAGTTCATTCAAGGCAGAGTGGAAAGCGAGTGTAAAGATCCTGAGGTAGGAAAAAGTTTGGTCTGTTCGCAAAAAAGCAGAGGCCAGCAAGACAGATCAGAGTGCGTAATGGAAAGAGTCAGGGGAGATGGGGCAGGCTTGCATCTGATCTCACAGGACCAAAACAAAAATACAAATGCGGCTCAGGATTTCAGGTCTAAATATGTATATGTATAAAACAGTCTATCTAATTCCTAAATAAAATAGATGCTAACTTTCCATATTGACAAATATACTTTTCCAACAACCAAGAAGGCCATATGAATTTGGAATTCTTGGACTCCTTTGTGTTATCACAGAAATGCAGTGACACAGAGAGAGCCTGCTAGGGAGACTAGTTAGGGTCTACTACAATAATCCACTTGAGATAATGGAGTTATGGGCCTGGGTTTTACTGAAGAGTAGTAAGATATGATAAGATTCTGGATGTGTTTCAAAGGTAGATTAGATAGGATTAGATAGGATTTGCTGGTGGACAAGATAACGTGACATGAGATAAAAGAGGGGCCTTAAATGGATGCAAGATTTATAACACAAGGAATTGGAAGAGTAAAGCCCCACCTTTTTTTTTTTTTTTTTTTTCCCCAGCAAGGCTGATAGAAGGCTTTTTTGGACACACTAATTTTTACATGCCTCTTAGACATCCAAGTAGATATTGTAAGTAGGCTTCCCGGTAAATTAGTCTGCAGTTCAGGGCTAGGATTAAGCACTTGGGAGTTAACAAGTGGTATTTAAAGCCGGTGTTCTTACCCTATGGGCAGGGGGGTGACCTTGGTAGTCAGAGCATGTGGAAGTTCTCTTCCGATCACTTAATTCTCTCAGTGAAATAGGAAGCAAGATCATTTTCTGTGAGTAAGGATGATGAAGAAGTTTGGGGAAGTTTAAGAAGAGGGTACAAAATATGAAATCATCCAGCAGCATAGAACAGAGAATGGAACAGGGAAATGTAGAATTCCCACATAGCATTAGGGGCTCATTTCTACAAATGCCTGTATCTCCCTGAGAACATAGGCTACCTGTTAACTCCCTTTGTGTACCCACAACATCGGTAGAGTGTCTGGCATATAACATTTACTAAGATTTTATTGAGTAAAATCAAATGAAAATGATTGCTGCACCATTATGACTTATACCTGACCTAATACATAAGATCTCAATCTCATGTATGCATTTATCACAGGTAAAAAATCTTTACATTTGATTCCTTGATTCACCACTAATTTTAGGACTTAAATTAAGAGCCCTAGTGTTTGAGGGACTTCCCTGATGGTCCAGTGGTTAAGACTGTGCACTTCCAATGCAAGGGGCGTGAGTTCAATCCCTGGTCAGGGAACTAAACATGCTGTGTGGCGCAGCCAAACAAACAAAAAAGAGCTCTGGTGTTTGACAATGTTGCACCCCCTTGTACATGATTTTTGTTGTATTTGTTGCTACCCATTCTCAGAGAGGGATTTGCAAGCTTAGAGTAATGGAGGACTATCTTTGCTTTGGATCATCTCCATGGGAGTCAACTGAGGTGATTCTAGAAAAAGCTCAGCAATGTGTCAAGTGTTTTCTTTCAAAGGCTTCTTCCTGTGATTGCACGGCTGGTTTTAATCCCTCCAGCCCTTTCTATCACTCTACTTTCTCTTCGCTCTTTAAGATGTGCTTTCTTTCCAAATCTCCTTAATTGAAATGCCCCTCTTCTGCAGACTATTTCAGTTGAGAGACAGCAAAAAGAATAAAGAGAGGCTCCAACCTTTTTGTCTCCTTTTTTTCAGCTCTTCCCTCATTTCACCTCAAGTACTCATTTTATGGTACCAAGAACCTAACAGTAGCTTGCCTGGGGGGCAGGGTACAATAATTATCCTTTATTTGTACTCCTGTTATTTTGTTCTTTTTTTTCTGAGCACCCCTGGTGATGTTAGCCATGACCATTGAATCAAATTAAATGGTAATTTTAAATGTCGCACTGAACCTTATTTAATGTAGTAATTAAAATGACTTATAGCTCAATCATTTTTCACTGTTCAATTTAGACACCCTCCCTCAGTCTCCCTTTTACTGAATGATTCACACATGGTGGTGTGCTTAGCAGAGAGGAGGACAATATTGAGAAGTATCATATGAGGTTCTTTTCCTCAGGACATTTACAATGTTAATAGGGAGACAAGAAATGTAGGCTTAAGATTTTTTAAACCACTGTCAAATTTCTGTATAATAATAAAGTCCAGACAATTACATTTTTGGTGTAGATGAGTTTAGTTGAAACGGTGTCAGTTAAATGATGTCAAATGATGGAAATGCATCAAATGGGAAAGTCCTGCAAACAGTTGAAAATGCAGGACTGATGCTCAGAGAATGGTAAAAATGAGAGATATAGATGAATTATTCTACTGCGTAGAAGTGGGTGGATTTTAAAGAAGCTCACCTATATAGAGGGAAAAAAACTAGTAGAGGATTGAGATGACTGAACATATTTGAGAACTTTGAGTCAAACCATGAGTTAGAACCTGGCTCTACATTATTTACCTGTGTGCTATGGTACAATTCACTTGCCTTCTCTGAGACTCCATTTCTTCATTAAGTGGTAAAATGAAACATATATACATTTGCAGTGTATAAAATAGGTGAAAGTTGTCAAGCTATAATACAAGTATTGACTGCTGACACCATCAAAAGAGTGACAGAATATTCTGTTAATCAAGTAAAGATAAGTTTACTGTTCCTGTTACTATAAGAGAGTTTTAACAGAGTCTTTGCAGTGTCTCAGAAGGATATTCATAGGATTTTGGGATCTGCGATAAAGCGGATTATGTCAGGTCTTTCAAACAGGGAAATTAATTCAGTTTGGGCAAAGATTATGACATAATAATTTAAGACTAATAGACACAGTGAGATGAGGGTCCTGATAAGTAAAATGTTGTTTAATAAGCAAGGTGTTTGGCCTGGTTAGCAATCTATTGTCTGACTGGTGACTTGTTTGTCCAAAGGAGGTAACTGTTTGCTTGGGAAAAATAGCTTGTAAGAATTTCCCAAATAAAAGTAAAATTGTTTATTGCTTATTTTCATGGATAAAACATTTCTGGACCAAACAGATGCCATGCACCTTGTCTTTAGCTCAGTGAGACTGAGTTTGGACTTCTGACTTCCAGAAATGCAAGATAATATATTTGTTGTTGGAAGCCACTACGTTCCTGGAAACTTGTTAGAGTAGCCATAGGAATGTAAACAATTTCCAAGCTCTTCCTGAGTCAGAGCTGAAGCCAGAAGTCCCAGAGAGAGTTTTATTTCTCTCCATGTTGGGTACACTTGGCTCTTGTAGAGGAAGGAAAGTGTTTGGGACCAGGTAGGAGGATAGGAGGGATGCATTGCTACAAGTGTTTTTCAACTCTGACTGCACATTAGAATTACTCGGAGAACCTAAAACAAATGCAGTAGGCAGACAGAATTCTCAAATTATCCACACAAAATTCTAATCCCTTCGTCATTCAATCAAATACTAATCTAGGCACTGCTGTAAAAGGAGGTTAATAGATGAAAGTGAGGTTACTAATTAGCTCACCTTAAAGTAAGGAGATGGTCTTGGATTACCCAAGTGGGTCTTATATAATCACATGGGCCTTCTGATTCGAAGCGGGAAGAGGGAAGTCAGATGTATGTGGAGGTAGAGGCAAGAGAGATGAGGCAGAGGGCAAGTCAGAGAATTTGAGTATGAGAAGGATTTAATTCAGTGTTGTGAACTTTGACGATGAAGTAAATGGGTCACGACCAGGGTATGTGGATGGACTCTAGGATCTGGGAATAGTCCATAGTTTACAGCCTGCAAAGACACAAGGACCTCAGTCCTACATCTACGAGGAATTGAATTCTGCCACAACCTGAATTAGCAAGGAATTTGCCCCCAAAACCTCCAGATAGGAACACTAACCTGCTGCCACCTTGCTTTTGGCCTTGTGAGATCTAACCAGAGGGACCAGTCAAGTAACACTGTATCCGCACTTCCAATGTATAGAACCCTGAGATAACAGATTTTTTTTTATTGTTTTAAACAACTAAGTTTGTGGATTGGTCTTACATGATCTGAAAGAAAATCAACATTCAGTCTTAATACATATGTATGGAATATTTGCACAGTATAATATGAATGTATCTATCTTTTCTACTTTTGGCAAATGAACACGTTATAGTTTATGTTAAATATGAGTAGTGGGCTTCCCTGGTGGCGCAGTGGTTGAGAGTCCGCCTGCCGATGCAGGGGACGCAAGTTCGTGCCCCGGTCCGGGAAGATCCCACATGCCGCGGAGCGGCTGGGCCCGTGAGCCATGGCCGCTGAGCCTGCACGTCCGGAGCCTGTGCTCCGCATCGGGAAAGGCCACAACAGTCAGAGGCCGGCGTACCTCAAAATATATATATATATATGAGTAGTTATTCATTTGTACTCAATATGTCCTCTTTTCTATTGAACAACAACATATCATGAAAGCAACTATTTCCAGCTATCCATATCATGTGTTCCCCTCAATAATATCATTCTTTACATTTTCTATTAAAATTTTCTTGGTAGCCTATATTCAAAGAGGCAAAGAATTCCCTTAGCTTCATTGCAGATTTCTCAGGGGAAAAAAATACACACACACACACACACACACACAGATTGTAATGCAGAATTACCTAATATTGCTAAATGTATCCTTAGAATGAAAATGACAAATATATTGATTTAAAAGTTTACATGTTTATGTACTGAAATAAAATTCAGAGAAAAAAATCACAAATTGGAATAATTAATATGTGAAATTGCTAATGTTGACTGTATAATCTAAATAAAATAAATATTAAAAAGTAAGCACCATAAGAATGCACTGTTAGAATAATTCTTCCATTTAAAAGTGATAACAACTAAGAAAACATTAGAAAGTCAAGTTGTGTTGCTAAAGCCACCACATAAAACTTTGATCAGAGGAATTACAGTCACCAAAGTTAATACACCAAAGCTTCCTTTTTCTTTGAGCATACATTAACCAATCCTTGCTTTGTCATGTTTCAGCTAGATGTCAACAGTCAATAGTATTTTACATTAAAGTCCTTAAGACAGAATATACACACCCAAAATTGTTATACTTCTTATTAAATAGTAACTTTTTCAAATTTATGTTCTATTGGTATATTTTGTGCTTACTCTTTGAAAAAGTGAAACATGAGGTTAGGACTTATATTTGTCTTTGTGTCATATC
This sequence comes from Grampus griseus, assembly GCF_964374135.1. Lineage (NCBI taxonomy): Eukaryota > Metazoa > Chordata > Mammalia > Artiodactyla > Delphinidae > Grampus > Grampus griseus. Next base: position 121,266,661 of record NC_138998.1, on the reverse strand, counting down.
CTTCTTCATGTATAAATAAATGATCATTTTGGCTAAATTGATTTTTAGCTCAGGGAAATATAAATATAGAATGGATATGAATATCCAGTATTATTTTTACCAAAATCTCCCTCTAGCCTCAATTTAGATTGATTAAATCTTGTCTTTTTAAAAACTACTTCCAAAAATACCTCAAATTTTCTTTTTCTTGAAAGACATTTTTATTATACACAAGTACGTTCTGAACAATTCAAGCATTTTTTTTTTCCACCTTAGGGAGAATGATGTAAAGTTAATATCATCTGATCAAGGTGGTTCACACATCTAACCACTCTCTAAATTTAGTATTTTATATTAAGTTGGATTTCCCATGTGTGTTTCTACAATGACATGTTCAAATGACCTGAAAATATTTGATGTGTTCATTGTGATCAGCTTGGTCAAATTGCAAGACTGAATCTAATATGAATAAATTGGACTTTGTTAACTCTATCCACCAATTTGGTTATTTTAAAAGCAGGGTTTGTGAGATTTGGAAACAAGGAATTATAGAGTCACTCACTGTGGTGTACATATACATAGGGACCCCTAGGTGTTATGCCCTTGAAAAATCCCCTCACCTTGAGTGTGGTGGAACCTCTGACTTGATTCTGCAAATATAATGCCAGTAGAAGGAAGAGATAGTCACTCCTTGACTGTGTAATGTTATATAAGACTCACCCCCTTAGCAGAGTAGAGCCAGACATCCCTAGTCTTGAAGAAGTAAACTGTCATGATGTCTGAGGTCTGTGAGAGGGCCACATGACAGGAAATGATATAGGTGGTCTCTGGGCATGAAAAGCAGCTCCCAGCTGACAGCCAGTGAGAAAATCAGGATCGTACTGGTATATAGTGAGGAGGTGAACTCGACCAATAATTACATAAGCTTAGAAGAGGATCCCAAGCTCCACATGGAAGACGGATCCCTACCTCCAGAAAGGAATTTAGCCTTATTGAAACCTTGATTTTGGGAGGTATCCTCAGCAGAGGATTCAGCTATGTCATGCTTACTGACACGCAGACACTGAAATAATACACCCACACCAACTGTTTGTTATTTTTCACATCTGTTATGTATATGTATAATATGGTGTCTCTATTTTAGTTTGCATTTCTCTATAAATAAGATTGGACATCTTTTGTGTACTTATAAGGCATTTTAATTGAACTTTGTACTGAGATAACTGTAGATTCAAATGCAATTATTGGACATTTGATGTCCAATATTTATTGTTTCAAGCTAAACATAATAAATATATGTTGCTATTTTTTGTTTTACATTTTATTAGTTAATATTAACAAAAGATATGCTTGTTTATTTGGAGAGCAAACACACTTGAAAAAAAAATAAAAACTGTAATCATATGATACTGAATATGTTATGTTGAGGTTTCTTTTCATAATCACCAGTATTTGGTGACTGTCTTTCCTTGGTAAGTGTATATATATATATATATATATATATATATATATATATATATATATATATATATGATTATATCAAGTTCTCTGGTGGTAAGCAACAGAAACCAAAGTAGGGTACATTAAGCAAACAAAGAGTCTGAAGTATATGGACTGGCTCTTAGAAGTCACAGAGAAACTAAAGAACCATGTCATGTTTAGAACAGAAACTGGGACTGTTCAGTTTTAGAACAGTCCAAGGACAAAGACCTAATGGAGACCAAAGGACAGTCAATTTTAGGTGCCCCTATTGGGATTAATCAGCTCTAACTTAAAAGTGTCCATGTTGGACTTCCCTGGTGGCGCAGTGGTTAAGAATCCGCCTGCCAATGCAGGGGACACGGGTTCGAGCCCTGGTCCTGGAAGATCCCACATGCCACGGAGCAACTAAGCCTGTGTGCCACAACTACTGAGCCTGCACTCCAGAGCCCGTATGCCACAACTACTGAAGCTCATGCGCCTAGAGCCCATGCTCCGCAACAAGAGAAGCCACAGCCTGCATACTGCAGTGAAGAGTAGCCCCCGCTCCCCGCAACTAGAGAAAGCCCAGCACAGCAACAAAGACCCAACACAGCCAAAAATAAAATAAAATAAATTAATTAATTAATTTAAAAAAAATGTGTCCATGTTGCTCCACTCAAGATCTAGAAGAGTGTAGGGTGCCTTGACACTTCCCTTGAGGACCCTGTTCATTTTGTGTTTGGTGACGAAGGGGGTGGTAGTTCACAAAAGCTAATTAGTATGACTATCCAGAAGGAAAAAGGTCAAATTGATGCGGTTCCAGCAGGTGCAACAGATGTCCACTACATCTGTAATATTATTTTAATGGCTTGTTAGTATTCCACTCAATAGATTACTTATCATTCACTTTCTTCTGGACATTAACTGCTTTCTATTAATTTCTGTCATTGTATAAACATTGTGATTATTATATTAGTAGCTAAGGTTTTCTAAGGCATCTCCAATGTGCTGGTCCAATAGAACGTAAATTTTGTTCAGCTAACTGTTTATCAGAAGGTTGATATCAATTTAAACTTCAACCACTAGTTCAAAGGACTATCTATTTTTTAAACATTTGAGACATTTGTTTTGTTGTTTTACTTCATCTCTATTATCTTTGAAGTTCTTGGATCACCAATTAGATTAAAAATTTGGATGTGATAATCATGAGTTTTTCTATTATGCATTATCTGGCCTAATCATAGCTCAATTTTTTCACTAGAAAGTTATCTTTTATTTATTGACTTATAAGAGGTCTTTAAATGTTTTGGTTGTTAACTCTTTGTATCTTATATACATTGCAATTATTTTTAAGAATTTGTTGTTTCCTGTTTACCATTTCTTATAGTATATTTCATTATACAGAGGTTTTACATTTATACATGGTCAAACTATTAAGCTTTGCTTTTGTAATTTCTGCCTTTTGTTGTTGTTGCTTAGTATGGTTTTTGGATGAAATAAAGTTGGTCTCTGTTTTGTTTTTAATGATTAATTGGTGTACCTGTGTGATTAATTCACTCTAACATTATTTAGTTGAGATATTATATTCATCATGTTTCATTTTAATATATATACTTGGTGTTGGTAGTGAAAATTATCAGATAGCTGAAGAAATATAAGATCCAGAATATTCACCTTGGAATTCTCTCTTCTTCCTGAATTGTCAAAAAAAAGGCTTTCCCTTGGTATGTCTTTGTGTTCAGTTGCCCTCCCCTGCCATGTTTGCCACTCCTTTCTACCACCAGGTTGAGATGCAGGGGAAACCTGACCCTTTATCTCCTCCTTAGCTTCTTGCCTGAAATACACAGACATTGTCACGTGGTGATGATTTAATAGGTATTTCAAACTCAAATGTCCCAAATAGAACTCTTGGTTCATTAACAACCTCTCTCTACAAAATCACTCCATTCATTCAAAAAATATTTATCAACGAACAATTTCCATACTTCTCTGGCCAGTTCTCAGAGCCAAAAGCTAAACCTGAAATGCTATTTCGAATCACCTCAAAGGCATTGTGATTTTCCTACAGTGATATTTTCATTTTCCAGACTTCCTATTCAAATGGGAGCTCAACATTATATAACATGTAATAATAATAAATTAATAGTGTCCACTGCAAATTCAGTCTAACTTATGTAACACCAAACTCTCTGTGTAACATTATTCTAGTATAAAATCTACTTCTCGTAATATTTAAAAGTATACATAAATGAATTTTTGTAGGCTAAACACTAAGTGACCAAAATTTTCTTTTTTTCTCTTGTTTTTTATCATATATTTAAAGGCAAAGTAAATCATAAATTTTAAATGACCATAACAGATATTATTTTGTAATGGTTTAGTATGATAGAACTGACTGTATTTTGGCACTTTATTCCCCTAAACTCTTATCTGAATATAGATGTGCTACAAGGAAGTTCTGCAAAATAACATATCTGTTACCTGCAGTTAAGATACTGTGTTCTTTTAGCAAGGCAAACTGCATTCTGGAACTGATTTACAAAGACTTAAAAGTACTTGAAGCACAACAGTCACGTCAAACCAACTTATGAACTCCTTTGAATGGTATTTACTTTAAAAAATATGGATGTAATAATTTTCATTTTTAAAATATAACAGATATTCTGACATTAAAATGTTAATGGAGAGTTCGAATGCAAAGTTTAATCACAACAGGCAAGCCCTGGTATCACAAAATAAATAATTCAATTTTTATTTTTTTCTTGATATTATAATGTAATAATAGGCAGTATTTTTAAAAAAATTACTCCTGAAAGATAAAATAGTAAAATTGGGAATTATTAACAAAATAATTTCAATATATTTTCACAAATAAGAAAAAGTGTTAGGTTACCAAAATTAATACAAACTATAATTTTCATACATGTTTTGTGTGAACACAAAGTTATAATGTTTAACTCATAAATCCACATTAATACCACATAACATTTTTTAAAGGTAAATACTGTCTTATTTCTTTCTCTGAACGAATCTGTTATCTACTTTGTCCTAAAGCTTGGGAAATTCATTATGTAGGTCAGGCTTTTCCTGTAGTTAATGGTTGGCTTTGCCTTTGTGATTTCCTATAGCTGTAACAGCAGTGATATTTTTTCTGGCTACACTCCAGAGTCTTGATAACAAGAATGGACTTTTTTTTTCAGTCCTTGAGCATTCTTTTCTTCTTTTACTCTCACATAACACAACAGCACTTGATTCAGAGTGAGAACTGTGACGCAGCAAGTGAATCAGTTTTGGAATCAGAAGGTCTTGATTTATGCCCCGGAACTTTTTACTAAAGAAGTGACCTCTGGTGAAAGGAGTATGGTACAGTGAATTGAGCACAGGCTTTAGAGGCAGCAAGAATGCATTCAAACCTCTGTCATCTCTTTATAGCTGCATAAACTTGGCAGGTTACTTAATCTCTTTGAAACTTGGTTATTTTTCTGCAAAACAATGATTGATGTTTTATGCACATCATTGCTCTACATCTTAACAAGGAAAATTTTCTAAAAGATGGAGACTCCCAAAAAAAGTTCTCAAAAAATATTAGGTGTTTGTCACTTCCCTCACTCCTGCACTTCAACTGCTCATTTATACATAACTTTCTCTATGTTTATGTCACTATGCCCAATTGCCCCACTGGCATCCCCTCAAGATTATAACTCATCTTGTTCCCTCTAGCGCAGGTGGTGCTTCTTGAATTCTCATTTCCTAAAAAGGAGACATTTGCATTTCTGTCTGCTGTACCCCCTATCACCTTCCCCCAATTAGAGCTCTCATCCTCAGCTGGCTGTGCTCTCATTTCTGTCCCACCAAGCGTCATAAGGTTTATATTCCATACTAAAACCATAGTTATGTTTACTAGACTGTGTCCATGACATGAGTCTGAAAAACACATGCCAACAGAAAGTACTCGTTTTTCCTATGACTATGAATATTCCTCAGAGTTGATCAGATAGTGAACAGCAATTTTGCTTGTTACATTTTATATCCAATGTCATAGCTCCTGTGTCACTCACGGAGAATGTTTATGACACCAAGTTTAATTTATAGTTCAGCTTTTTATACCCCACACATTTCTTTAACCAGTCCTCAAGATCTGCAGAGTACTCAGCCATGTATCACCTACATCAGTGCCGCATTTTTACCAAGAAACCTCAGTTTACACAAATTGAGACATCCAAGGACTTTTCTGCTCTACTTTCCTGGATGTTTCCCTTTTTCTTGTATTCATTATTTCTATTTTCTTTATAAACTATTCAGTCCTCTCTTATGAACTTTTTCTGTCCTCATACTGAATCAATTATTTGGTGGGATATAGAAATGTAGGTAAAGTTATTTTTCCAGGGATCTTAAGAGGCTTTGTTCTGCTCTTTTCAAGCCTCTGGTGTTACTGATAAAGTACCTGACACCAGTATGATTATTGTCACGATATACAGGTCTTTGGTTTACTCTCTGGCTTCTGTAAGTTGTTTATCGGTCATTAGGTAGTTGGAAATTTCACACTGTTATGTATTGACTAGGTGCTTTTGTTGTTGTTTCAGTAATTATTTTGAACAATCAATAGGCCGTTTCCATCAGAGACATATATTCTTATTCAGCCGTGGGAAAAAAAAATCTTCTAATAATGCTTGATATTTTTCTCTCCTCTACTTTCTAATTCTCTGTTTTGGGAAATCTCTTAAGTCTGACATTTAATCTCATTTGATCCCTTATGTCTCTGCTCTTTCATTGTCTATTTCTCATCACTCTCCCCCGTTTTTTTCTTTTCTGAATCTAGGAGTTTTTCCTTGGCTTTCTTTTCCAACCCGTTTGTTTATTGTTACTATTAATTTTAGTGAACTGAAAATGTTTTTTTCTGCTATTGTTCTTTACTTCATGTTGAACAGTGATGTTTTTGTTTCATGTATGCAATATCTTCTTCAGTCTTTCTAAGGATAGAATTAAGCTTTTTTTCCCCCTAGTTACACTTTGTTCCTCAATTTTTTCTGATAACACTGAGGTGAAATTTCCCTTCTTTATTCTTTCTATTTTTTCTTTTTCATGTTCTAAAATATTTATGCCTTTTGTTTACCACCTTATATGTTAAATAAGATTATAGAAGGTCTGTTGTTTGTGGCAGGTCATGTAGGTGGATAGAGAGCTTACTTAACGTGAGCGGCCACGTTAACACTTTAGAAACACTAGAGATTGCTTACACACTTGGAAACAACCAAAGCAGTGATTCTGAAAACCTGGATGGATGTTAAGCTGAAATGCTAAAACTGCATGAGAAGGAAATGGTGCTTCACACGTACCAGGCCATCAGCTGGGTCCCTGCTCCTTTGGCCAAGCCTGCAACGGACTTGGGTGCTGTTAACCCACCCACTGCAGCCCCCTCCCCTGTCAAAAAATAAAAATAAAAAAGAGGGAGAGGAGAGATCAGATGTATGGACAAGACAGGTATTTGACAAGTTTATCCTGAACTCTGAAACTTTGTTTTGATGTTTTCTTTGCTCACCTCGATCATAAGCCCTTTAAAAAAAACCTACTTTTTAAGGCCCATTTAATTCTCTTTTTTCTGTAGAGCCTCCCTCAATGATCTCAATATGCAAATATCTGTCCTCTGAACTCCTATAATTCTTATTAAGCTCTGAGTGTAACTTATGTATTTTTGTGTATGTGTCATATTTTTAGAATCATATATGCTTACTCTTCCAAATGGAATGATAGAATTACTAAGGAGAGGACTTTTTCAATGTGTTTTTTGTAGTTAATATGTGTAATATGGAATGCTAAATACTGAAGACTCATGGATTCATCAAATCCAAGGCCTGCTTCTCTTCATATCCACAATAATAGTAGTTGCTTGATAAGCTGTAGTTATTATAAACATTGAGAATTCAACCTTAAAGCTTTTCTATTTGTTCTTCTGTAATTTTTTTCAATGTTCTGGTTATGTTTATATTCAATACTTTACTTCACAGAATGTCAAAAGCCCTGACTATATGGCCAGTTGAGATCAATTCAATGAAAAGTGAAAAAGAATGTGGGCTTTGGAAACTTGCACCAAGTAAGGGAATGCATGGTGACACCCAAGTTAAGGTTCATCCTTGGCCTTCTGTTCATTTCTCTCCATGCCCAGTGCAGGCGAGAATGCAGACTTTTCCAGTCTTCAACTCCTTCACCATTTACACCCAATTCCATATTTGCATCACTGTTTCCTCCAAAACAATTCTATTTTCCCAGCTATTTCAAGTTTTTGTATAATTATTTCAGCATCATATAAATGTAAAATAAAATTCACTATCTCACACATTAATTCCCTAGCTTTTGTCTTTTTTTGTTTATTTATTTGAAACAGGGCCATAAAATTAAAACCAGAGACATAAAACTTGAATAATATTTTTTAATCCTTTAGTTTGTTTTTTTTCAAAGAAGATTCTCCACATACTCTTTTGTGAAATATTTAAGCATACACCTAAATGGAAAGAACAACCGTAATTAATAGTACAATAAGCTCCCATTTTTGTCAATTTTGGTTTTTCACTTCTTCTCTCCTCCTGGTCTGTGGACTGTGTATAGTTTATGATTCTTAAATTCCAGCTCGGGCTATCACTAATCCCAGGGTGAGCTGCCACATCCATCAACATTCATAATTTATGCTTGCCTAATTTTCCTACTAATAAAAGCCTAGAGAGATTATCATAGCAGGCTCAGCTTTCCACTTTCCATATCCCATGCTGACAAAAGGGTTTGGTAATTTGCATATTACCAATCAAAACAAGAGAGTAGACAGACATACCATAAAGTAAACCAAGGAAAACTGAGCATGAAAGTAGAGCATACATTACTTGCCTTATACAGGCTGCTAATTTCCATCACTAGTCTCCCTGAACACTACTTTGATGATTATCCACTCTTGTCCATTCCACGTATTCACTGCCAACATGTTTCTACCAGAATATAAATGTTTTGGGATTCCAATCCCCACTTTATTATATTAACATTTTTGCTACCATCCAGTAAGCTTTAGTCAGGCTAGAACTTTTCCCAGACACATAAACACAGGAAATAGCAAGTAGATAGAGTGCTGGCTTTAAATATATCCTAGGTGCCTTAAGAAGGAACATTTCAATCCAGCTGTGCTGGCTATATCAGTAGCTACATCAATTGGACAAAAAATGGTAATTTTATAAATATGGTGATACTACCAAAAACCTTATACTTTAATACATCATCACTAAATAGACACTTAAACTTCTTAGACAGTTAGTAAGTGATTAATAATTCACATATGTTTACATTTTTTTCGGGGAAAAAATCACACCATCATTAATCTTAATTATATAAAGATTTAAGCACATCAATTTTAAAAAGTTCAAGTTAAGTCTTTTCAAATACAATTATAAACTCACAGCATTTCTCTCTTGCTGGAATGATCTGTAATTTCATAGCAGCCATGACTTTTCTCCTTTGAATCTCTCAAAGCAAAGTTGGTACAGCAGAAAGGATTTTGTTTACCTTTATGACCTTGTTCTCTCCTGCTTTGGGTCATGTTTAATTTCTTCACACCACTGTTTGAAAAATCAGCTTCTGACTTCAAGGGCAGAAGAACAACCCTGAAGGATTCTGTCTGTTTTACAGCTATGTAAGACATGTTTAATATTCAGATTCCTACAAGTTCAAGATGACAATAGGGTATAAAACCCAAGGATTTTTGGTCTTAATAAGAGTGTTGATTTCACAAAATCTTTGTTTTCCTTAATAACATGAAATAGTTGTTAAAATCAGATTTTAATTTTGGTATTAGCATTGTGTTTCAACAAGATAGAGTTTCCAGACCAAGTTTATCTTTTCATTTATTCTCTTTTCCCAGAGGCAGCTCCTGAAAACCTGCTCTGCACTTAGAAGTCAGCCGCATAATTGGAGACAAGTGGTGTAAGTAATTTGCCCTGCAAAAGTAAAACTAAAAGAGAGCATGTTAAATCTTTTTAGTTCCAATTACTAGCTAACACTGCTATTAAATTACAGAGCTCAAGATTTCTGAAATAAATTTAGAATTATACTTGGTATGCAATATCATTTTTGAAATGTGAAATCTAAATCATTATTCTGTCAAGATGTAGGTTTAGTGATTGAACAAGTATATGATCAATTTCCTGCTCTGGGTGAACTTCAACTTTATGAGAACTATGGTATTGGCTCAGATTTCTCCTAGAAATATAGTGTATTTAGGCCAAAATTAATAATCACCCTAATTTTTCACTTCTCCACAGAGGCATCCGTCTCATCTATGCATGAAACACCTTTTAACTTCAATGGATATCCAAAGATCAGAAAAGATTTATGGGTGCACAAAAAAGGATTACAGGGGACTAATGGCATGCTGTGTTAATCCAGTGTTCTGCATTAAAATAACTTTTCTTTTTTCCTTTTCAATAGTACCTTGACAGCAGAAAAGAATGGGTTCTGAAGTCAAAGGATTGTGATTACTTGATTCATCAACATTAGCCTTTTATATAACTTCCTAAGCATCTTTTTTTTTTAACATCTTTATTGGAGTATAATTGCTTTACAGTGCTGTGTTAGTTTCTGCTTTAAAACAAAGTGAATCAGCTATACATATACATATATCCCCATATCTCCTCCCTCTTGCGTCTCCCTCCCACCCTCCCTGTCCCACCCCTCTAGGTGGTCACAAAGCTCCGAGCTGAGGTGGATGGACCTAGAGTCTGTCATACAGAGTGAAGTAAGTCAGAAAGAGAAAAACAAACACCACATGCTACCACATATGTATGAAATCTGAAAAAGAAAAATAATGGTTCTGAAGAACCTAGGGGCAGGACAGGAATAAAGACGCAGACGTAGAGAATGGACCTAAGCATCTTTGAACTAAATTGTCAAGGGTAGAGTTAAAACATAACTCACGTACATCCTGGACAACAGGGTAAGTTTTCTGTATAATTTATGTCTCATTCCTGCTAAACCCTCATTTGATGAATAACAATTGTCAGTTACCAATAAAGCAGTTAATGATTCATTCAAAAATCAGTTGCAGAGTCCTACTGAGTATATGCTTTTGAAGGACATATAAGTACACTCTGATCCTGGACACCAGCAGTCCCTACTGTGTGCCTGGTCTTAAATTAAATATGAACATGACTTGATCTTTGGCACTGAAGCTCACAGGAAAACAATTGTAACTATTTTGTGATCTAACCATCTCTGGAACAGCATAACAAGTGAACAGCAAGGTGTTCAAGGAAAAACAAACAAAACAACACACTGGCTATCTTTTCACTAGAAACCCTTATCTCACTACTTGTATTAAATATTGTTATGCAGAAAATTTTGTCTTAAAGACTTTGAAGGACTATAAAGTAGCAGTGTATAAAAAGATGTCTTTGTTAGTAAAGTAAGTAGATTATATGCATCAGAGGGCAGAGGATTTGCTTATATATTCCCTGGCATGATACTCAGCAAATGTATGATTGACCATGCTGGTGCAAGAACCAAAATGGAGATGGATGCTTTTGATGAGAAAGGGGTTCTGTCATTGTTCTTTTCTGACTGTGTTTTTAATGTTAGTGAATTTCCACAGTGTCTGTCTCTTGTAGTCTTTTTCACTATCAGACACAATACCTGTATTAAAGGCTTGTAAACTCCTCTTTCCTGTGCGCAGAGCTTCTCACGCATGCACATAAAGTCCTGAACTTGCAGCCATCATGATTCTACTGACCCCCCAACTTTATGCCAACTTGGTAAGATTATGGCTTTTTGGGTATAAGAGAAGTACCCTGATCCTACCTCAACCAAGTGGATACATTTGACTAACCTTCAAGAAAAATATCTAAACCAATTGTCATTGCTTCAAATAAACAGAGCATTGGGGAACGGGAGGGCGGTTCTCAAGGAATAGATATGGTCATCAATTAGTCTCTATTGTTAGTTTTCTTTTCAAAGAAAATGCATTTTCATCATGGCTTATTTAAACCTTCAAAACTCTTAACATCCTATTGAATCACCACAACATTAAATTTGTGATGAAGGAACTGCTCCCCAGACCTCTTATCTTCTGCTACCAAAACCCCTCTGTCAAATGCCGAGAAAAAGCACATGCTTCATGGAGTTTGTGATGATTAAATAGTATAAATCAGGTAAAGTTCTTAGCCCAGAGCCCAGCATATACTAAATACTAGGTAACTCCTACTTATTGTTAATTATTAGTTCACAGTATACTTGAAAACTTAAATTATTCAGATTGCCACTGACTTATGTGTTTTCTTTAACATGTGATATCATGGCCTGCATTTTTCATGATAAATATATCGCAATTTTAAGATAAATATATGATCGCTAAAGTTTCTCCTTTTCTTTCCAATAACAATAATAAAAATCACAATCCCTTAGATATTTAAAGCACAATGTATATGCAAAGCATCAGAATCTAGTCCCCCAAATCAGTAAGGAAGGCTTCTCTTAACTTTAATTTTAAGAGAAGGTCTTGGACAATGATAATTCACTTATTACCTGCCTCTTTTGAAAGATACCCATTTAAATGGAGACCTAATCTGCCTACAGGTGCAGTACAGGTCATGGGACACGGAATGTACCTCTTTATGTTAGAAATGGACCTTGGATCTCTGCTTTCATCAGCTCTTTGAAACTATCACTTGGTGCTAAAAAACACAGCTGATGTTTAAAAATTACTCTAGATGGAAGACGTTAGGGTGGGCAAGGTGAAAATCATGAGCTTGTGAATACATTATAGGCTGAAAGAATTTTTGGAAAGTATCTCCAAGTATGTATAATGCACAATTTCTAAAATGAATAAAAGTTTATAATAAGCTTTAGATGAGATGTTGAGAAGATGTAAGAAGTGTAGCTACTTTAATCTTAATCAATGCAACTTGTGATGAGGTAATGAAGAGCAGGCAATCAGTCAGAACCCAATCTACCCAAACAAAATCTCAAACAACAACAGAGGATATTTTTTTACTTTAGTTTGTGTTAAGAGAAATGGGCAATGTAAGTGCTATGCAGATTTAATGTGCTAATGAAATCAATTCATCAAGTTTTAAATTATGTAGGCAATTAAAATAAGAAACTGTTCTGTACACAAAAGAGACTGTGTCCCCAAGAGAATAACCAGCCTTGGTAAAGAACAGCCCTAGCAAATTTTAGATAAGCTTTTTAAAAAATGTTATATATCAGCTGCATTTAAAGACTTTTTTTTTTTTTTAAGTTCCCCAGTGAATCTCCAGAATCTCTACTTAAAAAGGAGCCTAGGAATGGAAATCTGGAAGAAGCAGCCAAGAGATCCATTGAGAAGCTGTTTACTAGCTTACTGTTCCTCAGATCAGTCACCTGGCACCTGGCTTTTGGGTGCTACTGAGTTACCTGGAGACATTCAAGTGTCTATGAGTACAGATAGTTTAAGGGAATTAATCTCCAAAGGAAAGAGTTACATCTTTTATATTGAATCTTTCAAGAGAGGCTTTGATGGAGCTTTGGGTCCTAATTTTCTACCACATATAATAAACTCCAACTCGTAAAAATAAAAAAATCTCTCACCCAGTGCTAAACTTACAGTGCTGATTGTTCCAGAATATCACAAATCTACAAGGCGTCATTAGAGGGATCAATCAAAATATATTATTGGTTTTGAGAAAATAAAAAATTCTAATGACAAGGTGAAAATAAATTTGAAAGACTAGTGGCTTTCAAATATCTGTTTTAAGCAAAATTGGACTACTTACTTGAATTTGCAAGCTGACAGGTCATTTAAAAAGGATACTTGTTGAAGGATTAGAACAAGACTTTTGCATACATCCTAACAAGAGTTCAAATAATTCAATGACATTGCTAGAATAACTTCTTATTCCCATCTACTTACTTGTGTGAGCAAGGTATTTCAATACCTATATGTATAAAGATGAACTAAAAAAAAATAAGAATAGAATTTATGATAAACTTTGTCTCATTATAACAGTAAATTATTTATAGATATTACATTCAATATTGTAAATTTTGTACATTTTAGTATGTTTCATAAAGAGATTTTTCTGCAATCACTTGAAGTTGTTTATGAAAATATGTACTAAATTTATATTATCTATATCAATAAGGTACTAATACTTACTATAATAATTTGTAGGTACTAATAATAACTATAATAATATCTTACTCCTGAAAGAATTTTTCAATGTTTAGAGAGACTTATGGCCACAAAATAAATTAAATCAATAAAAATATTAGCATAAAATATATCACATTATGAAAAAAGTTAAATTTAAGGAGTTGAATGGAGTTGGTTTGAGGAGAAAAAAGAAAAACATAAAATTTCTAACTCAAATATAAACAATGTTTATATGTATTTTTTAATGGATACTAATGGATGTCAAATTATTATAGTATTTTGATCCCACTGAAAATGTTTAGGGAGTGACGTAACAGCTTTATCTTAAAAGGCCAATATCTACTTTATGCTGAAAATTAAACTCTTCGTAAATATTAAAACTTATGACAGATAATATAGCTGTCCATCTAGAAGTGTATATGGTGTATATCATTTATATAAATTCTTATGTAAATTATAGTTAGATTAAATATTGATTAGGGGTGGCTTAAGCATGCCTATGGAAATTTGAGGGCTAGGAAGGGATTCAACACTGGAAATGCCCATCTCACCTTTATGAAACAGATTTTCATTGGTTCAATATCCTTATTTACACTCTATCTTTCAGCAAGTATTTAAAGAAGTCAAAAATTTTATTCAGTTTTATAATATGCTACCTTTTAAAAAATTAATGAGTACCAGGTATTTTTAATGGATTATCACATTAAACTCTCAGTAGTTCAATAGCAACATTATACTCATTTCCGGTTTAGAGATCGAGAAACTAACATTTAGAATGGGGAAGGGATTTTTCCATGATCAAGTGGAGGAGTTGACATTCAAATCAAAGGACTGACTCTGTCACCATGAATTATGCTCTTATCCTTTAGTCTTTTATGTCTTGTAATTTCTCAATTTCTCAGACAGAGAAATAGAAAAAAATCTACCCTTCTTAATTGAAGTGATTTTCTTCTACTTACTAATAATAAATAATAGAATGATCATATAATTAAAAAGGCAGAGTTGACAACACTTTCATTATGCTACAATAATTTTCCTATAGGTTTGAGAAAAACTATGATCTAGTTGAAAGTTATACTCAATTATTTTGTACCTTGGTATATTGGAAAATACTTATTTTCTAAATACAAATAACATAAATATGTTCTTTTATGATGAGTGCAGATTACATATATCTCTAGCAAGTAGAAACAATATAGAAAAAAGATGTAGGGTTAAAAAAAACAGTGAAACTATACATGTTGAATAACAACAAAAATCTATTCTCTTTTTCCACTTAAATTTCTCTTAACAAGAATATTTAAAATAATTATTGGAATTTAGAAATTTTATTAAATTCCTGTGAAATATTTATTACGTTGCAAAGATCTTATTTTACAGAAAATTGTTTTCTGAAGACAAATGCCAATACCATGTGATATGTAACTTCAGTTGCTTAATTTTATCACTTACCCTGTTGATGAATGATGAAAATTTGAATAGAGTTCACATAGACAAGTTTGGAATATTACGAATTGTAACTGCAAAATACTGATATGTCCTCCCAAAATTCATCTTTTGAAATCCTGACCTCCACTGTGATTGTATTAGGAGTCAGGGTCTGGCAGAGGTAACTAGGTACAAATGGGATTAATACCCTTATAAAAGGGACTCCAGAGAGCTCTCTCTCACCCTCTTTCCATCATTTGAGGATACAACTGGAAGGTAATAGTCTGCAACTTGCAAGAAGGAGGGATCTCACCAGAACTTGACCATGCTGGCACTCTGATCTTGGGCCTCCAGAACTATAGGAAGTAAATGTCTGTTATTTATAAATCCACTCAGTCTACAGTGCTATGTTATAACAATCAGCCAGAACTAACAAGACAGTAACAATATAAAAAGAAAGATTACAAAAGGTTTGTGATTTTCAGTCTTTAGCTTAACAATTACGTTGTCATAGAACTACAGTTTGTTCTCACTTTGTTTTATTAATATGAGATATTCAAAAAAGATTTTTTTTAAAATGTGTATGTTCAGAGTGCTAATTTGGACCAAATAACTTATTAAAGATGACTTGGCAATTTTTGAATCTAGAAATCAACTCGCAGTTTCTGACTTACCATTTGTAACTTCAGCTATCATCAGACACACACAAAAAAAGAGAAATTGATAAATTTTGGTTAGGTTTAACAGTTCCTGGTCTGTTAAAGAGAATTATTTTTAGATAATGATATGTTCAGAAATTGTTTCCAATTTGCCTAAAATCTGGGCTATGAAAACCTGTAAATGAGGCTTCTTAGGTCAATTTTATGAGAGGTTAATTCAAGGTGGCTTTGGAAAAAAACACAGGCATTTGAACATGTGAGTATGGATATTCAAAGAGAAGTCAGTGTTGGAAGTCAGGTGTAGAGGAAGAGGAGACAGTCAATATGGGAAAATTGCTTTGAAATAGTATTTAATTACTAAATTAAGCCAAGCTTTAATAAGAACATAAATAGTTGATGTCCACATAGAGATGAATGAGACTGGATAAGGGAAGGTGGAGAAGTGGCAGGGAAACCAGAAGAAATATGTTGTCATAAAAGCCAAGGGAAAAGAGCATTTCAAGGATTTCAGCAAGGATCAAAATGGGATCCTATCTCCAATGATTGCTAACAATGGTGCTGTAAGTATATACATACACACACACACACACACTCTCAAGTGTGTTTGACTTTTAAAAAGTGAGAAGATAAAGAGGATGAGAAGGACCAGGGCATATATGAGTATCAATTGTCAAGAGCTGGTTAGGATGAATAAGCTGCTGGAGACCTCATGATCACAACTGAAATAAAATAAGTAATTAACAAGCTTTTGGAAGCGTGTCAAATTTCACTTTCTCTATACTTTATTTCTTTCCAGTTCACCTTTTTATTTTAGTTGAAGTTTATAGAATACATCTGCATATCCTTAAAGTACGTAGAGCACCCTCAGCCTCCTGTTGTAAGAAGAAAAGGCAATTTAAAGAGTATTGGTGTGTAAATGCAGATACCCCAAAGCAAATATAATTCAGCAGAAACACAACGATTGGAAACATATTTGCTTCATTTTTGTGGAATTGTTGTCAAAGGAGGACTGCTCCAAACTTAACTATAATTCAATTTACTATTTTTTTTAAATTTTATGATGGTGCAAAAGGAATATGCATTCAGTAGGCACTATACTTCAAATTTTGGATTTTGATCTTTTCCCAGATTAGGATGCTGGACAGCTGCAGGGCCCACAGCGCACACTCAGCCTCGTGATCACGAGGGTACACAACCGATAGACTTATAACCATTCTGTACCCAGACAACCATTCTGTTTTTCACTTTCAGTCTAGTATTCAATAAATTATCAGACACTCAACACTTTATTACAAAATAGGCTTTGCGTTAGATAATGTTGCCCAATGTAGGCTAATGTAAGTGTTCTGAGCATGTTTAAGGTAGGCTAGGCTAAGCTATGATGTGGAGTACGTTAGGTGTATTAAGTGCATTTTCAACTAACTGATAATTTTAAATTAGGATGGGTTTATTGGGACTTACAGATCTTGAGGAAGATCTGTAGTGTTAACACAGGTAAATAACTGAGGTAATTTAAATAAATTCAGTTATCTATGTTAACCACCAGTTTTTATCCTTGGTCATTAATCACACACACACACACACACACACACACACACACGCCTGCCTGCTTTCCCAGCAATAAAATAGTAGAACAATGAAAGTGATACATAAGCACATTATGAACAGGTTTCAGTAATGTCTGACATTTATATTCAAACTTTCATTCTAAATGATTAGTATGTTCTTTACATAATGTATTCATAGCAGGTGTTTCAACCTCTAAAAAGGAAGCTCCACTGAGGTGGAAGTAAGTAATTTTTCTGCTTCAACTTCTAGGAATATTTTTATTTAAGGGGAGAAGAGTAAGTTTTGCCACCAAAATAGAAATGGGGAAGCAAGATATGGTCAGTCTTACCTTAATTATTGACAATGGACCTGAGAGGTTAGCTTTCCAAGATCTGGGTAGTTTGCAAGAGTCATTTAATCAATATTTGTCTGTAAAGTTGTTTTTTGCTTTTTTCTTTTTTTTTTTTTTTTATAAAAAGAGACCCTGACTTGAATATGTTGAGGTACATAAATATTTAAAGTTAAATATAAAACATTCCCAATGGTTATCTGAATCACTGGCTTATTATCTATATATTAGCCTGCAGTTCTTTATGCTGCAGCTGTAATTCTTAGAAAAAAATCAGAGGTTGGCAAAACATTGTGAAACTTTAAGTTATAACCTTTTATTTTAACTGAAATGTTCATTTGGATATTGTAGATGACTTATGATAGATGCATTCAGGTTGGTGAAGGATTAGAATCAATTAATAATGTATTTTGCATTCAATATGGTATTCTATACACTTAAAACTAAGATTTTTGAATCTTTCAAGAAAAAGACAGAAATGTTACAAGGGTTCAATTGGTTTTACCAGGAAGGTAACTCAGAATCTTTCATTGAAGTAGATAAACAACATGGTATTTGGGGTTTAGGAATTTAAATATTGCTATATTTACAAGGACCATGGAAACAAGAGAGAGTTTTAAAGCTAATTAATAAAGATGATTTTAAGATTATATATACATTAATGCCATGAATAAGAATAAAATACAGCTTTACTTTAACAAAAAATCTTGAGTCATTCCTTGTTTTTTTACGGTCCATAAATGTGAACAAATATAAACGAAAATAAAACAATTAAGTTAGTTATTTTGAATCTTAGGATAATAAAAAATATTAGATGAAGGCAACCTATTTGTCCATCCTTGACTTGAAATGGTAAATCTGTACAATAGCTTTTACCCCAAGATTTTCAAATTAGAGTAAGCGTCCATGGGGTAATATGTAAATACAGACTATTCTCTTTATCCGTGGCAGTTAAGTTTTATGAGTTTACTATGAACACCAGTTTGGCAAATACTACACCTTTTTCCTAGGGAAAATATAGACTTTGGTTGCTGTGACACTCTGGTCACAACATTTTCATCAACCTTGTACACAACCTTATTTTATGCACGTTTCTGTTTAAAGACACTTTAACATATATATTCATGATATATATATTATATATAGAATATATATATAGAATACATTATTTAATATATATATGCATGATATATATATATTATATATATATATATAATGAATATATTTTATATATTCATTAACATTGGACTCAGGGCCAACAGCCATATATCTCATGCCTGAATAAAGCCTATCTAACACATGTATTTTCTCAAGAAGACACATCACAGTTTTCTTGCACTTAGGAAAATTAGCACTTTATCACTATGCTTGGAGCTGATTTGAAACAGAGAACTCAATGACACAAAAAACAAAAGATGCAGAAAATGTGGTACTAACTAGACCTCAAAATGGACACTTGTTCACAGCATGAGAAGTCAGCATGTGCCCTTGTTCCACATCAGCTGGGAAGGTGCATGCTGGACAACTCAGATTTTTTTTTTTTTACTGCCCTGGGCATGTCTGTGAATGACTCTGAAAGTGCTGGGAATATGGATTTGGAGGTTACATATGAATTTTAGCAAACATGAAAATTTTCAAATACAAAATTTATGGATAATAAGGATTGACTGTATCTCTCCCTCTATGCTGCCAGTCCCTGATAATAGAGTTCTAAATGTCACCAAACTTGAGTCTGGTCTCCCACTCAGCAGTAAAGCCAACCTACTGACATGAGGTTGTGGTGAAGAAAAGTGCAGTGTTTATTGCAAGGCCAAGCAAGGAGAATGGGCAGCTAGTGCTCAGAAGACCCAGAGCCCTAGATAGATTTCAGGGAAGGGTTTTTAAAGGCAAGGTAAAGGAGAAGGTCACAGGGTGTGTGATCAGCTTGAGCATGACTCTCTGCCTGGTTGATGGTGAGGCAACAGGATGATGTCATAGGGGTTAACAACACCAATCCTCAGGCTCCAGCTGGTCTGGGGGTTATGTGTACGTGGTCAGCATTTAGTTGCTTCTCCCATCTGATGGGGGTTTTAGTATCTGTAAAACAACTCTGGAATGTATTTCATACACATGCCTGTTATCTATGTCCTTCAGAAAGGATAAAAGAGTCTGTGATTCTACTATATGGCTGATCTATTGTTTAAATTTTTACCAGTTCTTCTGGCCCAAATGCTATCTTTTGTTACTACCTGTTCACATTCTTCCAATCATTTGTGACTCAGGGGAGGCCTGGGAGAGTAAAGCTTTTCTACAAACAAGAGGCAAGTGGAGGACATGACAGAGGATGAGGGTGGTGGTCTTTTCTGGGAAGGCCCCATGGGGTCCTGCTCAGTTACACAATGAACTTGGCCAGCTAGAATTTGTGTAAAAGCATTTGAATGACTTCAAAATTTTAGAAAGTGAAAAACATACATGTTAAGAGGAAATTATTGTGAGCTATATTATTAATAAAGAATAAAAACCATTAGCAACTAAAACTAAGCTACACATCTATAAACTTTTCTCCTATTTAAATTAGATATGAGGGTTTTGTTGTTGTTTCTTTCTTTTGTTTTTGTTTTTGCTTTTATTAGGGGGAAGCAAATGGAAGGATTATGGAAAGATTGAGCTAAAACTTGCATTTCTGGCCCACAGCAGGTCTGTAGATGAAATTAATTATTATTGTATCAAATTGGGACTGCCATCTCCACCTGACTGATAGTAAACCTATTTGGTAGAGACCATCAGGGAGACTGCAAAAATGTTTTTGAAGCCATTATTGCTGAAGTTTTCCTATTTCAAACTAGCAACAGCTAAAGTTATAATATGCTGCAGTCCTCTGGTGTGAATGTTTCCTAAGAGCAAGTGTTAATTAACTTATTAAGATACCTGTGTATATTTGTAGGCCACTGATTTTAAAGAGATTCTTAAAGTATAGGCATCATTCTATAATCAGTTTTCAAAGTGATTGATATACCCTTATTTGTGACTATAAAACAAATCAGGGGCATTACTAAAATCTGTTAGTAGAATCTTGGGGACTTGAAAATCATTTCTGAGTTATTTATAATCCTTAATAAAAATTTAGGAAATGCAGGACTCTGGGGATTGTAAGTGGTGAATTTAAGGGGCAAAAATGAGTCCATTTGGGGATAGTACTAAATACTAAGAAATGACTGTGTAAGAAAAAAGAACCTTTTTAAAAAATGTTTCAAAGAGTCTTTGGAAAAAAAAATCTTTTCATATTACAAAGGGAATATGGAATATAAAATTCAGAGATACAGTGGCAGGAACAAAGGAGATGAAAGTGAAGGGGGGAATTTCCAGATAATCAAGGTAGCTTGACCACATGTCGTGATCTCCTCTCCTATTCAGTACTGAAATGCAGAAAAGAAGTTTTCAAAAAGTGAAAGTCAATATATACAAATCCTAATGGGATTTCAACATGTTTTTTGGAAGTCAGCTGACTTAAAGAAACGGAAAGGACAACTTAAGAGTGAACTGATCCTATCAAAGCCCAAAAAGGTTCAACACTTGTGGGCATCAGGTAGCTTGAAAACAGGATGGAAGACAGGGAGCTTGAAGTTGAGATTGAAAAGAAAAGATGGAGGGCTCTAGAAGGATCAAGAAAGAAAATTGAAAAGTTATCTGATATATTTGAGCATTTGGAAAATAATATTCCTAAAAAGTGTTTGACAGATTCGATGGAACAGATAAGTGAAACCTATATGATTAGAAAAAATGAATCATAACTATAGGCCTATGTGACTCATTGGAGAATAACATTGACATAGTCTTAACAATTTACATAGTCCGAGGAAATACTGGCTCATAATTTGATACAAAATTGAAATTCTATCTGAATTTTGGATGAAGGTAAGTGGTAAGGAGCTATCCTCAAATAACTTGACAGGAGGACAACAGATATCAGAAACTGATAATTTAAGATGAGACACCAGAAACACATTATTCAGAAATGTGGACCTAATATCTGAAAAAAGAGCTGAAATATTTGAAAGTATCTTTTTTTTACTACTACTAGAAGCCTGGGGTAGAGAGAAGCAAAAACAGAACATACAGAAAAAAAAAACATTTTTACTATAAGCCTAGTAACATTTATTTTTTTTTAATGCATGTGAATGTGTTACTTTGCTAAAATAAGTATGAAACAAAAACAATAATGTCAGGAGGGGGATTTGGGCAATTGCCTATAAGTGGTTAATGATATCACTGGTACAATTTTATAGGTCCAGTGTCAGGACAAAAACCCCGTCTTCATATATATAATATGTATGTATATATATATATATATATATATATATATATATATATCCTCCATTTTAGGCTTCTTTCATTAATTTCAGTTCTGTATTCCATTGTTTGACTGTGAGTCCCCCTAAAGCCATTTACCAACTGCCACCTCTGCTAAATCAAGTCCTTTCCTTTTGTAAAACTACATCTATTTTTCCTATATGAGGCCTCATATACACCAACTTGGACTTCAAACTTCCCACTATGGATTTTTGCCTTTGCATTTGCCATCTTGAATGTCCTTTTTAATCTTTTTCTCTCAATTACATCTTAAACAGCACTTGGGATTCTGTTCAAATCATTCCAAGAAACCCTCTTGGACTATTTCATTCCTCAAGTGACTATTCCTCCTGTGTGCATCAGTGCTCTTTGAGTGGCTTGTGTCATACATCCAATTCAAACAGCTTTAAGGGTGAAAGGGATTTATCAGCGGACATCCCTGGAGAAGTCCAGTAGTGAAAGAGACTCTAGGCATAGCTGGATGCAGGAATACCTCTCTCAACATTTCAACCCTGCTTTCTTTAGTTTTAACTTTATTCTCAGAAGGCTTTTCTTAACTGAGTAGAAACAGTGGGCACAAAGACCTCCCTAATTTCATCCTACCAGCCTATAACCCACACAAAAATAGTTCCATCTACATTGTTCCAGTAAATCAGGAAACAGATTTTCATTGGTGCCTCTTGAGGTAGTGTGACTAAGGAGAAGGATATGGTACTTAACCAGGCAGGAGCCACATGTGCACCCTGGACTTGGGAGCTCTTTGTGCTCTTATTTAATCACTGGGTCTAAGGGAGAAAGAGGTACATTCCCAAAGGAAAACTGAGCTGAGAAAAACAGATTTCAACCATAGGTCCCTCCTCTAGCCTCCTGTATTTCTGGTCTATAGCATCTGACATTTAGCATTTACCTTATATCACTATAACTACTCTGTATCCACCCACATATGTTTATGAATGCATATGTGTTTTCTCATCTAGAACAGTAGGCTATATTTTATAGTTATTTTTTATACCTAACAACAAGTCCAGTGATCTATGCATAATTAGAGTTCAATAAACATTTGTGGGTAATGCAGAATTATAGGGAAGGATGTCTAGTAATTAATCAGCACATGTTATGCCAACTTGTGTGTGAAAGCATATGATGGGAAGATATTTAATACATATCACATCCCTCAGTATAAAGATCTGTTATGAAGAAATGTTAGGTACAGAAAGTCTAACCTATTAGGCTGTGGTTCTATTCTCCTAAAGACCAAAAATTGATTTAGTTTGTCAAACTGCATATAAACAGGCAGAAAATAATTCTGACCTTATGTAACCACAGCGCATGGTATTTGTGAAACCAAAAGTTTTAAAGAAACACATCATCTAATAAACTGGAAATGGTGGTGACATTTTATAGCTTAAATGTGAAATGAAAGGGCATTTCATCGACATTCATGATGTTCTAAAAACAAAGGAAATTACATTGTATAAACTACATTAAGTAGCCAACCCGTGTTTCTCCACATTGTTGATTATTCATGAAGCCCCTGGATGGGTCTCAGCTGGCTCATACACTGCCCTGCCCTGCTCATCTCTACACCCTGCTCGGTGGTCTCCTCTCACTTGGTCACATGAAAGCAGCCAACCTCATCCTCCAGCTTGGCCTGAGCCACCTCTGTGGCTTCTGAAGCCTGCTCACAGCTCAGGGTTCTCCGACTCTGTCTTTAGCTGAGACCCGAGTGGCTCCTCATTTCAGGCTTTGCTGTAATTCAATTGAACTGGGAGTTTGGTGTGGGCTGAAAACTTTTAAATTCTATGGCCTGGTTTCTCCCATTTAAATCCAAGGGAGGATAGGCCTGCAGGAAACGTATCAAAGGACCTGGAGGAGACAGAGATGCAGAAGCTGTCTAGTGTGAGATTGATGATCAAGCTGAGAGATGACTGGGAGAAAGTGGGAAAGGGACAGCTAAAGAACAGGGAGACTGTGAGGCAGCAGAGTAGGACTGGGGCAACCACGCATGAAGTGACCTCATGGCACATGGTGCACTACAGATGTTCTCAAAGTGTGGTCTGGGGACCCCAATTGTTCCAAGACCCTTGCGTTTGCATCTAAGAAGTCAAGCCTATGTATTTTCATAATAATACTAAGATATTATTTGCCTTTTCCATTCTCAATCTCTCAGGAACATGCAATGTATTTTTCTTGAGACTCATGGCATGATGATGTCATCCATTTGAAGGCTAATGGATTGTGAGCTTACATGCCTTAGGTTTTAAAATTTTCTCCATTCAAACATCCAATACAGCAAACATCCAGAGATATAAGCTATATAAACAAAAGCTCTTTGGGTTCCTCAGTATGGGCATTTCTAGCTTGTACGGTTCTGATATTCATGAGTTTTCTATGCACACTGTACTGTTCAAACTGAGAGTTGCTTGTAATTTTTTAAAAAAATTTTATTGGAGTATAGTTGATTTACAATGATGTGTTAGTTTCAGGTGTACAGCAAAGTGAATCAGTTATACATATACATATATCCAGTCTTTTTAGATTCTTTTCCCACATAGGCCATTACGAGTATTGAGTAGAGTTCCCTGTGCTATACAGTAAGTCCTTATTAGACTTCTATTTTATATACTATAGTAGTGTGTATATGTCAATACCAAGTCTTCTATTTTATATACTATAGTAGTGTGTATATGTCAATCTCAATCTCCCAGTTTATCCCTCCCTCCCCTTTAACCCCTGGTAAACATAAGTTTGTTTTCTACATCTGTAACTCTACTTCTGTTTTGTAGATAAGTTCATTTGTAAACTTTTTTAGATTCCACATATAAGTGATATCATATGATTATTTGTTTGTAATTTTGAAAGTGTAAAGGTGTCCTTAGACAAAGTCTGTACAGAAAAATGGATTTTTGTTCTAGGAGACAGTTCTGACCCTATGATCCTACAGAATTTATTTACTGTCCCTTGTTTCCTGATGTAAAGAGGCCATAAGGATCTCTGTTCAGTCAACCTCATAGACTAATTGTGGATGTTTCTAACCATTAAGATCATAGAAATGAAAAAAAAAACTTAGTAACAGTAAATCTTAATGTTACAGTACTTCTAATAACAGCTAACGTATGGGTAATCCTTATATGACACGTATGGTTCTTAGCAAACGGTGCCTACTAACTTATTTAGCCTTACTTTATGAAATAAATATGATTATTACCCACATTTCCCACTTAATGAAAAGTTAAGTAACTTTTTAAAAATTAATAATTATTTTAGAGCAATTTTAGATTCACAGAAAAATTTGGCAGGAAATATAGACAGTTCCTATATACCCACAGTCGACCCCCAACACAACCTCCTTAACTATCAGCGTTTTCCATCCGAGTGGTATATTTTGTATAAAAAAAAAAAACTTACATTGGCACATCATCACCCAGTGCCCATAGTTTACATTTGGGTTTACCTTTGGTGTTGTACATTCTAAGGTTTTTGACAGATGTATCAGGACATGTATACACCATTGAAGTATCATATAGAATAGTTTCACTACACTAAAAATCCTCTGTTCTGCCTATCCATCACTCCCTCTCCTCTAATCCCTATCAAACATTCATCTTTTTGCCTCCTCCATAGTTTTGCCTTTTTAGAGTGTCATATAATTGGAATCATATAGTATGTGGCCTTTTCAGACTGGTTCTTTCAGTTAGTAAAATTTATTTAAGTCTCCTCCAAGTCTTTTCATGGCTTGATAGCTCATTTCTTTTCATCACTGCATAAAATTCTGTTGTCTGAATGTACTACAGAGTATTGGTCCACCCACCTACTGAAGGACATCTTGGTTGCTTCCAAGTTTTGACAATTATGAATAAAGCTGCTATAAATATCCATGTTTAGGTTTTTATGTGGACATAAGTTTTCAATCCATTTGGGTAGGTAAATACCAAGGAGTCTGACTGCTGGATAATATGGTAAGAGTATACTTGGCCTTGTCAGAAATTGCCAAACCATCTTCCAAAGTAGCCTTACCATTTTGCATTCCCACTAACACTGAATGAAAGTTCTTGTTGTTAAATAACATTTAAAATTGTTCAATGGCAAAAGCTAATAAGTGGCTGATGCAGGATTTGAATCTAGTTTGTAGGTTGACTGACCTCAGAGTTTAAAGAAAAAAAAACAAACCAAGCAATTTGCTATATACACTTTTAGCTCCCACTCCGACCCCCACCCCCAGTACACACACACACAGGCAAAACTGACTCAAACTCCAAGCTCACTGATAATTTCAGAAACTACTGCTTTGTCCAGTTGGAATAGATCAGAAAACTCTGTAACTGTATTCCAAGAACAAGATAAAAGATATTGCCTACAAAATGCCACTGAACCAATCCCTGCAGTTTCACATGCAATATATTCACAAATACCTAGGAAATAATATTACAGCTCCAAAACTTCTGCTAATTACATAGAATAGGATTCTTTTTTATGATTTTATTAGTAATTAAGGGGGAACTTGACATAAAGTAACTTAAAAAAAGAGCTTCAACAACCTAAAAGTCCTTTGACAGATGGACGGATTAAGAAGATGTGGTATGTATATACAATGGGATATTTACTCAGCCATAAAAAGGAAAGAAAAAGTAATGTCATTTTTAGTAACACGGATAGACCTAGAGATTATCATACTAAGTGAAGTAAGTCTGACAGAGAAAGGCAAATATCATATAATATCACTTATATGTGGAATCTAAAAAAAAATTATAGAAATGAACTTATTTTCGAAAGAGAAATAGACTCACAGACATAGAAAACAAACTTATGGTTACAAAAGGGGAAAGGGAAGGAGGGATAAATTAGGAATTTGGGATTAACAGATACACACTACTACATATAAGGTATATAAACAACAAGGACCTACTGTATAGCACAGGGAATTATATTCAATATATTGTAATAACCTATAATGGAAAAGAATCTGGAAAAGAATATATATATACATGTATATATATTCACATGTATAATCAAATCACTTTGCTGTATACCTGAAACATTGTAAATCAACTCTATTTCAATAAAGAAAAAATAAATAAATAGCTTCAAATGCCTAACAGTGATTCATAACTGAATGGAAACAGATTGGAAAGAATGAGAGTGAGTAGAAACACTCAGACTTCCCTTCTTTGGTCTATGAAGTAAGAATTATGCATTTTATGAAGATGTCACAAAGTATTTTTGAAGACATATACCATAAATAAGTGTTTTATAAAGCCTTTTCACTCACTTTCATTTTTTTCATTTTGTATTTTTATGCTTTTGACCTGTCAGTAATATATTCCATGATGGGAAAGAACTAAAAAAATGGTTCCTGTTTTCTCTCCTTTCTTCTCTTTCCCAGCATGGAAATATAGATAAATCTTCAAGAGAAAAAAAAAAAAAGTGCATGTCTGTTATGAGGTTTGAGGAAATAGTAAATTGCAAAGGTAGCCTCATTGGTACCCACTCATCAATCACCCTCCACTCCAACACAGAAAAAACACTAGAATTTGAAGAACTCTTTGAAAACTGACTTAATACAATATGGTTGTTGATGCCTAATGGCCTTTTCTAGCTTGTGCTGGATGATTGAGCTCTACGCCAGTTGCTCACTCTCTGCAAGAATTGGGAAGTAAAAGACAATGCCTCATTCCCAAGATTTCTTTCTCACCCTAGGAAGTTTGCCTGGGTCACATCTAGTTCACACCATTCCCCTCAGCATTTATCCTGAACTTTTCATCTTTTAATAAAGCAGTTTTATTAGTGGTTGCAAGGAGGTGTTGGTAGAACTTCACTTGTATTCCAATTCCTGCCAAAGTCTCCTTTAGTGATATGTGAGGTGCATGTACAGTGAATGGACAAAGCTAACTAGTGGTTGAATCTCATCATGACCAGCAATAACTTGTCATTCTTTTCCCAGAAGTTGGCAGTGGCAGGATACCTAAGACTTCCTTTTTAAGGTGGGGAGTTACAAAATTGCTTACAAACTGTCAAGAATAATTGCAGCAGACATATTTAAACAAGAAAGGAAGACTTTATTCAAGATTATTGCAGTAGGGGAGAGAGGCTGAACTCAACTCCACTGAAACAAAAGGCAGGAACGTTTCTAAGCACTGGCAAAATTAGTGGAAAAGTATTGGAGGGAATTAGGGAACAGGTGGCATCTGTGTTTGCTAACTGTCTCTTATTGGAAGTTAGGCTCCTACTCTCCCACAGAGACTGAGAGTTAGGGCAACCAATTAGTGAGGTCAGTAAGAAACATGACAAATTATAGCTTAGCTAAATGGGAAATAAGTGTGGGAAATAGAGGCTGGGCAGTCCTGCCATAGAGCATATACAGAGTAATTCATATACTCTTGATACAAATGTTAATGTTTGATGAAAGTTTGATTTCTGAATTTCCATGTCTCAAGTTCAAGGTGAATTTGTAACTTGCACCAAATATCTGTTAACATTTTCCATTCACCATAGGCAAGTAATGAAATCATGGGCCATGAAACAACACCAACAAAACAAAAACAAAGACACAGGGGCTTCCCTGGTGGCACAGTGGTTGAGAGTCCGCCTGCCGATGCAGAGGACACGGATTCGTGCCCCGGTCCGGGAAGATCCCACGTGCCGCAGAGCGGCTAGGCCCGTGAGCCATGGCTGCTGAGCTTGCGCGTCTGGAGCCTGTGCTCTGCAACTGGAGGGGCCACAACAGTGAGAGGCCTGCGTACCGCAAAAAAAAAAAAATCTTAGTTCCTTAACTGCAATAAATATCCATGTTTCCCATCTCTAGAACTGTAAAAGAGAGTTGTAGCCCACTGGAGGTGATTTCTTTGTTAAAAGTAAGGTGAATTATAGACAGTCCTATCAGGAATAAAACCCCAGCTACTAAAATGAGTAGGATGGCCATTGCTTGTTCCAGAAGGATTACTCTATGTTTTGGAAGCAACTGTGTCAATAGGGACTTTAATTAAACTAAAGTCATTTCTACCCTAGATGTCCAACTAGAAAGATCATTGCCACAGGAAGATTCTGAATGTGCTTAATAACAGGGAAGGGTATAAAAAAGCTTTACTTGTGTTTCTGGATAGGTGGTATTAAACACTTATTTTCTTTGTTTTCTTGTAACTAATATAGTAGTTGTAATAAACAAGAAATTATATATATGTACATATATATGGTCTTATACAATAAGTATAGTAGTGTTTCTTAACTGTTTTTTTTGTTGTTGTTGTTTTGTTTTTTGTTTGCAGTACGTGGGCCTCTCACTGCTGTGGCCTCTCCCGTTGCGGAGCACAGGCTCCGGACGCACAGGCTCAGCAGCCATGGCTCACGGGCCCAGCCACTCTGCGGCATGTGGGATCCTCCCGGACTGGGGCACGAACCCATGTCCCTTGCATTGGCAGGCGGACTCTCAACCACTGCACCACCAAGAAAGCCCTCTTAACTGTTATTTTAAAACTAAATCAATGAATACCTGTATGGACTAATATCAAAGTATAGTTATAACTAAGCAGGGACTTTCCTGGCAGTCCAGTGGTTAAGACTCCATGCTTCCACTGCAGGGAGCATGGGTTCGATCCTTGGTCAGGGAACTAAGATCCTGCACATGGTACAGCCAAAAAATAATAATAATAATAACTAAGCAGAGTTCAAATCATGAAAAATTTTGACTCCCAGACCAGTTTCTATGAGCAGTAAATTAATATTGTGGAACATTGTATTCAATTAACTCACCAATTTTATGCAATTATTATGTTTAAGGCATTTTGATATTTCCAAGGAGATACAAAACTGCTAAAGTTATGATCTCTGAACTCGAGGAGCTAACACTTTATTGGGTGAGGAAGGGAATATTAGTGAATAAATGAGGTTTATATCAATGTATATAACTGTTATAATGCACTTTAATATTGGTACACGTAATAGCAACTATAGATACCATGTTATGGCAGAGAACATATGGAAGTGATAAAGAATTCATCATGAATAGAAGAATCCAGGTAAGTTTCACGACGAATTAGGTGTTGAAAAATAAGGAGAGTTTAGACATAGAAAAAGGAAAGCAAATTCTAAACATAGAGAATAGCTGAGTAAAGGCACAGTTACAAAAGTGTTTGACACATATAGAAATTATACACACAGCTTCAAGGACCAAGGCAGTTTTGCTATAAGAATGTATGGGTTATCACTAGTTGTCTCCTGTTAATACTTTCTTAATTTCTAACAAAAAGACATAAAGAAAAGACATAAAGAAATCTATGGAGAAGGGAAAAACAATAATCAGTTCATAAAATGGCTGGCTCTGGGATGAGCATGTGAATTTCTAATGGAACTTATATAGTTTAAAGTTGAATCTTTCTTTATCAGGTGCCCAAGGGGTAAAGGTCATTTAACGTGGAGTAGTTAGCTACAATGACATTTTAAATTATTCATTAATCAAACCATTTAAGATGCTTTAAGATATGTTCTTTGGCCGTTATATGGTTTCATAAATGCTTTCACTCTTGTAAAATCTTATTGTTTCCATATATTCATTCTCCAATGCCATTTTAAAACAATGTAATGGGACTCAGAAAGAATTACTTAAGAATTGGTTCCGGAATTTCAATGCCTCTGGGTAGATAGGGTTTTGTTTAATTTGTTTGTTTGTACTTAGTGATCCTAACATGTTGTATAAGAACTTACGGATAAAGGCTCTAAGATTTAAGATATTTGAAATGCCTAATAAAACTTTTGGACACTAACCAACTTCTAAGTATTCAAGTGTGAATTTTGGCTCAAATTTTACACATCCTTAGTAATATCTTCATGATTCAGCTTGTTTGTGCCTTAGAGAGTCAAAATAATTTTAATGCTTATATATGGTAAGTAAATCTTTTCTGTAAAGGGAATTATTACTTCTTTTTTCTTTGACTAGTAAAGCCAGTTATGAACAAAGTTCCCTGAGATGGAGGTTTGAGTTATAACAACACTGATTCAATGAGGGTGGGAAGAAAAGAGAAATTTAGGATTTTAGGTTGAGCAACTCATGAGGATATCTTTAAAAGAGATAAGGGAAACTGAAAGGAAAGCAAATTGAAAGTACAGAGAATGAGGTCACAATGGGACACATTGAATTTAAGCTTCTTGGGGACATCAAATTGGAAATACTAAAGAGATACAGTTGAAAAAGATGGTTGATGAACAGTTTTTAAATAAGTATGTGAAATGAACAAATGAGTAAATGAATAACTACAGTTTTAGATCTCAGGACAGATTTTACAAACTGCAGTATGAAGATCGTGGTTAAGACTGTGAGATTAGGTCATCAGGCAGATCATGAAAAGAGAGATGAGAAGACTAACAAAATTGAACCTGAAGAATATCAGCAAATTCTGGTGTGTAAGAGGAATAAGATTCAGCAACTGATCCTGAGAATGAATAGGCAGAAAGGAAGAAGGAGAATCAAAGTAAAAGATGGTTCAGAAACCAAGAGGCATCAAATAATACAAAATTACAAAAGCCACTGAGTTTAGCCCTTATAAGATGTATGATTGACCTCAGCCTTAAAATACTGGAAATTAAAAAAAAATTATTTTGAGGGATTTTTATTCATATTCATGTTGTGAAGTTAAAAAAGGATATATATGCTATGTCATATTGTTTAATTGAAGTTTTTTTATGTATTAGGTTTGTTTTAATCATCTCGTGCTCTATCCACATCTATCTTTTCCCAGCCAAACCTAACCCACTATTCCAGCTGCCTGTGGTCCAAGTCCTGGTCCAAATTTGAGAGCTGACTTATAGCTAAATATGAGCAGAGACTTGGGGAAGTGCTTAAATTTGAACACCTGTAGGCAACTAGAACTTAATTTTAAACTATCCACCACCAATATTTATGTTTCCATACTTATTAGAGGCCCAGGAAGACTAAGACAATTGTGTAATTAATGGTTATGGTCCTTAAATATATGCTATGGCTGCTGTCACGATATCTGCCAGGAAAGTTTTGACTAAACATTGAGTCTGTAAATTCAAACAGACAAATCCAATTAGAGGAGGCTCTGGAAAATGTGCTGACAAGGAGATATCTGTACACGTTATGGGTTCGAGTTTTCAGTACACCACTTAGGAGTGATGTAGGTCAATTTTGTTGCCAAGCCTAAATTCCCTTATATATGATAGCAAGGAAAATAGTACCTTACCCATCAACTTACAGAGTTGCTGAAAAGCAAAATGTATGATATTGGTTCAGTATACTGGGAACTTCTCTGGTGTGAAAACAGTCTGTTAAATTTTTATCTGTGTACCATGATTATCATAAAAATTTAATATGTTTTTCAAGTGCAAGGTAAATTATTTTCTGTATCACAATGTATCAAGTTTGCCATTTCTAAGCAAAAAAAAAAAAAGTTGAGACAACCCTGGTTAAAAGTTTCTCTTGCAGAGAAAAATGATGGAATATGAGGATCCAAGCCTTGATTCTCCCACAGAAACATAAAAAAAACAACTATAAACTAGTTTTACTAACCTTACATGATCTCTGGAAAACAGTTAAAGGTCTACAGCAATTAAGCAAATGCTTAATCAAGAAAATATCTCCTTCAGAACAGTAAGAAATTTTATATCATTTTTACTCACCTGGCCTCGCAGATATTTGCACACCA